>NC_050598.1:19649051-20849051 GCF_013368585.1 Megalops cyprinoides | reverse complement strand
AGGGGGGGGCAGAGCTGATTAAAAAGTTCCTTTCCTTCCCCTGGTCTTATAGTCTTAAGTATTTCATCTTCATAACCTCACACAAAGTTGTTCTTTGCTCTCTTTTTAACAGTTTGTATGTGTGTTTGTGTTTATATGTGTACATGTGTGCATGTGCATATACATGTATGTGAGCAGAGGGGTTCCTTTCATGCAAGCTGTGAGCTTTTAAAGGAGTTCAACAAGTCACTAGTGTACTTCCAAACCCCTTTCATTGTTCTAGAGTCCTTTCCCTAAACTTCACTATGGAATGATGGTATTAAAAAAACACACACAGTGGCAGTGACACAACAGAGACGGTGCGCTAAAGTGTTGGGGCATCACTGCGTTTACAGAGTAGCCGTGAGTGGGGCCTTCGAGTGCAAACAAATGAACAAAGTGCCTCCAGATGGGGACCAATTTCGTTATGATCGCCGTAGTTCCTCCACCACTTGTTGCGGCGTGACGGAATCCGTCCAAAAAGGAATGGAAATGTTTGCCTTTGTTTTGCTTAGCATCGGGAGTTCAGCTAAAGCACAAAAGCCGCAATCAGATGTTATTCCACTAATTCAAATAAACCCAGCGAGGGTAAACAAAGAAATAACATGATCTGCGGCCCACGGTCCGGACCATGTGGTTTGGGTCTAGGAGCGGGGCTCGCTGAGGAGAGAAACAGCGCAAGCTTTTTGGCATTTGGAAATCCACTCCGAGCGCTTATCCGTTAGAAAAACGAAACGCTGCACGGCTTGAGAAAGGCGCCGTGCGATCCTTCCGTGGGGCCAGGGAGAGGGGTGATGGGAAAATCAAGCGAGAGCCAGGGACGCGCGTCTGATGGGGTCCGGGCCGGCAAGTGGCAGGGAGGAGGAGGAGGGGGGGGGGTGACTATGACTATCGGGGGGGGGGGAGGTGGGCACTGATGAGGCCATTACGGCTCAAATGAGGACAGATTGAATCTAAGCCTCGCCTTTCTCTCCAGCCGCCCAGGAGCAAATGATTAATTGTCCGTGGGGTCGGGCTGCCGGGCCTCTCGCTGTTTTTACTCCGTTTCACCTCCGGCCACTGCGGGCTCTAACGCAGCCCTGACAGAGATAACGGGAGGGGCTACATCGGGTGGCAAGCTAATTTCCTGTGCTTTAACGCGCTGTTTTCAAGCTAATCAAAACCCTCCCCCCCACCTCAACCGTTCACACACCTCTCTCTCTCTCTCCTTCAGCCCACCCCTGCTCGCTTTCTGTCAGCCCTGTGCCTGTCTGCCGGCTGGCACGTACGGCTCCCGTCTCAGCTATTGGCTAAAGGCAACTTTTCAATCAGGCCCGTGCGGAAGTCAGATTGATTCATCCCACGGGAACCGGGCCGGTGTTGGAAATTAAAAATGCATGGAATATCTGATTAGAACAGCTTCCAGGGCTCGGTCAGTCTCTCTGCCTTCGCCTGCTCTCTCTCTGGCTTGGAGCGAGTCGGAGAGCCCGCCGACTCATTCCCGCCATGCTAACATCAGTCCTGACACGAAAATCATCACTGTGTAGTCTACCTGTAGCGTAAGGCTACTGGATCAGACGTTTCTGGGACAGGCGCTGTGGCGAGGGAAGGTTGCCAGTGCCCCCATTATCAGCTTTTTGGAATGCCTTTTCAGGTTCAGAAATAGCCTCCCGGACTGTTGGACTGTTGGGCAGTGTGACAAGGGGTTTGATGGGGATCTTTCATAGAATTGGAGCTACTCACTGAACATAATCCAACAGTAAAACGCGCTTCTCTCCACCAAAAGCAAAACATGGAATAGCAGTTTCATACTTTCAAAACGACTCCATACAAAATAATTTCCTTTCCAATAGATTTAAATTTCTCTCATGCAACCACTCATCTCCTCTAACAATGCTAGGCCTAAACCACGACCACAGAAGTATGAATACTCCTTGGAAGTGCTGGAGCTCCTGAGATTTGAGCAATACAGAGTGCCTCTTTCTATCAAATTTTCTCACAACTGTTCACTGAGTCCCCTATGTCTTCCATGCAGTTAACAGTCGGGCTCCACAATTTTCTATGAGCGGTTTCAATAAGGAAAAGCTTAGCGGATCCTGCTGCCAATTGGGACTTCCCTGATTGGTTTATTTGGCGTGCCACCATCCTTCGTGTGAGAGAGGTACTCTCCTGCAGGAATGAGCAAAACATCGTTAAACTCTACTCGCGGTAAAGAACATGCATCTGCAACCTCAAAGGGAAAGAATGTCTTTGGTCAAAAGAAAACACGGCATCAGAAAATCAAAGCAGCCGAGAGAATCAGAAAGGAAAGCCACGCCATGCTATCAACAGGGCTTGTCTGTGGGGCTGTTCCTTTTTAAGCTGGGAGCCTTCCTCGACCTTCCGCTGAGACGTACAGCATGCATATTGACAAATGACAGTGTTCGGTGAAGAGGGGGGGATTATTATAATATGATCATTTGGTTCCTCTTATCGCTGCATGGTCTGCGAATGTCACCTTGAGGATGTAGCGTGGAAATGTCTTTACGCTTCTCTCCTCATAAAAAAAAAAAAAAAAAAACCTCACATGATTTGAGTTTTGATCCAGGGCCAAAATTTTCTGTACAAAACAGCCATGAAATATGCAGAGGTCCCTCTGCTACGAAGAGTGCAGCTTAGCGGATGGTAGTTTGTAGGAAGCTGTGCCCCCACGCTTGGTTAAAGCAGGAGGTTTTCAAAGAGCACCAGGGCTGGATTCTTGAGCCTCTTTACAGAAAATTACTAACATTCACATGAAAATATTTAGAAGTTTCATGTGAAGGCTCTCAGGCCCTTCTTCAGACTTCTTGAATATTTCTGAGAACAATGTAAATATTTAGTTTGAAAAGAGATAAATACCCGGGATTTAGTTCCAGCACAAGCTCTATAAACAAAGCCTGCCTACTTCAATGCGGTTTGAGCCCTGCAGAGTGAACAGATTTAATGTCAGTGTATGATAAAGGCGAAGGATGTGTGTACATGGGTTTGTATCCCAAACAGAGACATAATGGTGCTGAATGAATAGTCATGGAAAAGCCATTTTTTTTTACAAGTCATTAATTTCTTCTCTAGCACTATCAACCTATATTCTGCCTGTTTTTATAAATAAGTATATTATTACAGTCTTATAAGATGTATACTTGTATATTTTCACTGAGTGCAATACTGCATTAGTCTCATTTCAATGGCCAGCTGTAATGTGAAGCAGGACAGCAACTGACAAAATAGCAGAGTAATTAGTTACCTGTGTAATAAGCAAGAATACGTTTCAAGGCAAACAACTTCACTGTAGACACCTAAAATGTGCTACAAAAAGGTCTACAAAAGGTCTGCATCAACAAAGATAGTCAAAACTGCTCTCCCATCCCCTCCCCAATACCTCCTACAGGCAACTTCCTACAGATTCAAACTTCCAAGAACTCTACTACTACAATTAGAAGATACTCCTACACTACTACAATACTACCATGACACCACAATGTAAATCAGCTCTTTTGCAAAAGAACCAAAATGACTCTTCACAGTCTGAGACAAGGGTCTGAGTTACCTTTGAATTTAAACAACCTTCTAAGAAGAAACTAGCAAAGTATTGAGCAACACTATACATATACTCAAGTTATAAAATAATGCATTCCATCAACCTTGGACAACAAAAAATCACTTTAGAATGTTTTTCCATAGTTTGCATGTTCACAGACTTCATTTGTAGGATTGGATGAAAGTATGTAAAAATAGCACATTTTCTAGCTCATTGAAATGCAAGGCGTGGGAAGATGTCCAAGATAGCTTTGAAGTCATTAGTTCAGTCATTAGTACGGTTATGTTCAAATATAAATTACAATTCATCACAAGAAAGGAGCAATCATTTATTGTGTATATCTTGGCAGGCGTGATACTGTGTTCAGTCCTGTAGAGTCAACGAGGTGCGCTCATTACTGAGGCAAATTTAATGTTTGCTTTCCCCTGTCAATCAAGACTCATTTATTACCAGCTCTGTGTGTCTGAGGTGTTTTACTTGATGTGAATTTGAATATTGTTAAAAAATACTGCTTTCTGTATTTATTGTTCTTTTAAGATCAAAGAGGTTTCGAATGCATACATCACACGGCATTGGGTTTTTACTGTTGATTCAACAGCATGCCATTCATTTCAATAGTCCTTTAATGATCACTTACACTTGAATTTTCGATGGATTTAGTTTCCCTAGTTTCCGTGTGTTAAGTGATACCTTGTCATAGCATTATGTGAACACCATAATTCTGATGACACGTTTTACAACTGGCGTTTTACAACTGGCTCCACTGAAAAATCTTGTGAGAAATATTATCTCATTATAAGAATACTGAGTAATGAGAAAAAAAAGTTTCTTACCTGACCGAACAAGGTTTGTTTTGTTGTAATTCAAGAATATTTTTAAAGGGCACAAAAGAATAAAAAATATTAATTGCGAAGAGAATAGAGGTAAAATAGGTATGTCTTAGCCTTAAAGATCTTATTTTAAGTAGAATTATAAACATACTAATAATTATATGTTTTTTCTATTATCAAAATTATTTTTCTTAATTTTCAAAGAGGTCATCAAAAGAAATATGTGGATTTATTGACTTAAAATTAAGATGTCTATTACTTTCGTGTATTTATTTATATTCATGTATTAATTATTTAATCTCCAAATCAATTAAAGGATATGCAATGTATCAAAGCAGCACAAGATGAAAATATGTACTGTACAGTTCAGAAACTGTTGGACTCATGAAAAATACAGTCGAACAACAATTGTTAATAAATTTTCACAAGACATAACGTTTAACAAGGCAAGATACACAGAAAGGTCTTAAAGACAATGAAGCTGTAAACACATGCTACATATGAGTGCATTTCACTACATTTATTTTAAAAAGAGTAACCTCTAATTGCAGAGAACCATAATTACCTGACATATTTTTCAGCAATATTTGAATTCTTCAGCAATCAAAGAAAACCTCTAAACTGTGTGTAATTATTCTAGCAAAGATACCCCTAATACATTTAGGGAAATGTCCTTATTTTGGTTACTTTTCTAACATACTTTCCAACACATATGACAAAAAGTGCCACAAGCAAGGCAACAACTGTTAAAATGTGGGTTCAAGAAAACTTGATAATATACTCCATACTAATTACTTTACTTTGACTTGCAGGACAGGATTTATCGTGAAGTGCTGTCCCTCCACTAAATAAACATACATTTTGGCGTTCTTTTCAATAGCTCTGTGGTTTTTAATGGGTGTGGTTTAATTTAAAGAGCGCTTGTATTATTCATGAAAATTGACTCCACGTAATCCGGATATATATGTTTTTTTTTAATTGAGTGATCGCTCCGCTCCTACACCTTTCCAAACACACTATGTGTCTGCTCAGGCAGTCAACCCCCCTCTAAACACCACAGTGTGAAGCTGCTTAAGCAAAATGAAGGAGCCACGGCCATCAGGTAACACGGCATGCTGTTTCCCATCAAGTGCCCATTCTATCTCCCTTAGCGATTACATGGCTAAAAAGCCAAGTCTTCATTTATACTGGCGATGCACTCCACAGCTTTTCTCAGATATCTTTTAGCGCAGACTAATGGAACTGACCATGGGTTTTTAGTCAGCCCTCAACAAGACCTGCTCATCGGGAGGTAATAACCACGGTACTTATCACTCTGTTGCTGGCCTGCCGGGTGGATCCGCATCTGTGATTCCCTGTATTTCTGTAATGATCCATACAGCTGTCCTTGGCCACAATCACCACCACAAGACACCCGTCTTCACCCAAACCTTTAACGCCATGTGTCAAGTGCAACAGCTGGAGCACCATGCTCCTCACATCACCGTGCTACAACAAGCCAACAAACCCCTGACCATCCACAATCTTAAAGCACAACACCACAACATTCCCCAAAGGTTATCCTATTGCTCTGTTGGGGATGCAAAGCTTAGGCTGTTGTGCCAGTTTGTTTCTTAACCACAAGAAGGCTTAACACAGGTTGTCTGTGAAGACTATCCATGGTATCTGCCATATTGCATACTTTTGGTGATCTCTTACAGGCTTTTCAATTGGTTTCAAGATGTACTTCTAAAAAACGGTCGCAGAATATATTAAAATGCATACTATGGTACTTTTAACAAGCTGCTCACAGAAAAAGTGAATTTACAAAATACAAACCCATTTTGAAGCGTTAACCATAATATCAAAAGGCACAACCAGGAACAAAACAAGCATATTGCATGAAAGCCTGTGGCGTATGCACACGGGCTCCCCACGGAAACATTTAAAACGGATGATATAATGACAGAACGGTTTTTCGAGCCACTGGTTCTCCCTCTGCGAGCCCCGGCGCACGTGAGACGGAGAGGCACACGCGACGAGTGTCCCTCCTTCCGCGTGCGGCGGGGACCGGAGAGTGACTCCGCCACCGCGCCGGCGTGCAGGTGCCGGCGCACCCCACCTTCAGCCCGCGACATGCTCCGTCCTTAGGGGACTTTCAGGGGAAAAACCACGCACGACAGTCAACAAACCAAACAAGGGAGAGCCAGACGGAAGAGAGGGAGAGGGGGAGAGAGAGAGGGGACAGAGTGGAGAGGAGGGAGAGAGAGGAGAAGCCCCCCGGAGGAGGAGGAGGAGGAGCGGGGCAGGGGTGGACTCACAGTATCTCCAGATCGCGGAGGGCTCGGAAGGCTCCATCTTCGATGCAGCTGATGTGGTTGCTGTCCAGTTGCCTGCGGATGAGAGACAGGAGTCAGCGGCAGGTCTGCAGGCGAGGGGGGTGGGGGGTGGGGGCTGCAGGGAGGGGGGTGGGGGGGGCTGCGGGAGGAGGAGGAGGAGGAGGAGGGGGGCGAGGAAGACACCAGCGCACATGCTAGGATTTCACCTCTGTTCATCGCAGCCAGGCAGATGGACCCGCTGGCTGGGACGGCCTGCCTGGCTGCAGACTCGTCCTCCCTGTTGCCGCGAGAGAGAGGGAGAGAGAAAGAGACACAGAGAAGGAGAGAGAGAGAGAGATGGGTACAGAGAGAGAGGGAGAGTGAGAGAGAGAGAGAGGAGAAGGAGAGAGAGTGAATGAGACACAGAGAAAGAGAGAGAGAGAGAGAGAGAGAGAGAGAGAGAGAGAGAGAGAGGGACAGAGGGAGAGTGAACAGGAGGCTGGCTATAGTGCACAGCCCACCCTGGCTGTCAGCTCTCTGTAAATATTAATTGCATTTTCTCTCCCCTTCTCCATCTGCCCCCCCCTCTCTTTCTCTTTCTTTTTTAAAGGCAGAAAGGGAGTAATTTCATTACATTAGAGCACCCAATCCATTACAAGCTTTTACCGGCTCTGTCACTGAAACAATTTCATTAAAGGAGAGGGTTCGTAAATCAGCTTGGGTCATGACGCTGGCCTCCCAGACACTCAGAGCACTTGTTCCTTTTCCTCCCCTTCCTTTTAGTTTAATTCCCTGGCCTAAGTATCCAGCCCCCTCCCCTCCCTCCCACCGCCATCTCCCCAAAAAGAAGGAGATGGATAGAAGACAAAATAAAAAAAGAGCAGGCGATCTGAACGGTCTCCTAATTCGTTTACACAGCAGAAGGGCCCGTGCGGCACTCTGTCTCTTACTGCCACAGTGTGCCTGTGACATACGGGAAAATGACAAAGAAGAGCATCCCTCATGATGACCCTCCCCCCTCTTCCCTCATTCTTTCCATCACTCGTTCCCTCAACTTTCCTGCCATCTCTCCTTGCAGCCCTCTTCTCATTTCCTCCTCCATCCCTTCTCTTTCTTGGTGTTTCCTCTACTTCCTCACATCTCCTGTCCTGTCCTCCACCCCCCCCGTTTCCTTTTCTCCTTTATTCCTCTCCTCTCAGACAAGGGCATCGCTGGGAGAGAATGTGAGTTACCCTAATGCAGTCAGTGCAGAACGCTTCACAACAGTAACAGTGTCAGCACCTGGTACACTGTACATTAAGAATGGAGTGACTATTCCCGGATTTTTATTCTCCGTTACGATGTCACTCAAAATATGGTAATCAATGTTGGGTCACATGGCACATTTATGGAGAGAGAAAAAAAAACTGAAATATAACTTAATGCAGAAGTAGTGACTGGGTAATGTGGTAAAGACGGACAAAAAGAAAAACGTCTGATCATCTCTTGCTGTTTTTATCAACATCCTTAGATTTTATACTAAGTTGTACCTCATATAGTGCATCCCAGTATTAGTACAGGCTGCAGCACAATTCTACACAATAAATTATTTCCATGCACTTCCATATGACTGTGCTGTGGTATGACATAGTGCGGTACTATTGCATTGTAATGCAGATCATGAAATCAGCAGCAAATAAGGGTGAACATGAATGACTTCCTGCCGTGAGTCCTCCTGTGTGGAACCCTGCAGAGGGTGAGGAATGGCTGTATCTGTATCTTTGGAAAGCTTGTTGTCCGGTACTCTAATTTGGGCAGGGAGAGGACTGGCCAGGGCTTGGGTGAGGTGGCTTCATCTTACTGTCTCCATGATGGAGCCCCATCGTCTGGTTGTTTCCCAAGAGGGACCACGGTAGCAGCTGCCTGTATTCTTTACATCACCCACATATTCCACACGGCTGGACGATCATCTCCTGTGGGGACTGCATTTTGCTGTGAGGACCGTCTTTTAACACCAGCCTCCCCCCCATGGGTGTTGGAAGCCTACCGTTGACAAAGGCAAAGGATGGGGGGGGGGGGGGGGGGGGTTGGGATGGTGGGGGACTGAAAAATCCCAAATTTAATTTCCTTCAATCTAATTACATTGGCCTTTAATCATCCCAGTCATGGGCGCGATTGGCAGTTTGATGCTCCCGCTTTGCCAGTCTCCCATCTGGAGAAATATTAAAGAAGCGGGGGAGACTAACCAGGCCTAGGCCTACACAGACACACACACACACACACACACACACGAATGCACACAGCCCACCCCATTAATCTGTCACTGAGCGCGCAACGTTAAACAGGAGCTTCTAATTACTTTGGGGCTCGAATGAGCGACGATCATTAGGACAGACAACAAGTGAAACGGAGAGGATCTGTCTCCACAACGTTCGGCAGGGAGCCCAACTGTCAGCCGCCCTCGGAGCTCGCCACAAGGACCGTGGACAAGAACCGAAAGGGCTTGTTGAGGACGCAAGCGGCCTGTGAGGGAGGAGAGTTAGTGACGCTGGGCGGGAGCGTTGGGAGTCGTGTCAGTGCCGCTGCCCCTGCCTCGTCTAACGGTCGTGGGTTTGAACTCCGAGGTGTAGCCGGGCTGGTGGGTGGCCTGAATCATCTCAAGCAGCAGGGAAATGAGAGCCAGGGCACAGGCAGGAGGTGTAAGGGGTGGGGGGGGCTGGGCACTGTGGTTCAAAGGCTGGGAGCTGGGGCACACTGCGAGCCACTGGTTGATAATGCAGCCCGCTCACTGAGCAGGGGAGAGGGATTAGCGACAGACATAAAAAGCCGAGCGCTGCCATCTGCAGCGACGCGCATTCAGGTTGAGGTACTCGTAAACCGCGGAGTAGCTGCACCTCTCTCCACTTTCCCATAATTCAAACAAGCTGCAGCTGGCACGGCATTCTGGGTAAGGGGGGTGTGAGGCAGACACCTTTTTACGAGCCCCCCGAGGAACACAGTGTGGTGGGTGGGGGCGTTGGGGGGGGGGGGGGGGTACGGTGATCAACGAACAGAAAGAGACAAGCCGTGAGGAAGGAGGCTTGAGTTATACCCATGAACACTTTCAAGCAAAGCTGCAGAGCAGGTCGGTTCCAGTCCGACATCCTGCTCAGGCAATATACCACACGAGGCCTCTGGATCTGGGCACTCACAACTTGACAACACAGCAGTTTCACTGACCGTAGGGTAAATAATTCAGGGGCAGCACACTAGATGTGAGGGAGCGATCATTTCCGTGCACTGTGCAGCTCCCAGAAAAAGTGCTCTGGGATGCTGCTCCGAATACTACAGCCAGGCATCTTTAGACCAGAAGCCTGATTTCTTCTAAGGCTGCAGCTCGGAGATGTTCTGCCAGAGCTTGATAGAGACGTAGAACACAGAGGCAGCCAGGAAGGGCCGAGCAGACACCAAGAGCAAACAGCTAATGGTGTGGACAGAGATCCTCTTTTTAGGGCCAAAAAGACAGTGCCTGTCTGGTTTACGCTAGGGCTGGTTATTTGAAACGGGGTAGCTGGGGGAGGAAGTCATTCAGATTTCCAGACCCCAGCGAAAGATCAATCCGGTGATCTGAATAAAGCCATAAAGGCAGCTGAATTACTGCGCTGCATAATGAATGCTTCGTAAAATCGATGGTGCAAAGCCATGAATAGATCAGAGGCAGAAACGGCGGAACGAACACGCGTGCCGCATGTGAGCGCTGCATGTGATACAGGAAGGGTGAGCGGGCTTTGCTCATAGGCACCGCCGGCCTGTGATGGTGGACACAAGGGACAGGGGCTCAGTTACCTCAGAGCAGGGGCAGAGGCAGATTGGCGGGGGCGGAGGGAGGGGGTGGGGGGGGTTCTGACACATCGACTGCAGGAGAGTCTCGGAGCAGCGCCGAGGCACAGCAGCACGGCGCAAAAGGGGGGCATTAAGCACAAGGAAGCAAATGAGAAAATCAATGAGCTCCCAGACGGGGACCTGTCAGGGGCTTGGTGTAGAAGGAGGGACGATCACTCCTGCAATTAAAGCCCGTGTCACCTTGCTGGGACGGAGGAGTCCCGAGGAAGCTGGAGACGTGTGGGAGGATGGGCCGAGGATCTCTCCCTCCTCCTCCACCTCCTCCACCTGCATCTCCACCTTCAATATCATGCACAGAAAGCTCCAATGGGACAACAGTGTGGTGTAGTGGTAAGGAGCAGGGCTCGTAACCGAGTGGTTGCTGGTTTGACTCCCTGCTAGGCGCTACTGTACCCTTGGTCAAGGTACTTAATCCACAGTTGCCTCAGTAAATATCCAACTGTATAAACTGATAAAGTTGTAACCTACAGTATGTACGTTGCTCTGGATAAGAGCATCTGCTAAATGACAATAATGTAATTTAACATAATTTTAATGTACTTTAACAATTAAACAAGAAGCAAATGTTACAAGCAATGCTTACAAAAATGATGAGGCTAATAAACTCCATGTTACAGGAGGTCTTTGTGTGCCTCTTTTTCTCTTGCCCACAGGTGATGAGCACTCATGTTCTATCCATCAGTGGGGCATTGATCTGGAACCCTGAGGACTTGAGAGGACTGCTGAGCAGCTCGTTTGGATTCAGAGACAGGGGGTGGGCGGCGGGGTGGGGGGGGGTGTCTGAGAGAGGCAGTGACCTGTGGAGATGAGTGAGGATGTGGGGATTCATTTGGCCGGGGTCAGGGGTCAGCGCACTCTGTTAACTGAGCAGGACTCTGGGGGGTTATGGAGCTTCAACATGACATCATCGCTTTAACGCCGACAGACAATGTGGCGGAGTTATTTTCAAACACAATTAGGGCACTCCTGGGCTTCAGCCTCGCTGTTTCTGGACTTTAACAAAAGAAACCTTAGGCTTCCGCACTTTGAAACACTTCATTTAAAATACTGACTCATTTTTCCTTATGTTGTCTGAATAGAAAGTAGGGTTTCTTTTCTAGGTGCACTTAGCTGATTACACATCATCAACAACGCCAGGAGGGAACGGCTCTCCCTTGAATAACGGTCCTCAGCTGACTCCCTTCCTTTGTCTGTCCTCCGTTTCTCTCCGGGTCTATGAATACTGTAGCTCACGCTGACAGGGCCAGGGTTCCGGCTTCTAAAAACCACACGCAGCTGCGCTCTCATAAAGATAATGCGCATGACTTCCACCGTCCTGTCATGCATACCGAAGTCTGCTTCAAACACCGCCCGCCACCTTCCAGCTCCAAGCCCTCCTCCTGGAAAGGGGAGGGCTGGCGCAGCCCGGAACCATGTCTGCAGGGAGAGAGAGCAAACTGGAGGGGCATCAGATAAGAAACCACCCAGGGCTATGCAAACACAGCCCTGGGAATAGACATGATTTACTCGCAACATACCGCTCGTGATTGTTAACTACAAAGGGAGTTCTCGAGCCATTGAGCGCAACCTTAACAAACACGTCACCCATTAATTATGGTGAATTATCGATAAGCCCCTCTCTTGCCCGGTTTGGGAAGAGGATGTGCTTTGGAGTTTGGGAATGCGCCGTTTATTGTTTCGGGCAGTGGGGAGAGCCTTGGCTGGGAACCGCTTCCTCTTTCTCAGAAGTTCAGCCTGAGACCTTCGCCCAACAACACGCAAGAGGAGAGTCAGTGTTTCCACTCTCTGGTGGGTGAGGTTAGGCCATCCTCAAGTCCGCACGCATCTTTGCTCTTGCCGTACAGCTTTCCTCGGCATGAAACATCCTCAGCTCCCCTCCCTTCTGAGGGAATCTGACATGAAGACACTGCATGCATCTGGGGTCAGTGCTTCCATGACTGTCCAGCACTACCAGGGGCAAAGACACTGATCAAACCCCGCATCACTACTCCTCTGGCTTCATGATATGATCTCAGAGACAGTGGTACCATACAGCACATCATTCATTTCAACAAACCCTCTGCCCTGACGCCACGCCCCACGGGATTCAACAATGCCTGGTTTCTGCAATTCATGGTTAGTCACTTGAATATGTATAGACCTCTTAAAATGTCTTCATGTGATAAGACTAAAGACATGTTGAATGGGGCACCCCTTTAGGAGAGAGTATAAACAATTAAAAAATTTAAATAACAATGTGATTGTCAAACAACTTGAGACTATTTTCAAGTGCTCATTTAAAAGCAACAGCTACAGATACGCACAGGAAAACACAGAGAATCAAAAAAAAATGCCTGATGGTCCACTATACAGCTCCTCTCGATGAGACTCCCAGACTCTGGTGGTGCCATGTACTGAACGGGACTGGGGTACTCACAGGTTCTTCACAGTGGTGATCCCGCGGAAGGCCTTTCGAGGTATCGCCTGGATCTGGTTCTCGCTCAGGTCCCTGAGGATTACAGAATAAAGACAGTAATCATTAGGGGGTGGGGGCAGTTGGGGAGGGGGGTGATTGAAGCCATTTCAGATTTCAGAGACAAATCCTCTCAGAACATGTGGGTCCTTTTTGGTTCCAGTTCTCTCTTCTACAGTAATGATACGCCCAGCCTTTGAAGCTAAACCAAATTGTCATACAGACCATAAATGTCATATCTTCCTCAAGTTGTCTTTGTATGCTCTGGGTGCATGCTAATGTAAAACATCTCCCGGAACAAGAGTCAAACTCAAAGAACATTTCATTGCCCCCTGAAAAAACCAAAGCAATCACATTTAGTTTGAGTAATTTGAGAACAGGAGACTTGGAAAAAAAGAACCTACACCGGCACACAAGGAAAAACCTCCATTTTTCCCAGCTTTTTTTTTTATTTCCAGTCTATTATGAGCCAAATGATTTTTGACATGTCGCGATGGTTTTGCTTAACATTATTAAGCTTGTTTGTTTGTATATCCTTACTGGCAAACATAATTTGAAAACCCCCGAATGCAATTACGGGGAAAGGGAGGAAACAAATGAGATATGCTATGTATCTGTGTGGCTAATCATGGTGCCTGTCTGCCAGTCATGCCTGTTACACGTAACGAAGCGGGACCACCGATCGGGTTAGCCCCCGTGACCTTGCTACAACCAATTTCAGTGATAAACAATCAGGCACAGGTCCAAACGCGCTGTGGAATTACGCCAGGGCCTCAACGCAAGCCCATAATGATGCATTAACCAAGGCACTGCCAGCAATTTCCTCCTTCAGCATTACAAGAAAAAAAAAAGAAAGAAATTTATTAGGTACCGCCTTTTTTTCATCACGCAAAAATACGGAGTGCTTTCTTTGGGAGGGAATCAAGTCGTATTTGAGCAAAAAAAAAATCTTAATAAGCGTGTTATGTTTTATAATAATAAATCTGCTTTCCCACCTATGCCGCTTATTGCTTTTGACGTGTTCAATAGCCTCACTTTTTTTTTTGGCGAAGCCGTTTATGTTTGAAAGGCAGAGAAAGGCCATGAAACTGCAGCCCTGGCCGCTCCTGGCCTCCGTGTGAACAGCGCACTCTTTTGTACGCCCCCCCCACCCCCCCCCCCCCCCCACCCACAACCATCTCGAAACGTGGGTTCCACGTACAAAGCGAGAGAACGTTTGAGAAACTCAATTCAGCGATACACTGTTCTCATATGCGGCCCAGCCACAGAATGTGCCACATGTTCCCGCCCCTGACACATTGGGCACAGGTTTGTTTTCCCTTTGACTCGCCTCTCGCGGCTCACACGGCCACTTTGATGGCGCAAATGCAAAACAGATAAAAAATAGACAGGCTTCTTTATTTATTTGTTTCTTTTCTTAGCGTGGCGTTTAATTTTTTACGACTGGTGAAGCCAGGCTCCATATGTCCTCCATGGGCTATGCAGAAATGCCATGCTTTACAGGACTTCCAGCGCTAATAAATATTTTATTGTTTTGTTTACTTTGTCAGGCTTTTTTTTTTTCATCGTTCAGACAAAAACGCAAATCATCTGAGCTGAATAACTGCCATTAGCAGAAACAATCTCTCTGTACGACGTCCATCAACATTAAATCCTTTCCCTGCACCAAAGTGACAGATGAATTAACTCAGCGAACAAGGCAGGATTCTCAACAACAATGACAATAAAACACCCAAAGCAAAACTTAATGCTTAATGACTTTGGATTCAGTTCCATAATGTCTCCGAGGACTTTCACAGCCAGAAATAGGCTTACATAGAGAATGAACAGGTTTGGAACAGAGGGAAAGGGTAGCTACCTGAAGGTATTCTGTATATAGTTTCAATTGGCTGAACTGATAACACTATAAAAGACTGGTGCATTACATGTGTTCTATAGGAAAATAATGCACGCAGTACATGCACTACTATAGGTTGTAGGAAATGTTTCCAGTTTTTATAGTCCATCAACAGTGTCCTCTGTTATCTCTACTGAAGCAAATGTTACCCTTGAAACAAGAGATACAAGTGAGTGAGGAGACTTAGACCTCCTTAATCTGTCCGTCAGAACGCCGTCCCACTTGTGTGTCTGTTAGAAGGAAGGACGGGCGGACACGGACACGGACACACACACACACACACACTACACCCAGCCAGGAGGGGACTCAGATAGCAAGCAGCCTGAGATTGGGGGTGGGGGGGGGGGGGGTGTAGGGCATCAGTCTCCCCACACTGACAATCTGCTTGCAAATTTCATTCATTTTATTTTCCTTTCGCCCTCCTTTCTCTGACTCACAGGATGGCTGCTATAAATCTCCCAGACTTCTCCCTATTGATTCCATTAAAGCCTCCCTTGTCCAGACAACCTGGCAGCACCAAAACATATTACTGATAAAAGCCCAGGAACACACACGGGGATGGGGGACCGCTGCTGCACAGAGGGGACTGTTCTGGGCATATAATGAAAACACACACACACACACACAGACATGCGCATAAACATACACAAAAAACACATGGGTATACTGTATATGTTCATACATACATGCTTACAAACACATACCTTCACACATTGTTATTGAATGTATCAGCCCCTGAGAGACACATACCAGGGGAACTTTACTGCTTACGGTTACTTCTAACTGTAACATGAATGAATCCAGAACTTCCACTGATGACACAGTTTGAGTCATCGGCTGCTTTCCCGGCTCTCAGGGTGTGTAGTCTGCGCTCGGCCAATATATATTTTTTTCTAGTTTTTCCTCATTCAGTCTTGCTGAAATACACAAAGGCTCAAAAGGCTACACAGATCAGATCACTAGAAAGAAGACTGGAAAAGCACAGGAGAACTCTCTGCAACAATTTGGTTTCTCAGGACAAGTTTCAATCTGACAGACTGAGAATGCCAGAGAAGGAGAGAGACCATCTCGATACTGTCGGCACGGATTTTGGAACCTGTTCAGAACAGCTCCCATTCTCTAGCCCCTCTTTTCCAGCTCTCGCATTTCCCACTGCGGTAAAGTCAAAACAGACATCTGTCTCCCTCCCCCTGCCTTATCAGGAACACATTGCAGTGAAGCACTGTGGCCCAGCTGTTGATAGCACTCTTGCCATGTCGGTGCCTCCTTCACTTATTTATCAGTCTCTATTTTTCCCCGGCTGCTCTTGGCACAACGGGGTTGCGCTTTATGCGCATGCCAAATTCGAGATCCTAGTGCCAGTGCACCCCCCACCCCACCCACCAGACACTGCCCTGCACTGCTCCATGGCAGTTCAAGTGACGCAAAGAACCATGGGACAGGTGGCGTGTGACCTCCAGCTATCAGCTAGTCAACCTCGCGGACAGTTCCACTCAGGTCGATGCTTTTTTAACCCACATTACATTTTACCCGTTAGCAGAGGTAACCCAGATCCTGGATCTATTTTTCAAGCTGAACCCATAGTGGAAATGGCGGTGGGGGTTTGAGTGGGGAGGGGGCAAAGCCTTTCTCACACCACTTCATTTGCTCATTTGTTCATTCATTAATTTCCTTGTTTATTCACTCATTCATTCTGGGTTTTCCATTCATCAACTCCCCTTTTTATAATGATTAAGTCAGAAACGGGGTCTGCCACACAAGAGGAGGTAATAAATTCGACATCCTTGCCTGCCCGAGATTTAAGACACAGGTTAGTGAAGCATATTATGATCATTTTTTCTTTTCCATGTCCCGCTCTATCATTTCAGCTTGGGGTAACAGAGCTGACGGGGGTCAGGTGTCATTTCCTCAACTGAAGGTGTCCAAGGTTACAAGATGCACATTGGTAATTTCTAGTAAGAATCCGCAACACTCTTAGGAAATAAAATGGGATGTCATACAGGAAAATACTCTAAAATCGGTGTTTGCTTCACTGTTTTTTCAGTATTCGTGGAGGTCAACTATTTTCCTACCATCATTTTATTTTAACCTTAATTCAATACCTCAATCTGAAGGTGTAAAATAAATATCGACCATTGTGAGAGTCATATTTCAGCGTTTTACAACCACCGTTATGACAATGATGGGTAGTGCGCATGGGGCGGAGTGGCCGCTGAAAAAATGCTCGTGCAGCGGTTGGGAGTTTCAGGCATTGGTTTACAGCCACTTTTAAAAATGGAGCTAAATTAAAATGCTATGGATTTCTCTCCTCCAAAAGCTTTAAACTGTAATTGGCTTTCAGGACGACAGTAGCTCTTAATTAGACTGGGACATAAAGAGGCATGCACTCGCTGGGAGGGCGAGCTGAGAGACCAGCCTACGCAACAGGGCGGACTGTGGCTGGGTGCCTCTCTGTTTCAGCACGGGGTCCTGCAAGCCTGCGAAATGCGTCGAAACGCTCTGCCTGCCCAATCCTTCCCCTTACATTACTGCACGCCGTCATTCCCGGCTCACCCCCAGCTACTCACCCCCCCCCCCCCCCCCAACTTTTACATGGAAAAGTATAAAGTATCTTTAAAACAGCAAGGGGTTTTGACCAAAGTTAATTTTCTGAAAGGTGGGCAGGGTACCAGCTCTGGGTTTGAGTACAAAGCGCTGTCTTCATGAGCAGTCCATGGCACCGTTACATTACGGTTCTCCATCTCAAAGATTCTTTGCAGGTTTCCTAAGCGGAGGGGAATATGGGGCTTTGCCATTCGTATCAGTCACAAAGCATTTCCCTCTACCAGACGGCAGGTGGGACGAAGGTAGAAGGAACAGAACGTTCCGCCGAGGGGAACGTATACGTTTAAGTGCACTTGTAGCGCATGTGGATGCCCTCATTGAAGTATGAACACAAGACAAGGACAGACACTCGCCCCTCCACTCCACCTCACAACCGCACATGGAGGCATAAAAGCGAATGGGATCCGTGCGGTCTGCTGCTATTTGGCCACCCGGCACGGAGAATCAAAGTCGAAATGAGAAAGCGGGGAGAGGGACGTTAGGGGGGGGGACATGAAAGCTACATATCCACAGCCGATCAAAGCTCGGCGGACCAGCTTTGTATGCAGCTCCAGCCGCTCAACTCTCTGCCCTTGCTTAGTGTCTTACATCTACCCCAAAGACTCCTTGATTTAATTAACTCACTGCTTTATGAATAAAAATATTCCACTATTGATCATCCTGAGAGCTGACGCAGGCTAAAGTGGGACAGCCATTCGCTTCATTACACCGTCCTGCATTTTTTTCTACCGTCGAAAAAAAAGGAAAGAGGCGGCTTCTAAATCATCGTAAATGGGCTCAAATGCTCCCTTGGGTGCTTAAAGCTCTCTGCTTAAGCCTTAACATTCCTCCGTTGCTCCCAAGAAAGCGCCAGTGTATGGA
This sequence comes from Megalops cyprinoides, assembly GCF_013368585.1. Lineage (NCBI taxonomy): Eukaryota > Metazoa > Chordata > Actinopteri > Elopiformes > Megalopidae > Megalops > Megalops cyprinoides. The sequence continues at coordinate 20,830,696 of NC_050598.1, read as the reverse complement.
AATTATAAATGGAAATAGTTTTTTCCCCTTGTAAGTATCTATTATGTTTTGTCGATACTTTAATTAAATTGGACAGCTTAATGTGATTTATCCTGATCCATACCCTTTATGGTTATAAAAGCCTTTTTGGCTCCCGTCCCAAAAAACGTCGAACAAATTTAGATGAGTTACAGAAAAAAAAAGACAAATAGTTGGAGAGGTTGGGCATGGTGGGTGATTTGTTATTGCTTAATTCACTTTTATTCCTCTTCTGCCATTCGCCTTAATTCTCTTTTTTTTCCTTCTTCTTCTTCTGCAGAAGACTAAGCGATGCAGCAGGCTTTTAGGAACATTTATAGTCCCATTAAAACGTTAGCTGACGAGACCGCATGCCGATGGCACGTCCGCTTGTCCCTCTTTGGGGCCCGGGTCCAAAGCAGGCTTCGAGACACTCCAAAAGTTTAACAGGGGTGGATGCAATGCCGTCTCTGTACTCAACTGTTAACTGTGAAATATAAGTGGGGGATAAGGGAAGATGTTAAAAGATGGTGTACCTGCTAATCAGAATGGGATTAAAGGGGGGCTTTTTCAGATGAGCCAGCGTGAGTGGGCGGGAGGGAGTGGGGGATGCTGGGAGAAACAGCTAACTCTACTCTTCCCTCTTTATCCGCATCTGGGCCGCCCTCAGCACCAATAAATAACATTGAAGAGATTAGGAGCTGCGGCTAGCGGCGGGGGCTAAAGGCAGAAGTTTTAATCCATTTCGTGGTAGGGTCAGGGTTGCCACGGCGACACGAGGGCCCCGCTGTCACAGGTCCAATTAACTGAGGAGGTGAGAGGTGCAGGTGCCCTGGCCGTGGGAGGTGCATTGTGGGGGATCCTGCGAGCAGGTGAAGGAGGCGGAGAGGAGCACAATGCTCCCGGTGATTACTGGCCCTCGTGCAGGCTGCAGGGGCCTTCCCCAGCACTGCTCCGCCTTTGTTCTTTTACTGAGCTCCAGATGCGCCATGTCCTCTTCACAACAATGCACCAGGCAGATGCTCCCTCCAACACAGTGTCGCCTTCACTTCCCAGACCACCAGGGGGGTTCAGCGAGTTGCAGTCTGCCCCTTTATCTTCCGTTCCCGCACGTCAGAATCTCTGCCATGGCTTGATTTGTCTTTCCCACTGAAGGAATAAAATTCTCTCAGGACCTGCAGAGTTTAATATTTTTTTAAAAACACATTTATGCCATATTGGTTCTCAGATGAACGCAGAGACCCTGAAACGCTGTGTTTTCAGCATGTCCTCGGCTGCCTTTAACGCAGATGTCTCCGTGATCTCCCCTTCCCTCGAGCGCTGAGCTGGGTGGCCCGGCTTCCCGTACCGGGGTACTGGGGATGCCAATGATGGAACGCGGGCCGCCCCACACACCCAGTGCGGTCGCGGCGGGCGGGTGCACGCGGAGCACAGAGACGGACCATCTGACTGCAAAGCGACGGGCGCAGCTGGGGAGATCCCCCCGGAAGAACAGCTGCCTCTACTGGGGGCCTGCCACCATGAAAGGGGGGCTTGATGTGGGGCCACGGAGCGTGCGTGTGTGAGTGCATGCGTGCGTGCCTGCTTGTGCATGTGCGTGCATTTCGGGCGGGTGTGCCTTCATATAGTCACGGTGTCCCTTTGAGTCCCTGCGTTCCCTGACCTCACCGCATCAGCCCCAAAACCCCCTCCTACCCTGCCTCCTACTGCCTCAGCCTGCAGTGACTAACAGCGAACTGAGGAGAAATCACAGGCAGGGATGTGGCTTTTGAAGTGCAGCACAAGGCTGCTTTCTTTGAGACAGAGGAGAAAAAGGGGAGGGCGGCCCGTGCATCTGCTCTGGAACAAAACGAATCTGTGACTGTGCCACCTGATAAGTAGCCCTGTCACAGAGAAGGTGATAAACCAGAACTCACTGCTGCCAACCGTCACATGTTCCAACCCGAATTGGTTCCAACCCGAAACGGTTCTTCGAAAACGGACCCACCCCCACACAATGTACCATGTCCATGAGACTCCGCCATCTTCACTGTCAAGACACAACCCTGAAGCAGCGTAAACGAGCGCTTTTTTTATACAGAATTATTATTTCACGTGCAATTTTGCCAGAATGCTTCAGGATTCAGCCAGGATGAAAAGGAGGGCTGTTTGGTTGTTCCTCGGCCGTCTAATTCCCCCTAATCTCTTTATAATGAGCATAATCCAGTTAGCCCCAATGAATGGCCGATGTCAGGCTAATTGAATAACAACCCGGGCTTGGTTTTGTTTGGAGAGCGGCTGCCTTCTCCGGCCCTCTCCCGCTGCCATCCTGGGGATCTTCAATTGAAGCAGATGCACGCTGTGCCCTGGGACACGAGTCAATCCGTCTGCTCCATTGAGACCGTCTTATCACCGGATCAGCGGCTTTTATATGGGTCTTGTAGGCCGCAGGCCCAAGAACAAACCGCGTGGGAGGGGGGGGGTCCGGCTTTGCAGGACATGAGTTGATAAAGTCTAACAAGCGCCCGCATTGAAGCCGTAATAGGCTATTCTGGGAACATATTCGCACAATATTTGGCCAGAATAGGAAGTCGGAGGACGTCCTGCATCTTGTAATCCATTAGGCTGCCGCACATCGGGGGGCCGTGGATACAGTCGCCGGAGCGCGAGGACACCCAGCAGACAGCTCTTCCCTGGCCTACTTTCACAAGCTCGCACTTCATTCCTCCCTAATTCTATATTTTTGTGTGGACCCTAAACGGTGTTTGAAGAAGTTCTCCGTGGGTAACACACCGCGAAAGGGATGCCACAACGGATAAAACCTGATTGATTTGGCCGAGGCGGAGGCGTTCCCATTTTCGCAAGGACGCCAAGGTAGCGCGGGCTCCCCTCCACCCTCCAGAAATCAAAGACAAAGAAATGTCTGATGAATCCACATTTCATCTTCCGCGGGACGAGTATCACCGCGAAGCGCAATCTGAGCCAGCCTTCGATTTTCCCCTTTGTTCTGCCCATTGATTAAACAAGCCTCTCAAAGGCCTAATCAGGCTGTGGCTGAAGATGCAGGACAAACACCGGGAACAAGGGCAGGAAAACGGTCGCCGCGGTTACTACGCCGAAAATCAGCAATGCGCCGCCTGCCGTGAACTGAATTCCGCCCCACTCCTGTCGGGGAGCACAAAAGACCACAAATCACCAGCCCTCCCATCTCCTTAAGGTCAGAACCGTGAGAGTGAAGGGAACGCAGAAGAGAGATGTTTTAACGCGAGGCGTCTGTGTTCGGATCATGGCACCCAGGGGGCTTTACATCTATTAGCAATGGGGCAGTAAGTCAAGGAATTCTTGAAAGGTCAAGGCTGGAGGTGAAGACGGCGTCCACCATGAAGTTTCCACGGGGACGGTTGCTATAGAGAAGTGGATATGAAGCAGGGCTCTATTGTCAAAAGATTTTTGCTCGCCCTGTAATTACTCCACATGTGATTCTAGGAAGGTCAACAAAGCCTTAAAACCCCGAGTAATTAACATGTAACACAACCTGTGTGTATCCTAATTACATCCAGAAAAAGAGGAAAGAGAGAAGAGGAATACAAAAACAACAGGGAAAGAAAAAGCGGGGCAAGCCTCTGGGGTCCCCAATCAGCTCTGTTATCAACAGTGTGAAAGCAGCTACAGCACTCGAACGCAGACACGATTCATACTACCCCCACCCATATGAACTCCCTTCATGCAGGGACCAAAATAGCTATAACCATTCACATGTACTGCCCTGGGACTGTGTTATCTGCAATATGGACAAATGACATTAAAGCACTATAGTACAAAGACCACATAATAATTAGGCAGTATAACATAAAATGGAACTACCATTTAAAGCAACTGCACTCTGCAAACTGCATGTGTTGTGGGACTTATACAAATACAAAATACTTTGAGTTTCAGCCATCAGCCTGAGGGGTGAATTAATTTAGCGCTCTTCCGCTACCCATTTTGCAGAGTACAGGGCTACCTTCTTCTCAAGCAGTGGATGAGTTGAGCTGAGATTAGAGTTTCTCAGGTTTGCAGTGGGCATTCAGAAAAGTCCATACTATATAGAGTTTCTGCTAACACTGGGAAGCTGGGTGGTCCTAGTGCAATTTCTATGCTGTCAGGGTGCTCCTTACACGCTGAGATGAAGACTTATCAATACACCCAGCCAGGATGCCCGCTGTGCGTGCACACTCGTCCACAAGATGGCGCTCACTGGCTTCTGAACGTCCTCCAGGCGCACGATCAATAACTTGGGTCTTTTTTAGGAAGGGCAAAAAGGGACACAGGAGGTAGAGTTTAGGCCTACTTCCCTGGGAGCCATAATATTTTCCCACATGTTTAGATGTGAGCACATTAACACAGCGAGAGCCTGGGAGAGAGTGACTATTATGACGCCCTCTGGTAACAGCAGCCACCGCGCTGACTAAGATGGCTCACTGGAGCAGAAAAAACCACCAAAAAGGCCTTGAAATCAAATGTGTGTGTGGTACTGTACATATAGCTATACCAGGAGAGGTTACTCAAGCTTTGAGGGAATGAGAGTTGGGTTTATAAAACCACTGGAGACGCAGTGACACCGGACCAAAGCGACAGCCATCTCTGGAGGGGTGGGTCCCCCAGAAACGGCAGCACCCCTCACCCCTGTGCTCCACTGGGCAGCCCCTGGGTAAACGGTGCGACTCTTGGCTGCCCAGTGGCATACACTGTGTGACCCTGGGTAACAGGCTCCCTGCCGGGTAGAAACGGGAGGGGGGGGGGCTGTTACCTCCCCCTCCGTTTTTCTCGCCAATGCTGTGATAAATGTGGACACGCTGCCCGTCCATTACGAGCTCCCTGGAAATGAAATATCAGCGGGAGTGCTGCACCACCACACCGACTCCCCAAAGAGCCCTCACTCTCGGGTTCCTGCTTTCTGCCACACAATGTTCCCTTTCAGCGTTTTCGGGTCCTTAACCCCTGCCACCCCTGGACTGCAGACTCAACTCTGATGACCACAGTTATGCAAATGATTCACATAGACCATGGTGCTCCATTGAGGGGGTAAACATTCTTCCATTACATTACATTATTCGTATTTAGCAGATGCTCTAATCCACATCAATTTACAATTACAAAGGTTACAATTTTACATGTAATCTATTTATACAGCTGGATATTTACTGAGGCGATTATGGGTTGTTAGCAGTGCCCCAGCGGGGAATCGAACCGACAGCCTTGCTCCTAGTCCTGATCACTATGCTACAGTGCCACAGAAACTGAAACTGCATGCAGTATGAATGGCTATCACACCCTGTTACAGATACACAGCTGTTCAGCAGTGTATTCACCCCTTTCATCACTATTTTTACCGCTCGACCCCCATGCACCAAACACACAGATAAAAAAAGATGTCCTGGGAGCACGCATAATTCAGCATTTCTCAGCCACGGGCAGCTCTTTGTCCATTTGCATAACACACTGAGCTGGTTGCCTGGCGCCCGCATGTTAACAGAGGCTCCTAGAATCAGAATGAAATTGAACATATTAGACTCGGCCTCTAATTAGATGAACAGAAGCCCCGCATGGTGTCCAGGCTACTGTTTCCTGGCGATGAGGAGTGACACACACACACATAGCCCGGCACTCAGGCAGAACCGGTGTCATTAAACCCATCAGCAGCCCCTATCCCTTAACACTGCCCCCCCCCACCCCCCACCACTCCTTCCTCCGAGCTCAATCCGCCAGTCCCATTGTGTGTGAGGTGAGGTAATCTAATCGCATCCACGCCTAGTCACAGGGCATTATCTGCCAAGTTACTCCCTGCCGCTTTCTATTTGCCTTCAGATTGTATCTGCATCACTCAGGCACATCGGAGGCCCCCCAACCTGTCTGCACAGTGCTCTGCTGCTCTGTTAGCGCCCCCCTCCCCCCCCCCGATTAGACGATCCCAGCTCGTATCGCCTCGCGCATCGAGTCCCCGCCGCTCCATTTCACATCCTCTCCTTTGAGCAAACACGTTCCGCGCAAACACGACATTTCCTCCTCCGCTGTGCTATTCTCTCCCCCCCACCCCCCTCCTTCTTCTTCACTTTTTCCAACTGCTGGGCTCCGCAGATACAGTATCGGCCGCCCTGCTTGTTTCTGCTTTCCAAACGTCACTCAGGAGGCCCGGGATATCTCTTTTCAGCCCCGGACCGCTCCAACAATAACTTCCCCGATTTCATTTCTTTCGCCTTAAGAGCCTGAGATCCTCGGTTAGACTGTGGCTTTAACACAATTACAGCCGAAATATGTTCAGCATGCATCAGAGATGTTTGCACGGTATTTCCCTGCTGACACAAGTGAATCTGCTAGGCCTCCACAGAGGTGAATTCAAAGTGCATGATGCGCATTTTGGGACAGCTTTATTCAGTGCCATTATTATTTTTGTGTAAACTAGACAATACAGCGTCTTACCAGGAGATCCAGGGAAGTCATTCATTCAAGTTCTAATGTCAATGAAAAGGAGAACTCTTCACGCATACAGGATATATGTAGCCATTCATAGTTTATTTATATCTGATCAAGGGCTTTCACTTCATAAATCATTCATAAATGGCAAGTCGAAGCCCATAAACCAATGGCTTGCTCAAAGAAGCACACTTTATAAATATGTGTGCAAACCCCTTCAGAGCTCTAAGATTGGAATGATTTAAAAAAACAAGTGAAAGGGGTCTGGAACAGATGGGGGTACACAGAGCACCTCTTGATGACAGAGGACAGAGTAACTGACTGTGTGGTTTTTGCACTGAATGGTGGGATGGTGGCGGAGAGGGCGGGGGACCGAGGGTTAATGGCCCTCATGATGGAGTCCAACTCCGCTCATATATGAGGGTCCCGTTTCACAGCTCAAAGCTTTATTTCTGTGTGGGTGGGTGAGTGGAGGGGGTATCTCCTGCCATATGTATCGGTGCCCCCCTCCTGCATAAACACAGCCTGAATGGAATGTTCCAGAGATGGAAGTGCAGTCAACCTCTGTGGCGGGGAGATGACCTCACTGATTATGACATCACCCGAGCAGGTTGATTTATATGGACCCTCTGATGAAGCTGTATTTAAATAAACACTGCCGTCCTTTCCTGAGGCGGAGAGTGGGTCCCCGGGGGGTTGTAGCCTGCTGGAAGGGGGAGCGGAGCGGATGGAGTGCCTCGCACTCACAAGGCAGTGAATCGATAAGCTTCGCACCACAACCTTCTCAGTGGACACCACCTCCACATTGACGACAGGCCTCGCTTGAGTGAGGCGTGGCTGAGGATGACCTAACGTCTCTCTTGCATCACCTGTCCTAATTAAGATAAGAGAGAAAAGTCCCAGCCCTGCACAAAGATACGGCATGAGGGATCCAAATGGGTCGTCCACCCTTGTTAACACCCTCGCCTGGCCTTAAATTGAATTCAGCTGTAGCTCGCTAATACTGAGCGCTTTACGTGCACGCTCATAAATCACCAGGTTCACGCTGGCTGTGGCCCTCAGGCCACATTTCCACCTTCCTGAGACCCTATTAGCTGCAACATATTCTGCCTTTCCGGGGGGCACGGGTATGTGTGCGGGGGGGGGGGGGGGGGGGGGTAAGGACCTCAAGTATTGTTAACAAAACCCTTCCCATTGCGGATACGTTAATGAGAAAGGGAAAATAAAGCATGTACAGCAACCAAATACTCATTTACTGTTATTATTTTTACTGAAGGACATCTGGTCAAGCTGTGTGTGTGTGTGAGTGTGTGTGTGTGTGTGTGTGTGTGTGTGTGTGTGAGATGGGGGGCGGGCTTTAGTTTGGCCGGAGGGGGAGTGACGTTTTATATAAGCTTTCTCACAGCGAGCAAATATGGGAATTAAGTTAATCATACCTCAAGGGCCTGACTGTTTTACAGAGTAGTACCGAGGGGCACTGATTACAGTGCTATGGGAATTGGTGTGTTGAAGGAATTGGTCTGTTCTTTTGCAATCGTGCTACGGTGGGTGGGTCATGTGTATAAATAATGGGGAGAGAGAAGGGGAGTGTTAATCCTGGTCTTTAAGGAGGGAACACAAGCCCAGCTTCTAGAAGAAAAAAAAATAAAACAAGAAAGTGAAAATTCTGTGAAAATGTCTGCCCACAGCAGATAGAGAGCCTTTGACTGGCCTCCTGAATGCAGAGCCACTTGGTGAGAGAGAGGGGCGGACACGTTTGGCAGATGGAACGGATCTCAGTCTTCCCCCTGCTCTGAGAATGCTCGTATTCAGGAGATGAAAGAGGTCAAGGTTATCTGTGATCAAGGCAGCAGCCACGAGCTCCCTGCTGCTCCGCCAGGGTCGCGTTCCCCCCCCCTTCCAGTGGGGTTCCGTTCTGCTGAGGGCCCTGCGCCGAATTAACGAGTCAACCGCAAAGCTAAGGGTGCCCTTGTGTTCCCGCTGCCGCCCTCGCTCTGGGAACTCCCCTGGCTCTCTGCGGTGGCACTCTTTGACGCTGACATCTGCGCGGACGAGGTTGGGGGTGGGCACGCACCGCAGTGCCAAGATCCCCCCCTCCCTCTCTCTGGCGAGGGCCCCCGTCGTCGCGGGACGCTTTCAAGGTCAAAGGTTCACTTTGCAGGCCTCTCTGCCTGCTTTGTGTTCCGTGTCTGCGCGGCACCCTGGCCTGACAGCTTTGATTCGTCCTGTCCTGCCGCCCTCCAGCTCTGGGCTCCGTACCCAACGAGGCGCCTGAGCTAAGCGAGGACACTCCGGCGCTGGACGGAGATCAAGCGCCTCCGCCGTTTCTCCGGGCCCCCGGCGGCCAGCGCCAGATGGCTTCGCTGAGTTTTGCTAACAAAGTCATTAAAACGCCTCATTTAATTCCAATTTCGGCCAAGACAAACCTCCCTCGGAGCCGCGACTCCTCACGCACTCTCTCGCGCAGGCCCCCCGGGTGTGGGAGAGGAGGGCACACACGCAGCTATCCCTTCCCCAGAAAACAACATGGCCGCCACCGGGTGCCACTCGGGGAAAATGGTGTTCTGTTTGCAGTTAGAGAGATGACAGACAGAGAGGAACTGAAGAGGGCTGCTGTGTTCTGACAAAAAGAGAAAAAAATAGTGGTAGAAGAAAAAAAAAAAGCATTTCTCTCTCTCCCCCACTGCTTCTTCAACCGCAGGACTGCGAGCTCATGTCACTCCCAGCCAAGAGCATTTCACCAAACCATTTACACGCTTGGGATGTCTCTTCCAGCGCGCTACTGTAGCTCATTCTCAAAAATGCTCACTCGCCACTTGACAAAACGCAACTGTAACTCTGAATACACACTCAGATTCTCCACCGAGGACACCATAAAGGCTTTATTCGTTTTTGAATGAATCATACTGTGGGCGCGTTGATGATAATATTAATTCCCCATTTTTATGCACATAGTGTATTTAACTCAGTTAAGGCACTTGCAGTCATTTTAGAAACCTGTTCTCATTGTGAACTCAATGCTGCCTAAGCTTTATGAATCTAAAAATGTTGCCCAGAGAAATCTCTTATTCTAGCCTTTACCTACGCAGCATATAGCTGGACAGTTTGTTTCTGCTTTCTGTGCGGACATCATTCTACTCAACACATTGTTAACGCACAGTATTCACGTTTTCAGCTTCTCTAAGCCCTGGCTGGCAGACGAGCAGGCATTGCTTAACTTCGGGGCTGAGATTTTTAATTACAGCACTAGATCAATAGACTTCAAGCACTACAAATAACTTCCCAATAAAGCAGCACTGCCCTGCTGCGCGGATGTGGTTGCCATTTCCCAACATTCCACGCTGCTCTATTTGCATACTTAAGCCGGTGCACGTGATCAGGCTTAGTTTGAGATGGATTTATGAATGACCAAACTCTCACTCTCACCATCTTTAAAAAGAAATTTCAAAAGGTTGAACTTGGGCTTAAATAATAGAAAAGATGACCATTAACCTCTCAGAGCATCTTTGAAAAGTTTACCAGTTTAAACAGCGTAACTGTAAACGTAAATGCCGGTGATCTATTTGACTACCAGACAGAGCAAGCCTACCTGGGTGCAAAGAGAATAAAAGAGCGGTAAAATACTGTTTGTTTCTGGGCTTATGAACCACTGTCAGATGCAGTTTGCTGTCGGTACCTTGTATTTGTTAAACACTACCAAATGCCGAATGCATTTATGACCAACAGCCTGTAACTAAGCATGCCAATGTTCTTAGTAGGTAATAAAAGCACATTTTAAACGTGAATATTTTAGAACCAAGACTGTCTGTAAAGGTTGTTCAGCATACTGCAGTAAATAAATTAAAGCCAAAATGCTTTGGTTTGATGCAATTTTAACATTATAAATTAAGATTAAGAACAATCTAGTTTTCCCTGGTTTCATTTACAAATCTAATTCATTTACAAATACATTTCCCAGGTGATAAATGACTTCAAGCTGTAGCTACATCTAAATGTTAAATGATAAAAGTATTGATCATGTTTCAGTGAAATGCCTTAGGTGCCCTTTAAAATGGAATTTTAACATGGCAACCCCTTTAGCTCAACAACAGCTCTAGTAAAGACATGCTACTATGTAAACAGATTTTCAATAAATACAATTCTGTTGGCCCATTTTTCATTCTGAATAAAAAGGAGTAGAGGTTATATCTGTACTCAACATATTACCTCCCTGTGAATTGTACATGAAGGCTTTCTATTTCCATACGGACTAGAGACCGCAACAGACCCCATAAATGGGAAACAGTTAAATCAGACAGGGCTTAGTTACTGCAACACGACAAACTGCTGTTTTTTCTCGTCAGCATAGCATTGCCCTGATTCAGAGTTGGAACCAAGATCAGGCAATCTGGGGAAAAATCAGGAAGTTTAGTTTAGCAATGCGTTTGCTGCTCGGTTGGTCCATCCTTTGTACTCTCCCGGCATCACAAAATTTGTTAAGAACACTTTCCAGCAACGCAACTGCGGCAGATCTGAAACAGACACTCTGAACCTTGAGATCCCCCCCCACCCCCATATTCTTCTTTTCCCTCAAGGACCCAACGCTCCTCCTCACAAAGAGAGTCTGTTTTGAATTTTGAACACCCCTATGTTTGGGCATACAATTTAGGAAATCTGAAGCAGCTGATACTTATAAATTTGAACCCCCCCCCCCCCACTCCCTCCCCACCCTTGCCTCTTTTCCCCCTACTTTTTTTTATTAATTTTTATGGTGTGGGTTTTTTCTTCTCGTTTTCTATGGCTGTTCCCATCTTTTAAATATACGCACAAACATGTCTGTTTTTTAATGATTCGGGCAACGAACAGTAACGGGGGTTAGGGTTCGGAAGGCCACATTAATACGGCTAAAAAACAAACAAACCGACAATAAACACAAGAACGGCAGCTCTTCTCCGTGCCCTCCCTCCTCACTGCCTGGCTTCTGAGGGGGCGGGACCGCTCCTATGAACGTGTGTGGGATTCTGAAGGGCTGCCAAGGAGTAAAACAACAACAACAACAACTGCTGAAATCAACGGTAATTGAGCTCCCCAAATGTTTAACTGCACCTTGGCTTAGCGTGTCAGCTTTGGCTGAGGCATCGTTTTCAAGCACCTTTAAAATGATAATGAAACCGAGAAAAAAAAAAAAAGAAAACGTAAGACCGTTCCAGCGGTGGGGTTTTTTGCGCCACAGGGCCTCTCGCAGGTTGGCCGGACACGGCTCATTCTTTTCCTGAGCCACAAGATGACAGTAATGCTCCGATTTGTCCGAAATGTAGATGGTTAACGTTGCCCGTCGCCAGAAATATGAGTTTTTAGAGCAGCAGTAATATCAGAATGACTCTTGTTTTCCCCTTCTTGCCCGGACACATTTATGGGCAATTAGAGATGAGATCCCTATTAAATCTGTGAGGTAAGCATCGGGAATGACACATTCGCCTGTTTGTGTAGCAACTGTGACGGCTCATGTAATAAACCCGGGAGCACGGTAGTCGTTTTAAATGGGTGTTTTGCCATGTGTTACTAATCTCACTGAATAAAAACCCTCTTAGGGGAACAATAGATGCCGCTAAAGTGGCAATATTTTGGGGTTACGAACCCGGTTCCATGCCAGGGCTTTCATCTCCGGGAGAAATACAAGGGCAAACATGATAACTGCAACCGGGGGCCACCTTGCCATGGTTTGAGAACACCAGATCGCTGCAAGATGTGAGCCTGCTTGTGAAGCCACTGGAGGGGCGAGATCTCGCCGGCAAAAAAATTCTTCTGACACTTCTAATCCACTAAAGATCGCTCTTTGAAGGAGCTGCTCCGATAATGGCCCAGAACGGCAGTCAGCCGCCTGCACTTAGCGTCTGACTTTATCACGATCGGAGGGTATCTCTGACCCCTTCACCGGGCCCTTCCCCCATCACCCCCACCCCCCAGGCCTATGCTCATACCCCGTGAAACTGCGCCGTGAGCACTCTTTAATCATTCTCGCCAGATGTGTTTCCACCATGTACTGTAGGACCCACATTAAAGCTGAGGACCTGATCGTCCTATTCATTATCATATAGGCTTTTTCCAACACGGCTCCCATTATCCAGGCAAGACCTTCCTTGCTGGAGCATCGAAACCTGCAGGTCAAAGCAATCTCGCCATCTGAGTGCCCCACTCTTCCTCCTCATCTTCATCAGCTGTTTGCACTTAAAGCAGATGCGGCCTTTCTGTAACTTGGGCATGTGGGGGCTTGGGAGTACCCCCCCCCCCCCCCAGTGTCCCCCGCAAGGCCCCAGCCCTCTGGCCTCCCTCCCCCGGAGACGTGTGGCCACTAAACTCCTAACTGTCTCCATCCGACGCTGGCTTGCCTAATTCCGTGTGTCATTCCGCAAACCGCTCCCGGACCCAGCTCCGCTCCTCCACTCCTGCCCACATCCAGGCACGATGGGGGTCGCACCACAGAATGCACAAAGCATATCCCAAGCATGTTATAGTGATATTCCCCCACCCCCCAGCTCACTGCAGCCTGCATCTGCTCCAAACCACTGCGTAGTCAACATGCTGTTATTTTTACCTTTTATGTTATCAGGGACTGCTCTCCCCAGCCATTCTCTGTGTGTGGATGTAACGAGCAAAACCCACAACGTACTGTAGCATCGTTCTGAACTCTTCTTTTTAACTTAAATACCAAGGTGGCTGTGCCATCTAATGTTGGTTCCCCTACAGTAGAAATATGCCTAAAGTACAATGACAATCCCATACAGGGAATCACTGTGGCTCCTTATCAGCTCATAGCTGAGAACAATGCATGTCTGTCAACACAGGTCAGATGAACTCACTAAGGAAACACTAAGGGTTTCATTAAGCCAATGCCAATCTTCAAGAAAGAAAAAAGAAAGAATGAAACATTCTGGCTATTTTTCAGTCACCCACCAAATGTGTTCATGGCTGTAAGTTAATAGTTGTTTTCTTATTTGAACCTGGTCCAGGCCAAAGTTTGTTTTGAGGTAACTCCATAAATCAATGCTGTCAGCGAGAGAGAGAGATGTAGAGAGTGAGACAGATAAAAAGAGAAAGAGAGAGGGGGAGGGAGAGAGAGAGAGAGAGAGAGAGGGAGACAGGCAGACAGAGTGCCTGTTTGCATAATTCCCGTTATCTTTATTGAAATCGCGGTGAAGCTGAGCTGTACAACACATGCGCCGGAGCGCCCTCTGCCAAGGGCGTCGCTCTGTATCCCATCAGGAGCGCGCGATAACGTGGAGTGGAGCTGAATTTACAGCAGCGGGGCGCCTCCCCGCCCTCACAATTTACAACAGAGGGAACACTTCCACTCCCTTATAGCAAACGCTCAAAGGCTGGACTCCGCCAGCAGAGAGCCCTGGCCTTGGCTTGTTGGGTAATCAAAACTTTAGAACTTTTCAATGTGACGCCTGTACACCCTTCATGGCCTAACAATGGAGGTAGGCGAGTGCTCATAGCTGTTTGTTGGAGAAGCCAGCACGACTCTCACGAACAGCGTAATGTGACGTCTCCAGCACTGCATGGGAGAGATCTGGATCATTTTGGCTTTTTGAGTGGACAGCATGCCTGATGGCAAACCACACCTACACATAGAGTGGAAGCCACGGGCTCAGACTCAGTAACCCCCTGAGGGTTACAAAAACAGTTTTGGGAGAGGGTCACGGGCGATGCCCTTTTCCGTCCAGGTTGGGGTGGAAAACCAAGGACCCAAGAGGGGAGACAGCGGGTGGGGTCCACGAGGGAGCAGATGCTGAACCTGCCCTTAACTAAGAAGCCGTCACCACTGCATTGACTAATAAAACTCTAATTTAAGACATTGTGAAAATGTGAGGAAATATGTGGCAGGGCGTTAAAGTTATTCTGTATGGACATGCCTGGCAGTACAGTGTACAACATGCTTGGGTCAACATGATCTACACAATTGGAGAGGATAGAGACATGATTTATCGCCAGCAAGGCTAAGAAGACGGCTGAGCCAAGCCAGCCGGTAATCTCCTCTAATTCCCAACAAAGGAGCACATCTCTTTCCAAGAGACCTTCCCTGCTCACTGAATCGAAACCGTAAGCTAATTTGGTTGTCTACACACATTCAAAACTGAAGCTGATGTAACTGTCTTATAGGCCCGTGGATCAGGCTGAGGACTGAGGGCGAAGCCTTGGCTCTTTGCACCCCTGGGTGGTAGCTACAGGTGAATGAGCCGATTCAGTTATAGATGAAAAACGGCTACTCCTGTTAGCATCTGTGGCATAAATGCAGTGTCTCAACAAGCAAGCAAGCAACTCATATTGAAGGTTTTTTTTCCACAGCCACCTTTTGTTTCTCTGCCTGCTGTTAGTATTCTTTGCATGCTGCATATCCCTGCCACCCACACTACTCTGTGCTTTGACAGACTTCTGCAGGGGCGCAGATTGCTGGGCATGTTTGTAATTAAACTCCCTGAACAAAAAGAAACCTCTGGCTGCGCTTGAGAAGACAATATTGCTGATAATGTGCATGGTGATGTTAAAAGTTTTGACATTTCTCTCTTTTTTTTTCCTTTCGCAAGGCATTTCAAGCGCTTGAAACATCCTGATAAAGAAATTTGTATTTTGAACCACATATAATGGAAGAAGCAGCTGAGGGTAATAAGAGGCTGTCTGTTCTTGCCTGGAGTGGACAATGTTCTGATTATAGCGACCCGGCACTTATACTCCTGCCAATTACTCCGCTGCATCTGGTTTTTGCGGGGGCATTATATTCAAAAAGAAATTAGGCATGGCAAGACATGATTAAAATACCAGCACGCTAGCAGGGACAGTGAGGCAGGCAGCCACTGAAGAGGTCCGCGGGTCTTTCAGCTAACTGTCCTCCAGCAGTTATAATGGGACCTTGTGAAAGAGAAACACTTGGCTCATTTTCTTAGGGTTTCCAGGCTGCTGAAAAAATTGAGCCATTCTGCCCCGTCTCATTATGCGCGAGATTGGAGTCAATGGGTCTCCAGTGACTGTGATTTGTGCGGTCAGGTGCCTGTTTTTTGGCGTGTGTGTGTGTATGTGTGTGTGGGGTATGTGTGTGGGGGGTGCGTGTGTGTGTGTGTGTGTGTGTGTGTGCAGTTATTAAGCTGTACAATGTTTCTCAGGGCCTTCCTTTCTCTTTAAGCATGAGTGATTGGGCCCAAGCCTACTCACCCCAACGCCTGAGGCCAGCTCCCTGATGGCTTCCTGGACCTTTGGACCTCTGGCCCTTTGCTCAGATTTGGTGACTATATCCCCTGACATTGGGGCAATTCTTCTACGGGGTGACAACTCTGTGTGTGTCCTTGATAGGGCTCCAAAAAAATAGAGCAGGAGGGCAATTTAACAGCAGACATCCACAGCCCTCAGATGAAGAGCGATGATGTTAGGGCACGCTACAGATCCTTTCCAAGTCTCGGCATCATGGCTGAAACCTCTTACCCTCCGCAGGCCCCCACTGTCCATTGGTCTACACCCCATCAATCTAACTGACCCGTCAAACCGTCTCCATGATGCTGTCAGACAGATCCCAAGCCCTGATTCTGAATATTTTCACTCCAAACCATGAATAATTCATCCTGGACAGAGACGTGTGATGCGATGCGCCAATTAAAATAGCACACACGTTTTACTGGAAATTGTAAATAAATAAATGGTGTGCCCTCCACCTTGAACTGCCTGACTTAAGCGCTGCCAGCGATGAGGTCATGCGCTGAGCTTTCCGCCCGGTTGCCACCATGTCCATAACCCGCGGGGTGGTTTTGCTTGGTGGACTGGTCAGGTGCGGTCTGTTCCCAGACCTGGCTCTGAGCGTGCGGTTTACTGTCTGGCTGGTTCTCCACAAAAGACGGTCTTTCCATGACAACTGAAAAGTCTGGGCACCTCTCCCCTCTGGTGACCTTCCTCTGGGGTCGGGTCAGCGGCTCTCTGACTGCATGGCAATAAAAAAGCAGGAGTCTCTCTTGGAATGGCGCCAGCCCCAGAAGCCTGGAGAAAGCACCCCCACCCCCCTGCTGAGCACCTAGCACACACGCATTTTAATGGAGAAAAGGGGGTTGTCGATTTCTGGGAAATGACCTGCCACGCAATCACCCCTCATTCGGGTCACGAGAGGGGGTCCGAAAGTCACCGTCGTGAATGCAGAAGGTGTTGGAGAAAGTCTCCTGCAAGCTCTCTGACTCAGAGCAGGCTCCCATCTGTCTCCAGACATGACTGAGGGTGTTGAAAACTTGAGCCTGGCCCAAACTCTCTGCTCTTTCCATGTCTGCTTTCAGGAGGGACGTTTCACGCCTGGAGAAACCTGGAGCGCGATAAGCCCGAGCTGCCATAGAGATGACTGATGGCTCCAGCAAGGATAGCAGCATTCCACAGAACAGTGTCCCTAGCGGGAATGACATCTGTAAATTACGGCGGCCGTACATGAAGCCAGGGCCATTACTCTCCCACTTAAAACATTAAAAGCGGCTGGACAGTTAACTAAGGTGACGCAAAAAGGTAGCATCAGAACACCCTCTTTATGGATGAATGAGCATGTTATCTGCTAGCGCAGATCGTATCTTTCGAATCATAGTCTTTTGACACAAGTTTTGACACACAATTTCTGCTCTGTTTTTCCCCCCCTGTTGAAAGAACAGAGGTGTTTGCATTCCATTTTGGTGCAGAGCCCCATTGTGGTTTGCTGTTGGCACTGGAGATCACATGCAGATACTGGCCCCCAGCTCCCTTCCTACACACACACACACACACACACACATACACCCTTCTTCCAGAGATAGCGCTTTCAAACTGCAAACCCTGGAAGCCTTCTATCTGCCCAGAGACTTAATGGGATAGAGAAAGCTGTTTTAGTTTAGGGGGGAGTCTGGTCTGACAATCTCTTTGATTCTAACCTGCAGTGGCTGCAGTGCCTGCAGGTATCCAGGAATCCAGACATAGGTAAGATAGCTGAAAACAGGGTGCCACTACGCTGTTCACAGACTCTTAGTACAGAAATGTTAATCAGGCCTGCACACGTCTCAATCGTGCCCTTTGTCTAGACTCCGTGGGCTCATTTGCATAATGTCCTGGGTTTGCAGGAGCCCAGCACATTCCTTAGAGCCAGTACCTGCTCCCTTAAGCCTCTTGGTGCTTCTGGGCTGGAGCTTACGAAGGATGTGCAGGCTTAGGAAGATTCCCTCAGAACTCACCGGAGTTTTGACTGCTACGGACAAGATGATGCCACGGCTTTCCAAACTCGTCCCTGCGGGGCGCGTGCAGTGAGTCTCGCACCCGAGTCCACCTCTGCGGCTACAGACAGCGCGGATCGGCGTAATGAAAAGCAGGATCTGGGTTTATCTGCAGCACGCTGAGGTCTGGAACAGCCCTAATGAAATCCAATCATCGATCGGCTGATCCTTTGAGCAAATTAGCCAGACTCACGAACCTGTCCGCTCCCACTGCGGCTTTCATTTGGAGGATCTCAATCTGCCAAAACTCTGCGCCTCCCCGCTGTTCTCCGTGCCGTCGACGCCGGTAGTCAAGGAAACCGCTGTATACGGCGCAGCTGTGCAGGGTAACTAATATAAACACATTTAGCAACGTGCCCCTTCCCTGCTTTTCGAGGAGCGCAGGATCGCACCCAGCTGTTGGTGTTTTTGTACTGTGTCAGAATGTGAGCAGGAGACACTGGTCCCCCTTGTTTTGGTGTCACCTATCCCCATGGCGACCCGTGTTTGACCAATCCTGAGGTGCACTTCAAAGGGTGAGCTGGCCTCACCGTACTCTTTGGGCGGACAAACAGACACACACACATACACACAGGCACAGGTGTGGGAGAGTGTTCAAAGACCTGCATGACAAAGCTCCCCCTTCACCAGGTTTTTTTTTTTTTCTTCTCTGCTGGACTTCCATCAATTATGTACTATCCTGTGTCTGTCAGTAAACTGGAGCGCTCTGGGCCATTATGTCTAATTTCAGCAAATTAACATATGGCTCTGGGGTCCCTTTAACTCGGAACACTATAGCTGATAGCACCTGAGCTGTCTGCCAGCCGAGGGTCTTTGAGAGCTGTGTGGCCACTGTGATATGCACCTTGGCTCGCCCGCGCATGCTAATGTTGTTAATTGTGGCCCAAGACACGCGGCAATGCCAAGCGCCTGACACTGCTCCGCTGCATCTGAGATCAACGGCACCGCAGAGGCCTGGCGGAGCCAAAAGCTTCAAAAGGCTCGGCCGTCTGCGCTTCAAGTTCGCGCTGTTGGACGTCATGTGATGAGGCATGTTCATTCGCTCTGGACAGAGACACGTCCAAACAGCTTGGCAGCAATCGCTCACACAATCTTTATAAAGTGTGATTTTAAAAGCCTTCTCTGATGCGATCCGAGGAACCGCGGGGCCCGCGAAACACGCCATTTTATGACAAAGCACTTCAAAAAGGGGGCAGAAGTGTCTTTGCTGTCAAACAATGCCTCTAAAATCACTCTTCACTTGTGCCATTTTAATTAAAAACAACAAATGTCTAAATGCGAAAATCTGATACTCTGAATTTCTTCCATGGTAAAACCTATATTTGAACACTGCGACATGAGAACCCACAAAGAGGAAGCAGCAGGACATCAGCTCCAAGACTGAGGCATGAGGGAATCAGTCACTTCCTTGGCAACTACTAACATGTTGTGTTAAACTTTAGAAGTTTTAACACTGCTTTAATTCTGGCCCGTGATTTTTCTTAAGAACTTGATTACTCGCAACAGAGAATCTTGGATCAATTTATTCACGCTAAGAGCCCCTATTGACGAGGCCCTGCAAACTGAAGCTGACATACACCTGTGGCAATTAAAATGCAAGGAACTGTTTTAAATTTGATTCAGACCAACTTGTCAAAGTGGCTCTCTCACGCCAGAGAATATTTCTGTGATGAAAACGAAGAAAAATCCAGCCTGTGTGCTGCCTGATTTATCTGCACCAGAACAGCCTTTACATACTTAGAGGAGAAAAAAACCCTCTGCAACTAGCGGAGTGGATTAAGGGAGGTTCTGTCCAGTTTCATATCAGCTCTCCATCTGTCTCTGGACAATTTCACATTGACGTTGATTCAGTCAGCATGCTCTATATATATGAATGTGTGTGTGTGTGTGTGTGTGTGTGTGTATCCTACTGCACCCTGAATATGATTTCGTGACAGGTGATATAAAAGAGAACATATGCTTTACGGTGTTTTCATTTTCACATATTCAGTGGGAGAGAATGTTATATGACTCCTTAAAAGAAGACCCTAATTCACTGCTATCCAACAGAAAAAAAAACACTATATTACATATTTAACGCTTAATCATGTTAACAGTACAGAAAGATAGCAAGGGACAGAGAAGGAGAGAAAAGGAGAGAGACAGATGAAGACATAAAGTGGAGAGACATCCCCGAGTGCTGGACCACAAAAATATGGCTAAGCATTCGATAATTAAACAACCAAATAAGCCGCTTTCTTTCTGAGCGTGCTCAGTGGGGCCTTGGGATGGGAAGCTGCATGACATTATAAGTGTAGCCTCGATGGGCCCTTGGCTGTACAGTGAAAACACATTTGTTTAATTAAGCTCGATGGTATTAGTCCGTTGCATTCTTTTCCATCTGCAAGCGCAGTGCTCAGGGATGCGAATTAAGCAAAGCTTAGGAATCACAATCACCGCTTGGCACAGAGGAAACAAAGCTAAAAGACGAAGAAGGGGACAAGACTCCCTGGTTTATACACAATGTTGTTGAGGGAGTAGGATTATTGACAAGATAGATCAATACCCCACTATTCACTTCTGAGCTTCCCCTTTGTGCTTGTGTGTGGTATTTCTAATCAGCCCACCATACCCTATGAAATTCAATACATATAACACACTCTACATTCCTGGTCAGTTGCCCACCTGCACATCAAGGTACCATACATCCACCAATAGGAAGTTTATTGTATCCCCTGGATATCCCAGGTAAAACAAGGCACAACTCATGTAGAGTTTGAGTTTGGTGGCCAGGCAGTTTGGTTTTTTTTAATTCATGTCCCTTAAAACACACACACACACACACACACACACACACACACACACACACAAACACCAGTATGTAAACACCCTCACGCACTTCAACCCAAGGGACAAACACTCAGGTAGTTCCAGCAGCACTCACTCTCCTTGTGTCACGCATATTCTTCCCAAAGGCGTCGGCTGCAAAGCCCTTGTCTCTGCTCCATGGTGGCCTTGATAGGCGGGATGAAAATCTCTGTTTGAAGCGGCCTGGTTCCAATCAGCCGCCCTGTCCCAAAGGAGCCGCTCATCTCGGCCCTCTCTTCACCGCCCCCCCGACCCCCGTCTCTCCCTCCCTCCCAGAGGACCCGTAATATGATGTCATCATTGATGGGGTGGGCAACAACAGAGCCCTCTGCGACCCTTCTCGGAAAGTCACGGACAAGGCCACGAATGGCACGTTTACAGTTGGCCCTTTTGTTGCATCTCTGGTTTTTATGTTTTTTTTTTTTTTAATCTGTGCTTCTGAACTATCAGTTCTTCAGTTTTACTTCCCTTGTAACATGTTGGGGCTGTTGAGTTTTTTTCATCTTTTTTTTCCCCTCTCCAATGACATTCCAATGATAAGTGTACTTGCCAAGCTTGTGGAAAGTTAAGTGATTACAATAAGTAGGAGGATTTGCCATCTTGCACGCACTGTGTATGCAACAGAGGACCCTCAAAACATGATATTCTTGAAAACTGCCAATAAGACACTGGGGGTATGGTTTGAATTCCATTATGTCCATTTATGACAGGAAACAACATTAGCCGCACCAGAGCAGTAATTTGCTATTAATTTTCATTCCTCTTGTCTTCCACCAAGCCGAAAAATTACAACTGAAATTACGCTGACATTTTATTTCTACCCTACATATCACGTTACATGACAGTTAGCAGGATTGAGTTGCGCTGTGTGGCAGTTGTGTTTGTAGGGGTGGTTTTTACTTGTCTGTTTAAGCAGGAGTCTGCAGGCATGACACAAAAGGCAGTTTGGATTTACAAGCAGGCCTACAGAAGTGTAACCCTGATACCCTCAGGGTGACTATAATGCGCTTACAATCAGCTGACCGTCTCCCAGACGGCCCGCATGACAGACTTGGGGTCAGTAGCTTTCCGGGGTCCTTCAGTTTCCTATAATACAGCACTATTCAGTCATTCTGCTTTCACTTTCAGCACACAACAATTCACTCCAGTCATTTTCAGTTCCCCAGACTCCCATATAAGAGTTTTGACAGCTCTTTTCTGGAGGCAAATTCCTTTAATTATGAAATGGATACACATTTGAGTGGACAGAATTCCATAAACCTTCATATCACCAATGACCCAAAATGACTCCCAGTGCTAAAGATATTGTATTGTGGGACTGGTCACACAACTACGAGGCCAAAAGTTTGTACAAACACAAACACTTACACACTTGCATACATGCGCAGCAATGCAAACAGAAACAATTATTCAAAGCCACCCGGGGCACTTGACTGTAAACCATACCATCCATGGCTGCTACTGTAAATCAGAGCTCAGAACGTCAGCTACATGCAAAACCCATAGTCAAAAAGCCCCCCCTTACACCACCACAACCCAAGGGTACAATAAAACTTACACAATAAAAGGCAGAACAGCTGTGCAACACAAGAAGCACAGACAGCACATCAGAAAGTGGCCAGGCCTTTGAGCCCAGGCCACATTCTCCCGGGGAACTAGTGGGCCAGGGCCCTCCTGATAGCCACTGTCAGAGTCCCAGTGGATGGCCTGCATCTTGCCTGTCCATTTCATGCCTCTGCGATCTTTATAAACTGGCACTGCTGAGCATGACCTCTCCCTATTTTACAGGCATAAAGCACCTGCTTGTAAAATGACTAAAAATCATGGAGGATGATGGGAAAGCCATGCCCTATTGTAAAAGCTATTTTATAACCTGCTTTTTTTAAACGGCAAAACTTTGAACTGAAGTGGTATAATGCTGAATAAATCATAACGTCAGGATCATCCTTTGTAATTTTGCCCAAAATACAGACCGAGTGGAGTCCCACATGGAGCTGAGTATAGCACTCAGGATGGCTGCGTTCCTCTTTCAGCCAAACCCATCAAACTGTCTTCCATAAAATTATTGTACAAAAACGCTGTGAACACACAGGGAAAAAAGGGGGTTCTGTGTTTCCTCATCTCCAGACAAGAGGCCAGTTTTGGTCCGGTTTGTTTTTAATTACATTATCAACCCGGCTGACTCATGCATCTAACAACACCTCCTCTAATAGCCCCTGACGTGTCAGTGGCAAAGAGATCCTCTCCCTAGGCCAATTTGCCATGCCTTCGAAGGTGACGTCTTTTACGGCATCTGAATTAAAGTCCTGTCTTGTTTCTCAGAAACATTGCACGTTGTCAATTATGCCTTCCCGGTGACAGTGTATATCTTCATATAATGAACGCTCTTTCCCATATGCTTACTTTTCCATGTGAGAGAAAAGAATCTTCAGTGAGTGTGTGTGTGTGTGTGCGTGTGTGTGTGAGCGGAGCCCCAGAAACAGCTGTGAGTCATTAAGCCTGAAGAATCCAGCAGGCAGGTTAATTAAGATGCAGCAGGTAATTAAGCTGACGGATGCCAATTAAGGCTGCCTTGGATGAGGCCGGGGCACTGTCTTAGCTCAACCATCCAAGCCGCTGTCACTACGCTGCCCTGCGGTGGCAGTGTGGGTCGCATTGGGAACTGAGAACTATGGGTGCCCTGACAATGGGTCAGCCGTTAGAAAGAATCATCATCACCACTGTCACCATCATCACCATCGCACACTGAGGTATTCCAGCAGCTGTGAACGACTCATTCTCTTTCCTCTCCCATAATGTGCATTGTTTTCCGCAGATACACAGGCTCTGAAACAAGTCAGGCTGGAGGCATACTGGAGAAATCATTTGTGAAATTCTTTCGGCGATTATGTAATTAAAGAGGCACAACAATGGCCAGGGGTAAATATCCGAGAGGGAGGAGATGTGTGTAAGTGTATGTGTGTGCGCGTTTGTGTGTGTGTTGGGGAGTGCAGCGGAGGGGGGGATATATGTGTGTGTGCATGGAGGGGAGGGGGGGGAGGGGGTCCAGCAGAGGGGAATTTAGGGGGGGGGGGGGGGGGGGGGATGAGGCACATGAAAAAGCCAGTGCACATCTGCGAGTCATCCCCTGTAGCCACTTGGCTCCGTCACACAGGGAGAGCTCCGGGAGGAAATCCATGGCGTCTGCACCGGCGTTCCCAAAATATTTATCCAGACAACTCATTTGAATATGCTGTGGCCCTAGGGGCATGCGTGTGGCATTGGGTGGGGGGGTTTTTTGAGGGGGGGGCTCGGGCATGGCTGCATGACAGGGGCAAAGGGGAGAGGCCTCTGAAGTGGGATCACTCCACCAAAAGTCAATTCCTGGGGACCTCAATGCCACCCGAGCTGGGATGGGCCGAAAAACAACAGCCGGAGAACAAAAGGAATAAAAGCAGAGAACGTTCAGTACTGAATGCCTTCAAACGCTACTTGTTTGTATCGTCGGTTGACTTCTGTCCTCAGAATGCCAATAAGTGGATACAGTGGTGCCATTTTGATACCGAGGCAGAGTGAGAAAAATGCCTATACATGCACTGAGATGTTCAGAAGACACTGCGTGGGTTCCAGCTATACTTTGTTTCATTTGCTATTAGACATTCCTCAAGCCTGTATTCTATTTCCCAAAGCCACTGTTCAAACGTAAGCACCCTAATTCTGCCAAACGTGCGAAGTGGGAACACTTTCCAAAGGTTCAAACATGTTATCTGCTTCCTTATGAAGTCTTTCCATTGAAGCAGTCCTGGATCCTTCAAGGGGGAAAAAAGAACTGTGTCGAGGAGATAAGGAACGGGATCAGTGGAAAGCCTTCCTGCCGAGCTGCGTGTTATCCTGGTCTAGAGTCTCCGAGGGTGTTCAGTGTGAGGGCACCTTTTCCATCATGCCTGGCTCTGTCACCTTGAGGAGGCAGAGGAACGGGGCGGCTGAGTGGCAGGAGACGTCCGTGAGTCTGGCCGCGAGCGAAGCAAGCAGCCTAGCGCTGCAGTGGCCCGAAGGGGAGGGTCCACACCAACGCCACTGGGCTCTTCTGCGTGCTGGCGAGCGGAAACCCGCTGCACTCCAATCGTCTGAGAACTGCGCTGTGTCAAAAGTGGTGCAAACCAAACAGGAAGCAGTTGACCGCACGAGCCGGGTGCACGGGCGGCTCCATGGGAGTATATACCTTGGCACGCTGCCCTGCTGCTTGACGTACGCCGGGCCCTGGATCAACCCTTCACGAGCAATCCCCATAAACTCTGATTATACCACCTCTTTCTCCATCAACCTCCCTCCGACGCTGACGCTAGCCCCCGTCGCCCATCCAAGGAGTGGCTGCCCGGGGGACTGGCACTGCTCCACTGCCCCCCTCCCGAGACGCTCCAGGGGTAGGGGAACAGGAAAGAAAACACGCCAGCCAATCCCGCAGAAGTGCTCTGTAAGCAGCCGGGAGCAGGGGGACGCACTCCCAGTCAAGGCTCATTAAAGGAATACATTTCTCCTTTTAAAAGCCCAGCTTGCAAAACAAGCAGAATGGCTAAACCTGTTAATCTGACGAAAGCGTTTGATAAAACGCCCCTTGATTGGTCTGATTAAGGGGGACCGAGTGAGTTATGGTGGTTCCTCCTCCCTCTTTGGATAGCCCGGGCTGCCTGACGTGAAGCTGGCTCATAATTGACCTCCCCCCCACTTCCCTGGTGGATACTTTCAGACGTACTTAACTTCAGGATAACCTCAGATGCCATGCCTTCTAATGCGCGAGGGTTGTGACAAGTCCCCTGGAAGTTTCCAGGAGACATCACTCCCCACCACCGCTGGCTGTGTGAGAGGCCCAGCAGAGGCGGACTCAGAGGCAGGTTTCACTGCCTGTGTGAGGTGTTCTGGGGGCCATAAAATACAAAGAACAGGGGGTCAGGTTTTTTTGGTTTTGTTTTGCTTTTTGCCAGCAGGCATTCATAAGACTTTTCTAAGTATAGCCTTTTTAAACTAGCTCCCCCTAATTATGCTTGCTTCCATATCGCTTTGATGTATTTGATGTATTCTAAGACTGCGCGCTGTGAAAGTAATCACTCTGGAGGTGACTGAAGGCATTGGCCAGAAAAACAAATTTGTAAAACGTGTCAAGAAATTAACCGTGATTCCTCCCCCGGTTTTCGAGTGGTAAGGCTTATCAAGACATTCACATCAAAGCCAAATTTTCGGCACATATTTGGGAACACATAGCACAGAATTAATGATCTATAAATTATGCAAACTTAGTAGCAAACAAACGAAGGGCCTCATTTGCACTGCTAATTGTCTCAAATGGAAATTTCCACAGCTTTATCCTTAATGGGCTTTATTTTTTCTTCAAAGAGAAAAAAAACTGTTGGGCAAGTACTTGATTTCAGCTGAGTGTATGCCTTTGATGAACCATCGCTTTTGTTTTGCACCTCTAACCAAGTTACTGTAAACAAATTTTCGGTGACCCCCAGCTAGGCAGCCTGCAGCCCTGTATCTAAGTGAGCAGCATGTGGGAGTGGGGGCCGAGTTTCATGCTGCAGTGGTCTTTTGGACATTGGGATGGGGGGGATTTGAAGCCTCCGATACTGTAATCAACTCATGCATGTGGCTGCGATCCCCGGCCGCCATGCTGTTTAAATTAGCGCTGACGTCAGCGGCCTATCACTGGGCCGCGTTCCTGCTCGTTAGTCTTAGCTCCAAAGGTAAATACGTTCATTTAGGGGAGCTCTTTTCAATAAATCAAACCCAACAAAATGAAATACATGCACACCGCTCACATGACTGATCGTATATCCCATTTCCAATCAAACAAACAGCTATGGCTCCCCCGATCGGGGAATCAACGCTAGTTTCCTGCATTTAGACAGAACTGAAGAGAGATTTTTCTTAATTTGCTTCACGTACCTCATTGTCTTGTTTACTCAGTGCTTCTTTTCCCCACTATAGTGTGTCATGTCAGCACTCCCTTCCTATTTCCGCAGAAACCGGCCTTACTCTCCTGACTAAACAGCTCACCGAACCAGACTTTTGGAAACAGTACCTCAGGAAATACATCAAACAAGGAAAATTAGCGAGAAGCAAACCTCATTAGTGCGCATTAGCTCTCTACCTGCCAGCTCTAGCAGGGCTGTGTAGACATGGGCACTAGGGGGGACCCTTCAGTGGGGAGGGAGGGACCCTTCAGTCACTGTCTCATTTTCCCACACAGCGAAACTTGCCACTTCTTCCCTCCGCTCCTGTCCTCATTATTCCGTGACGACGGAGGGCTCCGGAAAACGTGCCTCTGACAGCAGGGAAGGGAACGTAGCATCCCTTCATGATGATCGGCCCATGAAAACTGAGAGACTAGGTGCCCCTGAGGGGTGGGGTTCTTGAAAGATTTTGTACAACCCCAGAGAAAAGCCAGGAAAACACCAGATGACCCAATGTTTCTAATCTTCCCGCTCAAGTCCTTTTGAGGGGGGCTTCCAGGTAACCAGTCAGAAGTAGGTTAGGTTGGAGTTGGGGGGGGGGGTGGTGAGAGACAGCCTAACAGTGAGGATTTCCATGAAAGGGACCGACATTCGTAGCTCTCAGCAAAACAGACGCCTGCTGCTCAAGGAAAGGGTGCTTGAAGATCTCCTAACAATGCCTCCGTCCCACCCGCAGAGTGGGCCGTAAAACCTGCAGGGACACAGGCAATTTCTACAGGATGGTAAATCAGGGCCCGCCCGCCGCTCTGAGCTGCAATCTCGCGTTTCAGCCTGGCGGAGGAGGAAATACGCGCGGAGGTGAAGGGCTTTTAATTGCAGGGTCTGATTCAACACAGCGCGTCATTGATTTAAAGATGTTTACACAGCGCTGGGCTTTGTTTGGGAGAGCTCCGCATGGCAATTAATCTCAAATTCAGACGCTCGGGGGTGGTGGTGCTGGTAGTGGTGGCGGTGGTGGTGGTGGTGGGGTGTCCAGGAGCTTGAGGGGGTAGTCCGTTCATAGAGCTTGAGTAATAAGACATTGCAATCAAGGCCGCTGGCAATTACCTCCCGGAGAAACGTTGGGCCCTCACATCCATGCTCTTGTTAATTGCTTCACAAACTTTGGGCTGTCAGGGAGAGTCAGACATGGCAGGCATGTTTGTTTGGACAGTCTCACACCTGCCTGGGAGAGGGATTTTTTTGGCACGGAAGATCAATCTCCCCGATGTCTGAATGTAGACATCATCAAACCTGGCCCAGTCTATGTACACATGTTGTTAGCTACATTGTTAGGTCACAGTGTAACACAATACTATGAAAGCGTTGTGAATTGACTGTGAGTTATGTAGCTAGGCATGATATGTATTTAGGCTGATGGCTGATCTAATATGTTAATAAAGTACAACCAATACCAATAGAGGGAAGATATCATTTTTGGAGGCAAATTCTGGCCTTGACTGAACCCTCACACATCAAATCTTCAGTGGGATCCGACCTCAGACAAGCTGCTGCCATAATGTAGTGAATAAAGTTTATGGTCAGTTTTGTCAAAAACAAGAAACAGAACATCTTACAGGACCAAAAGAAAAGAAGAAAGAGAGAGAAAGATGTCTCCCATGCTTTGATAAATGTTATCTGGCACTGTGAAAACAGTAAGACCTCACTGCCATAAATTAATTCCACAAGCGCATCACTCTGCATAGAAGGAGCCGCGGCCTTGGAAATGAGGGCCCACCTTTTTCTCGAGCCGCGCGCCAGCACCTGTTCCCAATCACCATCAATGGGGATGGGGTGGGAGTGGTGACGTGTCAATATTTTGGTGAGAAAGCCCCCCCTTTTCCCTCCGCTTTTCCGCTGCGGTGTTAACCTCAGGGTCAGGATGAAGTAAGATGAAATGATGACGGATACGTCGCTGGGGATTTTCCTGATGCTCCAACAGAAGAGGTAAGCGGAACCCCCCCCCCCCCCTCCACCCACCCCCAGCCAGGCTTGGCGCACACCTCTGTGGCGGTCCGTTACCCATGGGGTCATGATCCTAATGCCACCAGAGGACTGCTGTGATGGAGGTTCCTCCATCAGAGCCTTCAAACATATCTGAAAGGACAGATAAATGGGGCGTGTGAGGGCAAAACGCAAAGCCTACAACTCACCATAAAGCCACTTCACAGAACACCCCTTTCACTAAAAATGCTAATAAAAATCTTCTCCCAAATGTTCTCAAAACATTCTCTATGGAGAGTTCTGTGCACTGGCAAAAAGTACGCTCTTCCAAAAATCTCTGCATCCTCAGGCCATGTGTGGTACGCTAGTTTGCCGATAGACATTTGAATAAGTGGTCAAAGAATGGGTTTGTTTTCATTGCTTTGACAGCACGAGTACCGAACACAAAATGGCGTAGACGTGATGCCGCTACGGCAGATCAACCGACACGGTTCAGCAATCCGCTCTCAGTCGGCCAGTCAAAGAAAGGGGGGGAAATGAAACGGGACTGGAGATTTTCCTCCATACGGCACACCAAAGCCTCCTCCGAAAGCTCTCCTCTGAACAAAGGTAACGCCGAGCTGCGTCATCGCGTCTCTGAACCCTTTTCAGCATTTCAACATATGCTTGCTATTGCCAAAAACTGCTATCTTTGTTAATTCCATGTGTCAGATACCAGTTCTTAATCATAATAAAGTTAACAGAAAACAGAAAATAAAGGGAAAGGGGGGGGGGGGGGGGGTTCTGAAGTATTACAATACGCTGCGGCCACAGCTGTTCTGCACAGCACATGAAATGAGAACCGCCTGCTCAATCAAAATGCATAAATGCTTTGCTTTTTCAATACCTCCCAGACTCAAAATATTTTGAGCGTGTGTATGTGTATATATATTTCTTTTTTGCCTGAAGAAGAGTAAGGAGGAAAATCCATCAGGGCGCATACCACTCTGTCTGCCTCTCTCCTCAGCGCTCAGCGCTCGGCAGATTGCGGATGGCCCTGGTCCGTATTAGTTCCAGTCGTTTTGAAATGATCAGCGTGCATTATCAGGACCAGGGCCGGAAGATTCCTGGAGGAGGGACGGGAGTCAGTGTGTCAGCAGATACACATCAGGGAAGAGGCTGTTTTCTCTGCATGTCCTTTGCCACAATAGACCATGAACAGATGCTAATTGGGGCTGGATTGTAATTATTGGGGGGAGTGTGTGTCTAAGAGTTTGTGTGTGTACATTTCAGGAGGTGTTTGCCATTGTTCTTGATTAGGCCCCTGGTGACTCAATTTCATTGTTAACAAAGGGGTAAAAGAATGAGAGGCTGGGTCAGATTTTCTGTGGATCCCCCCAACACACACACACACACACACACACACGCACACACACACATATATACACACACCGACACACACACACGCCTGATAGCGTCCCTCTGATTCCTCTGCTGTGGAACATCTGGATTACAGCTGTGTCCATATATGCTTTGGTTCAATCTGGCCCCCCTGCAGAAGTGGAACGGGGATGGGATGGAGGGGGTGGGTTTGGTGGGGTGGGGGGGGGAGGGGGGGATTGGTGGGGAAGAAGAATGAGAAGTGACAGGCCAGTAAAACTCAAAACCCTCTCAATTAAGCGTGAGGCTGGGATCTGGTCCCTCTGAGGTCTGATCCCGGGCTTTGCATCGGGGGATGAGCCGCACACAGTAGCACGTTTGCGGAGAGAGGGCAAGGTCTGTGTCAGACCCCACTGCACCAGTGACCACTCGAGAGCAGCGCTTCCCAACCTGTGGTCTGCGCACCCCTATGGGTCAGTGATGGCATTGCAGAGGGTGGTGGTGGTGTGCTTATGTGTGTGTGTGTGTGTGTGTGTGTGTGTGTGAGTGATGGGGGGGTTCTGTGGCAAAGATCCATGAAGATCCAGGGAGGCTGCAGGCTACCGTCCAAGTCATGTTTTAACTGCATCTGATCTCCTGCCACGGACAGCAAAAGACCACTGGGTAAAACGTTAAATGACTCAAAAGCGTCATTTTCAGCTACTTGTTAATTTATATTAACAAATTATGCATGCTCACACAGGACAGAATGTGTAAGGTCAGAGTCAGCCTTTCCTTAGGGTTGATCGATGGTCATTTATTGGTTTTAGACCCACAGAACCTCACTATTTTCATCATTTAATTCCAGCGTTCATTTAATCAGCTGTCATTTATTATCCACATGGAGAAAGAACCAAACATTTTTAAAATTCATGACTGTTGTTTAAGAAGTAAAAATAAAAGTGAAACTCTGGAACATGACAAATAATGACAGGCAAAAGACAAAGAAGGAATTGTCATTTTGGGCCTTTATACAAGTCTCCAGAGAGCCAGATTATTTGGACCTATTAAAATTTACACATTTAAATTTTTTTTATGTTATGACTAATATAACCTAATAATTAGCAAATTCAGTGTGTTAAAAAGATAATTATCATTATATCTATTGATAGAGTAATATAACGTTGGACAGGCATTCTTTATGTTTAAAAACTCAAACCACTGATGTGCTATTTATGTATATATATATATATATATACACATGCATATATACACTAGCATGCACATACTTATTGTATACAATAATGCTACATGTATACTTATTGTATACATATAGCATTCACAGTTTATGTTTCCTCAATATATTTTGAGTATCAGAGCACGAGCTGACCTGACATAAACAGACCACCAGACCCTGGCCAGCACAGGGCAGTGAGGAAGGGTACTGGGGGAGTCACAATTCCGCCACTGTAACATATGGAGGCCTCAGGTTACTCCCATGCCCCCCGCTCATGGTCCCGAGGTACCACACAATTTGGGAACTTGTTGTTTTTGGCAGCGGTCCCAAACACATGTTACTCACTATGTGGGTGATGTGGTTCTAGGTTTTCATTAAGGGGGCAGCGAGCCACCCGCCCCTCTACCCCCTCCTTCCCCTCTCCACCCCAGCTTAACCAAGCCTATCAGGTGATATCATTCAAGAAGTTAATCCTCGGCAAAGAGTTAAATCATCCAACGAGCATTTGGAGTGAGGTGAGGCCAGCTGAGCACCTAATTACAGCGCATGTGTCAGGGAGTGAGGGGGCCCAGCAGGGACCGCAGATATTTCAACAATAATCTGTAATTAATGGATATTCATTTGAACATTTTCTATTAACTACCGTCGTAATGACATCTCATTTTGTGGGAAATGATGTCTTCTGCAGTTATTAGTGGTTATTCTCAAATAAAACATTACCTCAACACGCTTTTCTGACTTGTTGACGGACAGGGAAAAAAAAGGCAGGTCCACAGAGACAATCATGTACGGCCACACTCTCGTCCATAAGGGGAGATTAACCTCTTCCTTGACCTGGCTGTATGCCTGTCTGTCACGGATCAGATTGAAATGGAGTGCAATATCTGACAACCTCTGGTGAAACTTTATGTAGACTGACGTCCTAGTCGACAGCTCACTGGCCAGGCTCAACCGCTCTATTAAGGCAATTCCAAAATCGTAAAGTCAGCCAATGCCCCTGCTTTCTTCTTTTTACAGACTTGCCAGTAAACACGGCCATGTGTATCTCATTCCAAATATTGCTGTAAATATGAGTCAGATTCTGATATTTCGGAGCGCTCTTTGATAAGGCGGTGTGTTAAACGGAGACTCGGTGGCAACGTTTAAACGGGGTTTCTCGTAAATCAGGCGCTAAGGCTGCCAACACCGTCGCCCTCCTGGTTTCCAACCCTCCTGCTGCCGCACCCGCTCCCAGCTGCCCCTGCAAGCGTGTGACCTCCTGGAGCGAGTAAGGGATCCTGACAGCGGCCTTTCCGGAGAGCAGAGGACCCCCAACGCCCAGTCTCTGACACCCTATCCACAGATCAAAGGCCATGCCGGAGCCAGCTGTGAGTTTCTCTAACCCCGCCCGCCAAGACCTGACCCATCCGCGCTGACAAGTCGGGCCTGTCTCCCCGGGCCTGGGGGGTGTGTGTGGGGGGGGAGGCGGGGCGGATGGGTGGATGGGGCGGACCATGACTGGAAGAGAACCCGAGCCCTTTCACCCTGGGGGTCAGGGGTCAACGGCACTCTGAGATGGGAGCAATCAAAAGAAGTTTCCATCTGTGGGCGATCTGCTCAGACACGTCCCTCCGGCTCCCCTTCACACAGGTCCGCACTGAGGCCTGGCCACACAGCTCTGCTCGCTGTCCAAGGGGGATGAAAAATGGGCACTCTGGATCATCTCAAGCCGGACTAGCGGACAGGTCCAGAAGCCAAACTGTTTCAGATGGCCTGACGGGGGGTGGGGGTGTCGGGGTTGCACAACCCTGCCACACAGGTGGGTCACATTCCCTGGGTGGTCCCCTCGCTCACCTTGGTAAATTCCTGTGCTGTTGCCTCAGGTGCTGTGGCAGAGTTATTTTAGTAAGAAATGCCAGATATTAGCACCCAGCTCCCATTATTTTGTAAATTATTACCCAATAAAAGTAGGTACCCAGTGACAGCTTCAAGTGAACATTTGTTTTCGAGCAGGTTTTAGGAGCCATATGTTTCTCATTCGTTGATATGCACTCATGAGTGTTGCTGCATTAGAAAAAAAGAGCGCACAACACAAATATTTCATCATGGATCTGGCATGTTTTGCAAAGGACCTGGTGCAGTGACTAATACCAGCATACCAGGAGAAACCTCATCAACTGCGCTAAGCCCAGAGGAGTGACAAAATGCGCACACA
Source organism: Megalops cyprinoides (assembly GCF_013368585.1). NCBI lineage: Eukaryota > Metazoa > Chordata > Actinopteri > Elopiformes > Megalopidae > Megalops > Megalops cyprinoides. The sequence continues at coordinate 20,797,495 of NC_050598.1, read as the reverse complement.
CACACACACACCAGGAAAAAAAAGAATAGGAACCATGAGCTCAAATTTTCTAACTACATATTCATCTTTCAGAGCGAGGTCCCCACAGGCACGATAGAGTGGCCCTTGGAGAGATGAGAGGAGTTGTTACCAGCCGATCTGCTGAACCAGGAAGGGAGAGGAGGGGGTGCGGAAACTGCTGTCCCTCCTCGCGCCGTAACACCTAACAAATCAGCCCCCCGCTTTATTTTGACCGCACTTGGGCTGCTGCTGCTGCTGCTGCTCTGGCCGGATTTGGGCAGGTCAGCCCCTCAGCCGCGGTGCGAACATGCCCCAGCTGCCGAGATGTGAGGAAAACAGGGAGCTCACAGACGAGGTGTTAAGGACCCAACGGATCCTGCCTGCAATCAAAACGTCCGCGCCTGCCATCAACGGTGGCCAAAGTCCCTGAATAAAATACAAAACCATAAAAAAAAAAGACAGCCTCAAAACCTCTCAAACAAGAACGGTAGATAGTGTCCCTTTAATTGAATCAAATCCAGAGAAATTGCACATCTTAAAATATGCTCAATCAATGCTGTGGGAAATACCCTAACGGTCTGATCCCAGAATGGCAAAAAAGTTGATGTGTTTACAAGGAATGAAATAAACACCACATAATTGAGCAGCCATGGTTTATGTATCAAAATAGGTCACGGCTTTTGTTCGTGGAGGCTGCTCCATTTTTGTGGCGCGCACAACATTTAGGAATTTTGAGATCACATACTTGAAATACCTTCCTCATTTAGCTGAGGCACTGCTTATTATAGTTCAACGAATCTAAAGATGAAATGTGTTGGCATGTTTTCTCCTTTTTGTGTAAAAAGAAAAACGGTGATGAGATTCTCCAAGATCTTCTGTGTAATTACAAATGGAATGTATCTCATTACCATGAAATAATAGCATGGGCATAAAGAGCGTCTGCATCCATTAAAACCCATCCACTATATAACAAAAAAAGAGAAGCAAGTACTGCAGCAAAGTAATTATAATAACAATAATAATCTTCTTAATACTTCAAGCAGAGAAAGGAGATGAATCAATTTCCATGCCTTATCCCCTTATTAAGAGATAAAAGATTCAGAAAGAATTAGCCATGTAGAAGCTGGGCTGGGGTGATTATGGTGGATTTAATGAGAGGGATGCTGAAGAGAGGAGGCACACACTTCCAAGAACAACTGATTAAGCTCATTAAAAATCTAATTAAGAGCAGGCCACAAAGGAAGCTGTCTCCTCTTGCTGACAGAGAAGGGAACGGACACCAGGTGGGGGTCCCGCCATTGGTCAGCCAGTCAGGTGTCTGACAGCCGGATGTGGACGGGGGGAGCCACTCAATTCCCCTCAGCCTGGCAAGGAAGCATTGCGAAAAAAAAGCCTCCAGTCTCCTGGATCTGGGAAAGTAATTATGTAAATCCAGCTGTCATTAATAGCATGTTGCCTTGTCAGAAAGAGAAGCTCAGAGATCCCCCCAAAGGCCTGCAGGTGCCAAAGAAGGAGACTTCAGATCACCGTAGCAGCAGCAACAGCAGCAGGAAACCTGGAAAACTTACGCATGGCAACGGTCACCTGACAACAAGCCGAGCCACCAAAAAATAAATTAATGAATAAATAAAGCCGGTTATCTGAGAAAAAAATCAGGGAGGATTCCTCAGAGAGGTCTGTCTGAAATGAGCGCGTCACCTTGCTTCGTTGGCGGAAAGACGTTTTGGTTCTGTCGAATTCTGTTGTCAAGCCGCCTGCCACTCTGCAAATTTGACAGCAGCACGCCGAAAAATCCCCCCCAAATCCTTCCTCTGTGCTTGTCGCTGCGATGTCAAACATTCTCTGACTCTAATAGTCTCCCGGCATCTCTCTCTAGAAGACGGTGATGGAGAGTCGGAGGCCGCGGATGCCGCAGTGCGTTTCATCCGTCAAACCCAATCGCAAGTGTATGTTCATCCGTCACACGCTTAGCGGCATACATCTATGTCAGCAAGGGAGCCAAACTAAACCTCATATTAATACAGTCATCGCTGGGAAAAAGCAGACAGAGGAAGGCTTTCCCAGAAGAGGGAACCGAGAACGGCCGGTCGCTGTGGGAAGGTTCCAGTGCTCCGTTTCCTTGGGAATGGAGTGGCCTCTTAAACATAAATCGCACCTCTTATTATAGCGCTAAACTGGTAGGGCTTGCTCCTGCCTCCCTTTTCAGCTTTGGGACTTAATTCCTTTAGCCCCCCACATTCTATTTAGCGAGCAGACATCTGCAAGGCCGGGCATAAATGTCCTTCATTAGCTCTGCTAAGTCAACACAAAGTCGAGGGGGATAATGAGAAAATGGCCGCATTGTGAGCTATTCAATATGCGCAGACAAACTATTGAGTTTACCTTTGGATTGGCATGCATTAGTACCGGCCATTTAATTTCCCCGGGCTGAGGTTTAAAGACAGAGTGGGGGCTCCGTGATGTCTGCCGATTCAATGGACTTGCTTCCTTCCTTCTGTGAAACAGCTTGGGTTTAGGGTCTCCATTGTGGCACTACATTCAGTCTGACTTGAACAGAGCGAATGGCCTCTCAGAGTCACCGCCGTGATTCACAAAACTGCATATAAGCCATTGACTTTTGTATGACCAAAGGCAAATGAGTCGCTCCAACTTCCCCGAAATGAGACCTTGGGTCACAAAGGTTAACATCCATTACCTCATCGTTTATTTTCTTTCATTGAGCTTGGTGTTTCGTTCCTCAGCTCCACGATGATATACTAAATAGACATCAATCACCTGCTTAATTAGCAAGAACATAAACTCAGACTAACTGACTATACTTTCTGAGTGTGATGCATTGTGGTTTTATATGGCAGCACCCATGTGAATATTCTAAATTCATTTGTCACACTGACAAAAGGACTTACATGCTATGAAAAGACAAAATTACAACAAAACAGATTCCTTTGGAAGAATCTAGAAGGTTCTCATGAACTACCAGCAAAGCTCTGCAGGGACTCAGCAGTAATCAGCTGAGCATAAATCTAGACTCAAGAGAATCCATCTGTCTTATCATGGGTCTCCCTTTGAGAATATGTAGGCTGTGATTAACAGAAGAAATTTCCATCCTGCAAAGGACACAACACCAAAAGCTCTCCCTTGGCAATGCCCCCCCACCAACAAACACACTACTCAACTCCTCCCCTTCATCCCCCTTGAGAAGTGTAGCTCATTGGTTAAATGCCAGAGGGTCACAATAACGACAGGTCTCTCGGTGACGCTTAGCAATGTGGGGGCCAAAGCTAAGGAGTCAAGGGTCACCCAGGTGTCTCCTAAAGAACCCAAAAGCTCGACAAACATTGCCGTTCCCTTTTCACACCGCCCGCTTGACCCTCACCACGCGTCAGTCAAGTGTCACTTTCAGCCGCTCTCATTAACTCAGGGTCTGATTTACAACTGGGGTAATTACAGAGCTCTCCACCCCCCCACACTGATCTCAATTACCCCTGTACCACAGTGAAGAGGGGTACTTCCACCCCCTCATTCCTTCACACCCACCCAACCACTCTCACATACCCCCTCCAACATTTTCACTGCATTGCTATCATGTTGCCACAGAAACATCATGGGAATGTTCTATATTAGACAGGTCCTTGGGTTTGGGCTTGTTCCCATGTATAACCCATCAACTGCAGTCATTCCTGGCCCTTCACATACAGCGATGTCCCACTCTTATGTCTGGCACTGTTAGCCCATGTGCTCAGTGAAGCACTGTGACAAAATAGCAAAAGACTGGGGAGGACACCATAGCCACTGCCATTATGGATGGCACATCCTGGCCTTGTCTAGTGTTGTCTTGGTGGAGTTTCCTACAATGCTATCTCCTCTTTATTCACCACTACAGTGTTCTCTATACAGCACAGCAGAGAGATGCTTCAATCTGTAAGAGGCTAGGATGAGCCTTCACAGGAGTGGTATCTGAGGAAGACCCGCTGCATAAATGCTGAGCAGTACCCATGGGGACTTTATCCTGGGGAAACTTCTCATGCATAGGGACAGTGAGATCTGCAGACAGTTATGATTTAAGCAAAGTGCACTGTACATACTGAGCAAGCTGTGTCTCCAGCACATAAACCCATGAAACAACTTTGCTGAAATACGTAAATGTACTTATTCTTCGGGGAGGTCTGTTTTCCACCATATCAACAGAGCTCAACCACTCTAGCGCTGACTTCAAAAATCCTCACTGATCACCACTAAGCTGACAACAAGGAAGCCTTTTAGACAAGCAGAAAGCTTTTCTTCTGCCAATTTCTTCACCCATCAATCTGATATTCCAGATATATTCCAGAGAAAGCTATACACTTTATTTTTTCTTGGAAAGCTACACCCTAGTCATCTTTGTGCGAGTGTGCTCTTGTTTTTTACATATACTGTACTTACAAGCAATGCACTTCGGGAACAAACCACATCATCTCATAGCATGATAAAGTATTAGCCTTTCAGTGAAAATTACCTCCATGTTCTACCCTGCTAATACACTGTCAGAAACAGAAAATCATTTGCTAATAACCAGATTTTTACAACAGAAATCTAATGTTAACCCTGAAAGAAGATTCTTAATGGAGACGAAACATGAGAGAGACCAGTGTTAGAGTCTTGATTTTCTTTTAGTATTCCACTGGTTGCGTGAGCCTGACTGAATTTATGACTAATCTTGAACGAATTAGGGTTTAATTGTAATGATTTTGAAATTTACCGTGGATAGCATTTCCATTAATCACATTTGCCTCTGCTAGGTTCCTACTGTAATTAACAATCTATATGCAGAAAGCCTCTTGCAGACAAGGCACCATGGAAACTGGAGAACAGACACACAGTGAACACCCAAGGGGCCGTAATGAAACTAAAGCCGACACACGAGAGAGAAAGAGAGAGGGAAACAGAGAAAACATGGATGTGGAGAGAGAAAGAGATGGTGTGAAAGAGGTGGTTAAAGGAAGAAAGACAGAGAGGAAGAGAGATGGTAGGAGAGAGACTAGGGGCACAGACTGAGCTGACATTGCAACCAAGAGACAGTTAGAACTGAGTATGATAACCAAGAGTGAGAAATATTTAGAAGCAAGAAAAACTTCTGCAAAATCGAAAAACAAACATCTCAAATTTTGTCACCTCTGGCAGAAATATGAAAAATGAGATCCCTCCTGGGTATGTTCGGTTGCACAACATATCTCCAACTACTCTGAGGGGCAGTGACCTCTGAAGGTGGATAAAATAAGTACAATACATCTATATCATGCCAATAAAGCCCATGTCCAAAGGATATGTCCATTTCATATCATGATTTTTTTCTCCTATTTAGTCAGGAGTATGAATAAATATGTAAGGTATAGATGTACATAAATATAACTGAAATATATGTAGAGGGCGTTTACTAACCCACATGTGTAAAATGTAAAATTGATCTCAGGTCTGCTACAGCTTTCATGGTGGGATATAGAGGCAGGTGCTGCAGACAATTAGAGACTTGGAGGATATCAAATTCGAGATGATTGCAGCGATTGAGCGAGGAGCCAGAGCAGGACAGAGATGACTCATACGATTTATAAGAGAGGGAAAGAGAGCAAACACACAGGGCTGACTAGCACCCTGGGTGAGAGACTGACCTACAAGCAGCGGACTGTTCCCAGAACCGCTGGATTCATCACTGTTTGCACTCAGCTTTTCCGTTTTATGGTATATTTGTGCGGAGGATTTACACCTAGCATGGAAGAGGTCTGTATGACGGGAAACAGACACGTATGTGCAATGGCCATGGGAGAAGCAAACAAACACGACCCTATTCCAGACAGCTTTGTACGGTCTGTGTGTTAACCAGACAGAATCCATTTACGCTACCGCTGTGTAAGGTGGCGCGTAAGAAACGGATTTCTACACATAACTGAAGCATGAGGCGCTAGGAGCTCCCCTTATTACTGATCCTCTCTGCACCGCGCCGGCTGGCATCGCCAGGCTGGCAGGGATACGCCGCTGCGCTTCAAGGAACGCACAGTCATCATATCAGCAGGGCCTTCAGGCTCTTCAAACGACTCTGAGTCATAGCTGGTTCAAAAAAAAAAAAAAGAGAGAAGTGGATTCTACTTAACTACCTTGCTTTTATGTGTGCAGATTTCACGCAGTTGATCTACTGACAGCTCTGCGCAAATTTGTGCGTGAACTTTTTCCTCAGGGCTCTTCCAGGAAACCCCCCCCCCAGGTCCCCCACGTTCTGCGCTGTCAAAGCCCAGCGGTGGTGTCACGATGGGGAGGACACCAGCCTCTAAATCACTTGGCGCAGTTGGGTGTAAATCTGTTTCGGCCGCCGTATATTCACTGGGGTCTCCTAACAGGGCTGAGCAGGAAGAAAAAAACAACAGCGCAAGTCTGAGATCCGCGCATACCCGGGGCTTGACACGCTCCCCAATTACTAAGTGCTCAACGTTTAAGGGCTCCAAAAAAGAAAAGGCAAATGCGCGCTGTCTCCCAGTCCAAACGCCACCACCCCACAGTTTTGGCCCTTTTGTCGTGATATCTCACCAGGCTTTGCTTCAGACCGCGGCAACACAGCAATACAAAACTGCCTGTTTATTTTCTCACAGGAAAATAAACCAAATGGCCCAAATATTTGTATCTTTGCTGAGCAGCCCTTCATTTCACAGTTAACACAGGGAGGCCGCTTTCCTAAGACGCGTTTGTTTTTGCACAAAGCTAATATTTAAATGTCATCCCTGAGAAAAAGAACAACAACACATTCCTGGGTATTGCGCATAAGCCCCAGATCGATGTCAATGTTTAGATTTAGCTTTGGAAATGAGTGTGACGTGCCTTGACTGGGGGCTTGTGGATGTGCACCAGCTAATGCATTTGATTTTTGTTTTTCCACCATACGGTGCGGTATTTCCATATCTCAGAGGGAGACCAGCTTTCCCAGAAAGCCAAAAAGCCTTCTTCTATGCCTGCCGTTTGTCTCAGATGTTGTGTTTTGCGGCTCTGGGAAAAGCATTTATTATTTACAGTTCTCTGCGTGATCATGTATGTGTTTGATAAACATGTTATGATTTATTCATAAAACTAATGAAGGCAAGCCTATTTTCCTTTAACCAGATTTATCTTCTATCTTCCCCCGTAACAACGGGGATTTGAAGGAAATGGGACCCAAATCCTGGCATTGCACACATCACTGACATTCCTTTGAACTCCTTTGTTGTGTGAGGGGTGGAGCTTTTGTGTCACAGCAGGTAATCACTCTGCTCTAGGCTGTATCTAACGAGAGCGCCGCTCACACCTAGCTGTTTAAAGAAAGATGAGAGGAAATGAATTAGAAGTGGGCTGGTAAGTGTTATCGAGCAATTATTCTGGGAGATATTTCATTCAGAGTGACAGACTGAAACATAAAATATGCTTTTTTTGTATGACTGCACAATGAGAACATTATCTGCGCTTCGACTCACAAGGAAAAAAAAGTGTAATTATTGCTTCAATAGCTGAGTTTGCTTGTTAATGTAATGAGCAGATGTTTCAGTTCACCGTAGAGTCAACAGAAATTTTAATTTAAGGAAGAGCAAAGAGATCTTGGCCTAAACAAGAGCGGCCTTTAGAGAACAACAAAAAAATCCAGTTGACTCATGACGGGAGGGGGGCAAAAATGTTCCTATCAGTGGTCACTTGGTTTTAATTAAATGCCGAATTCCAGTAAAGAAGTCTCCCTAAAATTTCCTGCATATCCAACAATCATTTTTGCAGAGGGAACACATTGGAATGGATTTACACATGTTACTGGGGAGGAGGTGATCTTGGCAGGGGAGATAGCAGTCACTAATTTTAATGTTTGACGGGGGAGCTATTGAATGGAGAAAAGGGAGAGATAGCTCATCTTCTTGGCTTTGCGCTCTGTGGGTCAGCCCTCACACCCAGACCCCAGTGCAGGGGACACACAGGACAGTGGGAGGCAGGGGGGGTGGGTACGAGCTCCGTGAGGATCAAACACACACCCAGGTGCCTATCCCATTACACAAATCATAAATAACACAATGAATCCCTTCAGACGACTGTGAAATCTGAGCATTTTCACTTATTCAGAAAGGAGCAACTCTCATTCATTGTATCATGCAACCATGTTAGTTGAATGCACGCTGATGCAATCCTAGTAACGGGACACTGATTTGCTTGTAAAGTGGAAATTTGTTGTGTGTTGCTGTGTCTTTGTCACCTGCTGTTTCAGGAGCACTGGTACTGTTTGTGCGCGCTGATAAAGTACCGTGTAAGAGGAGCCCCTAAACAGCCTACGGATGGGATGGCCACACCTGTCTCGTCAGATACCACTACTGAGCGGGCAGTTCAAGGCCACCGCAAAGTGCCAGCCCTCCTATAAAAGACAACACCTGTTTCCGCTCTTGGTGCTACGGAAGTCCACCCCCCTACACCCCCCTAACTCCCCCACTGTCTTTAATATTGTCCAGTCAGTCAAGGTGAGCCCCGCCCTCCCTCACAGACCCGCCCTTTGTGTCCTGCCGTGAGGAATGCGGCTGATGGGGATCTCTCAGCATGGGGGCCGCATTCCGGCCCCCGCACAGCCGGCGCACCTGCAGGGCGCCTGGGGTCAGCGGGCCGGGACACAAGCCCGCCACAGAGGATACCTGGATCGCAAGGGGACGCCTCGCTCTTCCTCTGCATACCTCCACCCCCAACTCCCCCACCCCAACCCCCATCATGTGTCGCCCCACCAGCCCTATGGAAGAGGAGGGTGAGGTTCTCTCTCGCCCCTGCTCATTTCCACCCCTCGTTCGCGCCAGCTTTTCTCCCTCCTGCTCGTTCATTTCGTTCCTTTTTCCATCCCCTCTGTGGCCCGTGGCCTCCAGGTCCCCCCGTCCTCCGAAAGTCATTACCAGACCTTGGGTGTTTTCTCCTCTTTCTGCCCAGTCATGACTACTGCAGCACTTTTTCCATTCCCTCCATGTGGGAAATATGCTCATTCTGATCGAATGCACCACGCTCCACTGGAACTGCAATGTCAGGCCTTCTCCCGTCCACCCAATACCTCTCAGCCCTCTTCTCCTCTTTTTTTTCCATCCCATAAGTGAGGATTCAGCATTAATGGACCTCGTGGCACTGCATCTTCTCCAACAAAACCTACATTAAGCGCATTCAGAACTCCATGACAGAACCGAAGACTCTGGAGTAATTGGAGTTCACAGGATTCGCTTCTTTTCAAGGGGCCTCTGACAGGCAATGGCAGCGCTGGATGAGTAACGAGGAACAAATAGGCCATCGAGCCCCTCTCTTTCGCCGCAGTTGTGACAGCTGGAGAATCCGTACTTCTGTGACGGCGATAATGAAGGGATCATATCTCCGCCGGGCCGCTTTGTGCGATGACGCCCCGGCCCCGACGCCTCAAAGGGGAAGGTGGCATTTGTGTGACCCGACCGCTCTCAGGAGCCTTTGTGAGGCCGGATCAGGTTCTTCCATTTTAAATAACAGGAGATACAGCCGGCAGCTCGGGTCCCCACCGCAGGCCCTGTACCACAGAGGCTTAGTGCCACAATAAACACACCTGGCAGGTCTATGTAAAGCACAATCAGTATTTATGAGCTCCAGACAGCCATTGTTGTGACATGCCCACCTTAATGAACCTTGGGAGTTCAGATGGGCTGGCAAACAACACTGAGAAAGGCTTTTTTTTTTTTTTTTTACAATTCCAGCCTTTGGAAAACCATTCGCCATGGAGGCTGTGCGTCTGCCAATGGACAGACCTGTCCTTAAATCAAAACGGATTAAAACGGAAGGTATTGAAGCTCGGGTGTTTTAAAGGAAAGGACAATATGTGTTTTTGGATGTTAAGCAGCAAGGTGAAACAAATCTACTCATTCCTCGGCAAGCCGTCCCCTCCCTGCTCGTTAAATGTGAGAAAACTCAAACAGTGCAGCCAGAGCTGAAAAACAAACACGAGAGAGAGAGAAAAAAAAAAAAAACAGGGCAAGAATGGAAGCACTTAGTGCCCACTCGTCCAGCAATGAAGCAGTTTTCCCTCTTCACCTCACTCAGAGACATCCTCCATTCAGCCTTCCGTGCGGACACAGCTGCCGCCATCCTGACGACCGTGTGGCACTCTCCCCTTCTTTCAGCTAGCACTCATTCTTAAATCTGATTCACATTTACGCGCAAAGTGTTACTGTTCTCCTCACAAGCACAGTTTGGCCAGTTTGGCAGTCATCAAACTGACACAAACAAACATTTGCATTTAACAAGGTAACACTGGATTATCTGTAAGGGGAAAGTAGGGACAAAAAATCTGCCTCCTTGTCCCGTTCATTGCCCCCAGGGCTGTCTAAGCATGACCCTGTCCTTAAGGGTGAGTAGGGTGGGGTGGGGGCTTCAACCGAGTCAAATAAAAGTCCCCAGCAAGAGCCCAATAACTCAATCACAACGACGCGCAGCTTGGTTTTATTATGGCTGGGCTCAGAGGAGCCAGGCTGCCATAGTCTGCTCCGCAGGTCGCGGAGGGAAAAAACTCAACCCTAAACCAGGAAGCGTTTAGTGTCGGTTTTGGGACTTTTCCCAGCAGGGCTGGGCCAGGCAAGGGCGCTCCGCCAACAGCAGACGTCCCCGGGTGGGAGAATCCCGGGACTTCACCCTCCTTTGAGCGTGCCTCTCGCTGACAGACAGTCTGGCTGTTTGCGTAGCCTCAGGGGGCACACTGTCCGGAGGACAACGGAGGAATGAGAGACAGAGGTGCTTTCGTAGTTCCCTGCACCTGCGATTGCCAATACATTGTGGACCATCGCTGAGTCTGGTCAGTGCTATCACCGCAGCCTTATGGGTAACAGGTGGCCCCGGGTGCGAGGGCATGGCAAAGAAACAGTGGCTCGGATGCGGAATCCAGCTTGGTGAGTCACTGGCAGTACACGCCGCGGTTTGAAAAACCTGTCGTGGTTTCCATGGCAGCCAGCTGAGCGCAGATCAGATGTGGCACCAGATGGAAAAAACGGGGCTTGTTAAATATGTGACTGAAATCAACCAAATTCACCTCCACACAAGCCAAGCCAAACTTTACAGCGGAGTGCAGAAAGAGGTTTTGGAATGCTCGATTCTGGGTCAATAAAAGTAATTACACACAATGAGAGATTGTCTGTTTTTCACTATCAGTAGCAGTTCCGTGGTCGGAAAACTGAACTCATACCCAGGAGGCTGCAAGCTTGAATCCTGGGTGCGGCACTGCTTTAGAATTCTCGGCGAAATGACTTGCATGCAGCCATACAAAAGCACCGTATGTAAGCTATGCAAGTCGCCCTGGATAAGGCTTAACAAATAAATTGTGTCTTCCTGACCCATATCAGACAGCAATGCTGTTTCATCATGTATCATACTGGTTTCCATCTTCCTGCGCCTGCAGCCCTGTTTTGTGCAGCGTATCATGTGATTACACTGGGCTCCAGCCTGACTGTCTGTGAGCCACATGTTGCAGAGATGACCACAGTCCGAGGTGTCTGTGAGGGTGCGTAGCTGAGGGAACATCTGATTTGCAGGTACTGCGGTGGAGAGAGCCGTGGGCGTCCCCGTATACTTAAGCAGAGCGCGTGTGGCTTTTGCATCCGTGTATATGCGCATTCGATGGTCGTGCTTGCATGCGCAGGCGTGTTGCGCATACAGGGGCTGAGCAGGGATATATGCGAGCGGTGGAGGCAGAGCTCGGGAGTCCACTGCGATACCGCAGCCTTGCGTGTTCAGGACAAACCCGACTATTTTGTGCTCTGAAGAGCTGTGATTAGAGCGGGGAGAGAAAATAAAAGCAGAATGAGGAGAAGATTTGGCAATCAGGGCCGCTCCGCTGTAGCCGCCCCGAAGACCTTGATGTTTGAGAGTTAACTAACACTCTCCATGTGGGCTAGCCACGCAACACACACACATAGAGACACACGGTGGACTGACACACACACACACATGCAGACAGATACACACACTGTGCACTTACATGAGTGCGCGCACACACACACACACACAAACACGCATGCAGCCAAATGAGGACAGATGGCCCTCTTGTTGAGTAAACACACTGAGAGAGTGGTGGCCCACAGCCCAAGCCTTGTCTGGGGCTTCCAGACAGAGGACTTTGTCTTTCCTCAAAGCCGCAAGGCTCCACGTTTCAGTGGCTCCAGGCGGCCGAGCTGTCAGGGAGTCAGGAGCCCACACGGTGAGGGGAGGTTGTGAAACGGCGAGGGGGGGCACCGAAGACCAAGTCTTCCTACCCAGAGGTCTCAGTGATTATGTACCACGCTGACAGCTAAAGAGGCCTACTGCTTGCAGCGAGCAAGAAAAATGAGTTACGGTTATTTCTCCAAAAACAGAGGAGAAACACACACACACACACACACACACACACACACATATATGTGGGCTTTCAGGGTCACTCAAAAGCAGCAGTCAGGCAAACCTGATATTCCTTTAGGTGAGCAGATATAAATAACAGCAAGAATTAAAACAAAACAGTCCAATAGATATTTTGATTTTAAATACTGCACAGTCACAGAGTAAATACCATATTTTCTGCCCAGGACCGTTAAATAGAACGTCAGATTAATCCTCTTTGACAGTTTTATTCCAGGAGGAAATTAATTGAGGGTGTTGCGTTTCATCTGGTTGAATTTACACTCATCTGAATGACTGTGCCTGACCGCAAGTGTCCCAGCCACACGCTACGCTTAGGTTTAAGTTTAACTTTAATTAATATATCAGCTTTTCTTATTCAAGAGCCTTGCAAAGAAAAAAATACACAAATCTTAAGCATATGCTGAGCTGTTTAGTAATAACAAAACTACAGCTGACTTAAATTTGCTTTACAGATAAAGATTCCCTCAAATAATAGCTGAAAACATAATTGAAGCACTATTGGGAACAAACAGAGCATTTACAATGAGACGCCTCCATGGTCCACTGCACTCTCCTAAGCACAGGTGGACAGATATTAATGTCAGTCATATTAATGGAAGAACTAGAGCAGAGATACAGAGCAGAGGGAAAGAGCACACCGGCCCTCTAGGATAATAAGTGCAGCTTAGAGCAAAGCCAAATTGGTTACCAAAGCTGGTATTAGGTATGGAATTACGAGTGAGCCTAGACTGTAGGGCGAACGTAGTGAAGGTTAATGCTGTTATTACAGTTTTCTGAACTGGAAAAAAAGGGTATTGCAGTTTTGATTGGAAACAAATGTCAGCAGAGATGGGTTTGGCTGGGAAGGGGATGGGGTCTGCCGCAGCCAAGAGGCAGAGACGGAGTGTCCGTGGGGATATGGGGGAAGTGAGGCAGCAATCCCACGCTCCCCCATCCCTCTGTGAGACGCCTGGATTGCTACAGTAACAGCCTCTGTCGCAGTGACACGGCCTGCTGCAGTAGTCACAGTCTCTGCTGGAGTAACAGCTCCCGCTGCAGTAATGGCCTCTGTGATAGCAACACTACCTGCCGCAGTAACAGTCTCTGCTGGAGTAACAGCTCCCGCTGCAGTAATGGCCTCTGTGATAGCAACACTACCTGCCGCAGTAACAGTCTCTGCTGGAGTAACTGCCCCTGCCGCAGCAATGGCCCCTGTTGCAGCAATAACCTCTGTTGCAAATACAGCACCGCAGTGACCGGCACCATCACAGCCAAACACACCGTTCTGTTAAAAGAAACCTCAGCCATGACAGGTTTCCTCACAATCACAGATACCACTGCAGTCTCATTCATACTTATCATCCCAATGAAACAGACTGCTGCAGCCACAGACAGAGCACACACACTATCACCTTCACAGATATGTAAGAGTCAAATGACCAGGGCATTTACGCAGAACAGGGGCTCCCATACACACCAGCGACAGTCACCTACTGGAATGCAAACAATCTTCTAATGCAGAGCAAAAAAAAACAAAAACACAAGAACAACTTACACTACAGGAGGACAGCCACACACACTCCGGCAGCCTCTGCAGAGAACACACACGAGACACAATAAAGACTCCCATATGCGGTTCCTCTCACCCACAGAGACAAACGGCTCTCTGGGTCAGTGCCACGAGAGGTTGATGGGCCTCCTATTTCACCTCACATCAAATCCCTCGCAGCCCATGCTTGACCTCGCAGCTAAAACAGTACTCAAGGCTTTCCGCCTGGCTGCTCCACGGCCTCCTAGGAAATCCTCTTCGGAGCGTGTTTTGGACAGCCCTGCCGTCCTCGGCCCTCTGTGTGGGGGAGCCTCTCGGGCTCGTCCGACCGCCCGTCCGCTTCCCTGGCCCCGGCATTTGAGCCTTCAGCTCACCAGCATTTGAAGTGGAACAGCCCACAGCCCCGGGGGAAGGGACAGGCCGCTATGTACCCTCTCAGCTGTGGTGAACAACCCTCCAACCAAGACCACAACGGCTCCACGTTCCTCTCCAATATGTGTGCCCATCTGCCATGTGCCGTCAAAGTACACTCTACGTTACAGTAGCATCATGACATTGGGAAAAAAAACAAGGATTTTTGTCCACTGGAATTAATTTAGTGGAGCTAGATTCTGAAAGCTGATGGTCTTTTGGTCCTACAAGTGCTGCAGAACAAGATTAGAGATGAATGTCTTTCTTGGCAGCTTAAGGTTCTGCTTTTGCTTCTCACATCAGAAGCAGTTCTCTCATTACACTCAAACTGGTCTGCTGTTAGGAGTTGCCGGCCAAGAAAGATGACATTACCTGAGAGTTACTGCGAGGACATGGCAACTGACTGCCAACCTCTTCCGGTGGATATCCAGTAATTAAAGGCATGGCACTTTAGATAGAAATTCAGGACTTGTAGCACAAGCTACAAAGAGAATCGTGTTACCGAAAGGCTAAAGTCAATTTCAGCTGAAAGCTCTAATTTTCTGTGGGTGTTTTCTTTTGCTCAGAGTAACATGTACAAATAAATGTATAAATAAAAGTGATAAAACCTTTTTAGAAGCAAAGGCCATATGCTGCTTGGGAATGACAACCGTAACTACAACAAACTACAAGTTGTGATTTAAGCAATTAGGTTTACTGGGTAATTGCACTTCTAAGATTATAGGATTTATTTATAACTACATTAAATGAGTGGCTTTATAATGTGCCATTGTAAGTGCTGTTTAACTACAATGTATAATGAAAGTGATTTATCAGCAATGATGGATACATATGTGTGTGCATGTCTGAGTCTGTGTGTAAATATTTGCATGCACTCTCTGTATATATGTAAATGTCTGTGTGTTTGTGGTTGAGTGTGTCTGAGTGAATGCGTATGTCTGTCAAGTTGTGTCTGTATGCATCTGTATGTGAGTGTGCCAAAGTGTGTGCGCTTTTGTTCATTAGGGCACTATTTATGTATCTGTCTGCATGTGTGTGCTTCTGTGAGTGTGAGTGTGTGTGTATGTGTAAGTGTACATGGGGTGCGCGTGTGTTTGTGTCAGCCTTTGAGTGAATGTGTGTATCCCTGTGTCTGTCAGTAAATTGAAGTGTGTATGTGGCTCTGAGTGTGTGTGTGTGTGTGTGTGTGTGTGTGTGTGTGTGTGTGAATAAATGAAGTATATCTGTGAGTATATGAGTGTCTGTTTTCTTCTAAGAGTGTGTGTGCGTTAGCATCTGTGAGTGTGTGTGTGTGTGTGTGTGTGTGTGTTAGCGGTTATTTCTGCACGGCTGTGGAGCCAGGGAGGAAGAGGATCTGGAGCCCCTGTGTGCACCGCAGTGACCTTGGGCCAGAAGACAGAGTGTAACCAGGTGAGGCCCGGCGAGGCCCTGCCAGCCTTCTCAGCTTTCACTCAGCAGATTTCATTAATACAGCCTCCCAGAACCGCCTTTCATCTCCACATTCAAAAGCCCTTCCGGACTGAGCGGGCTCATTTACTGAAAGGCAGGGCTGTGCTACTTAAGTCCAGCGTCGCTTATTACCGAGACCTAGGGCATTTTTCTAGTGATTAATGTGAGTGCAAGCATGTGTGTGTGTGCGTGAGTGCGAGCGTGTGTGTGACAATGTGTGTCCGTGTATGTGTGTGCTTGAGAGTGTGTGTGTGCAAGCCAAAGACCATTATCAAATACAAAACAATTTCCATAGATGAGCATTTTATTGCTGTAGCCACTTGTGCTAACTGCATGGCTAAATGGTACTTTACGGTGAGAAATGGCCTTGGAGCTGACAGGACCGCTGGTGATGTCGGTTCACAAGCGTGATCCGTCTCCGCATAAAAACAGAACCGTCTATTGGGCACTCTAACTGCGTGCACCACAATCACCACAATCACACAGGGGGCTGCACGGCAGCCTGGTGACCATACAGTTTTATTTCACTGCATGTACCAATGAAGCGCCTCAAAAAGATCGACAAATTCCCACCCAGGAAATCTTTTGTTCTGTTTAACAAAAAATAAGCAAATAAAAAGCACAGTGCAGATGTTCTCCTCTCAACCCATCCAGTAAATGAGTGGATGATTAATTCATGAATTCCACACTTAAAGCAAGAACACTGATGAAGCAAGACTTGTCACATACCCCGCTCCCCACCATTCATGTCCCTCCAACCCTGGTGCGTCATTTACTGCCCTTTTACTACCCCCGGCAGGGGGACTTCTCCACTTCGGAGAGAAAACAGTTACGGGAGGGGCGGCCGTAAAAATTTCTTTCAAAGCACCACCGCCCCCCCTAAAAGGACGCCAAACGCGAAAAACCAAACAAATAATCTCGACAATAAAGGAGAAAACAAATTTACGAGGCATTCCTCGGCCTCCGGAATGCTACAGCAAATTATGAAATGAATGCGCTGTCGTAAAGTAGGATGACAGCCCCGCTTCCACAAGCGACACCGCACGCTCTCTCCGGATCCCCATGGCAACGCCGCGAGAGTGGCCTGGAGCCATGGAAAGGCTTAGAGGGGCTGCTGGATTTTTCAGAACCTGCGGACAGTTTCGACTAAAACAACCTGTCCTTTAAGTACAAAGCATCTGATTTATTGAGTTGTTTGCTCTGCAATGTGTTTTGCCCTTTTCCCCATACGTTCTAACACATGCATACACACAACGAATGAAGGTAACATTGCTTTAGAGGTATGAGCATGTAAGTTCCTGGTCTCTAATGAAAAATCAAATTCTTTAAAATCATTTTAAAGGGCAACTCTCACTTGAGGGAGCAGACTTAATTTGAATTTGATTGTACATGAAGATTTGGCCTTCTGAGCTGAGAGAAAAAGACTCCTGCCTTGAGAACAGCATTACGTTTTTGAGCCCAAGTACAGACTCTGGCGTACAAACTGACAGAATATCGGACTGCAGATGTTCCACTTCTGACCTCCAAAAGTACGAAGCATTTAGCATGTTCACACTCAAAATGAAAAAGCTCAGTTTTTATTACACACCATTTTGTTTGACACTCTGTCGTTGACTTCCTGTCCCAAACGTTGCTCAGGGCACTCTGTAAGGGAGAATATATATGCAGCTCACGTGCCTCCCAGAGCCATACATAACTGCAATATTTAATCTTGCACAATATATTTCTTTTTTTTTTTTTTTTAAACATACACTTGGCTGTTAAACAGTCTCTGTGGACCTTTATGGAAACAGTGGGAAGTTATAGTGATACTGGCAGTGACAGTCTTGGCACGTATTATAGTAGGCTGTAATATCCGTTTCCTTCTCCATTACATTACAAACGACAGGGAGAGTATGCAGGCGTCTACTGGACACAACACGAGGGCTGCAGCGAGGTGGCCGTAACCACGAGGAGTCTGGAGGAAGCCTCAAGCCCCGGGCCCGACCCAGAGACCGAAAGCCGCACGCTGCCCCACAAGGCTCAGCGTTCCCTGTTCCAGGAATCTCGGCGTTAATGAATGTCATAATTAGAATCAGAGAGCATTTTGCTCAGCTATGTTCAGAATCCAAGGCATTACACCATATAATTTGACTTGTTTATCCCCACTAAGCCTGGCATGTGCCCAGTGTGGTTTCAAAGGCTCTGAGTCAACAGAGCAGGACGCCTCTCCGGCCCCCGCCCGCCTTTTGTGTCGGCAGACGCTGTGATGTCACCGCGGCGCATGCCGATCTCTCCCTTTCACATCTCCTTCGCCGACGCTGTTTTTGTCACCCGCTTCCCGTTTGCTCCCTGCCCGTTCGGGGACCTCCCCTCACAAAGACGAACGGAGAACACTAGCGTTCTGCCGGGACAGGATCTCCCGGTCTCGGTTTGGGAAGATAGCTATGCCAGGATTGCAAGGCCTCCAGTTTCCTCCCCTGAGAATGCAGGCAAGTAAAAAATATTTTAGATTAAATAATCCAGGATTAGACCTTCCGCCCGCGGTTCGGGAAAAACCCAAACCGCTGTTTTCCACAGCTCCGTCGACACGTCGTAAAGCTTGTCGCTGGCTACTCTGCTCCGACTCCTCTTTTGAGGTTCCTACTCTCAGTTTTCACTTTCTAAGAGAGGGCCAATCAATCTCCGCCTCAGAACTGCCTGGAAGCAAATCAGACGCACATGCATCGGCGGGTTTCCGGTCACTGTAATTAAGCTTTCATTTTTAGCCACTCACCAATTAGACCGCCTGCTCTGGACCCAAAGGGTTAATAGGCTCGGCCACAGGAAGCAGCAAAGACTCGGCGGCACTCCGATAAACGTGCGCCGTGACTGAGCCCTGGCCTCCATAAAGCCCAAATGGCTCACGGCTGGACTTAATCACCTGCAATTATCGATACGCAGAAAAACAAAAAATCCTAAACACAAATAATGTAACACGCTTAATTAGACGGCCGTGTTTGGTTTTCGGCAGAGGTCAGCCGGTCCAGATGATGGGGAAACGATTTGCTGGTGAAGGTCAGCGGTGATTACCCAATCCGAGGCACAGACGCGTCTCGCCATAAGGCAGTTAAAGCCCATATGGGCTTTGTGTTCAAGACATTGCCCGCTCCATTGAGAAGTTCCAGTTCCATTCACAAGCCCTTTATCTCAGGTCCCACACAACACAGCAAAATTATCACCTTCCATCAATCTGGGCTTTTTTTTTTTCTATTTTGGAAGAATAAGATTATGTTTATTTGTTTAAAAATTGTATATAGTGGTCACATGATCCTGAAAATGAAATGTGACATAAATTACATGTCAACGTAAACATGTCAAAAAATGTAAATGCTGCTAAACTGAACACCTGAAAAAAATTTCACATTTCATGTTTTATGTATGTGCCTCATAATCGACCAGTTCCTACAGCTGTAAAAGTTCCAAAAATGCTAAATATGTGTTCAGCCCATTGAGAAATCTGCTCCCTAAACCTGCCGAAACTGCACAGGCCTTTTTGCAAAATACACATGTCAAAAGCAGCTTTGCCTGACGCCCCAGGGATTTCAGCAATAGACAAACAGACAGACAGATTTACCCCCTAGATTTGTTTCACTTTATAAATATTTACGGCAAGATGTCGACCGACGTGCATGATGTCGGGGTCAGAGACACCCTGTCAGTAAATGGGGGAGTGTGTGTGTGTGTGTGTGTGTGTGTGTGTGTGTGTGTGTGTGTGTGTGTGTGTGTGGGGGGGTGTACGGCTAGATGCAAGACGAAGCTTACTCGACAGCTACTCAATGTTGCCCAGCACCCAATAAAAATCAGACGTCAGGACTCCCTGGAAGGCGCACATCCTTCAAAGGCTGGGAGCAGAAGCTGGACCCTCGGAAAAAGCACTGACCCACTTTTGAAAAATACTGTATCACGTGAGCCTGCTTCCTTTTTTGTGCTTGTTATGTCCTCCCTTTCTCTCATTCTTGTTCATTTTCTCCACTTGACTGTTTGGGCTGTTCTAAATCATAGAACATTGCACGCAGTTTTCTTCAACCCGTGTGAAAAACCATGACCCTCAGGAACTGTACACAGCAAACTGAATGGAGCAATTAATTTACCTCACTGTAAGCCCATTCACAGTTCATGCACCACTGCAACCAAATACACACGGAAAAAATCTCCAGTCATTTAGGATTGTGCCCAAATGCCATCTATTAAAAACCAAAGCAGGGTGTTAAAGGTGCAGACTGACTCTCCAGCCTTAGCAGTGCTTGGAATGTTTCTTTCATTACCGCTTTTGCACAATATGAATTTTGACTTAAATAAGACATATACCAGACTGGATGTGAGGCTGGCTTTGATGTGAATGATGTGATCTACTTGGGAGTCATGGCTATCCCTCTGACCTGTGATGCCTTCTTTTTTGGATGAATCCTTGAAGAACCGTCATTGAGAGAAATACAACCACTTTCTATTAGCCTTAAAAACAGGGATGGTCTTTATGACAAAGGGCTCGGAGAATGACCTCACGATTGAGTCAAAGGCGCATAATTCCTATTCGCTTTGCTTATTTCCACAGCGTTCTTTTCTGGGCGACTGTGTGTTGCTTTAAGCTTCTGTTGGCTAAGTTTCCCACTGCTAAACTATGCCTGTGTTTTTCCTCTTTGCTTCCTCAGAGACCATGAGGGGACGGAACCTGCTGGGTCTGGGATGGATGATTCATCAAAGCGGCGGACACCGTGGACTCGCTCCGTCGGCCTCCCCTCTCCGGAGTGCGGCTCTGTCACCCCTCACATTTCTCACATATTTTGGCAGCAGGGTCTGACGTCAGACGCCGGAATTAAGCAATAGGGCTCCATTCAAGACCCCACAGAACCACAGACATTTTTGGCAATGAATCTAAATCGCACACAATGTGTGCCCCCCCCATTGGAGGAAGGACAGAGAAAGTATTTCATTTACTTATTTATTCACTATTTAATTGCTTGGCAGCCCTGCTTCTCCCGGGTGATATTTTATATATCATCCACTTGTACAGCTGGATTCACAGAGAAGCAATTCAGGCTACGCGCCTCGCCCAAGAGTACAATAACAGCACCCACACAGGCATTGAACCTGCAGATTTTTGGTTACAGGCCCAGTTCATTAGCCACTACATCACTGCGTTGCTACTCTGAAGAGCTCTGATGCCGGATGAGACTCAGGGAAGACATGGACAGGGAGCCCCGTATCTGTGGTGGCTTCTGCTTCCATCTCTCCGCAGAGAGTAATGAAGTCTGGATCAGAGGGACCCCCTGGGTGGCTGGACCGGGAGAGCTCTATCAAAGAGGAGGCTCGGTATTTACTGAGTCGCCAGCCTGTCCTGAGTTGCACTGTGCTTCCGACAGCGCCCGCGCCTGCCCAGGTTCGTTACCACCGCCAAGCTCACCGCTGCCAGGATCGACCCAGCGGGTGGGCGTGATCAGAGAGCCCACCCACACGCATGCGCCCCCCTCCCCTCAGACACTCTGTGCTCAGAGTCATACACATGCGTGTGTGTAACACACACACATCCCCGCACATGTGCCAACATGCACGTACACACACATCTCTCCACCCCAGAGGCCTCTGGGGTTCTGAGGCACAGCATGCATACACCAGAATATTACCCACGTACAAACGCCGAGCTTGTTATTTCCAAGAAGCATCAGAGTTCTCATGAAGGCCGTTTCTATAGAAATGGGGGCATGCATATTCAACACGCGCACTGTCAAAGGACGGCGCTGCCTTTCGATACATTATAACCCACTCGCCAATTACCCGAGCTCAGCCAAACAGCCACCCGGTTCATAGACAAACAACTCTGCGATCACTGGTAATGAATAATGGACGCTGGAATCAATGAACTCCCCTTTTGAAGACACACGGGGTGATGAAAAGGAGAAGCAGACACAAAGAAACAGCACAGAAATCTGTTTTATGTTACACGCCACGACTTTCCCACCCATCCAATAGTGTTCAGAGAGCACGAAGCATGCTGCTTATTTCAGATCTCATAAAAGCTCTGTAATTAGCAGAATGACAATTGTTTTGGTAATGAAAGTGCTGCGAATCCCCGGCGTCCACAGAGGGAGCCCGCAACAGCAGGCCGCTGTCTCGTAAACTGACCATGGCGCACAGTCCAACCAGCCCTGCAGCACTCACTCCGCGCGACCCCCCCCAACCCCCCCCCCAGCATGCTGTAATGGGAGCGCGACCACCAGTGCCCTCTGAGGCACCCGGGTCAGTGACTAACCACCCAGAGCAACGGAGCGCGGCCTCGCTTCCCGCTGTGCGGTGGCATCTGGCCCGGAGCCGCCAGAGAGCCCTTACAAGGTGATGCAACAATGCCGGAGCAGGAGCTGGTCCCGACCACAGGAATGCGAGTCACAAGCCCTGCGGACTGCGAACGGAGCGGCCGGCCGACGCTTCTGCGCGAGGGAGAAATCCGTCTGGGCGCGGGCGCGTGCATACCGAGCGCCTGACAAACTGACAGGGCTGCCAGGAAGGCCGTTTGCAGAGCGCACATTCAGATGTTCCTGTAAACATAGCGCCGCTCCGCAAAATGTGCTGGCTTGTCAGAATTCTTTATCAGCCCGGTGTGAAGGGCATCGGCGCTGGCTGCGGGGGCGAAGCCCAGAGGTGAGGAGCGCTGGCAAAGTTTAAAGTTGCTCTGTTTATTTTCTAAACCCCCCCCTCCCTTCCTGGATGCGCGTTTCATCCGCGGAACGCATTCCTCGGATCTCCCGCCGCTCGGTTCACGCTCTGCGCAAATAAACAGCGGAGGCCGTTCCGCCGCCGGTTCCAGTAAGGTCGCAGCCTGCAGGACCGGGCATAGACCCGCCAGCATACAGTAACCGCGGCGAAGGAATTCCAAATCCAAACAACACGGCAGCCCCTGTACATGACTCAAAGCGCTAACATTCGCGATCCCCGTACTGCCCCTCAGTGCCTCCGCCGCACTCCTCACAGAACGGGGGGGGCTGGTTTTGTGTTTCACCTCAATATTATGTTCCATCCTGCCCTCCCTGCCTGGACGCCTCGAGTAAATGCGTGTATAAATATATATGTTTTCAAGTGGCTTAAATGCACGCTGTATTTATGGAAAACATGTTTAAGTCTAGTCAAGCATGCATGTTCAGGATCTATAAAGAGCAATGTTGCTTTTGGCTTCTTTTATGCCTGCGGACAGCCCTAATCTCTGGTGTCAATTCTCATGCTGACGCGGTGCTCTCTGCTCTCTCAGTCTGGGGCGCTGGAGTGCCTCAGCTCCAGACCCTCCGTCCCCCTGCGGCCAAACGATGTCTGCGTCTCAGGCTGAGGGGTACCCCCCACCACGTCCCTGCTGGCCTGCTCATCAATTAAAAACAGTAAAGCGAAACGGCTCCGCTTCCTCCCTCAGCGCTAATCAGGTACCTTGTGCAATTAACTGACCAGAAAAGAACAGAGTGAGAGAGAGAGAGAAAGCAAGAGAGAGGGAGAGAGAGAGAGAGAGAGGGAGAGAGAGAGAGAGAGAGTGAGAGAGAGAGAGAGAGAGAGAAAGAGAGAGAGGGTGAGAGATAGAGAGAGAGGGAGAGAGAGAGAGAGAAATGGGCCCTGCCCTTTTGGAACATGTGCAAGCAGTTCAGCCCATTTGAATCCAATTATTATCTCCCCTGGTCGCCATGGGAACCACCTGTGATAAACACCCCTGCGCATAATGGCCTGAACTGTTTCCCAAATTACAGGCGCCCTCAATCAGCAGAGCGCATTAGGCCTCCCGCCCTCCTCGTTCACCCGGGATACTGTGGCAGAGGAGTTCGCTCGCCCGGGTGCGCTCGCCCGGGTGCCTCCGCTCTGACCGCTTTGGGCAGTGTCCAGCCGGCACCCCGCTGTGCTCTCCGGGGAACACAGACTTCTGTCTGGATGAGTCCGAAGTGCTGGGAACTCATTATGAGGCTTACAATCATTCGCACCCGATTCGGGGCGGCAGGCTTTTTTCGCGGCTCTCCTTTAGCGTACGAGGCTTGTTTTTATACTTCACCTTTCTCATTAAGCGACCCGTTGCCATGCCACCACATAGCAAGAGGAGGCCCTTGTGCTGTCTCGGTGGTGGAAGTAATCCGATAATGGATCGTAGGCATTTGCAGCCATTTCCATTTACATGGCACCTTTAATGTACTGTGATGCAGTGTAATACCCTGGGGTGGGGTGGGGGGGGGGGGGCTTTAAACAGAGAGGATCTCCCTAGCTCTGTAAAGAATGCCACTCTCACCTCAATGCTGCCCAAAAAATAACATTTTCACAATGTTATAGCAATGCAATGAGACTGTTATGAGCTAACTGGCTACCTACAGAGTAAAGAGTAGGGAAGAGAGCACGAGAGAGAGTATTAGTGAAAGGGGGATTGCGAGAGAGAGAGTGTGTTAGTGGGGGAGGGCGAGAGAGAGAGAGAGCGAGAGAGAGTGTTAGTGAAAAGAGGACTGCCTGCACACACAGACAGCCCCAGACCGCAGGATATGATCGGCTGCACAGCGCAGCACTCCCAGCCAGGAAAACAGTAAAACGCATCCTCGCTGACCCACACACAATAAAACGCGGCTCCCTCTCTCTGTGAACTCCTCACTCCAAAATTACACGGGTTCTCACATCCCGCCTCCCCACTATGGGGCTCCGCCCAGCCAAGGCGCTGTTACAACCCATTATTAGATGTGTTTGTGTGTGTGCGCGTGCACATGTGTGTGTGTGTCTGAGCATTACAGACAGACATCTGGGTATGCAATTACGACCGCGATAACGATTGTCGGGTTAATTTGTAACAATCAGACTTTGCCAAAACAGAATAAATCACCGTCCCCAGCGCCGGGGCTGCTGGTGATCCGTGAGACGGCGGTGCGCTCTCTCGCTCCCCGCACATGTCTGCAGACAGGAAGTGTCCCCAGCGAGACGGCTGGCGGTGACTCAGGCGAGCGACAGGGCCGGCGGTAATGTTTCCCATGCAGGCCGCCGGCTCTGGCGCGGCAGCAGCGGGCGGCATGCGGTGCGAGGAAGCTGCGTCTCGGCAGGCCCCACACTTCGACGGAGATTTACGCTCGCTGCCGCCCCTGTAAATAACCGCAAAAGAGCTCCCGCCGCCTTCCAGCGCTGCGCCAGCGGCCCTCCGGCCGGCTGAATAAATCAGGGTCTCCGCCTCGTCGCCCCACTCCTGGAGAGGGGGATTCTGGGAGATCTGCAGACAGATCGATTGATACGAGAGGGAGCGCACGCTTGCTAGGGCAGCTTTCCCTTGCCTCTCTTCTGACACACGAAGCGGAGATGGCCGCCCACACTGAGGGATCACTGAAAGCTTAAGTAAGTGGTCATATGAAGCAGAATGAAAACTACTGAGAATAAAAGCAATCCAAATGGCTGTCTTTGCTTTAACAACCCAGTGAGTTATTTGTAGTTGAAATGTATCTAATCTAAAGTGTTAGAATATATGTGTACTTGCAACACATACTAGTTTTACTAACCTAAACACACAGGTATAAATTATGTAAATGAAAAATACTAATAAATTCTGGTTTCTCTAATAGTGAGGAACCATGACACCAGTCTGCAACCCGCACCACAGCACAGCCATAGCCCATGGCTAACTGCAAAATATGGAGATGGAAAACATATTTACCACACTTGAAGCAGAGGGTTAAAAGCTACTCCAATGGCGTGTTCTTTTTACCTTTATTTGGAAGGTAAAATTGCTACCACATGAATTGCGCTATTTCGGCACACACGGCATACATATAAATGCTAAATCCTGTGCGCTATAAAGGTTGCACTAACCTCTGCCAGCGCATTTCCCCTTCAGCTACTAAGCACAGGGAGAGGTGTTACTGCATCTAAGAGTCGGTAATCGTGGCCGCCAGGCAACATCTGCATACACCAACCGTCCTCTCCTCGGGTCGATAAACGCTGAGGTGAGGCGATGCCGCGTCGGACAAGCTTTTGGAGAGCGCAAATTGTGTTTATTTATCTGTTCTCTCCTGTCAGCAGAAAACAATACCGACACACACAAACAACAGCCCAGATAGGCGTTCCGTTTGGCCGGGCTGAAAAATGCGGCGATGGCCTTTCTTTCCCGAATTTCCCGGTGTTTGACAAGTGTAACTACCCCCTCCAGCTCACACTCCCAGGAGGGGAGAGACTCACTAATTGACAGATCTCCTGTTGGCATGTAATAAGGAATATTAGGTATTGCTATGTGAACTTAGTCAGCAGGAAAGCATGTCCCAAAATTCCTCCCCCACCTCACAGGGAATCTTTTCAGTGCACCGTCTGCATATAAGTATGTGTGTTTGCTATTCTAGGAACAAAAAAAAAGAGTCATGATTTTTAAGATGGGTTCATGCCTTATTTTTTGCATCTTCCCTTTGGCTATTTTTCCAGCTCCGAAGTCTTTGTAGCTTGTATTTATCTAAATATGTCTTTGGAGTAAATCACAAAGCTGTCTGGCCCTTGAAAGTGCACTGAACGCAGCCCTATTTTGGAAGCGACTTGGCCGCGTCCGCCGAGGCTTTTATTTCTCTGAAAACAATCACAGGCCTGTCCTCTGCGCTCTGTGCCAGGGGTCGATGGTTTTGTGCGCCGGGGACATATTGACTTATTAGTCAGCGATCATGAGCAGGCGGAGAGCTGCGGTCAGGGAGAGCATGCAGCCGCGCGGGCCACTCGCTGCTCGGCGAAACGCTGATTCGCCGGAACGCGTGACGCGCCTGCATCACATGCTGCTGTGCAGGTTTACGTGCTGAGGGTGGCTGATGGAAAGGCGGGGGGGGGGTTCAGTGGGGTTGGACTTGCAGGCCAGAATGCAAGGCGGGTGAATCTTCGCCTGGTTCTGATTCTAACAGGCAGAGACGGCTGCACACACATGGGGGCCCGACAGGCGCATGGGTGGGGGGGAATCTGTTTCTCATAAATAAAAAGTGCCATGAAGAACAAAACAAAGCCGGCCAGGGCCAGGAGAGAGTAAAATAAAGGAGCTGTTCCTGACAGGAAAGAAAACAACAGTGGGGCTTGCAATAGCTTCCTTCGGAGGAGCAAACAGCCGTAATGAATCCTGGCCCCCCTCCAGCGTTTGCACCGAATGAGCATCGGACAACTTCTGGCGGAATCAATCGCTAGCTATGAGGTGCAGTCATTACCGCTCCGGTCATTACATTCCGACAGGCTAACTGCTCTGTAAAGATAATTACAGCCAGATTAAAGAGAAGGCTCACAATTGACTCGGGGGATAAGACAACAGTGTGCATTATGCCCCCCATCTCCCCTGTTATGGACCAATCACATGCAACCTGAGCTCCTTTTAATGGCCCGGTGAGGCTTGGTCCCATGGGTATCGCTGACTGAAATATGCCGCATTCAGGCACACTCTGGAGCATGGGGGCCGGACGACAAATGGGACCTGGAGTTAATATGGGGGCCCACTCACAGCAACCATTAATAAATAGGAGCTGGCATTTTCATGCTTGTCTTCTAATTCTTCATTTGTTTTCCATTACCCATGGCTTGGGAGATTGTGAGGAGGAAGGGTTGAGGACGAGAGAGAGAGAGAAAGGGAGAGAGAGAGAGAGAGAGAGAGAGAAAGAGAGAGAGAATGTCCAAATCCTTTTATTGATAGGGAGTGTGGAGAGAAGCAGACTCCTTGGCCCACACAGGGCTGGCGATTTACAGCAGAGCGGCAGTCCAGAGCCTGTAACTCTAACCACATTCCTTCCAGGCAGAGCAGGGCTGCAGGGAGAGCTCCGACCACAAACACCCGAGCAAGCGGCCCAGCAGCTCAGAGAGCACAGCCTCATCACCGTCCCACCAGAGCTGCCAGCAGAACAGCAGCAGGACCACTGAGCACACACACGGACACACACAAGCAAAAACTCACACACATGCAACAACATTATAGGCATCATTTAGCAAAGACCCACGCCTGCAAGAACCACTGTCTGTCCACACTTATGTATGTGAGTGAGGGTGCTAGTCTGTCACATCCCACAGCTAAGCCTGCGCGAGTCATCCATTCACGCTCTGTCACACTCACATCAATGTCCCCTGCCTTTCCTTTCTTCTCTTTTTTCTTTCTCATTCATCTGCTCAGCTAAAAAAACCCAGTTTGTTTTTTACCTTTGTCTGACCCTTTCTGAATGTTCCCCATGTTTCTGGCCAGCCGAGGGTAGCCACACACTCAACAACCCTGTTGGTGTCTGACACGGTTCGTATGGTTACTCCAGCTGGCTGGACCTGGGTTTTTTTTTTATATCAGGGTTAAGGGCGAGGCCACTCATATCGCACTAACATCACAGCGCATAACAAACTGTGACAAGGCAAGGTTACGAACCCACCCATAAACCACCCTTACTCCCCGGCAAGGTTTTGGAGAACCTTCATTAAAGCTCGTCCAGTTTAGATTAGGCGAACGTCAGCGGACAAAGAATTCAGCACGATTTATGGGGGGTTTCTTCCTCTTTGGAATCTGACTGGATGTAAAATTCTTAATAACCTGATAAATAACAAAAGCACTGCCAATAATGCTTTTATGGAACCATATGAGGAGGAGAGGAAATGAAGCTGTCATTTCCAACAAGTGTTTCTGAACAGCCACCGATAGCGCACACTGGATGATGAAAGTCAGCTCTCTTCCCCACAGCTGATGTGAAAGCAGTCCCATTTAGGTAAACAGAACTGCGATCCCTGTCAACGGAGATGAATCAGCCATCGGGGCAAATTATGCGCTTCAGTATGAATGATGAGGAAATCAATTCTTCCATGCATGAGTTAGAAACTGAGGGGAACACAGACAATTTGAAACTGCTGTTCTGAAGCCAGGCGGTTAAACTCCCTTTGTTTCATGAAACATTCACCAAAAAAAATGCAAAGTTACTAGTTTAAAACCCCAACACTGCCCTGTGTCATGTATTTTAAATCTTGCTGAGAGATCCGCTAAGTCAACACTTCTAAACCTAATCCATGCTTCCACCCTCAGCTAACCTGAACAAGCTTCCTTCTCTGTGGGCCATAAATTCAGAAAACAGTCTTCTCCAACAGCAAGCAGGAACAAGCATGGTACAACCTGGCGTGTGATTCAAAGGGCTCGGGGAAAACGATATTCGGGAATAAAAATTACACAATGTCCAAGGAAAACACACCTTCACCTCATACACCGCGGCACGTCGTCTGTCTGTGTCACCCAACGCTCAGTGGGGACCGCAAACCCAAACAAAAACCTCACATCCACAGAAACAAGGACATCCCAGATCTCATGGTGCTGAGAGCATCCTCTGTAAACCGTTTTGGGAAGCAAAATATTTGGGCAAACTCCTCCCAGGACAGTGATGGAAATGAAAACAGTGGGAAGCTGGCTGTGATGTTCTCCGGGGGTCAGATATCAAAGGGAAGCGGTACTTACAGGCGGCCCAGCTTGGGTGTGGACTGGAACAGCAGCTCTGGGAGAACCTGCAGCTTGTTCCGGTTCAGACGGCTATGGAGCAGAAAAACAGAGAGAGAGAGAGAGAGAGAGAGAGAGAGAGAGAGAGAGAGAGAGAGAGAGAGAGAGAGAGAGGATTGAGCGAGATCCATGACCATTGCTTCACTTTAACACAGCTTCACGCATGTAAAATAACTTTCAAATGTGAGTCAGTACATCTGTGTGTGCTGGACACAAAGATTGATGCTGGGTAGTAGACAAACAAACAAGATAAAGGAAGCCAAATCAACCCTTCACATCGCAGAGGCCAACTATGTGGCTTTGGCCATGGCACAGGGAAACTGGAACGGGCAAATGGCACCGTGTCAGGGTCGAGAGTTCACATCTATGCTGTGGTTTATCATGAACTGAGACGCTTCCCGGGAACGTGGCATAGGTTATCTGCTCATAATGTCTTTAAAAGCCATTATCACCCTGATGAGCTTTCAAAAACTGACAGCGAAGGGTTTCCTTAGACGGGCCTTATCACATGAGGGTGGTTTTAATCTAAGAATGAGGGCACAGTGGGGACAAGGGGTTAGGAGAGCAGACCTTTGGTATGTGGAGGAGTCTGGAGTGCCATGTGATCCCCCTCCTCCCAATCCATATACTCTACCTGTACACACATCCTTAGCCCCCAAACACAGAGGTTACATCATTGACTGTCACAACATCGTACAGCTGAGGTTTCCACTCCTGACCTGACCTGAACAGCAAACACACTGGTACTGAGAGACAGCTGGACTGTGATGGTTCAAAGACTGTCTCACACACACACACACACACACACACATGCGTGCATCCTCTCAAGAGGCCTTCTCCATCCCTATCTGGCTGTGTGCTGCCCGCTGGCAATAAAGGGCTCGTAAATGTGTTTGAATGCAGACTTTGATCCAAAAACACCTATGACCCAAGAAAATGGAAACTGCTTTATCTGAGATTCTCACCACTTAACCTCCATGCACAGAGGTCCCTCATTCAGAGCCTCTGTCCCATGCATTCCAAGGGTGCTCTCATGCTAAAATCCTCCCACCTTAAATGGGAAATGGCGATAAGGCCAAGAAGAAACAGAATAACATGAACTTGACCAGAAAAAAAATACCCGCCCAACACCCTCCTGGTTTCCTTGTTAGGGTGGCATCCCTATGCTAACATCCCAAAAGAGATGTCGTAAAGCCAGGGCTATATGTTTGCACAGACATGCTACTGCTGTCCAAACGGCGAGCTGCCTCTCAAAGTCACACACAGCCTCCAGCCAACAGAGACAGTGTGTCAGTGCACACACAGCACCAGGGTTCACACAGGGTGGGCTCACGGGGGGGGGACGAGGCAGGTGGGGGGGGGTCGGGATGGAACGCTGTGAAATTCCAGAAGCGTGTGACGAGCAGGGTTCGGTGCAGAGGCAGCCAGGTGAACGCCCGTCTGCGATGGGAAAGTGCTCGTGGCAGGAAGTGCTTTCGCTGCCAGGGTGGAGACCAGCGGGCTGGAAGTCACTCTGGGAGAGGACAGGCCACGGGGCAGGCTGACTGGAATGTCCCTTGTTTATTTGCAGGGCTACTGAGAATGTGCACACACACACACACACACACACTTGCATACACATACACACAAATACACACGCAGATGCATACAAATGAAGACGCAGGCACACGCACACACATACATACGCACACAGGCACTTGCTGACCAGACTACCCATGAACTTGGAATCATGGTGTCAGTCTGCCTTCCTGCTCCGCCTGGTTCGCTGTGTGCTCATCTGGGCAGCTTCACAATGGAGCGCCAAGATTCACACCCCGGAGGAAAACAAACCCCAGAGCAGAGCACCTGACAACCTAAGGGCTCCCCTCTCTTTGCCATGTCAGCCACTTCCACCTGGGAGGAGAGACTCCGTCTCGGCCTTGTAAGGCCTTTTTAAATGCCCTGGGACACCGGGCGTCATGTGTGCCTTTGCTCCCTGTGGGCTTCTCTCTCTCAGACTGCCTCCGCAGGCCTCCCGAGCGAGCCAAGCGCGCGGTTTCCCTCGCAGACAACAGCGGAAAATTACGCTCTGGGAGCAGGCGGAGTTCGAACGGCGCATGCAACATTTCAAACGCCAGCAGGGGAGCATAAACAGGCGCGCGCACGGACAAACAAACAGCGAAAAAGGGCCGGCTGGGATGGTGGCGGGGCGACACGGGACAGTTGTGATGGTGTGCCGGCGCCCGCGGGCGGCACGGAAGAGCGGGTCGAGGGTAGAGGAGCGGGGATGGGGAGAGGGGTGGGGCCGGGGATGGGGCCGCCCAGCGGGAGTTCATGCAGGGATACTCACAGTCTCTCCAGCTGTTTCAGATCCTGGAACGCCCCCCTCTCAATTACGCTGATCTGATTGTCCTCCAGATGCCTGTGGGGAGGGGAGGGGGAGGGGGAGGGGGAGGGGGGGGGACTCGTTAACTGACAAATACAGCAATTTGAGCATCAACACACTTCTGTAACAGTCTAAAGCTAGAACACACGGCGCGATCTTGCGCAGAAGGCTGAGTATTCAGCTTGAGGTGGCACTGCAGTCCCCGATCTCACGACTGTAAGGTTTCTTAGCCCAGACTCTGACCATTCTGCAGCAGCCAGTTCCTGTGTGCGGTGTGTCAGGTTCACTTTCGGTGCACCCGCTTACAACTTTCAAGAACTGCACACTGTGTGCTCGGCATGAGCAAGAACTCAGAAAAGGTACAATTGGCTGGTGGACTCTGCCTTCCCACAGTGCTCTAGGAGTGATCTCAGGCCTAACCACATCAGAGCTTGCTCTGTTGAAACGTTGTGAAACTCTCTGGAAAAAAAAAGCCCCTCTTCTGATTGAAAACTGACATTAGCGAATACTGGACTAATCCTGGTAGACACATAATGTTCAGCAGCCTGCTACTGAAGGTTAATGCAGTACTAACCTAACATTAAAGCTTGAATGCAGCCTGGAGGTTGAATGCCTGCCTTACCCCTGCATGGCACTGCATGCCCTTGTACAGCACCTCACTGGGAGGTCTCTGCCACTGATTGCTGCCCTGCCCTCCACTCCCCACACCATGTCCTCTTTCAAGACCCCTAAAGTATTCCAGATGCATTAAGCAGGGAGTACATATCTATAGATGTGTTTTGTTTGGATTTTTGTCTTTTTACGTTACGGCCAATGCAGAGAGATGTATATGAAAAGCACATGGACCTGAAGCAGCCCAAATGTACGCAGTGCTTGATAAGAGAAGCCAAGAAAAAAAAGAGGGGAAAAAAAAACTGGACAAAAACATGCGACAAAAATATCCGACATCCTTCTCATGTGGAAATCCAGCTTGGCAGAGAGGGAATCTGTTATAAATTGCCTTTAAAGCAAATGTTTATATATGTGACTGCTCTACAGCCATTAATCCTTGTTTTTTGTCATATTATTTTGTCAGGGGGAGATG
This sequence comes from Megalops cyprinoides, assembly GCF_013368585.1. Lineage (NCBI taxonomy): Eukaryota > Metazoa > Chordata > Actinopteri > Elopiformes > Megalopidae > Megalops > Megalops cyprinoides. The sequence continues at coordinate 20,764,791 of NC_050598.1, read as the reverse complement.
ACACTGTTGGCTTCACAGAGACAGGCTTTTGGAGGCATTCTGTGAACACTGCAGGGTTCCAGCCCAGCCTGAAGCCAAGAGCCCACATATTCAGTTGGCTTGGGCTGCAACCAGGCTAAGACCACAAAGTTCATCCCAGAATAAACTCTGTTGGTAAAGCCCACATCCTATACCTGCAATCTGATATGGATGTGAGGGCAAATAACAATCTGTCCGATTCCAACAAATGAAGGCTCAGCCTGGGGGTAGTTTATTTATTGCATTAAAACTAATCATGTTCAATATCCACCAGATGGAGGGAGTATATGCAGCAATATAATAACAACAATGAAGCGCGCAGCTTTAGCTAATGGTTTTAGGCCCTCAATTAACCAAATGGGAAACATACACACCTCTTTTATGAGGTGCTGGCCAACAGTGCCAAAAATGCCTTCAAGGGATGTAAAAGAAAAAAGGACGGGCGGAGAAAGTATCAAACGTGGCGCCGCTTTGAGAAGCCTTTCATTCGCTTTTAACTCAGCAGACCGTCTCAGGGCTAGGCTGCCTCCATCGGGACGGCATTATGGCCCCTCCCAGGGGGAGGAGACCAAATGGGATTGATCAAATAGCTAATGGCAGGCGGGCTGCGCTCCAAGGGGGGTATTCCACAGTGTAAGGTTGGGGGGGGGATTCCGGAGAGATCCCCTGACCTGCCTCCCCCACACTGATAAGCCCGTCTGCTCAAGGGGATCTTTCTCTCCAGTTCGCCTGGACCCGACAGATGGTTTTGGGTAGGGAGGTTTCACTGGCGTTAATCATAAAGCACATTAAACAGGCAGCTGACGGCGGTGCAGCAGGGACGGCGCTAGTTAAGCTCTTTGGGCACTTGCTTTAAAAGTGTTTATTTTTATCACGGAGGCAGCCTTTTAGAGCCCCTTATTCGGGAGGTAAACAGTGCGAGGAAAGTCATGATTACCATCATACACACTTCCTACACTCCTTCCGCTCAAGCCGTGTGAAAAGGGGACAAGTAAACACTGGGTTTTCCAGGAGCCTTACACACTTCCCTGCACACAGGACAATGGCAAAAATGCACTCGATTTTCCTAACAAAAACGCCTTCAACCAAATGTCAATAAAAAAAGTTCATTGTTAGCATTGCTTGAGTGCTTCGCACTGTTTACAATGACAGCAGTTACAGTGAAGGAGATGGGACAGTACCCTGGCAGGTCATGTTCTGCATTCAGATGTTCTAATGAGACAGACAGACAAGTGTGCTTACAGAACTCGTAGGTTCTTGATGCCGGAGAAGTCCACTTTGGTGATCCGAGTGATGTTATTCCTGTCCAAGTCCCTGTAAAAGAGATGAAAGAAAGAGAGCAAAGGAGGATGAGGTAGAGAGAGAGGGAGATGGAGAAAGAGGGGGAGAGAGGGAAAGAGGAATATGTTAAAGGGTTTATCCATCACTCAGAAGTCAATCTTTGTCCCTCAGTTCTCCGTCCAGCACTGTAAGCAGCGGGACTGATAAAAACTTGCCCTGGCCACAGCACAAACAGAGTCTGCATCCCTGCTGGAAGTGGGCCTCTGCCGGACAGCATTAGAAGCACGATGCGGAGAATTACCCGAGTTTGTGTTGGGGTGGGGTGGGGGGTGTGTGTGTGTGGGGTGCTCAGCCCAGCCCTCGCCCTCCACCCCACCTGTGCTGCTGGGGGCGGCTGTTTCGGAGCTGGCCCTCCCAGCCCAGTCTGAGTGGTCCCACATTTCGCCTGACACTCTGGCGCTGCAGGTACAGGGCACGGCTTCACCTGCGTGCGTGTCCACCCATGTAAATCCACACGCCTCGCCCGCGGTACCGGAACCCGCTGCACCGCACCAGCGTGTAATTCACTCCACATTGTGGAGGGAGCTACAGGCCATGTAAAATGTAGGACATAGCTGGAGCGTGAGAAAGGGCAATTATGCAGTCATTTCTGATTGTGGGAGCCTACTTCAATTGCATCTGATTAGACTTTTTTTTTTTCGTTTTGCAAAATAAGGGAACGTTTTTATTTCAGAGCCAAAAGCTTATCTTGTTTTTCAATTGTCATTGTATCTGTTTTAACTGCCTCTCAGAATATATACAGAGAGGGGGCAGTGCTGCACTGCATCTTATATGTTCTGATACCTTCCGGCTGTAGATGCAATTTGTTGATGTGCTGCCATTTTGGGAGCTTTAAGAATACACACACGCTCTCACACGCACACATGCGCATATGCACACACACACACACACACACACACACACACACAGACACACACCTGCTTACATAACAAGTGGATGTGTGTGCACATATACACTCATGCACACATTCACTCTCCACTCCCGACACACACACACACACACACACACACACACACACACACACACACACAGTTTGATCTCCTGACAGCAGCGGGGCTCTGTGTGTGTTTCTCATAATGTACATAAACATTTATAAATCTGATTTAAAGGCATATAGGATTTCAAAAGGCTTCCCCAACACTGCAGAAGGCACATCAAAATCTATAATGGGAGCCATATTGTGGACTGTGAGGGGACAAGCACTGAGACTCTGACTCTGTCACCCTCGCCCCCCGCTGCTCTCTATCCTTCCCCTCTATTCTCCATTCTGCCTCCATCTCTCCTGATCTCCTTCTCCGCCTTTCTCTGCAACTCTCTCTTAATCTATTTGGAGTTCAGTCCTGACAGACTCTTGTCCATCATCTGCCTAATTTTCTGCAGTGAACCTCAAAAACCATGTGTACAGTGAGTACACGTGAAGCAAACTGCTCTCCCAAAATCCTGAACTCAGGTCCATCAGGATGTCTCTTGCACAGAGGGCTTGTAGGAGGCAATACCATTTAGTTTAGTGCTGCCAGTAAAGGACATGGGAACTGTGATTATGCTTCCATGAAAGAGTACCACAGAATTCAGAATTCTCCTGGGCCCATAGTTCAAGCATATAAGGTAACCACTCCAGCATTCTTGATTTGTGCTGTGATTTTTTCTGGCTTAGGCAAGCATCAGTGCTGGTCTTTGCCATTGCTTGGAGCTAAACTGGAGTAAAAATGCAATATGTAGCAACCTTTGACAGGGTTTTTAAAGTTTTATTGTATTTTTTGTTAACATGAAGAATCATTAACACCTTAGCACACATTAGTGCAAGAGGAAAGGGTGAAAATGCAATCATAGGTTACTCCATCTGTACGTTTCTTTGTTTTTCCTGGGCCACTTCAGTAACCTGTGAACCGCCGTTTTGTGGTTCCCGCACAGTTTCTGTATTTATACACCAAATGACAACATACACGTGGCACTCCAGGGATCACAGCACGATCTGCTATCCAAACAACTGAATTATAACAAACTGTGGAAGCCATGCTGTGACAATGCAAGGGGTGGGGTGGGGAAGCCTATCCCAGAAGCCTTAGTTTTCACCAATGCAAAGGATAAAATGTCAATCCAAACAGCAGGTGATGAAAGCTCAACATGCCCCCCCCCCCCCCCCCAAAACCCCCCCTCCCCGGGCTAAGTCTCCATTCACATAGCAGCCTGTATTCCCACAAGGCAAACAGCACTTTAAACTGCTAAACCAACTAGCCCAACAAATAAACCTACAGACCTCTCCCACTGGCTCTCTGGCCAAATTTCTCAGAGCAGCACTTCACAGGTACAGCACACCAAAAACAGGCACTCTCTCCTTAGCTTGCTCTAATGAAGGTTGTAGGACATACATTTAAAACATATACTCGGAGAACTTCAGGACGCAAAAGCTCCCTGACAAGGTGAAATCATGAAAAAGTGAATTGTGTTCAGGAAAAGTTTCCTCCACTTGATGCTTCCCTTTACAATGCTTTTCTTGTTTTTAATCTCCTGGGGTTTTTTTTTTACAAGCTAAAAAAAAGAAAAAAGAAAAAACGTCTGGTCTTGTGGAACAGATAGGTATGCTCCATTTCCTTTTCAAAGCCTCAGAATGGTGTTTGGAATCTTAATTGAGTTTGTCCTCTGAAGCTTGGACTATTTAGGAAAGGTAGGGGTTTTTTTCTGCCCATTGAGAAATCCGGTCCATTGAGTGATTTAATCTTGAGGCAATATTTCAACATACTCATTCGGTTCACCTGCTGCCCAGCTTCTTGAATGAAGCCCTATTATGTTCCAAACCCTATAGTATGTAAGAGGCTCTTTCGTTTACAAAAGAAATAAATGGTTTCCGTCCATACCATTTTTTTTTATTATTAAGAAGAATAAATGACAACAACCATTCAGTCTTGACTCAAATATAGCAAGGGAGATGTGATCATATTTCTTCAGACTGGACCACTAATTTAGGATCTATCCATATCATCTGAAAGAGTGATGTTGTCTTATACGTTTCTCAGAGCAGCTAAACCTTGCCTAACAGATGGCTATTTGTTCTTTATGATATTTGACTATTGATTTCCTGCTTACATATTTCAGGTAATTCCTCTCCATCCCCCTCTTTGCTCTTTCTGTAAAACAGGATGTCCCTTATAACGAGCATATCTGATTAAACGCACATGCCACAGGCGAGAAGGCTTAGCCCGTGGTGTAGGACTGATGCAATGTTTTCACAAGACTCTTATCTGGATATAGGCTGCATCTAGAGGGGGGAAAAGCTGGCCTGGATCACTGCTTTTTCCCAGCATATCACGCCCATTATTCCCCGACTCGCCGTGTTACTTCCTGCAAGGAACCCTGCTTCATTTGCGCTCCATCGAGATCAAATGACGGCGTTTATTACCAGACCACGCGCCTGTGGAATAAAATATCGCCCGCGCCGCTTTCATCTCCCACACGCCGGCGAGGCCGGTGAAGTGTGCATGTGTGCAACATGCACCAGTGAGGGTAAAGTGCTCCGTGACGCTGTGTTGCTTCTTGGTGCAGGGGCCCTGCCACTCTGACGGCCTGTGGCACATCAGCGGCCTCACCACTGCAGAGAAACTCTCTTGACTTACAGTACCAGTCAAATGTTTGGACACACCCGATTGAAATAACAGGAAACATGCATTCAAAGACTTTTGATCTAAAGACTTATGCTTAAATGCTTGAAATTTGTTTCTTAGACAAATATAAATAGTGAAGTTGATGCCTATGTTGCAATTTCTTTCCCCCCAAAAATTTAATTTAAAAAAAATTTTTTTGACCATTTTGAAGAATCTAAAATATAAGATAGTTTTGATTTGTTTATCCCTTTGTGTTATTTCATAGTTTTGATAGCTTTACTCTTATTCTAAAATGTGGAAAACTTTCTATGCGTAGGTGTGTCCAAACTTTTGGTACTGTAATTTAGCATGAAATGTGGTCTATTAAGCAATAGCCACAATTCACAACTTGCACACATTCTAGAAGCGTATAAATGCAGAGCGATTCAGGTAAAGTGCTTTGCTTGAGACAACAGCAACACCACCCCATCTGGGATTGGATCCTAGAGCCCCCCGGCAGAGAGTCCGGAACTCTCAATGCTTTCACTCTGCAGTGTCAGCACGCGGCTGTTGCTCAAACGGGCCCCTCAAGCCAACATTCTGTGAAAGGGTTCTGTTTTTCGCAATCTCATTAAGCAAAGTTCCTTATCCAAACGAACACAAATCGTGCTGTTTTCCCCTGATGAGCGGCGCTCGAGCGCGGAGGGACTCGCACCGCGACGGCGCGGCGTTCGAGGAGGGGCTCTCTTTGTCTCCAAACATAATGCAGCTTATTTATCACAATCTTAGCTCCGGTTGGAGGATGCTGACAGAGACAGGCGGGCAGACCGAGGCGAGGGACAGACTTGAAGCGGAGATGACAGTGAATCTGGAGCAGAGCCCCGCTGTTTATGAGCACAGAGAGAGGACAGAGCTTTGTTTTCCAAATATTTTCATTACTGTACTGTCTGGATGAGTTCCCAGCTGAGAGACACCCACTTCAAGCTAAACAGACCAGACAAAAATGGATTATTTCATATTTTCTTTGTGTCTGTTTACTTTCAGGCTTGTTTATTTTCAAACACTGCCTCCGAAAGACTGTAGCGGGAGCCAGACTGCCTGTGTCTGGTAGGACCCCTTAAATAACATGTGGAACACATGTTTCAGCTGCAACACAGGGTAAAAGGGCTCACACAGACAGTTAAGGCGACATAAAGCTAAACTACCCCTTATAATGGCTCAAAAGCCATCCTCATTACCACATATTTCTTTTTGCCTGAGCAGAAATCCCTTTTCAGAGGATTTGCCGTCAAGGATGGTTTAGCGGATAAAACGGTGAGCTGACTGCGTCTGTCTCACTCCTCCGACGAGGACGGAGACGCGGCGATGCTGTGCCGGCCGCGTGAAGGCGGAACGGCGTGGAGGCCGCACAGGGAGTCATCATCTTCAATGAGCCGGGTCCGGAGGACGAGGGAGCACGCGGCAGAAGCAACAGACAGCCAGAGGAGGAAGAGAACAGCAAGAACATGCACAGAGAGAGCTGATGAGGTGTGCCGACGCGCGCTAAGCTTCCGTCGAAATGTTGAGCGAGGTAGGCAGGAGGGCCTGCCAGACCCCAAAAGCTCCTGTCTCAAGCCACCATGAGCTCGTAAACTCCGGGGCCACGCACGATACGCAGAGCAGTGGCTCGGTATCCCAGCGAGATCAAAAAGCACACAGCCTTTCTTTTATGACCGGTGCGGACATACAGCCCACCCGGCATCCTGCCTGTGAGTGGGAAAATGATCACGGATCTAGACATCACAATTGCGGCAGCATCCTGATAAACTTGCGGGGTCCGGTTGCTGGCATGGACTCATTGTTTACTGGGTTGCTAGTAACTATGCAGTGTTTGGAGCTATTGTGCTGCTTACATCACCGCAACAAAAGGCAAAAAACAGAGATCATGTCCATATTTGTTAGACAAGGATAAACAGTGTGTCATGACCGGCTGATTTCAACAAGAACTGAGAGCAGCAAGGACGGTCTGGTGGAGGAATCAGAGCGTTTGATGTGTTGCTTTGGTGACAAAATCTCAACAACACGAAACGATCCTACTTAACCTGAAACGGCCCCATGCTCACAGACTATCAAAGCCAGCCTTGCGTTAAAACATGACACACACTTGGAACCATTATTAACTTCTGTGTCCCCACTTTTTTGGTATAACCTCTTCAAGGACCTTCGTGACTTGGACTCCTTTCCCACAAATTCTCAACAGAAAGCAAACTTCCAGGCTGCCAGGCCTGGCCTTTGATGTCCTGGCTGGAGTAAAGCACCTCAAAACATTTTCCAGGAAAGATTATTGAGGAGGCAGTGGGTGGCTGATATTTCCCAGTGGTTTTCAGCAGCGCCTACTGAATGGATGCTGTCAGCAAGGGCCAGCAGCTACCTGGCGCGCAAGAATGCCGAGACGCTCACCTGGTCTGAATGTTAACCTGGGCACGGGCCATGTTTAGCCACCAGTGAGCGGGAACATATGCGCTCATAATCCCACAGCTATGTCATATTATAGCCACTAGAGGAAAACTTTGAATCAATTTTGTGAATAGAAATCACAATAAAAATGAACCATTTTCCAACCAAAACCTTTCAAGGTGAAAAGATGACATGAGTGTGCAAGTATGTATGTGATCTATACATAGCTTCCCACTGCAGTGTAAAACATCAGTCACCGACAGGGGGCGCTGTTTTCTCCCTCTAAAAGTGTCTTGACAAGAGTCAGGAGAGGAGGTGCATTGCACTAGCAGGCAGCATCATCCAACATCATTCTTTGAGTATGAAGTCTAAGGACAGCTGTGCAAAGAGTCTGTCATAAAACACTGCAATGTGTGTGAGCATGTGTGCGTGCACATCTGTGCTAGAGAGAGAGAGTGAACAAGAGAGAAAAAGGTGGGGCTGAGGGGGTTCAACACTCTCTGCTAATTCAACACCCCAGGGTGTAATGGGACCACTGGCAGGGTGTAAATTGCAGCCCTGAGAATTGGACCCAGTTCCTCTTGGTTGCTGCTGTTTAGCCTCACGCACCGGCAGCTGAAATGAATGCAAATTAGATCTCGAGTGCTCCTGAGCTGAGTAATCCTTGAGTAAACGCTCCTTGGGCAAAGCAGACAAGCTCCTCCCAGCTCCTCTTCCTGCCTATTACCCCACATGCATTCCCCCTTTCCCGGACTACATGAGAAAGTTTAGTAAAACACGCAGGGGTCTCACGGCTGCCTCCTGTTAGCCATGCCCCGCTTGAAGCCACAGAGGGAAAATTAGACAAAGTGAATTGGAAAAATATAAACACTTTTCCTAAAGGGTCCTAAACTGGTTCTTATTTATTTTACTTTGGGCGAATATGCCCTGGGATCGCCTTCCCCAAATTCGACGGGACCCTCTAGTCATCCGGCTGCCCAGCCAAATTGAACACGGTCGCTCTCATATCGTTTCCAAAGAAAATGACCATTTATTTGTTGTTTCAGAGCGTCTGCAATTACTTAACCCCTCGTGTCCTACAGTAGTTTGGTTAAGCTGGATTTGACCACCTCCAACTCCGTCAAGGAGCGGAATCTCCACAGGTGAAACAGTGCGCTCTACGGGCCTTTCCCTGGCCATATAAGGCTCAATTCACACAGCCCTTTCACTCATAAGCTAGTTTGGCTGAGGCCGATAGGACTGTCAGGATAGGGGAATTCAGAGCTCGGCCGCAGCCCCCCCCCCCCCCCCCCCCCTTCTAAATGGACCTGCGGTTCTCACTCTGACAACGCCAAGGTACACACAAACATGCCACGTTATGATTAATCAAGGGTCCACTTCTTCTCGTGAGAGGAAAAGCAGGACCGCAAAAGAGAGGCGCTGATACCACATCCCTCTCGCTCCTCCGTTACGCCGGAGCCAAGTTTCTGAAGGTCCCTCCAACAGCGGATCCGCACGTTCTTACAGGCGTCAGTGCCGTGATCTACCTTACGCACTGTGAACATCCGAACACGTTCAACTCATAGACAGTGCAAAGGCTATCAATTATGGTCTTTGTCTCCACTGTTGTTCTTGAAGGACGAGAGGTTTATAAGAAATAGAAGGTGCAATTAAAATTAAAACCCTTAATCCACTGAAGAATTCAAGGTCTTCCAAAGCTCTGGAGGTGTGCAGGCATGTGGGGGTACTTCAACCCCCCCCCAACCCCACACACACACACACACACACAACCCACCATCATGTCTTCAGTCTACAGTACATGTCTAATTAGCTCTCTGCAGTGATATTTTAATTCAAGGTCAATTTCAAACTCTTCTTTACATGTTCATTACTTGAAACTGAAGCACAAAATTCCCCAAAGTAGTAAAGGAAAGCTGTGATTATCAAGAATTCATGCAGAGCTTTTAGATCATTTTCTGTATTATTAATGAATGTGGTCAAGCTCAAACCTCAGTGAAGAGATTAATCTGGTTTTACTTAGAGCTCCTTTATGGGACAAAGGAGTAATAATATAGAGATATTGATATATAGAAAACATAGCAATATTATCCTGCAACTTCCCTGACATCGAGGCTTGTCACACAGTCACGCAGAGCAAAGTTTCAGTTACATTAAATTCAAGCAGTCATTGCATCTGAAAGAAGCTGCCGTTTTCTGAAAGAATTAGTCTTAACCGACACTTGTGGCAAATGTGTATGTCAAAACAATGTTGTACAAATTCGCATGTTCAGGAATATCGTGCATGCAATTTTATGATGTAGTAGTACAGACTCGTGGGGTTTCATAAACGCTTTAACGAATATTTAAGTTCTGCCTGTCTCGCATGCTTCCGATCTGTGCCGTTCACCTGGGAAACCTACCGTGAGATTAGGACAGGTGCCGGGCATTATAGCCTTGGTGTTACACAGGTCACAAACCGTTTTTGAAATTACGGTATTTAAAAAAAACTGCGTAAGAGATACAACCTGCCAAAACTTGCTGTAATTATTCAACAACACTGTTAAAGCAAATTTTAGTGCTTTGAAACGGACGCAGAGTCTGTTATGACGCCATTGAAAAACATTTATTGCTGCAAAATTCGCACCTATTTTGACAGACGCTTAGCCAGCGTGAACATGCTACTTACAATCTCTCTGCGTTCCTCGGGATTCCCTTTGGCACGGTCCTGAAGCCTTGACCCTGGCAATCCACATGAGATCCGGAGCAACTGCATTTATGGGGGCATCCGTTCACGGCCACGGAACAGAGCAATCCGCACATCAGAGCCAAGATCCAGCAGTGGCTCGGAGTCCACCTCTCTCGCGCAGTCGACAGCATGCTATCCGCAGTGGCTGCAGGCAGCCTTTGTAACTGCAAGAGCAGAAACACTGTCGAAACTAGTTTTTAAAAAGAAAAATCCAGCAGAAAGTTGATGGTACCGTTAAGTCCGTTAGATGACTCACAGGCGAAAATTGACCGGGGTGCAGTTTAAGCGTATAAACAGATAAAATAAGTTTCGCGCACTTGAGTAACTTTATAAAAGACTGCCGAAAAGTTGCGTTCATTCAAGGTCCCAGTCGTGTTCTGCTGTTTCAGCACCATTGAGACAGAGAATCCGGGAGAAAAAATAACCGAGACAGAGACGGTGACAGGCAACGAAATAATTTTGAGATGTAAACGTGGTGCTTTAAAATTAGCTCTAACGCCAGGCATCCATTGCCCCCATTCATGCGCAAACTTCTATCCGCTCTCTTTAATTCTGAAACCTGTGCAGGAAGTTCAAATGTATCATGCAATAACGGTACAGAATACGGTTCCAAAATTAAGTATCCCCTTCAGTCCTTTGGTGAAATCCTGCTATTAGTCGTCCCAACGCTCCATTCTCATTGATAACTATTTTGAGCAACTAGAACTCATACTCAAAACTTCAGCGGAGCGCGTGTGTAGGCTGGAGTTCACATACCTACTTCCAACCCCTAAAATCACTGCTCCAGTTTCCTACTGGTTCTTACTCTGCTGATGTCATTAAATTTCAGGGGGCAGAAATTCTCCCCTACATCTCCCTTGTTTCTGGCAATTTGGAACGATGAGCCTTGGCGTCTCCAAAATAATCGTTGAGGGAGAGTTAACAGCTAAACGTAAGCGGAGACTTGAATTACACTGTTAGTGTAAGATGCAATAATCACATTTCATGTTCTAAATTTGTTCCAGCAGAATTGAAAATTTGGCGTAGTTATACCCCAATTGCGTGTCATAGCTAAATGTTTAATTTATATGCGTTAATCAACACGAAAGGGAGAGAAGCAGGTTTAGTAAGACGGATAGCGTCCCCTACTATATCTGGAACATCATGTTTATATGACGCTTTGTACATCTGACGTTTGTATACTACAAGTCTGTAGCACATACCGATACTTGACGGGTTCGGCCAGGCAGCTTCACTGTAGTGCCGAACTCCTGATTTAGAAGAGCGGTGAGAATTTTTCTTTGTCCAAACGTCTCCTGTTTCCATATGGAAACAAGCAAATATCAACACTGCGATGTGTGGGAAATCGTATAAAATCTTGTAAAATCACCCGATTAAGAACCTTTTGTTGGTATTACTTTATAGATACTCACTGTTTGTACTAAATTATAACAATGTACCAGTGCAACGGCAAATAAACCAACTTTCGTCGCTTATAAATGGCAATATTACATCAATAAGCTGAGTGCCACGCCTTTCGAGGTCGCACAACATAACCTTTACTCGTGTGTATAACTAACTTTTACATAGTATAGTTCATGCAAGGCTCTTTATGTCTCCAGGCTTGCAAGTCAGATCACATCACACACAAATTACACTTTCCCACCAAAGATAACGAGATCACAGTTTTTCCAGGCATTGCATGTTGCCTAAAAATGCCATTGGGACTATGACTTGCAATCCCTATTCACTGTCTTCATTTCTTTCTATGATCATACGGAAACTTCTACATAAGGCTGCACCTATACGTTAATACTGTAGCTAATTAGTGATATAAACTATGTTCATATAATCACACATTGAAATAATTAAGATGAATAATTACATTGAATGCAAGAATTTTGCAACTAATGTATGCATTAAAGTGTAAATGTGTTTTGAATATGCAAGAAAAAACGGTTGCATGCATTGTATGTATTTTATGGTAAACGCCTGAATTCTTGGTATTCACATAAGGTTGCTAAGATATCACCACACTTTCCATAGTATTATGCAGAAATTCCCTCTACGAACGCCCTGAGCCTTACCTTTTCGCAGTTGCAATGCCCTCTGTCGGCGACAATGTGCATTTTAATTCAGATAATTTCTATTCGATTTTCTCATTTAGTACATCGATGATATTGAAAAGGCCACAGAGGTCATTTAAACCAACAATTTAACTTGTAAAACCTCAGTCTAGTTGACAAATAAATTGATATAGTTTGTCCACTTCACAGAAATAGGAGAAGTCAAACAAAACGGCAAAAGTGTATATATGGCACAGGATTCAGTTTTGAATTGCACTCATTCATAATTCTGATGTACACATTCACATTTACTAAAAACTTAAATTATTTGGAATATCCTCAAGAGTAGGGTGAACTATGTTTGTCCTTTTTGCGGAGGAGGTTCAGTCTAAAAAATACAGGGAAGCATTGATTAAATATTATTGGTAATCTGTCAAGTGAATTAGGTCAGTACTTATTCCAGAAAACACACTTTAAGTGTGCCAGCTACAGGGTCAGCCATCATTGTGTGGCCACGCCAACACAGCATTTCCGAAGATGTTATTTACACAAATGTAGAAAAGTTCTTGAGTTAAATGTCATTAGGAGCGCCGCCAAGTACAATTCAATCAAAGAGGAGGAAATCAAAATAAAAGCTTTCTAAAGAGATCAGAGGCTTACTGGCCAACTTCCCTTACTTGCAGTAAGCTTGAAAGCCTGCACACGTGTCACTGAAGGAAGCGTCAATGGGCCTGTCTCTTCCCAATAACGCAAAGACAAGAGACCTGTTTAACAGACTGGCTGGACTGAATCAGCTGCTGTCTGCCTGGATAATCCAGTTAAGTTATTTTCAGTTAAGACCGAATGGAGACGTAAGAGCTGACCTTCTCATTTCTTCCCATCTCTCTTTGTATTACATCAGGGTGTCCGGCTCAAGCGGAGGGGTCATACAGCCTTCCTTCAAGCTTTGTTAACGCACTGGCGCCTTTCCCAGCGCAAGACTTCAAATTTTGTAAGAGTTACTGTAAGCGAGGGCCGAAGAGGCTGGATTTGGATCCACGGAGCAGCGAGAGAGGCGAAGCTGGCAGTCATGTGCTTCCCTGACTGTTCCAGGCCCGCTCACGTCGCTACGCTTTCATAAATCAGGTGTTCCGGGGGTCTGCTTTCTCACCGCGGGGATGAAGAATGCGGCACTCTCCACCTGCGGCAGAGTGTGGAGAATCAGGGTGAGGAAGAGAGGTGAGATCCACATGTGTCTCAGGAGGCCAGGGACCGTGTGGGTCAGGCCCACTGCTGTGAGGTTATTCCGCCAGGTCGGGGTGGTCAGCATCCATGCCTGGCTCACAGGCATGAGCAATGACTGTGTATGTGTGTGTATATATATGAATGAGAGAAATAAAGAGACAGAAAGAGCAAATATGGGACATCTCATTATGTGCAGGTGTGTGAGTGAAAGTGTGACGTTTGTGTGCCCGTGAGAGACAGAGGAAAAGAGAGAGAAGAAGTGTCAGATCTGTTTTTATGTGAGTGTGAACGAATGTGCGCTGTGTCTGCATGAACATATGTGTGTATGTGTGTGTGTGTCCGCGTATGTGTGTGTTTGCATCTGTGTGAGAGAGATCAAAAGAGAGGGTAGTCTTTATGGTATAAACTCCATTCTCCAGTTCACAGAAGGTCCCCCCACCCCTGGGAACTGAACAGACAGTATCTTGGGAAACTTGGCACCGTGGAGGCACCCTGGAGCCCACTGTAGCACACAGCACAGGGCAGCCAAAGACCTGCCTGAGGAAAAGGGCCATTAGTATGCCATTAGACATGAGAGCTCCTTTTAATGGAACGCTTTAACATGAAGAGAAATCCAAACTTTCCACCAATTACGTCAATCTATCTGCCCATCTCAATGCTCTGCCACAAAAGAAGGGAAAAATCGGTTCAGGAGAGGGCACGGAGGATTCTTCTCACTACATTTATTTCCTCTCTTTGTCAGTTTGTGTGTGTTGCACGTTGTCATTCTGGTTTGTGGTTTCGTATAACTGGGATAACATGTTCTGCAGAGGGCAGCTAATTTGAAATGTCTGTGTTCACTATTCTAGCTCAAGGTGGAACACTCATCTAATTGTACCACTCTGGAAACACATTCTTGACACGGTTATGTCTATCAGGGTAACTTGCTAGGGATATTTTGTTTCATGGTTCAGTGAGAGCTAATGATTTTCTTCTTTTTTTTTTCAAATCAGTCTGAAAGCTGCTAATCACTGCCCTGCCCTCGGGATTCCAGTCAGTTCCCAGGTGCTTAGCCACAGCGTTAAACAAACAAAACACAAATCGGAAGCTGCTAATATCACTTCCCCCCCTCTCCTTTAGCAGTGTTGGCTGGCACCCCTGTTTGCCCCCTTAGTGACATAGCTACTATGGTGACGGAGGGGGCGGGGGGGTTACCCCTGCAGCGTCCGGCGGGGCGAGCCGCGGTCAGCGGAGCGAGCGGCGAGTCCGGGCTTCCTGCGTGAGACGTGCCAGACCCGGGGCCATATGCGCCCACCGAGCAGTGAGCTCACACCACCAGCGCCGGAGAGAGCCGCTAATTGCAAGCACATTGTTTCAGCTCATAAAGAGAGAGCGCAGCGGTCCGGGGGGAGAAGGAGGGGAGGCCAGGGACGGCCCGCAACCACCAGCCAGCCCAGCTCAGCTCCGCTTCCCCCCCCCCGCCACCCCCACCCCCCGGGGCTCCCGCTGTCACGGCTCCAGCGAGGGGGCCGGGGCGCATTTGCCTCGATTTCTGCCCCCCGACTCCTCAAGCGGCAGAGAGGCAGGAGAGGCCACCAAGAGCGCGGTGGGAGCAGGAGTAAAAAAAAAAAGAACACTTTTGGATTTCTGTCTGCTTTGGTTGTACGGAACAAATACATGAAAAAATAGCGCCAGATGTTGCCACGGTTCTTTTCATTTTCTGTATGTAAAGAGGCTGTGCAAGCAAAACATTCCTAGGGAAGTCACGCAGGAGCCCTCCAGACTTCACTGGCTGTGTGCAACCTGAGGCAATTTAATTCATGGAGCTGACCTTCGACCCCGCTCTGAAGTCGCCAGTCTGTCCTGTTTGATGTTCTGAAGGCACGTCCCACGCGTTAGTGCGGCCTTATCGCAGAGTTCCCTCTCTCGTAGTCTGCGAAGCACAAGAATGTAGAGGGCTAAACGTCCCAGCCGGAGTAATGCTGCTCATGGCATTTGCATGTGGGAATGGGACATGGCTGGTTTGGCTGTGACCTTCACCTATCTGAACAACAGGAGCAATACTGGATAGATTAATTGCAGTAATAACAGCAAAGACCAGGATGCTCTTTCTTGATGTAGGAAGTCCACAATTACCTGCCCTCTCTGATGGATGCTGTTGCCGTCAGAGGGCTCTACAGTGAGGGAGTTGGGGGTATGCGAGTGGTCGTCTGTGTGTGTCTACGTTTGTGTGTGCATGTGTGTTGGGGGTTGGAGGGGGGCGCTTTGTGGTGCCCTTCCGCTCCCTACACTTCTATCAGGATTAGCCTTTAAATAGTTCCATATGTGGGTCCAACTCTGACTTTGCAGTGCAGGAGTTTTTTTTTTTCTCCTGTAATGTCAGATGATTGATGATCCAATTTACTCGGGAGCTATCATGTACGCTAACACAAAGAGTCCTGCTGGCAGGTCTGCTGCTAGCTTTTCTCTCTCTTTCTCTTTATATTTTTTCTGCAGGCAGCATTTTCATTTTGAGTAGTCCTGCGGAGTATTGTAGATTGATATCGGTCCAGCCCAGTTGTGCCTTCCTACTGCACTGCGATGCACTTTTGAGCTCCCTCCTCCCGCTGCCTCCTGCAGTCTCTCTAGCTGTAATGCCAGTGCAGCCGGCCAGGAGCAGATTTCTGCTTTTGCGGCCTTGTGTCCTGTACTTGATAGACAAGGTGGCTTTTAATATTCAAGGAGAGCTGTAGTCGGAGGAATGAGAGGAACAGTCAAGAGGGGGTCTAGAACAACCCTTTCCCCCTCAACACACACACACACCTATACCACCTTTAACCTTCAAAGAACCAAAAACAAAACTCAAATCAAAATCAAGTTTCACAGCAAAGCTCCTAATTGGGCATGGCTCACGGACAAATGTAAACATTGAGCAGGGCCATTGCTAATTGCTCCAAGTCCCCGGCCAGCCTCACAGCCCCGGCTTCATTTACGGTTCAGCAATAATCTGTAATTAACGCTAACCTCTGAGATCAGGGCCCTTGATTGAGGGCAGCACATGCAAGCCATCTGCATTGCCCTTTCCGTAATGCAGGGCTCGCGGAGAGCTATAGCTCTGAGATATTTACATATGGATGTCCTACAAGCATTTATCCCAGGCCTCTGTGGAGAAAATGGGCAGAAACCGACAAACCGTTTAATTCCGACAAGGCCGTTCAAATGCGAGCTGCCATTAGTGGTTGAGTGGCGCTCAGATGTTGCAGCTTTCATTCTTCAACGGGCCGAGGCCACGCTGAATGAACTCGGCCCTGCGTTGGCCGCCTTCCATCTCATTCGGGCATCAGACGTCATGGCGGCCCAGCCCAGCCGAGCTGTCAGTGCCATTCCGCTCCTATCTTTCACCTTAGAGAGAGCGTCCAGCGCTGAGATTGGTATTAATTATCAAAGCTTGACTGAATCTGTCATTTTTTCTTTTCTTCGCTAGTCGCGGCTCCATTTTTTTTCCTTCTGTTTCTATTTTTTCTCATGGGGGGGGGCTAAAAGCCAGCCTGCTGAAACACAAGAGGGACCTTCATAACATCCCGAAAGTTTCACGGATTTAATTCAAAGAACTCGATGTTTTGAAGAATGCAGTGGCTGGCCAATGAAAAACGGACAAGTTCAAAATCTCAGCGAGGCAATTTAATTAACCGGACCTGACAAAGTGATTTTTGTCTCACAGAGAATAGCCATGAAGGTGGGGGTGGGGGGGCGGTTGGTTACGGGGGTGTTGGGGTGGGGAGCACAGGGGTTGAGAAAGCTGCAGAGTTCAGTGAGAGTAAAGTCGCACGAAGACTCAACAATCCCAAACAATGACCCCTCTTCATTCCCAGACTTTTGTCAACATGGGAGAATTGGAAGTACACCATATTATGAGGAGGAACTTCGAAGGTGAAGGTCGAATGCCAAGCGCTTTCCCATTGAGTGGAGAATTTAGCAGCTGTGGTGCTGTTTGCTTAGAAAGGTTCGAAAATGCCTAGAATGGCAGAGGCCCAAGGAAAACAATGTCCTGTACTGGCTGGCAGTGGGAACCCGATGCCTCAGCGAGCGAATGGGACTGCGGTCTGACGCGGGCACCAGGGCCCACAGTAAATCAGACCCCATATTATGTTTACTGCAGCACGACTGTACAAAGAAGGGGAA
The DNA here is from genome assembly GCF_013368585.1 of Megalops cyprinoides. Classification (NCBI taxonomy): domain Eukaryota; kingdom Metazoa; phylum Chordata; class Actinopteri; order Elopiformes; family Megalopidae; genus Megalops; species Megalops cyprinoides. The sequence goes on along the minus strand of NC_050598.1, from coordinate 20,747,284 downwards.
AATGGATGACAGGAAGGGTCCAAGTTGAGCAAACGGGACCTTGATGAATGAAATGAAAAGGGACGAATTCCAGTCCGCGAAACCACAATTGTGTTTCACTGGAGGGCCGCACTTGAACCGAAATGAATGAAATCTGCTGTCCTAATTTGAGATACTGTGTACAGATCTCACCGCTTTTTGCAATGTTGTTTTTTTTTATATTGGATTGAAGTAAATGAAGATTACAGTCAAGCACAGTTGCCTAACAATAGTGCTAGTGTTAAGGGAGCTGTGTGGAAACAGAAATTTGACAGGATTCCATTAAACATTAAAGCTTTGCCAGTTCTACTTGCGTGCTCTAAATATACCCTATAAAAGGGGACCCAGTGTCTTTAAATGCGAGTGCATGCGTTCTGCTAAGGCTGGAGCAATCTGCTTTATTTGTTCCACCTGGCCAAATACAGTAGCCATAGGACATACTGTACTACCCTCAGAGTGGGGTTTTGGCGATCTTGGCTCTGTATCCCCTTGCTTTCCATTGACTGGGCAAGGGGATTGTGCAGAAAGTGTGATAGGGTAGGTATTTTGGACTGCATGAAAAAGCAAAGGAAGCAATTATCTGCCGCAGTCTGAGCTTGTCTGGAGGAATTACTGTTGAATTAAAGTGTCTCACCCAATACTGTAAAGGCTCTTTTTTACGGGGGGGGGAGGGTGTGTGATTGAGTTCACTGTCAGATACACCCCCTGAGCCCCTGAGTGTTTGCATTGAAACAAAAATCAATTTTAATAATTTGTTACTTATAAAAATTCTCGTAACACAGCTCTTGGAACAGGCGGGTTCAAGTTGGACGCATGAGGAGCATTGCGCTGACGCAGGCCCACACCTGACTCCTGGCCACTGAGGCCTTAGGAGTTTTTGCCAGACTCTTGGGCAGGGCAGCTTGGAATCAATACAGGGCTTAATGCTCTTTCCATGTTTCACCTCAGCGCAGCTGACAGAGGGGCCGGGCTGACAGTGTTTCTGAAGCTCTGCCGCCAGCGCCGGCGGGCCTCACCAAGGTGAATCAGGGGTTGCAGTGGGACCCCGAGTTTCCCTGCAGTCCAGCCCCAGATCCAGCAGCCGGGGGTTCCACTGAACCAGAAACGCAGTTCACTTCATCCGTCATTCAGGGCTTCCTGAAATAACAGCCTCTTCAACCACTCCGCCAAGCCCGGCTGGCTAACGGGACAGGCTTATCTGTCCTGACCTTGTATTGTTTGGCTGTTGACAGGAGGTTGTAGTCACTGGAAGGTCTGAACTCACACCAAAATGACACTGAGAGGAGTGCAGGGGGGAGGGGAAGGGGTGTGAGGCACGGCTCAGTATGTCAGCCACACAGACCTGCCTGATAGCCAGGAGTATTCATGTGATAAGATACTATGAAAAATATCTCTAGGTTTCATAAGTGTACCAGCATGGATGTGTGTATGTGCGTGTGTGTGGGTATTAGCATGAGTGCAAGTGTGTGTGTGCGTGTGTGTGTGCGTGCGTGTGCGCTGCACAGACTCGGCTGCCAATGTTATGGTGCAGACTCCACAGGCTATCCCATCTCTATTAGTCATTTAGCCTGGTCACAAAATGAGGCAATTAGCCCCCCACACTTATCTGGAGGGCTGAGAGAGAAACTCAATCCAAACAGAGCCCAGGAAATGGGTCAGGTGAAGCGACAGCAGCCGCCCGCACACAGAATAACAGCTCTTCCACTCAGAGTCACTAAGATTAGGCTTTATCAGTGTCTGACTGGATAAGACAGAGCTACTGATGGGAACCGCTTGTGATGTAATGCCTGTGTGATTCCTCTTTCCACTTATGGGGTTTTTTCTCTCACACTGTATTACAGCAAAAGGAACTGGACTGTCTCAGGGTATGCTGTACACACACAGCTGTTGCATTATGGCTCTTGAAAATGTAACCCTCACCTGAACAATGTTGCATGGATGTGATTTGCTGTTTAATGTATAAAAATGCATAATTACATTTATATGATTACATACTCAAAACACGTGGAGTTTTTGTTCAGCCATAAATGCAACATAGTGATCTATGTTCATTGTTTTGAACAAACCGCAAAACAACATCAGGATTCTACGCTCAAGCCAAGTTGCATCATGGAATTGGTCCAAAAATTTGTGCAGTTTTCCAGAAAAGCACTATCATTAAGAGACCAAGATATGTTTTTATGAGACAGCAATAATACATCTTGTAAATTCACATTGTGAATTAACTGTATTTTTCTGCAAGAACATGAAATTGTAAAACCAATTTGTCAAACCATCTTGACACTTTAAATACTGGAAAACGATTTAATCAAGATCTCATTTTCATTACTTATCTGCAAGAGCCTTAAATTAAAATACTTTTTAAAACACATGTTGATACAAATAATTTATTCAGCGGTTTCAGGATGGAAAATCCCACATGTCCAATTAAATACATGCACACTGCTTGCTTAAAATATATTTCTAATAAACTCTTTATAACATGCACTCATTGAGGTATGTCACATGCCACAGGACTCTAGATAAGAGCCTAGTAAAATATTCCAAGCCTCAAGACCAGTCTTACTGATGGTCTTGGCATTAAAGCGTATTCATCATCATCATCATCATCATCGTCATATTTCTTTTAACATTCATTTGTGTGCTAACATAATATCACCATTGTTCATGGGGTAAATGAACACATGGAAACTGCTGGACAAAGCTGCATAGTGACACTGCGTGCTTTGTGCAAAACAAGCAAGTGGTGTGCTTAACATCTTACTTACATATGTAGTCATATGAAGAATTGATCACACACCCAGATACCAGCGTTCCAGTCTATTTTGAAGAAAGCAAAGCTAAATAGATGGTGCCAGCCTGTATCATTTTTTCTGAAACAAAAAGGGCCGTAGTCATTTCAATCAGTGCTTTTGTAAGCTACAGAATGGTACAGGTATGCATAAAGAGCATTAGTTTGTCAGAGTTATCAGCAGTCGGAAGTACTGCCAGCAGTATTCCATCTGAAGTACAGGATTTGAAGCTGTTGCCTGGACCCTGATAGAGAGCAAAACGCATCAGGGATGGAGCACGGATGTGGCATCAGATCACAGGATTTCGTGCAGATTTCTGGAGTGGAGATCCCACTACTAGAGCCAGCGAGAGGGCCTCAAAGAGGGGGTCTGCACCGGCCAGCGGCAGGGTCTGCTGACTCCTGAACCGACACAGATTAATGAGGGAAAGGCTCTCCCTCTCACGCCGATGAAGACGTGTTCGTTCTTTGCGTAGAGTGGTACCGGCCTGGGTGTGCGGAGCCAGCAGGCTGTCAGGGGAAGAGCAGCTCAGGACAGATCTGTCAGCCCTGACCCCACCCCTCGGACCGTATTGGGTTTCAAGCATGGAGAATCTGCAGTAGCAGCCTACGTGATTACGCCGTGCCTCCCCAATTTATGATAGGGCAAGATTCCGCTGGCACCATATTCATTTGAAAACGTCCAATAACAATATTGACAGGGAAAGCTGGTGTGTCCCACGTTTACATGATCTCTGATACTGCCATTTTACACTATCAGCAAATAACAGCTCAGACTTCATGAGGAGAATTTATTGCACCCTCCTATTTTATATATACAGTTACAGAATCTGCTGGGAAGGTAAAATGAGTGGCATTTAAAAAAGCATGAGAAGTGGTGAAGTGCCCCTTGTGTTTCACAAAATATTAAACACAGTGTAATCACCGAGGCGTCAGATGGATTTAAAATGTATGTTACAGCAACAATCAATACGAAAACACAACAAAATCAGGCTGAGAACTGTACTCAATAGCTACTCATTTAAGGATCAGAGAGAAAATAGCCTGAAGAAACATGAGGAAACATTCATATCCTGCATATCGCTCCAGAACACAAACAGTGGGTACAAATTTCAGTCTGGGTTAGACTTTGGGGAAAAACACACACACACACACACACACACACACACACACACACACACGTACACACACACACACACACACACACACACACACACACACACACACACACACACACGTACACACACACACACACACACACACACACACACACACACACACACACACAGACACACAAACAAACACACACAGGGGGAATGTATCCGTTCTGGTGGGTTCAGATGCCTGTCGCAGGACCCAGCCCCATGACCTGACCCTGCCCCACTGCGCTTCAACAGAGCCCGGATTGTGATTCAGCTTGTAATACTCCTCCTCCTCTTCTTTCTCTCTCCTTTTTTTTTTTTACCATTTTCCCTCCTTTATCTCGATCTCCCTCCTCACTAAATGCTTCCCCACCTCATCTGGAGCAGGTGCTTTCCATTACGGGGGCTCTGCGTGGCGTTTGAAGTGGAGGGGCTCGGGGCAGCGAGATGGCGGATCAGCGATAAGCTCGGGCTCTCCTGCCGGGGAGCGTTCCCACTGATCCGCATTACCGGCAGGGCCGTGCTCGCCGGGGGAAATACCAGCCCCCGCGCCTGCTGCGCTGCATTAAGCACGAGCCGCTCGCAACGAGGGATAAAGCGCGGCGTGGGGTGGAGGAAATACGGATGCCTGGGCTGGCGGCTGGGGCGGGGAGGCACTGTCCCGGGCGAAGGTTGAAGTCACGAAACTCTGTGTACCGCACGCCTACCACTACGATATAATGATATTGACTATGACACAATGATGGCCTCTCTTGAAGCCCTTAAAGGTTAAAGGTCAGTGAAAGAAGGCGCAGTTAGAGACCACAACACATAACATGGTCGCCTGACGCCCGTCACATGGGGGACCTTGCTGTTATGATGCATAGCGTAGCGACATAATGGAGGTGGGGAGAGACAAAGACCCTGCGACAATACAGCCATTGGAGCTGAAAGAGCCAGGGCCCAGGGTATTATGGGCATTTAGCGCTGCCAGGGTAGGGATTTGTTTGAACCTTCCGCAGTTTGGTTAGCCACGCTTTATATCCGGCGCGATTTATCGCTGTTTTGATTGGCCTTTCTCTTATCGGGCCGGCAGTGTTTTCACTGGGCGCGAGGAATGCGCGCTGGAATGTGTTGATGTTACTGTAAAGCCCAGCGCGCAGCTCCTAGTCAGCACCTCCATCTCGGGGCAGATAAGGGCCGCTATCAGATGCGAAAGAATGCGTCTGTCAGGGCCTGCCAGACGCCTTGCGGAGGGCCCTCTTCCCTAGACGTCCGCTCCGCTGCCTCCCCCCCCTCCTCTCCCCGGGCGGCACCACCGTGTGGGCAGGCTGGCGTGCATCAGCGGTGCTCCCCCTGGACACGAGACCTCTGCTACTGACCGCCGCACTGATATCGGCCCTGCTGCTATCGCTCTCATTCCCATTAATAACAACAATATGAGCCCCTGGTACAGTTTCCTCCACGTTACCCAAACATGCACCGTAGACAAGAGGGTCAGATAAAAATCCGTTCCCAATCGAAAAAAAAAAAAATGAAGTTGTTCTACGTTATTTGACATGGCTTGAAACACATGCGGTAGCAGAGGAAGTGAAGGTGAGTAATGAATCTATTCATTCTGGGGGGGGGGGTTTGGGTCCTTTTTTTGGCGCTTTCCTTTGGATTGTCTCAGCTGTTTAGGTACAGACTGAGAGAGACTCCCACTCTTTCCTCATATTTTAAAGCATGTCTACTAGCTACCGTGGGGCAGATGATGCTGCACCTGGACGGCCACCCGTCTTCAAGCTTTGCAGGGAGACCCCCCTCCCTGAGATCCTCCACTGGACTGGAAAGCTATACCTCATTCTTCCACGGGACTTCTGCCACCATCAATACCACCAGTGCGTTCAGTCCTGGCCTTCAGCACTTTGAACACTTTGAACCCCTTCCCAGAGAGGAAGCCGTCCTGAAGGGATGAGGAAGACAGATGACCCCCTTCCCTTCTCCAAGTTAGTGCAGGCAAAATATGACTTTGGAGCATCTTCATTAGACACTGCTGCTCGCAAAGGAATCACAGAGGATGCTGGGAGTGTGTTTCCAATGGAGCCCCTGCTGTTCTTGGCCAAAACCTCCTCTTCTAGTTGGATAAGGTGTTTCATTCTGAGTGCACTAGATCCCCCCCCCCACCAGCAGAAGAGAAATGGCATTCCTGTTCCTCAACAGACCGTTTGTCATTCTGCCACCTCCGACTGCTGGCATCATAAATCAGAGTCCGGCGTGGATGATCCTGCCTCAGGTTTCTTTAATCTCCTCCCTTTTTATCCAATTAAACTGTCCCGCACCATGACAGCAAGGAGCCCCCGGAGCTGGGCTACCGCTACCCGGCACCTGCTTCACGTTACTGGGGGCAGTCTTCTGGAGCGGGCCAGATGAACAGGCGTTCGTTTTCGGAGTTGGGGGGGGGGGAGGGCATGTCTGCGTGCAGGGTGCGGTCACTTTATCAGTGCTGCTGGATCTGATTCCCCCTGACATGTTGTGCTATGCGACCGCTGTTTGTTTTGAGGTCACTGTACAAGCCGTTGTCTCTCAATTAGCCCGTTAAGAGCATGATGTAAAACACTCTTCCCGAGTGTCTTTTGTTCTCTTCCCGTGCCAGAGATGGATGAGAGATACCATAAAAAACATCAATGGATCTCACTGAATCACTGCGGAGAGCAATGTCATTGAAGAAATATGCACATGTGCATTTCGCCATATGTTTGTGTGCGTCTGTGTCTGTGTGTGCGTGTATATGTGTGTGTGTCAGAGATAGGGAAGGAGAGTCTGCAGTTGTTAATGCAGAGCGAACAGCTATAAAAGGGTAATGACTGCATATTAGATTGAGTAAAAGGCATCTTTTAAAAAACCGCTCCGATAAGTATATTTTATTAGATTTCAATTTACTAACTTTTAAAAGGGGATTTTCTGTGCAAAATTATATGTTCAAAAGCAGTGTTAGCAGATTTTGACCAGGACAGAGAAAGGAAAGGCATTTGTCTTCACTTTACAAAGAACAAACCGCTTATTTTGAACCTAATCCATATAATTATCTGGTGGTCCAAGCACAATGTTAACTAAATAGCAGGTTGTAATACAATGCATAGCATGACTTGGCAATATACGTCATAAGGGTTATGTGGCTTTTCCTTAATGCTAAATTTGGCTTGATAGAAAATTTGACAGAAAAATCTATTAATTTCTGAATTTCAATACATTCTACCATTGACATCTTGAGTGAAAGAGCAGAAAGATTAATAAAATACTGACTTACTTACCGACATGTTAAAAGCATTCTTCACTTCGACTATTTAAGGCTTGCAATGAATTTCCTTTCCCAGGATATTTAATGAGGAAATGACACGAGCTTGTTAAAGTAAAAAAAAAAAGAGATGCAGGATCACTGGGATAAGGCTCGTGATTAATCCCGCTTTGACTAATTCTGTCGGGGATTCCTTCAAAAGACCAGGGGCTTTTAATTGCCATCCCCACTTTTCCCAGCGCTTTACCTCCCTCCGCTTCCCGGTGAGGGGGTCTCGTTGGAATTCGACAGGCCCCACACACACATACACACACACAGGCCTGTGATTGCTTTCAGATGTGGAGGGGTGTGTGTGTGTGTGTTTTTTTGGGGGGGGGGGGGGGGTGTGCAATGCCAGCTTACCTACTGTGGTTAAGCTTTGCGGCTGTGTTGCCAGTGTTGCCAGTGTTGGAGCGGGAGAGGGGCACAGAGGCAGTGACAGAGGGGCAGGGAGAGCCCCACAGGCAACCTCCCACTTTTGCCTTTGCACCCCCAGTGAGTGTGGTGGTGTCAGAAAAGGATCGCTGTGGATAGGAAGCAGTAAAGGATGGCGGTGGGGGAGGTTCATTTTCAATGTGGCCGATAGTAGCCACGCGCTTTATCTCGGATAAACGACTCCCAAATTCATCAGATTGAACCCCCCTGTAAGGCCTCTCCCCACCCCCCTTGGCTTCATCTGGTCCTTGTTAAAGATAAGGACATTTTTAGGGGCCGCTTCTCTCTGCTTTATTATTTAGGAAATACATCAGAATCAACTTTAAATCCCGCAGGGGTGAGGATAACGGCTTGTCTTTTGATAGTTGTTGATAGAGCTTAGGGGCAGTGTGTCTGCAGTGAGGTCAGGTTTTGAGAAGCGTTGACTTCAATTGCTTGGTCGTCATAGCTTCGGCACCCTTGGCACTCACCTCTGCCTCAGTATCGGCACTGGCCTTGCTCCCTCCATGCTGAGGGCCTGAGAGATTTCGGCATGGCGGACTGGCCGCATTATTGAAGCATTACGGCATGAACCCGCATCTGTGTTATAGACAGACAGAGGGAAACTGTTAAAATAAAATGATCAAGTCCAAGAGAGCACTCCGAAATTATTACTCACAAAACTGACCATTGTGAAACACTCTGCTTTCGGTAAACGAATGTTATGCAGATGATTCCTCAGAATCTGGATGCATTTGAATGGCCAAAGGATCTGGAATGCTGAGGGGGAAAATTTAATTTCCTGAACGTGAGTCTGACAAGGGAGCCGGTATTTATCAAGTAAATAAAAATGCCTTGAAAACAGTGTAAGATTTAAGGAGTGAGACAGAGAGGGAAGAGGAGGCACATGGTGATACTAATGGTGGTGTGTGGCACTGCCAGGCATGATTCTCATTAGCGCAGACCGGGGTGTCAGATCATAATCAGCGGGACACCTGGAGAGCCTTCCCAGAAGCATCGCCACATGTGGGCCACATCGCGGCCCTCTAATTGCCAGCAGAGAGACAGAGAATAAGACAGCACAGGTCCGCTTTGTGATGAATTCACTTCTGCCTTTTCGACATTTGGCTCAAGCTACAGAAGCACTTTTTTTGTTGTTTTCAGAAAAAGTTTGCTTTTGCTTTAAATAGTGTTTTTTTTTAAATAGTTTTTTTTTTTTTAGAGTTATAAATGAAATTATTCCCCATTTGAAAAACGAGCCCTGGAAACAGTGTCGCTGTGGGAGGATGCTGCTTGGTTTTTAGTTCCTCTTTCAGAAAGGCAGTGCTTCAGGACTTGTGCGCTCCCTGAGTGGGGTGTGAATGAATGGGCAGAGATGCCACCTTCTGTTCTCCTCAGTGGCTTCCGCGGTGGGAATCTCGGCTCCCCAAACAATACTGAACTGTTCCTCGAATATTTTACAGCCAAACGGTGTTTGAGCATCCGCTATGCCAAAACACACTGGACAGAAAAACACCCTTTAAAATGACAATAAAACACGGTTTAAAACACTCGGGAGAGCCGTTTTAGGACTGCCTTCCTGTAGTCCCTATGTTCTCCAACACTCCTGAACCATTCAAAGTCCAATTAGCACCACTCTGAATGCTTTTTGGCAGTGGATGTGGAAATGGTTTTAGTTAGAGGCGAAGTGGCATGGAAAACAAATGTGGGCTGGCTTTATGTTGTCTGTAACAACCACGGACCCCATTGAATGCTCTCACAAGGCTGTTTAATAATTGCAACAGAATGGTCAGGTTTTCTGGGCAAAACGGTCTTTTGGTGTGTTCCTTGTAAGAATGAAACGTCTTCAATGCGATTTCATTCTTATAGAAGTTGACTGTTTGAAGTGGAACATTATTTTGGCTTGCTTTTTCCCAAAGACCCTGAAGTGGTTGATTCTATAATCAGTGATTCTTACGAGGAGACGAGTGCTGCGTAGAGCAACATTTGTCTTGACCAATCTAGAGGGGTATATTAAGGGCATTAAAATCTCATACTGTTTATAGAGCTTAAACATCCATAAGTGCTATTCCTTACTTGCTGCTGTAGCGTTTCTTATTTTTTATAAGCACAAAATCTGGCTGTTTACTGTACAGGGCATTGCAAAATTTTAGCTGTGGGGAAAAAGAATACCAGAGTTTCATATCCCTACTGAATTTGAAACAATCATTTTATAGAGTGAATTAAAAACCTTGTCTTGCCTCGGTAATTTAGGTTGTTTGAGAAATCTGTTGTCAGAATGGAAGGATGCCAGCGCTGTGAGAGTCCTGATGGGGAGCGCGGAGGGGGGTGGGGGTGGGGGTTGGGGGGGGGGACTTGGGATAGTGGAAGTGGTAGGGGGCAGTTGGATGGGGCTCCGATCTGAGCCGTCTACAGCTGCGGGGGAGAGTTTTTCGCTCTGTCTTTTCTCTGATATTGGTTTGAGAGGTCTCAATGCATGCCAGTGAAGGTTAGGGGTGAGCTGGCTGCTGTCTTTTCAAATTGGCAGGAAGATAACCAAATTGATTTATGGAAACAGAGGTGAAAGGTCGACGCAGTCTGTGGGACCTTTAAACTTTGGCAGGACAGCGGGGCTACCTGTTGAAACAGGCAGTGGGAGTGTGCTGAGATTCCACAGGGACAGTAACGTTCCTGCAGAACTCTTCGTACCCTCTGTGTACTTTCTTTCCTTCTTTTCATAGTTTCACTGTCGCCTTATTTATTCGCTGTCAATCAGTGACTCACTCAAGTGTTAACTAGTGCTAGTGCTATTTGATACAATACATGGGTCTTTTAATACACAGTATATAACAAAATACCTTTGTGATCTTTCACAAAGTCACAAAGGTAATCCAATGCCCCCCCCTGCCACTTGGCAAACTCCAAATATCGAAGTAAACTAAATGAACAAAGATTGGACATGCATGGCTGTTGAGATTCAGTACTAAAGCAGGACGCAAGAGGAGATACAGAGAGACAGACAGATTGATAGTTCTGCCTTCTCTGATGTGGACAACATCTGCACCATGTCTGGGATAGGAGCTCATGAAAGATGGTTAAAAGGAGGGAGATAGAGAAAGAAAGATAGAGAAAAGGGAGGAAGAGAGAAAAAGAAGGGAGACAGAGAGGGAAAGAGAAAAAGAGACGATGAGGACGATGGACGACAGAAAGATGGAGAGAAGGAGGACGAGAGATAAAAGGAGAGAGAGAAAGTGAGAGAGTCATGGAGACATTACTTCTCAGCTCCTGCTGGTTAGACTTTGCATTTATACATTGGCCAAATGCATCTAATAAAGTGGCTAGGCGTATTAAATAGATTAAAGCACATCTTACATGACAATAAGCTGCTGCGTGAGTATTAAGATGAAGTACATGTTGTACAGAATGGCAGCTGATGTTATGAAATGTAGATGCTGTATTCATATCTTCATAAATGTTTACATTGCTGTTTTCATATGACAGCCAAAATCTGCTTAATCAACGACAGTCACTGAATGGAATCTCACTCTCATGCCAGTTTCCCATGAACACGCTTGTTAAAAAAATATCCAGACCTGGGAGTAATTGACGAAAAATGAAATTGCCCACACTGTAGTGCATCATATTACAAGACCAGAAACCGTCTCCATGGCATTGCCTTTCCTATCAGGAAAACTGTACTGGGCGATGGCTGAAGCCATGTTACAGTTTGTGAGAAAATCAAGCTTTGTTTAAACAGAATGAAGCTGACGCAGAATCCATGGAGCATAGATGCAACCACTAACCACATAATAATATGGCAAGATTTGCAATGAAAGCCAGTGCTATAAATTCACTTAAAGAGTAGCTGACATGATTTTGTCATTTTTGGATCTCTCCAAAGGTCTTTGGATCAAAACGTTGTTTTGTAAACACCATTTATTTGTCTTTGTGTGTGATCGTAGATGATTTATTTGGTTTTATCATGTCCCCGCTCTTGGGTTTCATATGAGCTTCCAACACAAACCTTTTCTGGAGGGTTCTTTGTATCTTTACATGTTGGAGGCTAATATTCAGTGAATGAGGTCAGAACAAATACACACGACAGCAAGGAGAACATATTTGAGCAAGGGTCTAAAAGACTCAGACTCTCTGGGTCAGAAACATATAAAGGCCGCTGTATATGAAACAGGCAATGATGTGCTCCATCAGAAGCTGAGATGGAGACCGAACATGGTCAGGGAAATAAAAATGTTGAAGATGTGTTTTTTCCTTCTATGGTGGTGTGGGGGAAATGGGCAGAGAAGCCGCCGTGTGACCACGATCTGGATAGAAGACCATGCACATGGGGGGAGGGTGAACATTAAGCAGGATGGCACTGTGAAGTGCTAAACAGCTCCTAGCTGTAAATCTTTGCACACAGCGGGGTCAGATTCACATTTCCACTGCTTCATGTCTCATTTGCAAAGTACAGTACAGGCAGAGGATGCCAACTTGTGTTTTACTCATCTCTTTGTGAAAAATTGTTAATGTTACCCAAATAGGCTGCAAGATCTGAGTGTTCTTTTGTTGAAGCAACACTAATCTACAGCGTAATGTAAGATATCATATGTCATCATCTGTGTTTAATGCACAATGGTAAGTACAGTCCTCATTGAATATTTCCATTGAAATATCTTTTTGGAATTAAATGTAAATATTTTAATCTAAAACAGAATCTGACCAGATTGTAATTTTGATATATACACACATGGTTTATACATGGATTGGAAATGAAGTCTTCGAAACCCAACTGGGAGCTGACCCCAGCTGTGATACAGAGTCTTACATGTATGCGAGCATCTTCTACTTTTCACCATTTGCACAGTACAGTGCCCCCTTGTGGAAATAGGAAATTCATCTCTCCCAGAGAGTGGAAACATCATGGACTACCACGCAGCTCAATGGTGGTAGGTAAAAACAGATCCCCTTAAATGGAAATCAAGCGAAAGGCATGCTTAGAAACTGTCAGGTGAGTGACCGAGATCGGACCAGTTTGGGGTGAAGGAACAACAGTGGATTTATTGGAGGAAACCTCTGAATGCTCTTCTCCCGACACAATCTACACTATAGGATTTACACAAGCCCCTATTTTTTATCTCCCTCACTGTCTTTAGTCTAGACAATCTAGCTCTGAGGCAAATCTTCTCCCTAAATCACTTTGGACAGTGGAGCACTGATAAATGGCTGGAAACAAGTTCCCCACTGCACTGGAGGAAATGCAGTGGGACCCCCACAGCAGGGAGAGTTTAGACAGAGGTGGCCCTCCCCACCTGCCAACGTTCCGGCCGGGATTCAAGCTAAAACGGTGACCTTGTCGGTGACTTTATTGCCTGTGGGTTCAGGCATCATTGCACAATCCCTTCCACCGGGGCCTTCCCCACTGTGCAATAACATTGGGTATTTCTAAACTTCAGATACTCTCCCCACCCAATCTGGAGTGAAGCCATCTGTCTTCCCCCCTGTCTTGGGGACCTGAGGCTTGGGTTCTGGGGACAAAGCCTTGGCTGAATTGCTTTTTTTGAAGTGTTATCTGGACATGCCTCCCGCCTACCCCATCCGTTTAGATGATATCATTTGAGTAAACGCAAAATGCATCAGTACATAACATCTCTCTGCTCAGCTACAGTCTATGCTGTCCTTTGCTTTCTGGGTGTTTGGAAAATATTAACTTTTTCCAGTGTTATTTTCCATCCCTGAACATGTTCTGTCTCCAGTGTGGTTGAAGCTCAAGCCTAACTGCAATCAAAACATGATTACAAGTTTCATTAAAACAAGTATGTAAATGAAGAAGAACAATGTATGCTCACTGCTAATTAAAGAATGCCAGGGGTAGAAGTAACTGTGTGGGTGGCTTTTTTGTCTTTTTTCTTCTGTTACAGAATATAATTTCCTCATTAAGATTTTTAGTGTTTATGGGGTCACAATGGTTAGGGTTTTAGCAATCACAGTCATAATTTAAAGTGAACATTTCAATTTCTGTGGGGAGCGCAAAGATCTGCTAAGCTTCAAACTTCAAGCTTTTTTCAGGCTTGGGGCCTGGCAGAATTTGAAGCACTAACTGTAGGACCCCAGTTTCTCCTGTAAATGGTCAGGGAAAAATATTAAACATCTGAGAACTGCACATTACATAAAACATTTCTGCTTCTTCACATAGTTTCATTTATCTCAGAATGTTGCTCGAGGCCAGAAATGAGTAATGACTGAAAGGTTTGCAGAAACAAATGTTGTATTTTTTCTTGAGGAAACCAAGGCAAGAAGCTGTATAAATTTGGCATGCAATCAAATATGCAGCTTAAACAAACCACCGTATCTTCATGAAGGCCAAAATATTTAATAATTTTGCTGTATTAAAAAACTTGAAAAATGACATGCCTGTCATAATATTTGCTAAATGTTTGAAAAAATATTACACATATTCCTCTCCTTTTCAATTTATTGCATGGAAAATCAAGATGAAAAATGACCTTTGTGGCAGACTTATTGATTAAAAAGTGCAGGGTTTTTTGGCTTTTCTTCAATATCACATCATCAACCTCTACCTCATAACATTTCTAAGGAAGAACTGTAATGTGACTTTGAACTCACTCCAGGTTGAAAGATATTGATTAGAGTGAGGCTCTGAAAATGATGGTATAGCCTACTTTATGAATCTATGAAATATTTATGAAAATGTTTTTAATAAAACAATTTGAACTCTGCAGAGTCGTTTATTTGACCTTTTCACCATAATTTCAAAACTTGTATACTAAATTAATTCTCAACATGTCTGTTTAATCATTTTAATATATTCTACACATGTATGATTTAATGCATTTAAGTAATTCTACAAATTTTCTTTTACTATATTTATTTTATTTTCATTTTGAGAAAACTAAACAGGTCTCCATTCTTCTATTGCCAGTATAACTTATTCCTAATCTAACCAACACAAATACTGTATCTGACTGAGGGTGGGCCTAATTGCTGAAAATAATTAAGCACAGTATCTTTGAATAACATGATGAGATTGGCATATATCAAATTACCACACTTGGCTTTTATCCCTCCAGATAACACACATATCACAGAATTTGTTCATATCATTAAAGGAATTAACCCTCATGTGTTACACAAACAGGACATACAGTGTTTTAATTATTATATCACATGCCTTCAAAGTAGACAACCGTATTATCAAGATGTATGATGTTCTTTGTACCACCTAAATCCAATCAAAGAGCCTCGATCAAAGGACTTTTCCCACACAGTATCTGTAATATAGAAGTAGTTTGCTTCTGTATCCTAGCAACTGTTAAGTGAAAAGGTGTCCTATCTTTAGCAGTTCTAATCCTGTCCCTGTGTCTTGCTCAGAACATCTGGAAAGAGCAAGATTGAACACGGAGACTAGATTTACCTTTTTCTATTTATTTAAGGATTGATTCTGTACAATATCCACCATAAGCAAAGAATAATGAACTATTTCTCTGAGACCATATAACAAGCAAAGGAAGGGAAGATAATTTTAGGCGTACAGAGACTAATGAATTTCACAATAGGGAATAATACACGTTTTCAGGTATTCCAGCTGAACAAACCTCTCTTGGATAATTCTCAAAAGCACCCATTGGCACAATTTTTAGACTCTTGCTTATAGACATTTTCCACCCCAATTCAACACTATTAAATTAGATGAATCACTTGGCTCACTGAATGGTGAAATGGTCATAAAGATTTAGTCTTTGTTTTATGTGGATTACAGAACATAATTTCTTTTTAAAAGTTCAAAACACTTATAGAAATGATGGGAATTCTCGCAGCTGGCTATGTATCCAAACCATACTTCTGCATTTCATTGCATATGCACTGAGGAGTGGATCTGCTGTCTGTTCACTGGCATCCTGTAAATTCAGAGGTGACAGGTGCTTTCTGATATCAAGGACATTAGCATCCCATTGTACGCTTACATGTTATCCCACAAAATGGAAATAAGGTCAATAGAAAACTGACTTTGGGAAGGTGTGGAGTGCCAGTCCAGTCAACCAATATTAGTTTGATGTGAATTTGTGGATATGTTGTATTTAATAATCTTTAAATTAAATATTTTAAATATTAACACATTTATTTTTTGACAGGCATTGCCCCCTTGTATGTGAGTATTCAGAATTGAATAGGCTGTTTTTCATAGAATAGGCTGCTTTTCGTTGAAGATTTGAATATATAGACAATTTGTTTTACCTTGCTCCCCAATGTACTTTCCCACAGTGCTGAGTGCCGGGGTGGATACAATGCTTTGTTCATCATGAGGCATAAACCCTTGTGACTGACCAGGCTGAAGAGGAACAGTCTTGATGCACTGAAGTGCATTCTGGGATGGGGAGGAGAGAATCTGGAGAGTGTCTATACCCTGTGTCAATACAGTTAGTGTGACAGAAAATTTCAAGGTACAGTATTGTCCTAGAGACAAACATGGCATGCACAGTTGTCATGCCAGCATATCACAGGGCTCTTTTGATAAAAAATATCAACAGCTCCATGTTATTTTCTTCAGTCATATCAGATCATCAAAAAAAACACAGCAAGGAATCTCTTTCAATAAAAACCACAGTTTTTAATTGTACATTTTTTTCTACTGCTGCCATGCAAAAGGTCAAGTTGGTCTATAGTATGCTGCATCTGAACACTTTGAATATGCAAGCCAGGACTGGTAAACAACACGGAAAAAAACCCATAAAATCCCCCCCTTCTCATTACATATCTCTTAAAATGCAGCACCGCAACAACAACAGCAACGTCAACACTGGCAACTGGGGAAAACAGCAGTGACTTGGTGACAGCGCTGATGAATGGGCCGAGAGAGAGGGGGATAAATCAAGTCTCCTAAAGGATCAAAGGGGGGGGGGGCATGGCAACGGCAGCAAACAGAGCGCGGGGCCTTATCAGCAGGCGGGGGGGGGGGGGTGCTCCCCCCACCTTATCTCCCTTTAGCTGTGAATATCCCCCATCAGCAGGTAGAGACGCCCTGTCAGATGGATGTTTCAGATCGGCAGTGGGGAGGATGTTTTTCGAACCCGTCACTTAGCAACAATTGCCCGTCGAGGAAAAGGCCTTTTGTCAGAGGTGTCGTGTTAAGCAACTGCACTTTCTGAGAGCAGCGCTCTATCGGCGGGTGGATCTGACCGCAGGCCAGCTCCGAGAGCGTTATCCTGCGCCAGGATCAGCACAGTGCCCTATGCCGCTCAGCCAGGGGGAACCTCGCCTACATCCTGAGAGGGAGAGGAAGGGGAAAGCCCGGGTCGTGGCGATGACAGACACCGCTCCGCGCCTGATCAGCAGCGTAGATTACAAAGTGAGCCAAACTCGCACTGGTTAGCACACGCATCCATCAGCCGCAGATTCTCACATGTCCTCTTACTCTAACTGTGGCTAGTGCTTTTTGCTCCTACGCTGTAAGAAAAAACATGTCTTTGAGAAACATGAAAAAACACAAAACACAGCTCTGTATGTGGTAAGTTTATGTATTCCAAATACACTATTGTAAACATCTAATGACTTGCATACAATAGATTACTAGCGCAGATTCCAGGCGGAAAACTGAGGCCCTGGGTAAAGTACTCCCTTTGGACTGAGCCATAAAAAATGACCCAAAAAACATGCTTAACAGGGCTCCACAATACACATAGCATATAGGCATTTTGAATCCTAACATGGAACTTTAAAAGCCATTTTGAACGCTAATATGGAACTATAAAAGTAATAGCCAACAATCTATGGGTACAACATGAGAGTGGAATTCTTCCTAACCTGGGTGAATCTGACAGCTAATAAATACTGCATGCTACTTTCTGGTGATAAGGGTGGGTTTAAGGCATGATTTACTTGGTAAAATAAGACTCAAGAATGAATTTTTGGCACCTGTGCCTGTGTGTGTATGGAATGAGGAGGGGGTGGGGATGGTCCTCCATAAAAACAAAAAAAAAAAAACAAAACTCACTGCCAAATTGCTCTGATGTTTTTGTACCCTAGAGCAGTCAAGTCCTTCAATGTGTGTTTCAGTAAATTACGTCTCCTTCAGTGCTATTAACTGCCATTAATAACGGCTGTTTGAAGTTGTTGGACGAGTCATCGGCATCTTGGTGCTTTGTGTCATGATGACAGTTAAAAAGCCGCAATCTGTGTTTGCCAGTCGCTCAGACCAAATGAGCGGGTCTGTTAACCAGTGTGGCAGTAAATATCTTCACTGCTACATCACGGCCGGGACCTTTTTTGTGGCAGGATGCCGCACGCAAAACACTGGCATAGCGGCTCCGCTGGGTCCCTTAACGTTCCCCGTCGCCTTTCATATTACGCTAATAAGAATTACTAATGTGTCTGCCCCGGCTATCTCTACACATGTCCTCAGTATGGACATACTGCTCCGGCTCATTTCCGCAAACTTATTGCTAATTTGATGGCGAACACGCTCTTTATGAGTGTGAGAAAGTGACTTCTCCCCTAATGCTTTGGCAGTGTAAGAACTACAGACACTGTCCAACATGTATCAAAAAGTGAGAAAAATGGGTAGAACATGATCACGAAACAATGATGTCAGTTGGACATTACGCGCTCGTTAAAAGCGCTGCAGGACGGCCAGAGAGGGCTGAGGCACGAAAGGAGAGCGAAAGGTGCGCCGGCGTGAACAGCTTCGCAGCGAGCAGTGTAGGGGCACAGCGTGGCCGTGCAGAAACCCACAGAGCTGATGTAACTCCCTGTGCTATCTGAGACTCCCCTCGCAATGCGACCGCGGCCCAAAGGGTCACTTAAATGGTAAGTGAGCGCAATAAATGCAGCCCGGGGATGAAGTGCGAGTGGCTGTGGCCCCCGTCCTTTCTCCCTGGCGTCCTGTAGATAACCATCGCCGCGGTCTCCAAGTGGGAGGCCGCTAAATGACCTTGGGAGAGAGAGAGAGAGAGAGCAAGTGTGTGTGTGTGTGTGTGTGTGTGTGTGTGTGTGTGTGTGTGTGTGTGTGTGTGTGTGTGTGTTTGTGTGTGTGTGTGTGCGTGTGTGTTTGTGCATGTGCGTGTGTGTGTATGTGCATGTGTATCTATGTATGTGCTGGGGGGGTTGGGTGGTTGGCAGGTCACAAGAAAAGTAATTGCTTGAATGTATCTGTGAGTGGCTGTGTTACAGTCTTACTAAATCACAGTAGACATCAAGAACAGGCCTCACATTCATCTGGGGCTCTATTCCACATGCCAAAACTAGGTTTGCACAGTCTCCTACAGGTACAGTGGTATAGTCTAACATTGCGGTTATGCCTGCGAAGGTTCTTAATGAAAAACCACAGGCTCATCACGACTGTACAGACAGGGTTAAAAAAAAAGATGCAGGGCGCGAGTGGCACAACATCCCGATGTTGACTCACAAATCCACACTGCTTTGATTAAGGTGTGCATGACTTCTCTTTCGAACTGCGAGCTCTGCGTGTCTGCGTTTAGTCATTTTAGGGTCGGCCAAGGTCTCCTCTGGCTACGCTGTATACAATTTAATAGTTTTACAAGCCTATTAGATTTTGATACAGCTTTATTTCCCCAGTCCGTGCTAAATGTCTCCCATTACCTTAACGAGTCCCCCGGTCCAGCAGGGCCTCAGAGGGTACCTGCTTTCACAGGCAGAAACCCAGATGTGTAATATGTACTGGACCTTCAGATGATCTGTCTGGCATTAAATTGGCACACATTGCCTCGTCTCCACAGACTCCTCTGGAGCTGTGTGCTTTCTGGAAAAAAAAAAAAAACAAAACAAAACTTGCAGGCCAGGCTGGGGTCAGGTCTTTTTCGCTGGGTGAGTTCTTAACCGCTCGCTTCTTCTCGGGGTCCTAGAGACCCAGAAACTCTGCAGCCGCTTTCCATTATTCATGCCATATAATCCTGTAAAAAGAGCAAAAACGCAAACCACAGCTGAAATTACAAAATTCTTTCATAAATGCCTCCCAGCCCCTCCTCTGCTCGCCCTTGTCTATTCGGTGTGAGCCCCACTTCCCTTCCTCTTCAGTAATGGTGACTTGGCCACACTCCTCTCTCCTTCATGGCCACCTCCCCCCCACTCCCCCCCCCTTCCCGCCCATAACCATTTCCTCAACCAAACGAATGTATCACGTAACAACCAACCAGGCCTGCTTCAGAAATTCCATGATAAAGGTTCATTTAAATGGTTTGCGGGTCTAAAATAACAAAATAAACAGACACATTTGGATTTGCTTTGTGAGTGATTTTATTATTGGTACATATTGTGTTTTCTTTTATTAGCTGAAGTAATAAAGTGGTTTTCTGTTTTGTGTCAATGTTACCATTTCGTTATAAGGGAGGGATTTGTTCTCAAAGGTTGTACAGAAATTTCCATTAATGCTAAACTGTAGTGTAGTAGTCTATAATCTTGATAACATTTCTGTACTTGCTGAATTAGAACATAAAAATCAGATACAAATAGATTTGAATCCCTCTCCTGTGCAATTAGCCAAGGCAATAAATTTGTGTGTTACGCAACAACAAGCCTTTGGCTGCAAAAGGGAGAACCCTTTATTTGAGTTTGGTTCCCTCTTCAGCGAGAATGAACCACAGTTGTTTCTTTTCAGGCCAAAGTGGTGGTTGCCATGATTCTGCCATTACAGTTTCAGAACTACTAATTAGCAACTTTAAAAAAAAAGAACGCGTCCATGCAAATACAAACGGACATTTCCCGGGTTTGGGCTTAAACCCACACTGGATGGATCCAGGGAAATATTTAGAAAATTAAACAGTTTTTCAGAGTACTAAGAGGAGAAGCAAGCTGCTGCTTTGTGTGTGTTTGCTTTCACGTAGTCTTTTGGTAGCTGCCAGGGCACAGCTCAGTAGCCGATAAACCGGCTCTGCATTCACATGACCTGCACCACTCGCCATGGTACAGCTGGCTGGGCATGAGGGCATTGCCATGGTGTGATCTACTGGGATCTCTTATTCACCACAAAAATCCCTTTCTCCTTTCATTTTTCCAATACTGATGTATTCATACAGTTACTATTTTTATTCTATTACTGTAGATGAGTTTATCCAGAAATCATTTCCAAAGCACATCAGGGTTCCAGGAATCCAGGTGGTCAAGAAATTGTGAAGAAGATTATATTTTTGGGTCCTGAAAAAGGTAGCTTGCTGTCAAATAATGCGCAAGACTACAGAGTAGTGACATGGAGAAAAAAGGACACAGAAGCCCCCATGGTGACAAGAGCTTCTGACAAAATCAAGGCAACAACATCATCAAAAGGAACAAAGAGGGCTGTTACACTGGAAGAGAACATTGGATCTTTTGTGATACGCATAAAGCAGTTTGCTTTCCAGCAGCTTTGTGTGAGCACAGCTCTAATAAAAGTAACACTTAAGTGCTATTTCACACCTTTTCTTTGGAACATGCCAGGGCACTACTCTGTATGCTTGAAAAAGTACACTTATATGGTGACCAAAAGGGCACAGAAAAAATGAGTAAACTCTTTTATGTAACACAAATAGAGCAATATGTAGCTGTACATGATAAAATTATAATAACTATTTCTTTGACAATTAAAGGAAACCTGGTGCCAAAACCCTTTTGATGGATTCACTGATTGTCAGGCTTTTTTCTAGTATTGCCCTCCAGGTTATGAGCTCACAGGCTCACTGTTAGCGGAAGATGTTGTGATTGAGATCGTTTCAGTACTGGCAACGGAAGCCGTTCCTCCTTGTACCATGCAGCCGCTTCAGTGGCCCGTTGCACCACACCGCCTCCGGTGTTCTTTGATTCCTTGGAGGTCTGGCAATCCCAGGCACCTCGATTCACTCGACTTTCATTCACGGTCTCTCGGTGTGAGTGCAACAGGCAGGGACGACAGCCGTCAGGGACACACCTCACTTCTCCTCTTTGTTCAGGTTGGCGGACATGGAAAGCGCTGGGAGATATCCTCAGATAGAGCAGCGCCAGTCATTTAGTGAGACTACCCTGCAGCTGGGTGAGGCATTCTTCTGCGGCATTCTAGCCTTTGCTGATGAACCAGTGCCAGCACTTCTGTGTGTGTGTGCATGTGTGTGTGTGTGTGTGTGTTTGTGTGTGTGTGTGTGTGTGCTTGTGTGCATTCATGTCTCTGCACACGCATATGAATATAGCATTGCAACAATATTTGTGTGGCCAAATCTTCATTCTCAGTACATGTGTATAGATATGCAAAAGAAATGACCAAAAACATCAGTTTTCTTTCACTGTGCTATAACATTGAGTGCTTTCTTTGTAAAAATGTAAGAGACAGATTTAAATAAGATATAAATTTGCATGTGTTTATGACTGTAGGTGAACTTACAGTGTGTGTGGGAGATAGACCTGGGCCTGGGAGTGGATTCTTCCAAGTTCAGTTTTTCAGCCCAACGCCACATGCAGCTGAGCTTTTCTCCGCTTGCAGGCTATGGTGTGTTCTCACATATGAAAAATTATATATTTGTATAAAAAAGTACAAGTTCCAGTCTATTGGATGTCACAGTGGATGAAAATCAATGATGCGTTGTTAACCGTCTTCCTTATGACCCCTCATAAACTGCAAGTAACTTCTGAAATAAATGGCCTTTAAATAAGATTCTGTTACACTTCATATCGCAGTTGGGATAGGCTGAAAGAATGATTCTGTGTTCTTTGCCTATACTGCCCCCTGCTGGAATTGTGAAAACACCATAAAATGAAGATACAGTACCACAAATAAACCATTTTATCGTTTGAGTTTTGACTTCCTTTGTTGTTACCCCCCATTAACAGTAAAGAGGATTAGTCAATTAGTGTATCATATGCAAACTTTTGGATTCCAACTATTACAATAAAATCATTGTTCACTCAGATAACATCAGATTTAATCTTATCTTATGACCAAATATTTATAAGTTGTGAGACAGACAGCACAAAACATTACAGTACTTGAAATTGTAACAGCCTACGTTGTATTTGTTGGAAATTAGGAATAAATGTATTGAATTAGTGGCTTATTTTGGTGATTTTTTAAAGTGTCTCTTGACATTTACCTGTGGAACTGCTTGATCAAAACTTTATTTCATTCTTTACAGTTTTCTTTTCATTCTTTGTATTCGTTTCATTCTACAGCTGATGATAGATATGCACACATTAATGCCCATGTAATAAATATTTAACACAGATATCTTGTATCACAAATGCATGGGTGTAATTAATCAGATTTTACTAAATTAATTAACTAGACATCTCTGTCCAATTTACTTGAGAGCAACTATATCTATCATTGTTGGAATGTTTGTCAATCATTATTTGATGATTGACAAACATTCAATAACAACAGTGGACAATATTAAGTTTTTAAACTGTCCTGGTGGGTTTTGTCAGCCTGCAGATATTTAAATTACTAAGCAAATGGACAAAACTACAAAGACTACGTTCACAATTGAGCATTCTTCAAGCAAGGTAGATTCCAAGCAAGATAGATTGTCTGGCTATCAGAGCAGATATGTATGGACAATGTTAAAATAATATTGTTACATTTAATTACAATATTTTCGACATAAGGGGACATGTAAAACATTTATGAATTAATTAATCCCCACAAAATGATTTTAAAATGTTAACTAATCCCCAAAATGATTTTAAAAATATTATACAAGTTCAAAATGACACATAAAAATTTTGCTTTTTATGACATGTCTCTTATGACTAACCCCTTATGTCCTCTCCATTTATACGGAAGAGATAAAAGTATTATATTGATCTCTGATGATCTCTCAATTGATATTGATCCCTTTGGTTCCCCTAATGTGGGCATAGTGCATACTATGCCAGTGTGCGTGGAAGTTCTGTCCCTAATACCACTGCCATGCAGAAACCACAAACCTCTTACTGGCCAAACTAGTATAACTAGCCTCTGAGGATCACCAAACAATTATGAAATTAGAAACCACCTATTCAGGATCATGTTTGTATATATTGTATGTGGAACACATATGAGAATTGGACTTGAAATGACAGGTTGTGAGCTAAGAAAAACATAAGTAAGAGCTCTGTGAAAACATTACATACAAACATGTGTTCACAGTTCATACAAAGAAAACACACATGTATATAAACATAGAATGGAGTGATCATTATTTGACTGACACCCTACAACTGTATGGACGTCTGAAAGCAGAAAAGTGTAAATAAGAGTCTTGCTTTTATCATCAGGCCCATGATACTGCAATCACCCCACACTACAGCCCCCAGACAGAGACTGGTTTCAGAGCAGAGCGGGACAAAAATTCATACTGGTAGATATTCTAGTTCTGGTGAGCAGAGAGTCTACTTACCTCACCACTCGTACTGTTTCAACTGAGTGCTCAACGGTCAGCATTGAGCTGCTTTAATAAGGACAGTGAGATTTGTCAGCTAGTGTGTCTGGAGTCTGAATAGTCTATTAGTATTCAAAAGACAGCTGGTTTCACTCCAGACGACATTAAAGAAATTATTAGGTGGAGATATTATTGTTGAAGAAAAAAACATGATATGGATAAAAATTATAACCATGTGTTTGTTTCAAAGGCCTCTGCAAGGCCTGTTGCCTGGTCTGGAACATATTATTATGATTATACACCATGGTCTATTTGATTACTATTTTCTTTCTCTAGCATGAAAAGCTTTGTCAATTTTATAAAATAAGAACAGCAGTTTTTTAACAATTCACCCTTGTTTGGGGATGACTTCAGTTGTGGTTTCTGCGGATTGAGAGAGAGGACAAATGACAGGGTAATATTTCGGCATGCTGTCATTTGTTTTGCAGGTTGGGCCTTAATTTGTCCCTGGGCCGCTGACATGTTGGCAGTCATGGGAAATATGGGACCGGAGAGTGCCCTCACTGCATTGGCCGACTCTCCCAGCCGAGATGACGCAGCGCACATTGGCCACACGAGCGCACACTGGCCACACAAGTGCATGTAATCACAAGTACCCCCAAAACTGATGAAAACACTAATGAGGTGAAGACAGTAAACTATAGACTCGAGGTGTTTGGTCGTATGGTAGCTCTTCCTTTCATTCCATCCTTGTCTGAAGAGAACCAGTCTAACTAGGTTGTGCCTCTTAATTTAAAAAGATGACAGTTATCAAGGCAAAGCTCTGTAGAGATGATGTCATCCCATGGGAAAACAGAAATGTTGATTCTAAAACACGTGGGAGGCCTTTTGCACCTTAAAAACTACCCAGTAGGACTGCACTGCATGCAAGTGCAGCACAAGTACAGCAGCACCTCTCCCACTCCTCAGTAACTACATCTGTAGACATGGGCATACAGTACATATAGACATATCTGCACCTTGGGTTTTTTCCTGAAACATGATCACTTGTTCTCCCTTTATGTATCAGTAGTAGCTTGAAGTTATATTTTAAAGTATTTGAAAATTAATCCCAGAAACACTGTGCAGTTGGAGGTCCAACCACGTGTGGTACTTTTAACACAACACTTCCCTTAGGTTTATATTTCTCAGAGTTGCCTGGACACTCTTTGAAACATGATACTAGAGAGTGCTGCTGATAAATCACAATATGAGAGGAATATGTGTGCGTGTGTGTGTGAATGTGTATCTCTTTGCCAATGCTTCTTGTGCAGAAACTACGAAATGTGAAAATGAGCTGAAATACTGTACCCTGAGGACATCACCAAGTACCCCCAAGAGAACCACATGAACCGCTTGTTGAGATGAACTGGTTTAGATCATTGAATGCTATTAAGACTCTGCTCAGACACTCAGGAGACATTTATAGGAAACAAGGGAGTAGTGTGAGAGAGAGTGGGGTGTTTCAACTGGACTCCTATAAGTATAACCCACACCTCAGTGTGGATGGTGTCTTTATCATGTCACATAGACTGCATGTCTACAAACCTTAGCTACATACGCACCATTCACATGTAATAGTGAATGGTGGGTTGAATTTCGACTAATCAAGTCCCACTTCCTGCCTAGTTTTGTAAAGGCCAAGACAGGCCTGTATTGGGTCGCTTCCCTTTCCAAAACCTTTGAATGTGCTATCACACTTCCGCACACAGAATGATCCGCATGAACCCAACCAATTGGTTTTCAAGGCTGGCCAGTTGCATCCTTTGTCTGTCTTGGCTCCTGTGTGTCTTCTGCTCCCTTTATATGTAATTAACTACATGGAAATTTTACTTCAGGATATGTGTTGTGTTTGGAATGGTATAATCCCTCTGTCCTGTACATTGGATCACACTTACATGTTGATCTAGGCACACACTTGTGATCTCAGTGCTATGTTTGGCACTGATGCTTGTTCATATGTGATTAGTGGTGTCCTGTTTGCACAGCTTTTCATGCCACTTAGATGCAATCTGCAAGTCACTCTGGATAAGTGTGTCTGCTAAATAATGATAATGTAATGTAATGATATACTACTACATTTGATGCGTGTTTCTGTGATCTTCTGGAATTTCATTCGCTTATGACTTCCATGAATAACCAGTGCAGCAGAGAACAAAGATCTTTACTTTTTATTACAATAAAAAAGATTTTAAAAAATGGAGGAGAGGTATTGAAACAGAAAGGCACCATCTTATTGATGAAGCTAATTTAGTAACATTAAAAGCTTGCTGTTCTTCTATTTTCCACCACACAGGGAATGGGCCATACCCTGAACCTTAATGTTAAAGGTGTTCATCTCACTTTTAATTTGCAGCCTGTGTTTTCTACCAGCATTATTTTTTAATCATGCTGTGCGTCAATATCCCTTATTTTAACAGATATTTGGGTTTTTAAATAATAATAACAATTAATAGCAATTTCCTTCGGGATCAATAAAGTTTTATCTTACCTTATCTTATCTTATCTTATCCAATCTAATGTAGTCCACTTACATAAGTCATAAGTTCCAAAAAAACAAAAACAAAATGTCTATCAAAATTGCAAATAAAGTATTAAATTTTAGTAACATTCCAGGAATCAAAGGAGGCTTCCAGGTGGCTTAAGAAACCATTGTTGCTCTGAAAACATCTGTGAAAAATATAAACAAGATGGGAAGTAATGACATGGCCAATGGAAGGCAATGTTTGTGAAACGGAGTGAAGAGCTAAAAAGTATCATATGCATTATACAGACGCATGATCTAAAGACCATGAAATCTGTGGAACATTTGTGTTCTTTTGCATTATTACCATGTAAATGGAATCTGCTCTGGTACTCCTGGAAAGTTGAAAGTTCTTATGTCATCCCCCTATATCTACTTTCCTCCCTGATATAAACCCCTCGTCTTCAGTACTGATCACCACCACTAGAGGTCAGAAAAAATATGCTTTAGAGTTGAGAATGAACCTCATTGAACAGAACATGAGGGATTAACCAGTTCCTGTATTGTTAATGGTTTCCTAGTATGTAAAGAAAATATATATCCTGGTTTTCTAATCACTTATTTAATCTGTGCTGTAATCTGGAATTTAGTACTTGCAGTGAGTTTCAGTGTAAAGATGGCTTCCTGCATGCTAATGATGCGTTAAATATTTTTAGACTGAAAAATATTAATATTCTTGACAGACATCCTTGCCCAAGGACTTCTTAAGTACCTTATGTTTAATTAGAATCGGAATCAGAATTTACAAGGTGGCAATTACAATTACATATCTATACAGACAGTTCTGTCCTATACATTTGTTTCTTGGCAGACTTTTCTGCTCTCTACTGGCCTTATTCTCCATCTTCTGTGAAAGTGTTTGTTATGTCTGTAATAGTTATAACAGATGTCTGTAATGTCCTTGTCTGTAATAGTGATGCCTCACCAACACATGCTGAAATGCAGAGGGTGATCTTTATGTTACTGCCACGTCCCTCCCCTAATTTTGGTGCATTTTTTAAGGGATTACGTTGATTGGCATGTCTCTCTGGTGGCATTTGATGCACAGTGGGAGGGCAGAAAAGAAACTTGACACCTTCTGCCGAAGTGTTAAAATGAAGCAAGGTCTGTAAGCTTTGGGATTCAAGATGCTTTGATTCTTAACACACATTTACTGAAAAACAATGACTGCCAGCAAAACTGGAATTTCCATGAAAGCTAGTGTGAAGGTGCAAGAATTGGGGGGCAGTAAAACAATCTGTGTTTTTTGGGGGGTTTCAGAATGTTTGACCAGTGTGAACCAACTCTGACTGGAAAGCTACTGTAGGTTTTTGTGTCTTCTCTGTGCTGGTTCACAGAATGTCTCAGGGTACACTAGTTTGGTATTTTTCTTCTCAGATTTTGCTGCTAGACTTTGCTGCTATTACCATGGTTTCAAAACACTCTCTGGAGAAAGACAGCTGGGCTATGCAGATAATCTAGGTTAAAGGTAGCAATAGCAGAAGATAAGGTGGACATTCAAAGGATTATCTTTCATTTCTTTCTTTAAATATTTTAGTGGGAGTAACAAACTGCCAAGGATTTGCCAATATAACATCTTAAGATAAAGGTTAGCACCGTAACTGCCACAAATAAATGGTTAGTTTTGAACTGATTTGACTGATTTTGAACTGATGTGCTGGATAATGTAACCAGTAAAGTATGTGTTCACTGGTTCAAGTGCTGAAATTTTGACCTACTAGAGTCAATTACAAGTGGAAATGCATTGGAACAAGCATCAGCTTTGTTGTCCCAAAAAATTTCACTGCAACTAAATTCACTACCTTTAACTAATGCCTATCTATATATCACACATATCTAAGAAGAAATACAGTTTTCTCAAATCAATGCATCCCAGTCAAGCGGATTTCCCCTCGACTTCCTCGCCCTCCAGCGGTGTGTATTCCACAATATAAGCATTCCTTTTGTATACTGTTCGACCATGTGATGGAAAGAGAACTGGGAAATGAGGATGAACCATAACCGAAGCTCATAGACTTCAGTACTTTATTTGTAAGGATGAACTTCCAAAATTCCAAAAATTAACCCTTGTTTGTGGCGGCAGAACTGTGTAGCCTAGAATTGCTGTTTCATCCTAGTTTGCAAGGAATTTGCTTAACGCTTAAACAGAGAATGCTTGTACAGTGAAACGGGAGAATCTGTGGTAACAAAACAGGTAATGTCAGCATTTATTTTTATTGAGAGAACCGAAAACGACTAGCTCAGTCAACGTGAGGAAAAAATAAAACAGCGTCTCACTGCTATCGTCACGTCTTCAGACGTAGCCAGCTAACAGGCTTATCAAGATTTTGGCATGCGTGGAATGACAGTGACGTCGAGAAACCTGTTCTTAGGGAGCAGGTGAATTCCGTCATATTGTAAATAGGTGAGGAGCATTGAGTTGTAAGGTAGTCTATTATGAGTATAGCGGCAAGGACTGTAGCACGCTATAGCTACCCGTACACGGCAGGAAAAAGGTAATGCACGGCAGTGTTTTTTGGGATGGTAGCTGACTGGCTAGCTACGATTGTTTATCCAGGTTTGCACCGCACAAGCACCGCATTCAGGGCGGTCTGTCATGCGTTAAAACATCTGACACTGCTGCAAATCCCCGTACACAATGAACAGAGAAGATTATTTTCCATAAAAGCGGAATAAGAAGTCGCTTGAGAGACGTTTTTGTTCGTAGGGGCTGAGTTGTCCTTGCTGCAGACTTAAACGCCCGGCCTATGTAAACAGAGGCAGTTGCTGATCCACGTGAGCCTCAGGTAAGAACTGTCAACGTTAAGATAGTTGCGCGTTAGGTCTAGAGTGAAATACAGACTACCTTTACATGCAAAAATAATCTCTTGCTAACATGTTTCGTTGTCGTCGATGAGTTGAATAAATCTCTTTATTTACAAGACAAAGCACGTTAGGTTGCTAGCCAGCTAAGTGTTTCGATTTGAAACAGCAACTTATGTGGCAGTTAACGTTAACTAAGTTAACTGCCACATAAGTTAACAGACTTATGTGTCCTTAGTGCTTAGTGCTCATCTTTACTGTGGTTACTATAGAATGAAAAAAAAATGTTTTAACAGTTTTTCTTCTCTTTATACTTTATGTTAGTTTCATAAAGATTTCACAGCTCTGTCTTCCCAAGTCACAGGTACTGAAGTTACAAGTCAATTCCCAGAATTAGTCACATACAGTATTAGTCATTTTTCGACTCTCGAATTACAGAACTGAGTTTTAAAGGGTAAATAACAAGATGTGAATGTGTAAAGATGTAAGCTACCATCTTACCCTGTGTTTTCATACATATATACATATTTTGCCAAAATTCAGAGGATGACAATATTATGTTCTGGGATGAACAGCAAATAATTTGTTCAACGTTCTACAGCAGCTAGTTTTTGACATTGATTTGACGTTTTTGTTTATCATTTATAGGAACAACACATCTGTTATGCTGTTTCCCCTGCAATCCAATTTTCCTTTCAAATGCGTGCGATATCCTGACACAAATCATGGGTAAGATTTATTAACATTTTTTGATTATGCTGTCAGTTGTGGCAGATGATACCCCTTGACAGTTTACTTCTCATACTATCATACTGCATCTCATTCATATCTGCCAGTCTTGGATGGGGTAACGCAGATCTTGTTTTGTGAGGACAGAAGGCTGTTTATGAGAAGTCATCACTTAGGTATTGTGAAGCCCATGTCAGCTGTCTTCCTGGTTGCAAGCTGCAATAGAAGAGTGTATTATGTACTGAGAAGAAAACACATATTTTAGATTCCTTGTAAATAGAAACCAGTTCAATGACTAATTAACTTCGACGTCCTGGTAGGTGAAAGTGTTGTGGTTTTTCTGCGTGGTTTTGTTTATGAATATTGTCTCTTAGGCTGTACCTTATTAGGTCAGATGTTTCAGTCCAACCTTTTTGCCATCCACATGCTGTGTTTGTCACGCAGAACTGAACTGGTGGGTGTTTTATAGGAAAAAAACGCTGCAGGCGTTGCGCTGTGAAATGCTGTGGTCGTATGCTGCCCGGCACTGCCCATGCGTTGCTCAGTTCCGCTGTAAACATCTGTGGGATTGTTCCAGACCCCTTGGTGCTTTTGTTTGATTCGTGTGTGCGGCAGTGCGCTTTGCTCAGCCGGCCGCTGTCCTTGATCGGAAGCCAGCGAAGGGGCTCCGGGCTGGGCGGGTGTCATTTCCTGCAACTGGCTGCCGCAGTCAATTGGCCCATTCAGCAGTGTGGCTGTGTGCTCACTGGCCTGTCGCTAAAGCCTAAAGCTGCCCCTCACACCCCTCCCCCCCTGCAAACGGCACAGCTGACCCTCCCATCCCATCCCCCCCACCCTGCACTCACACACCCATGCCACATGAGGCTCCTGCAGTTTGAGTCAGTGGAGAAAGTTACACCAGTCAGCCAGATTGTCAGGCTGTTTTTCTGCGGTTCCCTCACGTAACCCACACGCACAGCAAGCTCTGCAGGCAGGCTGTCCGAGCCTCTAAAGGTAATGATTCATTTTAATTGATGTTTGCAAGCTATCACTTTGCAGCTAGCCTATCATTTTCAGGCCTAGGCTAGGCTGTTGCCCTAGACAGCATTGCTTGTTTATGTGTTACTGATATGGCTGTCCAGAGCCATGATGTTATGTTTCTTCCTTGTGTTTCCTCCTTTTGCTTTTCTCTGACTCTTCCTTTCTGTATCTCCTCTTTAAACAGCAGATTTGAATCACAGCATTGTTTATTACTTGTGTTTCTTGGTGATCATTCAGTTTTTATGTTTATATGACTTGTCAAGACATGTCTGATGCTGAAATCACAATTAATAGCTACGCTTCTAAAGTTTAGTTAGTTTGCCTAATTTGCATCGAACATTTAATTGCTAATCAAAGACACAGCTATTTGTGTGGTAGCCTTGTTAATATGGATCAGCTGATTTTTCGAGATTAAAAAGCCCTGAAAACCGTAAATTCAGCAAGGGCTTTGACAACATTTACCATTCAGGACCATTTGGTTTGCACAAATGGCGTTCCACTTCAGAGGATAAGCGACAATGCAGAGCCCTCCTCACTTCCCCTCCCATCAGCTATTCAGCCCCTCTGTCTCCCACGGGAAGTTGCTGTGATTTGCCTCTAACATGGGGCCCTGGGCCTGTTTCCTCTGACAGATAGCCCCACCATGGAGAGTGCGGCAAAGAAAAGAGACCCGCCGCTGCTGCTTGTGCACGGAGAGGAGGCTGCGGCGGCGGGGGTGGCGGCGCAGGCGGAGGTGAGTCCGGAAGGGGCGGGCGGAGAAGAGGAGGAAGAGGTGGTGGAGGAGGAGGAAGAGGAGGAGAATGCGGAGAAGGTGGCGGAGGAAGCCGCAGCGGAGGCAGAGCGGGCGGAAGCGGAGGCCGCCGCCGCCAGGGAGAGGGCGGCGCAGAAACAGCTCCTGGCCATTGAGGAGCTGGTGTACACAGAGAGGAACTACCTGAGGCTTCTGCAGCTCAGCACCGTGACCATCAGAAGTAACCTGCAGAAGCTCCAGGTACACTGGCTCTGTCTCGATCCTTCGGTTTAGTCATCCGGAGATGGAACAAGTTCTAAATTGGATTTATTTAGGGCAACTTTAATCTTTCAAAATTCCTTTTTTGCACCCCGCTTCTCACCTAGCTGTACAGTGTTCCCTAGACAGCAGGATGAAATGACCAAGTGTATCGACTCAGTCTTTCTGTTAAGTCACATTAAAAGCATAAAGATCAATATCGGGTCAAGATAAGATCGAAATGGCTTTTTATGATGAAGGTGATATCATTAACATGCCTGATATAATTGTATGAAGCAGCTGGTGGATTGGGGGAGGACTGGAATCTGACTAATGATGCCAGTTGAAGAGGTGTAAGTCTGGGGGATAATTGATGCCTCTTCACAGCCTGCGCCGGTGAACCTGGAGGCCATGTTCTTGTACATCGACGAGGTGATTGACGTGTCTGGACGCCTGCTGAGCCTGCTGGATCAGACCCTGCCCTCGGAGCCCAACTTCCTCCACTCCCTCTGTAAGTGCACCGTGGTGGACTGGACTGGCAAGTTTAAATGTTTCATGTGGCTCAAGTTCAGCTGGCCAGCCTCGGGGGTAGGATTACATTCACACTTGCCCCACCCCCCAATCACAAAGTCCAAGTGCAAAGCCACTGGTAATTGCAGGTGTCTTCCAAGACAACGCGTGCCCCACAATTATCAAGATACACCACAGCTATTGCCACTGGTTTGTACCGGTTAGGTCGAGTTTTGCTTAACTGGACCTTTCAGCCTTTCAGTCATGGAATAAATACACAAAGGCTTCGTGTCGGGGGGGATTATGGTTGTATGCTTGTGTCCGTGGTCAGTTCTCATGAAAGAACTGGCTACATCGCAAATTTTTACTTGAATGAGAATGGGTTCACACAATGCAAGAGGTCAAATTTGGGCTGTTTCGAACCCCTAGGCTATACATTATTGTTATCACATGTTCTGATTCCTAGTAGAGAAGAGAAAAGGTAAGGAAGTCATTCATGTATTTGGAAGCCCATAAGCAGGTCTGTTAGATCATTTCTTTACTTTATTAATTCTAGAATTGAAAAACTTAGTAGTTGAATTATTTATTTTTAAAATCTGACATCAATTATCTCGGTATGGTAGACATTCTGCACAAAAACATTCATTGCACATCAGTAGTGGGGAGTCAGGGATTTATTTCGAAAATTAAACCTGGGGATGTTTAGCTCACCAGATTAAGACAGTCAGATTGGCAGCTGGGCGGGGACATGGGGAAATACCACTTTTATGATAAAAAGGTCTTTATCATAAAGATGAAGTATCCTGACCAAACTGAGTCAGGACTTTGTTTAATGAGTTATGAACAGGCAGGGCATTGGTTTTACGGTTGGTCTAGAGGGATGAGTCCCCTACTGGCTCATCAACACCATCTCAAGATGCAACCAGATTTTCCTAAACAGATGTTGTAGACCCACCCAACTTAGCTTTGGCAAGAGTAGGTTACAGAAATATTCTTGGTTTTGTGTGCCTTAAAATAGCATATAAGTATTGTTTAACTCTGGGCAAAAGAGGTATTATTTCAATGAATGCCAAATGTTACCTGAATTGCCTACTCATTCCTAGTCTCAGATGGCTGTACCAGATTTTTCTTATTTATCCATGCACAAGTATCATAAAGGATGCCGTCTGCTTGTTTTCTAGGTGATGCCTTCCTAAGCCTTAGAGCAGACATGGAGATGGCTTACAAAGAGTACCTTGCCAACTACAATAATGTCACAGCTCAGGAGAACAGCTACAAGCAGAAGGAGCCTCTGTGGAACGAGATGGTCAAAGTCATCAAGTCCTCCGCGTATGTTAGCCGCACAGCACATGAATGCTTTCAGCTCTGCAGCTACTGCAGTGTTCATTTGGGGGGCTGAAATGATGGAACAGCAGCAGGTGACCCTTGTTTCTGGTGTCACATCTGAGCTTGCCGTCCCCTGCCTTTCACAGGCCTGAAGTCAACGGCACGTCTTTGACCTTCTTCCTGGTGATGCCAGTGCAGAGGATCGCCCGGTACCCCCTGCTCCTGCAGACCATCCAGAAGCACACGGACCCCCAGCACCCGGCCTACCCCGTCCTGGAGGAGACCGCCCACGCCGCCGTCGACCTCAACTGCAGGATCAACGAGTACAAGCGCTTCCGAGAAGTCGGTGAGGGTTCGGCTCCGACTGGAATTCAAGGCACTGCCTTTCATAAAAGAGGCGCATGTGTGTCAGATTTCGGGAACCACAAGAATAATTTAATGGTGACTATTAAGTCTGATTTGTCTGCCTCCTGCCAAGTGAAACTACATAACTTAAATCTTTGTTCTGGTGTGACTTCCCATTTACTTATAATGTGAAGTAGACGGAGGAGTGAATTTATAGCGTTATTCTCTGTGTTGAACATCAGTTCATTGAAAGGGATCTTTAAAAGAGATGCCAGGTCATATATTTTATGTGCGCTCTTTCCATATTTTATGTACAAGTTGCAGAAATAGCTTTGTCCAAGTATGAACAGGCTTTTTTCCCCTTGTCACTGATGATGAACTGCTGGCAACGAAGAAAGGTATTTTCAATCTCTCTCACATTTTTCAGATTGCATGTTGCTAGGATACGGCGGCCTCATGAAAATTATGATTAATTATATCCTGTCGGTGGGATGGCTCTTTTCCAGGCTCACATGTAGTGTTAAGGCTTGAACACGCATGTGAAACAGCAGTGGAAGGTAAAAATCCTGTTGTCTTGCCATCGCAGCGGACAAATACAAGAAAACCGAGACCCTGACGATAAAGGACAAGATCAACAGATTGAATGGACACAGTATTGCCAAGAAGACAGCTCGTCTGAGCCAGTACATCAAACACGAGACGGGGATGGTACCAAAGGTAACCCTGCACCTACCTCTCCTTTGAGCGTTTTAATCACTCACACCTAAAGTGAAATTACGCACTCCCGACAGCTCCCTCTGTCAATAATTAAACAGGAAGACTGTAGCCAAGGTGACACACTGATCATGTTTACCTTGAGCTGGATTTACAAACTTTACATAGACAATTGTGTGTTTTCTCACTTTGACCCATTTTCAGTTCATTGACCTCAAAATCAGCCATTTTTATTCTAAACTAAACCCACAATGCTAACTTCATATGAGATGTTCAATATTGAACCACTATGAATTGTGTGTTTAAGGGTGAATATTAAAATATAGTAATTTAGTTTTAACTGGTCATATGGAATTAACCTAATTACCTGAAATCTGGTACCATATTTTAAATTGTTAACTTTTACAGTAGCTAAAGTAACGAGTTGTCTCAAACTGGTCCACATAACTTTGATCAAATATGAAAGTATGAGTATGTTGTATTGTTTTTGATATTCTGCTTAATAGATTCAGTAGAAATGTAATATATGTTTACAACTCCTTTATGTTGCATTCCAGCTGAAGGATGAGGAGTTTGATGCATTGGAAGGGTTTTTCTATGTCCTGGAGAAAGGGATCACAGACCTTCACGAAAATGTGGCAGCCTACCTTGGCCATCTACAGGTGAACTTTTGGAGAAAAATTTCATTCTTAGTTTTTTTTTAACTTGCTTGTAGCCACAAATTTAAATTGTGTAGTTAGGCACCTATCGATGCCAGTTTTAATGTTCCAAACTGTTGAGGCCTATAATTTTTGCTGTGCTTTTTAAGAATAAATTTAATGTACTTTGTATTACCCATTAAAATGGCAGTTTATTCACGGTAGTTGTAAACTAATTTCAAAAGGCTATGGGTAATTGAATATCTTAAGTTCCATTCACATTAATGTACACTGCTGGGCTGCAGTGTGCTTCTTTTAAGCAGGATGTGTGAATACATGGGCTTGGTACTGCATGCATACACACACGCACCTCATATTGTCAGAATGTTTGCTGTTAGAGTGCACTCAGTCTTTTAAGCAGTTAATATGTTTAATTAAGCACGGCCCAATGTTTCCAATTCCAATGAATGTAGCTGCAAGGGGTTTATCACCAGATACCACCCACACACAAACAGAATATCCTAAGCTTAAAAGTGCTGGTTTGAAAATGCCTTTGCCAAAATCAATGATAAACTGGCTTCCTGGTTCCCTAATACAGCTTCGATTGACCATTTCCCTCCAGCCATGGCAAGTTGTCCCGATATTTGTGTTTCTGAGAAATTCAGCAGTGCTGAAACATCGGATAAATGAAACAGCAGCTAATTCACTAGTATTTTAGCATGAGTTGCTATGTATGAACTCTCATAATTAGCCATGCAGATCACTGTATTGTGATCTTCTTGCATTGCACTTGCTGTGTGTTATATTTTGTACTACTTTGCTTTACTCATCACTAGTTACATACTAGTTTTTGCTCTTTTGGTTTAATATCTGTATCATCCATCAGTCACTTTGAATGGGAACACATTGATGCATCTTTGGCCTCTTCTCTGAATCACTCACAAAATTTCCTGGTATAGTTGAAGTCTACTCTTACTAAACAACAGCTGTGCTGGGTATGTGATAACCCCGCCTGCATGTGTCCTGTGCAGAAGTTCATTGGGTGCAGACCAGAGGATCAGGATCTGGACATGGACAGTGAGAGGGCTGTAGTGTGCTACAAGGAAATCACAGCAGCACTGAGGCAGTGGATATACCCCACGTTTGTGAGTATCTGAACCTCAGAGTATCTGAACCTCAGAGTGACCCATTCCTCCTCAGACACTGACATTACACCCTGTCTGAGATCACGTAAACTCATCTCAACAGGGACCTGCTGAAGTTTATATGACTTTGTGATCACGTCAATTGGGATTATCTCAAGTGATGATCTGGCTACCTAGCTAATTGCATCGTTGCCTCTGCCCTTCAGGCTCCTTTAAGTGACGGTGCGCTGTCCACACTCTCTCTAACAGCGAGGATTCACACATGTTCCTTTCCCCTCCCAAACCTGCTTGCAGTTCGAACTTAAGTTGAGCTTCTGATGGGAGAGGCTGAAGTTTTGATGATTCAAACTTTAAAATCCTCCCTGTTGAAAAATGTAATGCAGGGCTGTGAGAAACATACCAAAACAAGCAAAACGGGGTTACTTGCAATCCAGTTTAACGTACAGTAGCTGCAATCCTTTATCTGAGTGTCTTACATTAAGGCTTTTGCTGCTGGTGTTGAAGTGCGTCCCACCTCATGCCTTCCTCTGCCCACCTGCCCATCGCTGTGCAGGAGCGGAGGCTGCACACCCTGGTCTTCAAGCCCCTCTGCACACTGCGGGAGCTGCTGGCCGGCCCGCGCAACCTCATCCGCAAGCGTCTGGACAAGCTGCTGGACTACGAGCTGATCGAGGAGAAGCCCAGCCTGAGCTACGAGGAGCAGGCGGTGGCCAACACCTACCGGACCATCAACTCCCTGCTGCTGGCCGAGCTGCCCCAGTTCAACGGCACCGCCCTGCAGCTGCTGTGGGGGGTGCTGGGGGCCTTCAGCTGCCTGCTCCGCGACCTCGCCGCCGACATGGAGCAGCTGGCTGCAGGGTACACGCAGCAGGTAAGGCTCAGCTCTGCAGGGGGAAAAGAGCGGGCAGCCATCTGAGGTGCAACTGGAGGAGCTTTAAATGCAGTTTCTCTCCTCCTCTCCTGTGTCCCTCCAGGACTGGAAATAAATTATACTGATTAAAACGTTCTTGTCTCCTTATGTAAATCATGGCACATATTACAAGTCTTAATATTACCGTAAAGCAGAATATGGCTGTAGTAATTTAACTTGAAAAGCAGCCAAATTACGATCTTTCTAGAGGGTTGTGAAGACTTGAATGGAAAGTGAGGCTTCTGTGACCCTGCACAGAAGGTAGCAAACAGTGGACACTGGGCAGAGATAGATGTTAACTGTTAATAGCTGACTAAATGTAAATTGGTGCAGTAAGGTTTAATATAGCCAATATGGCTTTATCAGGCATTTGGATATTGTTTTCCTCTACTAAAAGCCTGACGGTGTGTAAATGCAAGCAAATGAACTGTAATTTAATGAAACTGTATGAATTGCCCTTGTCTGTTTCTCAGACCTCTCTCTGTTTTTGTAGCTCCCTCACAGCTTCCTGGAGCCCAGTGCATTCTGGGAGTGGGCAGAAGGCTCCGTACATGAGGGGGCGAAGAAGCTTGAGAGTCTGTGCCGGAGCCTGCAGGAGGAACTGAATGCTCCCATTGTGCAGGTTGGACCAAACAGAGCCCTGTTTAGAGTGTGTTGTTGCATTATGACTCATTGCCAGGGAACAATACTGGGACAGTGTGTACACCCTCACAAGACCCATAGTCATGCTAAAGTACCAGGACTATACTGGAGAACCCTATAGTCTTGTCTGAATCAGAACTAAACAGAGCTATGCGTCTTCAAGAAACTTAAAAACAATGCCGTATAAGGTATAACATGTAAATTAATTCATGTGTCAGTGTTGATACATAATAGATATTTACGTTCTAATTAATTTGATATTCAAACATTAGATTAAATGGCTCCCTAAGACATGTAATGAGTAATGAAATAAGGAAGTCTCCACAAGCACTGCTTGAAACTCCTGTGTGAAAGTGACTCACTGTGAAACTTTCAGGCAGAAATATTTTTCAGGTACTTTTTCAAAAGAAAATTTGCTATCCGTTTTATGCAGGGTTCTAAAGCTCTCCTGTATCAATATTGACAAAAAACAGTTAAGTAACAAGCATTAGATTTGATGAGTTGGAAGTGCAGTGGCTTGTAGGTGGCTTGTAGGTCTTGTTAATTAGGAGAGGGTGGTGATTATGTTCTGTTATACGTCTTCTTCATTGTGTTGTTTTCAGCTCAATGCTGTTTCTGTGCAACTTTTCGAACTATAGAATAGAATTGAATGATTGAAATGTGGAGGTGAATGAGTGATTCAAATGCCTTTAGTTTGGCTAGCAATTTTATTAGGCATCATTTTGTTACAATATATATTTTTAACAAGATCAAATCCATTTATGCAAAATATCAATTAAATGAGCTTAAACATAATATAAACTAGAACATAAGCGTTGTGTTAGAATTGGTTAAAGAATACCATTGAGTCTTGAGACCTGAGAATTCTGGTGACTTGCAACTTGACCTGACCGTTGTGACTTGGGACTGGTCTTGAAAATTTACCATTGTAACTTAGGACTTAATTTGGAGCTCATTAGTTAGGACTAGAGACTGACTTGGAACTTGGTCTGGTATTTCCTGAATCACATGCCACAGCCTAAATAGGTCTGCCTACTTCCCCTGCCTCCTGTTCATTTATATGGAATTCAGCTTCAGCCTCAACCTCAAAGTGCAACTTCACCATGGCCATCATTGCTTTAGTAACTGTGATTCTTATCATGAGCACTGCTCCATTAGTTCAGCCAATTAGAATGTACGGGGGAGGAAAATTAGGACATCTTCTAGATTCCAGATTTATCTGAGAATCTCAGAACACAGATACAAGGGAGTCCTTATGGCCTGTCTTCTCAACAACATTCAAGCACGTTCTATGGTGTGTGTAGCCCCTGTTCAGCATGTATTTGTTGTTGCTTGTACATCATTATGAATCTGATGGTTGCCGAAGTTAAAGATAGGTTGTTTCAGAAAAAACAGCACTTTTGCTCAAATATGTTTCTCAGAACTCTGTTCAGATTACACAGAGATCTTAGTTTTCCTGCTGTTTGAAAGCAGACCTAGCCCCTGTTTTATGCCCCAGCGCTGGGGACTAATCAGATTGAACTCCTTGTCTCCATGGCGACAGCCCCTTAGCCCCTCCTCCCAGAAGCGCCTGAAGGTTCTGACGGAGAAGCACGGCTCTGGGAAGATCTACCAGCTGACGGGCCACGTGGTGGGGAGCCGGGACCTGGACCTGACCCTGCAGCGGGGCGAGCTGGTGGGGGTGCTGTCCGAGATGGACACGCGGGGAGACCGGCGACGCTGGCTGGTGGATGCCGGAGGTACTGCGCTCCATTTCTAAATGTCATGTTAACATTATGAAGAACACATTTGACTCCACACAGAGTGTAATGTAGTCTTGGATAATTAATTTAAGGGATAATTTATTGCATACAAAGTTTATTTTGAGAGTAGGTGCATTCAGTTGCTAATTAACAGCACTGCTGTTTTTTTTTCCTATAATTCATATGTTATTACTTCATATGTTATTCATACTATTATTTATATTACTGTCTTCTGTGCAACCCTCAGGTACCCTCAGTTAGACTGGGCTGCTCTGTTACTCTAGAGAGTAAAGATTAACAATGCAGATCAAGCGTTGCTACATGCTCACGGCTGGTGTATGTCTTAATCTGTAATCCAGGCCCCAGGGGCTATGTGCCAGCCTCAAAGCTGCAACGCTATCACCAGGTAACGAAGGATCCGCCCCCTTCTCCACATCTCACCTCTTCGATGGGCGGGGCTGAGGTCAGGAGACATTCCTACACCACAGAGTCACATCCGGTCGTCACCATGGCCCTGCCCTGCTTCCAGGTGGGTGACACTGCAGATAGGACTAATCCTCTAACACAAAATGGCTGATGATAAGCTTAGAGTTCGAGCGATCTGATCCTGGATCAGTAGTTGGCGACAAAAAAGCAGCCAGAGTAGTGAGTGACGCGAAAGCAACAGAGCAGCTGGAGTGAGCGGCAGGGAGTGACAGCATTTTATCTCCCCATCGAGTTACTTTATCTGATTGGCGTGTCGTTGTAGCAGCAGCCAGAAAAGATCAACTCTTATAATGTTTCTCCCAAAATGCATCCATCACGAGCTGTGTAGCGTGTGCGAATGCTGTAATGAAAAAGGAGAAATTGGCTGCCAGCCTGTGTCAGCGCTGCTGCCAGGTGAATTGCAGCTTTCGGATTTATTTATGTGTTTTAACTAAGGACCTGCACCATATCATCAAGAGGCACTGGCTGATTTTATGGGATGAGGCCATAAAGAATGTGACTAATACGTAGTGTGTGTGTGTGTGTGTGTGTGTGTGTGTGTGTGTGTGAAAAGCAGAGAGAGATATACTGCCTGTTTGAACATAAAAATGTGACTGATATTTTGTTTGACCTTTGCACATCGTGTCCATATGTACAGCAAACCTATCTGCAAAGTGCTTGCGCCGTTATCGCCGGTCATAAACACACTGCCGAACAGTGTTTTTGATCCCAGCTGTGACCTGGGACCAAATTTAGTAATACCGGCAGCTTGCAGCAGTCTTCTGAAAAGAAATTAAAAACTGCTTGCCCAAACAGATTATTAATGTTTTACCAACATCAGCCACAAGTGGGAGTTGTTGTGGCTGTTTTGTGGACGACTTTGAAACATAACGTGCAGGCACATGGTGCAAAGTAAGGAGCAAATTTTATGGCTCAGTGAGCCACCACCGGGGATAGAAACACTTATAATGAGTGTGAGTGCGCTGTGGCGTTCATTCTGTTTATTTCCAAATTATGCACCTTTATACTGTAGTTCTGCCAAGATCCAGAAACTATGTCCGGACATCACAGCAAGCAATTCAAAATAGTGCTAATGCATTTCCTTGTATGGTGTTTCCTTATTTCAAGGAAAGACGACTGTTCCAGTCTCCTTTCTCCCTTTACTACTCATGAATGAATGAGATTAGTTACTGCGGCATCCAAAAAGCCATCTAATATGACTGTAATGGCTAATTGATCATAAATAATTGATAATTGATAAATAGATCGGTAAGTGTAAATGTATGAAATAAATCAATAAATTTCTTTGCTGTATGCTCAATGTATGGTTATTGAATATACATGAATTTCATTTTTAAGGTGCATTTGATGATATTTCTGTCGTGAATAATTATGTTTTGCTAATTTGCATTTTCAGAAATGCATATGCTGTGCTGTTTATGTCTGTATTAACATAATTTGAATAATGAAGTGACCCAAGGGATTTACTTAGCAGTCGAGGAATATGTGACTATTTTCAGTGGAGTGTAAGCGGTCGCTGTCCTGTCTCCGCAGGTGTTTGCGGGGTATGACTTCACCGCGCGGAGCAGCCATGAGGTGTCCCTGCGAGCGGGCGAGCCCGTGCGGGTTCTGGAGCCGCACGACAAGCGGGGCAACCCCGAGTGGAGCCTGGTGGAGGCCCGCGGCCAGCGGGGGTACGTCCCATCCAATTACCTGGCGGTGCTTCCCTCCGTGGTGGCCCCGCCCTCCGCCCCCTACCGCTAGAGCTGCCCGCGTGGTCCCGTCCCCTACCCCGAACCTGTGGCTTCTGAGCGTTAACCCCCCCGCTAAGGACAGCGCGTGCCCCGTGGGAGGAAGGCTTTGCTGTGTGACTGGGATGTGAAGCAGTGCGCCGATCAGTCCCCCTCAGGCCCCCGTTTCCTCTCACAGCCTCAGGGAGGGAGGCTGCTAGGTAACACGAGCGTGCCGCTTGTCCCGAAGGTGCAGGCGGGAGCGCTAATGGGTGGAGATTAAGCCCGGATTGATGGAATTGATCCCTGCGGGTTTTTTCACAGACTCGCTAGAGCCCTCCAACTGTGTCCATTGACTGCCTCTCTGGATCCTGGCTGATTTGCATCCCGTGGCCTCGAACGACGAGGGCATCTTGCTCAAAACTACTGACTTGCATGCATGTGATATGCGGCTCGGGCGTGCTGGCGCCCACTGGTGGCAAACCTTATTCAGTGCATGATCCTTGCAGTTACGTGTTGGTTCAAGTTTCAGATAATTCAGCCATTCATAATTAATTCATCAGTTAATGCAGTGATTAATACATTCTCTCATACCCGTAGAGGTTTACTCTGGGTTGAGAGTGCATGCTTTCACTCATGTTTCAAGCTCTGTGATATATTTAGATCAATTTTTGTGGAAAACTGGATGTTTAGGTATATACTCAAACTTAATTT
Source organism: Megalops cyprinoides (assembly GCF_013368585.1). Lineage (NCBI taxonomy): Eukaryota > Metazoa > Chordata > Actinopteri > Elopiformes > Megalopidae > Megalops > Megalops cyprinoides. The sequence continues at coordinate 20,704,331 of NC_050598.1, read as the reverse complement.
TGATGACTGAATCAAATAACACTTGGAGGAATTCATGGCTCATTGATTTCCAGAATCACTGGATACACTGGTGAAACAGTGTAGGATTCAAGCACCAAAGTTGCTCTTTGATGTTCACTTGACTGAGGAACAGCTTGTTGAGATTAGACAAAACATCTGTGGTGCAGAAACCCCTACTATGTCAAATGCAAAGGTATTCAGTTCAGTATGGCTCACATGGACAGTCTCCTACTGCAATATTGCAGTTAATGTATACCACAAAACAGCAGCAAATTGAGTCATAACAGTGACTCTTGTATTGGTCACTGTTTTCTGTAGGGATAAATACCATTTTTAAACAGAATTTTGGAATTCGGGAATTATTGCAGCACTGCAGTGCTGAAAAGAACATTCTGTCTTGGCAGGTTTTTTGACCTGGTGGTGTGTACTTCTCATTGCAGATGTCTTTGTTTTTCTCTCCACTAGGGGGAGCACAATTCCAGCTCAAGCAGCTGTTCCTCTGGTCAGTCATCTTCATTACCTCAGTCAGTATTGATGCGAATCGTCTTGTTACACAAGCTAAACAATGATATGTAATGAATTTGATTTAATGTCTCCTTGCCTGAGTCTGAAAGCAATAAGATGGCACAGCTGCACCCAGTATTCTGGCAGACAAATCTTGTTGCAGCATGTTTCAGGTATTTTAGAGGTGTATTTATTTATGTTATTTATTTTATAGATCTAGGGCCATTAACTTCAGGGTATTGCGTTTTAAGCTTTGTGGCGGCTTGTGCTAAAAGGTAAAAAACATTTGAGGCGATCCTCTTGTTGCCAAAGTGACTGGGAATGTTTTCTACCCCGTGTGTTGTTGACATGTTGAATTTTAACCGCAGATATGTAGAATAGAATGTATGGCTTGTAAATGATGAAGAAAATTTGTATCTTGAGACTTTTTTTAAAAATATGGAACTGGTTTAATGTTTGCACTAACAACATTAAGTAGCATAATGAAAGCGTTTACAAGGTGCCAGCTATAAGAGTGGTGTTAGCTGCACCATAGAGGTTGCTGCATTGGTTTGGTGGCAGCATGACTGCCATTAATGTATATGCTCAATATTTGGCTTGGTTTCTGCATCAGCTGTGGACTGGCTGTCAGCAGGGAGTTGATGCATTGACTCCCTCCAATTTCAGCTCTTGCCAGTGTGGCAGAGCTCAGAGCTCTATAAATACATTTCTCTGTTCAGGGACCTAAAAATAGCTCTTCTGTCAGGCCTTTCGGTAGAAGGATTCCCATGTGATCAGGACCTCCCCCTGCTGGAGATTCCAGAAAGTGCAGCTGTTGTTTACTCAGCCTGCCTCTTGGGGGAGCCTACCTCATTATGCAAAGTGTTCCATTGCTCTCCAGTTCTGCACATCTAGCTGGGAGGTTACACGATAGCAATCTGGCATTGTTTCACTTTTCAAGTATTAGATTTGGCTGCAGCCTGTGAGGTCTTCCTCTGTTGAGCCGCGCTGGTAATGTGGCGTTTCCACCGGACCCGGGGGCCGGCACAGTGATGTGGTGGAGGAGTGAGAGGCTTTACCTGCCGTAGTGAGGAGTGGGGTGGGGTGTTTCTCCTGGAAGACTGGAGGAGGGTGGCCTCATTCCAGAGGTGGTGTTAAGCAGCAGCCTGAGGCCAAGCCGACTCCGAGATGGAGCCGATCTCTCAGAGGGCCGGGAGTCAGCCCCAGCATGACGGAGGCTCAGTGCCGCGTTTGGCGAGCACCAGCGCTCAGAACCCGCGGCTATCTCAGAACCAGTCAGCAGACTCCTCACGCAACCCGTTTAGCTTGAACAATGGCTCATCAGGCACGGGGATGGGAAGGACTTGAGTGGCTAATCACGGGGGGCTTAAGATAGCGCCGGGCTCAGGATCGGAGCCGCACGTGAGACATTCTCTCAGAGGTTTCCCAGGGGACCCTGCTGCCCACACAGCCTGGCCACGCCCTCCACCGAGCTGCAGCGGTGAGGGAATGTTACAGCAGGCAGGACTGTAAGTGTGTGTGTGTGTGTGTGTGTGTGTGTGTGTGTGCGCGTGGGCAGACTCAACGGCTCCACAGTTGCCCGAGCGAAGGTGTTCTGTTTCGAGGAAATGCAGGACGACGTTTGATTTTTCCAGGAAACCATTTTCATAGGACTTCACCTCAGTATCGTGTAGACATGAGCTAAATTAGATATGCAAAGATTCTCAACCGTAACATTTTTTAATGGCCCCCCCTTTTGCCACTGGAAATATCTTACAGTTCAGTTTTGTTTGCACCGTGGAGCCCCTTCTTTGCCCATGCTCTGAGAAAGAGCGGGAGAAGTTCAGCACAGTTTTAAGTAAACCTTCATGAAGCAGGACCATTATAACACTGGAAAGTATTGGGACAAATAGCAGTCTTCCACATAACAGTTTATATTTAGCTGATGCAATGATTTTTTTCCTTCAGGGGGCCTGCCAGAGACCTCAGGAAGGAATGTTTACATGTTGATTAGCAATAGCCTATGCTGTCTAGGTGCACCGTGTGTGGTGCTGACCTCTGTTTTTGCCCCAAATCCCATCACTCTGTCAGTGCAGTGACAGCAAGCTTGAATGGAGCGCAGGCTCGGGGGGAGGAGAGGATAGCTACATATGGTCCTCATGAGGATTTTTGCTGTATGGCGATACACTGTAGGTTTTGTGGGATATGTCCACCCTCCCCACGTGTTTCTCTCCAGCTGTTTTCGGGAGGGGTGCTTGCGCCTCCCGTGAGAACGCTTACGGACTGGCATCCCATCTCCTTCCCTCTCGCCATCCTTGGCATGTGGCATGAGGACGTCACATTCTGCCCTCGTGTTGTTTTGTGGGCTGCGCTGTGGCCGCGTACTGTCCAGTGCATGTGACCCTCGCACGTTTGTGCGGGGGGGGGGGGTTCAAGGAGTTCAGGGGAGTTCAAGGCCAGCCCTGTTTTGCTGTGAGTGCACCCATAAAGAGCGGACGGCCACGTGAAGCTGTTTTGAAGCGGAGGGCCGGCTGTATAAGCCCCCTCGCACTGGCGTTTGTGTAAACAGAGCTGGCCCAGAATGGGGGGCGCTGTAAAGCACTGGAGCAAAGGTGGCGGGCCAGTCGCTGGCATCACCGTGTCTCCACGGGAGGCATTTCTGTGGAAGTGTGAGGGGTGGGGGGGTTATAAGGGCTCGGCCTCACTAACACTCTGGAATGTACTCGGTGTGTGTGTGGAAATCTGATAAGGCACTTTATATGATTTAACGTGTGATGTTGCTTATTATAACATGGAGTTTAAATTCATAGCTGTTCAACCTTTCTAAATTCAGAGTTGGCTGTTGAAGGCTATGCTTTAATGTTAATTTTAGGCTTTTATGTGTACGTATTAATTTCTCATGCTGAAATCTGAGATGCGTTCAGCTATGCTCATGTAATTGATAAGATTCTTATGAATGACGGTTTCTTATTTTTCTAATTGTTGCTAATGCTCTGTATAGGAGATTGTTTGTGCATTTGTGTCATGTCCATTTGCCTGCTAGGACTTATTCCCATTGCTGAATCTTAGAATGTATTGGATGCGTGAGATGTGAGAAGCTCGGCACACTGGAACCAGCTTGCTTTTGCTGCCCTGTAAGATTGAAGTGTTTGCATCTCATATTTCATGTGATAGCAGGATGTACTGAGTAAAAGAAAAGAAAACAAAAAAGCCCCAAAAATAGCGTCTCTTGCGTATTCTTTGTGAGGAAGAACACATTCAGATGAAACGAAGCGATTGAGTAGATGTGCCTTCCGTCTGCAGCGAGGTGTTTTCTGAGCCAGGGACCCAGACAGAGCGTCAGACTGCGTCAGCCCTGCCCGAGAGCGAGGCTCAGATCAGGGGCTGCTCTGTGATGTCTGCTCGCTGCTCCGCTCTGGAAGCAGCCTGCCCCCTTTCGCACCTGCGCTTCCAGCTATGCAAACTGAAGCAGAAACTGAAAACAGGCGACGTGAGGCGGCGGCCATGGAAACAGGAGGGAAACCGCCCTCCTGCGCGCACACACACACACACACACACACACACACACACACACACACACACACATCCACACACTGGTAAATCTCTCTCCCACTCTGTCCACTGCCCGAGTTGCCCTCAATCCCGGATGCTCTTCTCGTCTCTCGCTGCCATAAAAGGAATAAGTGGCAATATGTCTTTGGGGAGAGGGTGCTGTTATGGGCTTTCAATAAAGATCCTGTCAGCTGCATTCACACTTAGTTCTGCCTGTCCTTACCCTTAACACGGCACCCCCTCCTTAACACTGGAATTACTCACCCGTAGACATGGCCCCTTAAGGCAAATAGAATGACTCTAAGAGCCAATAAAAATCTAAATGCACCAGTGTGAGTGTTGCTGGACACGCAGAGCATTTATGAATTGGCTTTGTAAAGCTTTGGTGGGTCCAGCTCTCATTTTGATGTCAGGTTCGTTTTCATATGCAGTTTTCACAAATAGATCATTTCCGCTATTTTTTTCCAAATAACGTCCCTGTTCCAGTAATATGGGTTAAATGTTAATAAATGTTAATTGCAGGGTCATTTGCAGATGATGTTTTTCCAGAGAGAGTATGCCATTTAACACAGTGATTACTGGGACACTTGTGCTGCTTTTTAAAATGAGGGTTCTTAATCAGCCTCTTCCAGAGGCATTCAGAGGGAGACCTGCACGTGGCCCCTTTCTCACGCTCACAGAAGCTCAAACGCTGTGGATTTAGAGTTATTCGAGATAAGGATAACTGGAAAAGGCAAATAGCCAAAGCCTGTCTAGCACCTCAGCGTGAAAATAGCATGGTCTTTACTGTCACAATATCAGTTGTTAAGTGTGTGTGGGTGAATGGTGGACATTCCACTGGTAAATATGCTGCCTTTGAAAATTTGAAGCAGAAATTTCAGGTGGCTACTCCGCACTGTGGTAACGGTGAAATTTCAGAGGTGTTTACCACCATAGTTCCTGTCTAATGAGCCCAAAAACAATAACCAATGGTGACCTTAACAAGCCACTCGACTGGTCTCCATGTGTTTATATGTATACAGTGTATATGTATTTATCAAAGGAAGAACACAAAGGATGGATAAAGAAGAAATTTTACATAAAATGAAGGAAGAAAAAGCTGAGAGTAACCCAGCAGAGATGATTCCCATTCCCCTTACAATCGGAAATCTTTGAAAGAGGAATATGAAACGTTCCTTATTTGCTTATGCTCTTCTCATCCCTGTGTTCCCACCTCTCACAGTGAGGAGGAGTGGAGCTTGTTGCTGTCGTTCTGACAGTTGGGATTCCAGGGAACCATCGCTCTTGGGAATCGACTCAGACGATTTTTGCATCGACGTGCGAAGAAAATAGCCCCCGTCTTCACCTCCCCGGGGCAAACAGCGGTGAGGACGCGGCCTTTAAGATGCTGGGTCCTCACCCCCAGGCAGTAATCCCCCCCACTCAGGGTTTGTTTTGAGACCGTTTAAAGTCACGTGCCTCGCTGTATCTCCGGAATGGATTACAGCATTTTACTTAGCGGCTCAAACCATCCTCACCTAGCGCCCACCCCGTAAATCACAGTGCTGAATTTGAAACAGCAGGTGTCTCAAGCTAAGAACCTCAGGGGACATTAGCGATATCTTAGAAGCATATTACGTTTTTTTTCACAAATATTACATTTACTAGGAATATTTTCTAGATTGTGCAGGGGAAGGGAGGGGTGTTGATGGGAGTGCAGAAGTGATTCATGGTGTATAGACAAGACGCTCCTCAGGTTTCCATAATCGCATCTGAGGAGGCAGAGAGGAGGTATGCGTCCTGGCAGAGGTGGGCCCAGGGATCGCCAGAGACAAAACACTAAACAAAACCATGGAGACCAAGCCCGTCACACTCGGCCATGGCGACACAACTGGACTGCTGTGGAAAAAAAAAAGCAAAAAACAAAACAAACCATCAACATAAACAAGACCTGGATTCAGTTACAGGAGATTTGCCTCAGAAAGCAGACTGTCCATAACGTCTTCATAAGCCTAAATGGGGTTGTCCATAAACCTGTGTGAGATGAATGGGTGTACGTGCTCTTTATACATGTTCTTGTGCTTGATCGGTGTTTGGGGTAAAAAGGGGAGTTCCTCCTCGGTCTCAGTCAGGTTCCCCCCTCCCAGCCTGCCGCTCGATCGAGGTTACCGAGCAGCTCAAGGTCGCACCCACAATGTTCCTGTCAGCCAAAGCACGGCACTGCGATAAAGATGTCATAAGTCACGTCTGAGCGCATGTGCTGAGAGGTGCAGGCAGCGACTGGGGGGTCGGGGAGGAATGCGCATTTTACGCTTGACCTTGGGAGATTTCCTCAGCTCCAGGCTCAGGCTGCAGTGCTGCGGGTTGGGTGTTTTGGTGTGCATCCCCTCTTGACACGAGGGATGGTCTGTAGCCCCTGCTTATTGACTTAGAGAGGGATATGTCCGAAACACCTGTTTCACTTGCGGCACGCCGCGACTAAGATAAGGGGATTTCAGGCTGTAATCCCGACAGTTAGCGTTGTTTCTCAGACAGGTGTTCCCCATTCTAGTGGTCTGCTCTTATTTTGACTGTGCTGCAATATGCTTTACATGTAAACAGGGCCCTCATGGCACTGATTACAGAAAACACTGCTGGCACAGTAAGCAGTGACCACCCAAAACACCGTGTGAGTTTATGACAAGTTATGATGAAAACATGAGACCCAACACTGAAGTATAAGTTAGGAGGTCATACTCATTTGATCTCATGTTTTTTGAGGGGGTAAGATTTTTTTCTATACTCATGTAAACCTTGCAAAGAGCCATTTTTAAATGCTCTTATAAATTTTTTTGGTCAGCTAATACCATACCCTGATGGCTTGATGCAGTACCCTGTCTTTAAAAATAAAACCCGCTTACTGTGTAAAGGGTAAAGATCGCCCCGCTCAGCCATTGATTGTAGGACGGGATTTGTTTCTCTGTAAGAGCTGAGGATGCAAGAGTTGTATAAGAATGGGAAAACGATTCAAACGGCCCATCTGCTTATCTCCTGGGCTCTCCATTGCAAATTAAGGTTAGTGTTACCATCCAAAAACCTGTCCCTTGGGGTTTCCAGGTGATTCACTGCAGATTGTCACCACTAGAGGGGGTGTGACATCATTTTTTTCTGCATGAAAGAACCTAGTAAACATTGTTATGTTCCGCAAGTCTTTAATAATGCCTCTGAGCATGACAGGATTGTTAACATTTTGCAGAGTTGTAAGGCAGAGCCTTATGTATTTGGATTTGGAGTTAATCACTTAACTTCTGCAAGATTAACTTCCCTGATCTCAAGGTAATTTGAATACTTATTAAACACACTTTTTGTAGCTGTATTTTGAGCTCGCTAGAGCAACTAGAAATTTAACAACATGTCTTTTGTACGTACATACACGAATGCAAACACACAGAAAGAATTACACAGATGTTACACAGTGAGGTGGCAGTGTGGTGTAGTGGTAACGAACAGGGCTTATATCCAAAAGACTGCTCGTTCGATTCCCCACTGGGGGTGCTGCAATTGTACCCTTTTGCCAAGATACTCAACCCAGAATTGCCTCAGTAAATATCCAGCTGTATAAATGGGTCAAACTATAACCTATGTCGCTCTGGATAAGAACATCTGCTAAATGACAATAATGTAATGTAAACAATGGAAATTCAGTAGTATCGGAGGGGGATAAAATACACCATGAATTGTAATTATGTCACTACTTTGTAATGCAGGAGACTGAGATATGCCAGCGAGATGGCTGCATCAATGCAGCACAATCAGATTCTGAATGGGCCGCAACCAAGTCTGTGCCCTTTGAAGTCAACTCAGCTGCCCTCCCTCAGCCTCCTGAAAACCCAGGGATTTGGCTCAGGTAAAGACTGTGTGGAACCACGTCACTGCCTTTCCTCACTTGTTAAGCTAGGTACGCTGGGTCACTGGGGAAAGGAGTCCTCAGTCCTTGGTTTATTACGTCATGATCACCAGCGATCAATGCCAGCTAGCCTTGGGGTTTGTTTCCCTCTCTGGAATTTGGCCATTCTAACAAATGCACCACTCACAAGTAATGATGCAGAAACAGTAGAATGTTAAATGTTAGCCAGGATGTTATAACTTACTTCGCTCAGCACGTAGTCATAGGTTTAGTTGCTGACGCCATTTGTCCAGGTGCCACTTTAGCACAAAGACCTCAGGTAGTTTCAGGTAGTTTCTTTCTTTATGGGGCCTCAATTTTATGGTCTTAACAAAACAGAAAGGGAGGTGTCAAAAGAAAACATGGCATTCTTTGACTCCAAACCATTTCTATAGGATTCAGAGGCAGGTGGGATGCATTTACAGACTAGATTTAGACTCTTCCTAATCTTCAGCTCAAATGTACCTCCATCTAGATCCCCATAAGCTCTGCCCAGACCTAGGTAGCCACTACGATCTAAACCGATTGCAATGACTAGATGCACGCCCAAGCTTCTGGTTGCATTCTCAGGAAGTTCCCACCCACGGTGAACGGCGTGGCCCATCCCACAGCGGACCTGATCAACTGTCACTTTCACAAATACAACAGAGCAGGGCCACACCCCCTTCCACTTTCTCTCTGTTTAAACGAAAGTGTGAAGACGGAGCAGTTGATCGCTCCGTCTGTGTGTTTCCCCAGCTGCTGGATCAATACTGAATTACACCCAGCGCTAGGCAATCCCCGCTTATTTTACAGTTTCATAGCCTTTACAGAAGCGGAGGCTTGTTTACGGCACGCTGAAGTGGACGGCCTCGTGTAAACAGGCCGCCCACGCGGCGCTGGTGGTGGAGCGGAGTGAGAGAAAGGGCCCTGCTCGAGTGACGGTGTTCCCTCTCTCCCTCGCCCCCGTTCCCTCTCCCGCTCTCTCCCGTGTCCTCCCGCGCTGCCGCTTCGTGTTCCGCCCTGCCCTGTAGGATCAGGATGTGCTTGTCAGCTGTGAGCGCTTAATCCCGTGAGATGGAGCGGGCCGGCCCCGGGAACCTAAATAATGGATTGGGCAGTTCGCCAGCCCGCGCGCATCCCGCCCGAACGAGAACCCGGCGGACTCGCAAGCGCACCGCGAGGGACCGGCGCATCCCACACCCCCGCACCCCCGGGGGGAGCGCCTTCCCGCTCATCTCCCGTTTGTCTACGCCGCGAAACGAAATACCCGAAATGAATAAAACGTGACAAAGCACGCCAGATGATGTACGTCCCACTTATTCATTCACTCACTGGCCGGTGATAAATGACTGAAGGGTTTACAGCCGAAGCCAGGTGAGGCCAAGGCTGTGGCGCAAGATTAAAAGTGGACTCGCTGCCAGCGGGCGAAACAATTTTAAATTCATCTTCATGTTCCCCCCACAGAGTTATCATGTCTTTCGAGCACAGAGGAACACTAATCTGATAAGCAACCGTGCAGATGTCTATCCTCTTTTATATAGCCATGCCACTGACGGGCGGCATAATCCCAAAGCATGCACAGTACTATTGCACCGGGCACCAATCCATATGCAGAAGATATTTTGCAACGTTGGTCAACTTTTAATTTTGGAACATAATCAGTGACTGTTCTATGAAACTATAACCGTACTCCATTTCCTCAAAAATTTCAACCCCGGAAGGCTGGAAGTTAATGTACAATAGCTTTAGCCGTTTCCTCATTCTCATTCTTCCTGTGACCTGATTGACTTAAACATGCCCTTCATGCTAATGGCTTTGAGCTAGCTCGAATGGTGTATTTGCTTACGGCTGCACTTCTGGCACAAGACAAACCATTAACAAGAGGGGGGGGGGGGTGTATATTTTGTTTCTTCAGATAACATTGAAATCTTGTAATCTTCCCCACAGACTTTGTCAAAGATCATATCTCTGTGATAACACACATCCACTGACCTTAAGCGATCAAGGTCACCTGCAAGGAAAAGTTTATAGTTTTGTGGAAGCAAAGGGGTTTCGCCGAAACTTTTCTCTCACGGCTCTTAGGGGTGCAGACAGGCTCTAAAGAGCTCCACTGGAGGGCGGGCAATTTTGAAATGTCTCAGCGTTTTTTGACTGGGGGCTATTTTCACTAGTGTTATTGATGTGAGAGCACCGTGCTGTGTACAGCAGTAGTGTGCTGCTCAATAATGCATTTGACTTGTAGTGAGGAGCTGAGCGGAGTGTAGTTACGCAAGGCCGGCTCGCAATTTGGGCTGAATGCATTTTTTAAAGCTTTTGTAGGGTGCGGAGCTGCTCGGCGGCTCCATTAGTCATCCTGACTTGGGCTGGTGTGGCTTCCATTCTCTTTTGGTGAGTCAGAACAGGGCTTCCGCCCACTCTAAGCGCGGAGAGGCAGAGAGAGAGGAGACAGGTGTGTGCGGCAGTGCAGGCGGAAAGAGGGAGGAAGTGCTGAAACCACAAGACATGCCTCAGATGTCTGTCGTGTCAGAACTTAGAGCAGACACCCATTTGGCTCGTCTGGAAAAACGGGAAATTTAATTTGTTGCATTTTGTTTTCTGGTCAAGCTCCTGGTGCATGTGTGTTTGAGGACAGTAAAAGGCAGGCACCATGCATGTGGGTATATGTGTTTTCCACCCTTTGCCCCAGGGCTGGAAAACACACACACACACACACACACACACACACACACACACACACACACACACACACACACTTATTCACTCTGTAAATGTATGTTTTTCTTTCAGCTGGGAGCCCCTGTTCAGTTTTTCTGAGCTGTACATTTGAAACTAACACAGGATTGACATCACTCGACAGGGATATGCCATTATTTCCTGGTAAATGAAACTCCCTGGTAAATTTTGGGGTGGTTGTGCTGTTGAATGAGAAATTCAACTTTATCTGGTCAGTTTACAATCAATAAAATTGATATTCATATAAAAGTGATATTGTTTCAGCTCAACTAATTTTAGATTAAGAATTACAGTAAGATTCTTAAGATTAGAATAAGATTAACAAGTAGTTTAATGAACAGCACTAAGGACTACTGTAATTAATCGAACAACCAGTTCAGCTTAAAGTAATAAGATTCCAAAATTTGTTTGAAAAACAAAAAGTAAAAAAAAAAACCTAAAAATTTGGCATAAACAAGTACTTTTGCTGGATGTTTTACAGCTCAGCAAGAACATTTCTTTCTTCAAGGACTTAAAGCAGATAACTTTCAGGTGATGTCAAATCCAGATTAGTATTCAGTCAACAGCTCATTGAAACCTAATTTATTAGAAGCAGTTGGAACGAACCCCAGCATTCTCAGCAAGCCCCCAGAACCATGGCTGAGAGGTACTGTGTGTGTCTCCCCTCGCTGTGAGATTCATTAGATGTGTCTGCATGTGTGTAGAGTGCGTTGGTACTTTGTGCCTATGTACGCTGTAGATGTGCATGTGCATATGTTAGTTGTGTGCCTGTAATGTGTGTGCCCATGCGTGTTTGTAGGAATGTGTGTGTTTGAATGTGTGTACATGCATGTGGGTGTATGGGGGAATGAGTGTGTGTGTGTCTGAGAGTGTGTGTGCATTCTTATGTGAAAGGGTGTATGTATGACATGTGTGTGCATGGGGGCACATGAGTACATGAACACCTGGGCATGTGTATGACTGTGTGTCTATGAGTGTGTGTGTGTGTGTGTGTGTGTGTGTGTGTGTGTGTGTCCGTGTGTGTGCATGAGAGAGAGAGAGAGTGTGCGTGTGTATATGTATGTGCAAGAGTGTGAGTATGTATGCATGACATATGTGTGCACGTGTGTGTATGGGGGCGAGTGAGTGCCTGTGTGCTTGAGTGGGCATGCGTTTGTGTGCGTGTGACTATGTGTGTGTGTGTGCGAGCGGGTGTGTGTGAGTCTGTGCACACACATGTATGTCAGGGTAATGGGTGAGGGTTCGGCCGACATCACTGCAAGGCGGTGAGCGATGGCCTTCGGACTGACAGGTGCATTTTCCTAATGAGATCCAGAGGCAGAGTGACAGAGCTGCCCGTGCCACCCTGCTCCCACTTGCTCAGCTGGCTGTGACTGCAGAATTATAAACTGGCACAGGAACACTCTGTTCTGTCTGTGCCTGTTCCTGTTCTAAGGATGGAGAGGGGGGCTGGGGGGCGGGAGGCTGTCATAGCATCACCTCGATCAGAATGTCACCGAAATGAGTTTCCCGAGATGCCCTCTCCAGGGGGTGTCAGTGGTCACCCCGGGGGTCCGCCGTTGTACCTGTGAACTTCTGATAATTGGGAAAGCTCACTTTTACCTGGAGTTTATGCTCACAGAGCTTGGACTTATTTCCAGTGTATGTGAGCCTTGCACGGGAGAAGTTTTGTGTGTGTGTGTGCTACAAACATGTGTGCGGAATAGTGTCTTCTGCCCAACTGATAGACTGGAGCGAGGAAGGCTAATAAATCATTCAGAGCCAAAAATCTATTCTTATCTCTGACCTTCTACCAACCACCAACCTCTGTGCTCGGCCATCCCTTTCTCACTGAAGGAGAGGAGAACTGCATTGGGAGATATTTTTGGGGCCAGGAACAATGCAAAGCTGAAAAGCATGGTTGCCTTTCTCATTCGAGAGCTGTGTCTGCACCGTGGACGTGTTCCCAGAGGGTGAAGGCATATCTGTGACCTCATATGACAGACATCTATTCCGAGACCCGGTCACATGAGAATCGGCAAAATGTCGCCTGTCGGTCCTGTCGGTTTGACAGCGGTAAGGCCAGAGTCTAGAGAGTCGCGTGCGCCTCAGTGTGTTTATACTTTCGAGAGATACCGCATCCACGGGCTAGGTACACTCTTTACATTCCATTAAGGGATCACTTAGCCCTTTCTATTTCTGCTGGGGAAAGTATACTGTGGCCTTTTCTTTTTTTACATTTTATATAACCACATTCCCTCAATTTGAGATTCAGCATCAGCGGGATGCGTGCATTGTGCACATGTGAAGACCTTCTCATGTTATCCAATGGCATGCGGAGTTATGCCCCAGCCTATTTGGAGAGTATTTTTTGGAAACACCTGCCATGAGAGAGTGGTTCACATGGGGCCGCCGGGTTTGTTGGTTCGCTCCCCAGGCGAGCGTTCAACAGATGAGGGCTCCTTGCGGAGGGATGTCAAACTAAGGGGCCTTTGCTCGAGGTGGGCGTGCTGAACTGTGCATGTGAGGTGAATATCAACAAGCCTGGGTCGCGGAGAGGGCCCAGGGCGCTGCAGCCGTCCCAAACGGTGGGAGGAAAGCCAACCTGCTGAGACGGGACACGCGGAGAGGGCCAGCGTCGTGACCCAAAACAAGCACAGCTGGCAGGCCTTCCCACGTTCGGCCAGGCGCCACACCTGTAAAGGGTTAAAGATCCAGGGGGAGTTTGTTTTTCTCCTCATCATCCTTGTGTGTACGTTAAACAAACAGCCGGACTTAACCTTTTCACACGGTTGTGAAAACAAGCGGCCGTGGCGCGGAGAGCTTGTGTGTGTGTGTGTGTGTGTGTGTGGATGGGTGTGGGATGGGGGGAGTGGCAGAGGAGGAGGGGGGTGTGGTGAATCAGACACAGAGAACGCCGCGATCTGTTTGGAATTCCCCAGATCCATCCGTCAGAACACGTGGGAATTAAGGATCTGAAATGCAGTTTACGGGAAAAACTGCAGCGGTGTTTTTGGGAAGGGACTTGCAGGGGAAAGGTCAGATGGCATTGGGATCATTTGCTGGAGACTTTATCAACTTCACCTTGAAAGGAAAGCATAACAAAGTCAATCTAACCAGGCCTGGTTCTCGAATGCCCCCTGCTCAGCCTTTTACGACAGAGATAGATTTCATCACCACAGTGAGCCTCCACTGAGTCCACCTCTCGTCAGGTGTCAGTATGGGTCTGTGGAATAACCGATTGCCATGTGCACACAGTCCTGTGGAGACAGGTGAATGGTCCTGCCCTGCAATTACAGGAACGTTTTATTACTTTTGCTATGACCCCTTCCTTGAGTCATTTATTGTGGTCTTCATTTGAGTGAAGAACTGCAGCTGGGGGCTGGGTCAGAGTGTCCATGGAGTGGAGACTCTGGGTGGTGTTGTCACTCGGGGGGGAGTACCCCATGTAGGGTGGCCGAAATCTGAACTCTAGAAGGAGTGCCCCCCGCAGGAGTGGAGGTGTGAGGCAGAGGGGGAGGTATGAGAGAGCATAGGTCCTGCCTCCTTCAGGCACTGTTGAGCTCCTTGTTAAGCATTGAAGGGAGCTGAATTTAAATGCAAAATGTAATGAAAGGTCACCCTGCAAGCAGCTGACTGTTAGATACGGAGCGACAACCCTGGAACGCTGGGTTGGTCGTGTGGAACTAACCTTGGACTGTGGGCACTTGTCCTTCAGACATGAAAGAGGTGCACGCCTGGATAACAGCAGATGCTTTTCCGCGCTGTACTGTAAAAACCTGCTGGCTGACCTTTGACCTGGAACAGCCCCCGGAGGATTACTTAATGGATAAAGCGTAAAAAACCCTCGGTCCTTTGTCAAGCCTGGATTAAATTGTTTCATGCCGAAGACTGGCTGACGGAGGTGGCACAGTTAAAGCTGCTCTAACTGTAGTTACAAAACAACAAAGCAAATCTTTGGAGGAAGTTTAGCTGAGTGCTTGTGAATGCTGCAAATAAACATTGATTTTCAATGCAAATTTCTTACAGGACCTCGCTGCAATCTCCAGTCATGCTCACTGATGCAGCATGTATGCTGTCTACTGATTGGATCTTAATGATGCTTCATTTTCTGTGCTGAAATCTTGAATTTTTTCATTAGCTACCATTTGTTCAGGCTCAGAAAGTGGTAAAGCAAATATGAATTATGATTCTGGCAGAAAAGGAAATTGGATCACTATGGCTACTATTTCAACCATAAAATACCGTGCGGGAGAACTTAAAACTCTTTGATGTACTCTGCTTATGACCGTTCTAAATGAATAATGGCGGGTTTTTATTCATATACAATCCTAAGAGGAGCAAGATGCAGCATACCGCAGCCTCTCAAGACCTTTGTTTCAAAGACTTATCGCTGAATTGATTTAGTGGTCCTCAGATAAGATAATTAATGCAAACAATCCAAGTCACCCTCGTTTGACCACTGAAAGGGCAGGAGTGTTAGGTACAGAGCTATCACATTTCATGGTATCCGGCCAAACTCTTTCTTGGCCCCACTTTCCCCAGCAACACGGGCAATTAATAACCCAGCCCCGGGGGGACAAGCTTACCCACCATGGGACCTGGTCACTCTGGTAACCTATGGGGACTGAAATGTCAGCACATCCGCATTTGAGCAAACCCTTTATTCCCATCATGGGGTTAAGAATAACAATGCATGTGACAGCACCTGTTACTTTATAGTGTCCGAGAGTGGGATTCCACCACTCTGAATGAAACAACAGAAAGAAACAGAGAGACAGATTCACATATATTATATTCTATATATATTGTAGTAGCGTTGTGTTTTAAGTATGTTTATTTCTCACGATGAGATGTATTTTGGAACTTTTCAAAAGCTGGTTTCAAGATAGCTTCACTGTCTCTTTCCTAGACAGATGTCACCAAAAACTTTCATGTCATGAAGTCAGTGTGATTTCACATCGTGTATTTTAGCCAAATCATTCTTTGGCTCCTTTGTGAAATGACCAGCGTGTATTGGACCACTCCAGCTGGATGCATTGCTGGTAATATGACTCAGAATGATGATAAAAATCCAGCCTGTGGTGTTCCAGAAGGAAGTAGAATAAAATAATGAGAGGCTCAATATTGTGCAATAAGTATTATGTGTTGTTGTCCTGCCCCCTCCCACTGGTGGCTATTTGATACAGACGGGTGGAGGTGCCTACCTGCGCTCTGCTAATGTCTGTGACCCAGACAAACATACATTCCGTACATTTAATCCCTGTGGGGGGCCTTCCCAGTTCACTGTCCCTGACTAAAGCCAACAATTCCCTTTCAAAGTGTTATGTCAGCACTGCAAAAAGGACAGGGGGATTATTTCCCAAACATTTTCTTATTCTTCCACATTCTCAGTTTTTACTAACACCTGCTGGGTAGCAGCACAGAACCATCTTGGTTTTATTGATTTTCACCAGTTTTTATCAGACTGCTATTGTTCTCAGATAATTTGTTCCGAGCTGAATATAGGCTACAAAACTGTAAAACAAGAGGTGGAAAGAGGGAAATTCAGAGTTGAATGGCAGCAATATAATGCAATACAGATGGTGACATACGCTGGGGGAGATGGAGGTCAGCTGATTCCAGTCTTTCAGTGTTAATACAGTCAGAAGAGAAGAGGAAAGAATGAGGAACTTGTTTTCACAAGTTTGATATGACATGGCACTGTGTCTGCTGGGGAATTGTGAAGTCAACTAGGCCATGATCACAGCTCCCGTCTCACCCAACTCTTTAACTATGTGTTATGGACAAATATTTTAGAGACAAGTCTACTTGAATGCTGCACAATCTGGAAGGATATAAATTGTCAATAATGAAAAGAAAGGTCCACATACTGATGGACTGTGGAGTAGAGATCGTTTTACATTTCGCGCTTTTTTGTCACGTGACCAGGATTTAGTGAAAGAGTGCTTGAACGGTTTCTTGGATTTGAATAGGATATTTGGGAGGATTTTGCTGTGGTCTTGTACTGTAATCTTAGGGTAATTATGGAAGATTTTAGTTCTACCACACCAGGCAACTGGGGAACAAACTCTGGACAGATGTTTCTCTCTCTATGGGGTGTACAGCCACAACAGCAGCAATGGTCAGTAGCCGCACACCCTGCCAACCCCAACCCTAACCTACTAACCCTAACCCTACCCCCCTCCTCCCTCCCCCCACCATCCCTTTCTCTGCCCCTGTCTTCCCCCAAGAGTGAAAAACAGGAGCTTTCTTAACCTTGGGTAACATGGATATATAAACGACCTTCTGACAGGAGGACTGGTATCTGTCATGGTGTATAAACTGGCAGTTATGCTGTTGCACTGTGAGTACATTAAGGAAGCTAGTGTCCTGATATGACTTGCAACAACAGCTGCCATAGCCTTGAGCAGACATGGTTTACAAGCACTACACAACATGTGTCAGCCCAGCTAACATGCAAGGTCCACGTTACCAGTCTATTACAATGTACGGAAGCCGTTTCAGCATCTTTCCACAACTCCACAGTAACATTGAGTCAAGGTTACACGCTGGCTGGGCGGACTTTCATTAAACCACTTATGACTCTCCCGTGGCTTGCAAATTAACTATCAGGACACAAGTAATTTGTTTTGATCACTAGCCCAGGAGCCACAGTTGGCCTATAAAGACCCCAGCCACTGAAAGTGTGCATAACATCAATACCCTGATTGAGAGAGTGGAGCTCAACAAGCACACAAGCCTGTGTGAGCAGCTACATGCTAGCACGATACCCTGCAGCCGGGCCAGTGCTGGCTGGATTGGGAAGTATTGGGTGGACAGCTTTGTTTGGTCTGACACGGATTATCTGGGCTTGGTCACGTGGGCTGACAATTTTGAAATTAATTGGCTGGTTTAAAAGAGGTCTCAGGTCGAGTGGAATCACATCAGACCATCTGCATTGCCCAGTCATTTGGAAGTCCTCTCCCCAGCAAATAAAGTGCTGACATAAAACAATATTACGCATTTAACAAACAACAAGACCTTCAGATGTTGGTGTGTACAAAAAAAATTCGCAATGGAATATTCTGTTTTTAAAGAACGCTTATATAAGGCACTTATGTAAAAAATAATTTTCCCCATGTTTTGCATTAACCTTATCCTTTCAACTAATCATGCAGCATCTCTTTCTGAAAATTCATACTGTCTGAAGTGCGAGATTAGCTGGCCCTCTCCTCCAGGATCACAGCAAAGAGATCCTGGTGCAAGGAGATATATTTAGCTCCTTTTTCCCCCCTATGTGAGCGCAAGGTGGAATACTGCAGGATACAATTGTTGTATAATCTCCATATGACTAACAACTGCAAAGCAGCACAGAGCCCAACATCTAAGCCAGAGGCAGAGGCACAGCCAGAGGACGGCCTGTTTAACTGTGTGATTCTTTTTAATGCTGCCCTAACCACCAACGAGGGCTTGAGCACATTTCAATTATCGATGGGTTTGCCGGTAAAGAGGGAATGCAGCGCGGCGATAAGAGGCCTCTGTTTTTTCGGAGCCCAGCCGCTCGTGTCAGTGTGCTCGTTTTCAAAGGAGGGGGTGGGAGAGAGGTGAGGAGAGGATGACTCAGTGTCTTTTCCTTTGCCTGGCTGAGTCTCACAAAAAACAAGCTGACAGCCTCGCACGGACCTCGTTGCGGCTCTTCGGAACGATGCGAGGAGAAACGCTCTGCCCGGTAAACTACCGCAACGTCGTTTATTCACCCTCTGAAGACAGGCTTTAGCGCATGTCCTCCCTGCCGCGTGAATGTTAAAGACATCCTGAAGGTGCTTCTGGGGTGGTATTGGAGTCTGCTCGGTTGTAGGGCCAGTGGAAGACGTTGATGTCCCCTTGATCTGATTCAGTCGAGACCCTCCTCGAGCTGCGCTCTTCTCAGTGCTCCTGCAGATATCTCCAAAATACATATGTGCTTTCTGGATGCACTCCATAGCTGCCCCTTGGTCTCCGTGGAGTATTTGAGCATATCACAAAGCCCCTATGCTTGGATCCTCCCCCACCTCTCCCCTGTGCAACAACAGCAAGACCCCCCCAGGTGCTCCTGGTTTTTACTCGGCTATATTTACCCAGGTATGCCCAACCACCATCCTCCAACGCTGACAGCAGATTGCTAGCCCTTAGATTTAGTGTGTTTGTTTTGCTTGTGGTAGCATGTAAAGAATTTGCAGTCTAAAATACAGCTAAATGGGATCAATGCTTTTTGACACCTCGTCTATTGATAAATTGTTAGTGATGGAGAAACCTTGGAAAAGGAATGTCGAGCCCGGAGTCATGTGTCCCCTCTGGCGCTCCGGCCCGCAGATTGAGTGTGACGTACGGAAAGAGAAAGAGAGAGAGACAATGTGACACTGGGCCGTGTGAGGAGAAGGAGAACGGTATAGCTCTGCTTGCAGTTCTTGTCTGGCCTAGTTTAGCAGGGCAGCATCTGGCCGTCCACTCAGCAGTTCAGCAGGTGGACTGTGATCGCTGACTCCAACACAGCCCCTCCCAACTGAGGTAGTGATGCTGGGTTTCCAGAGACAGGAGCAGACTTACAGTACCAGTCAAAAGTTTGGACACATCTGATTAAGATAACTGGAAACATGCAAAGACATTTTAATCTAAAGACTTATGCTTTAATGCTTGAAATTTGTTTCTTAGACAAATATAAAAAGTGAAATTGATGCCTATGTATGAATTTCTCTTTCTTTCCAAAAAAGTTAAATAAATAATAAAACAATGTTTTTTGGCTACTTTGAAGAATCTAAAATATAGTTTTGATTTGTGTAACACTTTTTTGGTCACTGCATATGTCAGAACTCAGGCAGGGACTCAAGCGCAGACAGAGGAGATGGATGCCAAAAACAGGTTTAATAATCCAAACGGGTAATCCACAAAACGAAGTCAGGGCAGGCAGAGTCAAAAACCGGGCAGACACGGCGACCAAAACCACAGGGCAAAAATGAGGAACGAAGTCAGGAAAAACAGGTTAAGTCCAAAACCAGAAAAACACAGCAAACATACCACAAATCAGGTCCAGAAATTGTAGTCAAGAATAAACAGGCAAAGCAAACGGAACCAACAGGCAAACCAGAACAGATGGCGAGTAGCGAAACAGCAAACTGAGACGAACTGGCAAACAAGACAGAGACAAGCAGGGTAGATATAGGGCTAGGCTGATGAGGTGATGGGAAGCAGGTATGCTGGCAGGCAGGTAGAGACAATCAGGTGGGTGGAGACCGGGCGGGGAGCGGGGCAGGGCTAGAACACAAGGAAAACAGAAGCACATGGACAGGGAAAAGAAAACAACCGGCTAAGACGCCGCAGTCATGACAGAATACTTCCATTTGTGTTATTTCATAGTTTTGATATCTTTAGTATTATTCTAAAATGTGGAAAATAGCAATAATAAAGAAAACCCTTCTATGAGTAGGCGTGTGCAAACTTTTGACTGGTATTGTATGCAGCCAAACCCTAATCAGCATGTTCCTGCGCCACCCAAGTCTCCTTTTCATGCCACGCTAAAAGCAGGTGACAGGTAAACAGTGAGGTGATGCTTAGATTAACACTTTGACATGTCTTTAGACATGCAGGGTCTTTAAAATTCTTCTGCTGTGTGTTGGAAAGTGACATTGTGTCCTGAGTTACCCACTATATTCTGCAGCCCTTATTGTGATAAATAGTTTTCCAGGGGACACCCTTGCCCGGGCAGACTTGTGTGCTGATTGGGTGTTAATTTCCAATAGCTGTGATGGCAGCCAATCACAGAGCTACTTAAATGCAGATACTAGATGAATAGACTCCCATTTGATCACAGCTCAAAAAACGGAACTGCCAGGACCCGAGACAGTGTCCGATGGCCCTGTCTGGGCTAGAGACTTCCCTGATTTGCCAGCTGCCCAACACAGAGACCACACACCCAAACGAATACCCAGCTCACCACAAGGGTCACAAACATCCAAATATATTGATCTGCCACCCACTCCCACATCAAACTCCCTCACCCTGCCGGAAATCCTGGGCATCTGTCCGCTAACAGGGCGTGAATGCTTTTATTCCCATTCTAGTACATGTTGATCCAAGGCAGGGCAAAGGAAGGGTTTAGCCAGGCAGGTTCTATTGATGAACTCAAACCACAGTAAAGGGAACCACAGCGACCAAGATCAGGTGACTGCTATGATGGAAGGAAAAGGATGAGGGCAGGGCCTGCATGAGAGGGGGTGGTAAGCTCCACATTTCACTGATCTCGCGCTCACGTTTGAGCACCCATGAACACAGCAAACTCACCGAAGCATTGTTCTTTTCACAGCAGAATTCTTTTTTTTGTTGTTGCCAAGGTGGGGGCATAGTGTGTTTAAAGTCCCTTTGCAGCCTCAGCGAGCTACGAGTCGGTATTGCTGGGAAAAAGACACGCGTCGGTTCACAAAACAATGGCAGGAATGTTGCACATCCCACAATGTACACACACGCTGAGTCGGCTAAGACTCAACCACTCACACGCCATTACACTGCTCTCGCGGGTCAGGTCGTGGATAATGGGGAAGAAAAGGTCAGCCCTGCTGTGTGTATGTCACCTTTTTGGATATATTTCACCCATTAGCAAGAATCTACCAGTTGTCTGAGACTGCCCTCTGCGCACCTGTTTCAAAATGCGAGCGAGTTCAGAGCTGTTGACCTCTGAGAGAGGAGGGAAACATCACCGTGGACTTTACTCAGTTCTTGGAAGTAAAGTGTCAAAGGTGCAATAAAGTGCACAGTTTTGCAGTTCACCGCCTGAGCCAGTTAATCTTTGTTTTTGAGGAAATGTATTGGCGTTTGCTTGAATTATACTGAGGCTAGAGTCAACACAGCCCCTTTGTACAGCTGAGAGTTAGATGAAGGCTCTACGCGGGGTACCTATTTGTTTTGGACCAATAAACCGACAGGGAAACTATGTGGTGCAACCATTATTGCCATAGAGCCCATTTCTGGCACCAAGTCCAAAGGATGGTGAGCACAAACCAGCAGTGGTCCCCTGTTTTGTTGCAGCTTTGTGTGCCGCTGAGAAAAGCGCAGGCTCTCTCCCAAAGCTCAGTGCGTGTTTATCTAACTTTGCTTTCCAGATGCCTGCTTAATATAGCAATGCAGAGGTACTGTTATTAGGCCAAAGAAAGAAGCAGCGCTTGTGGTATTTACAACAGAGACGAGTGGGACAGAAGAAGAGGAGCGCCCTGGAGCTGGTGCTCTTGGGTTGAGAGCAGCTGCTGCCTCCTGCAGGCCCCCCCAGCCCCAGGTCTCCGGGTCTCACTCTGGAGGGGGAAAGAGTGGAGAAATGTCCGGCATGCGGCCCGCGAGAGTAAACTTTGCTCTGCGCACCCTCAACGTGTTTGTGTAAGGTCTGACGACTTTAAACCCTTTATCACCTGAGCGACTGGCTATGCTGGTTTGTTTAACTAGCGCGACAATAAAAGGAGTTGTGTATAACCCGAGCGGCCCGTGCACAGCGAGCGGGTCATGTGATGGGGGAGGCACATGTTTGCTCGGGGTATTAGGGCTCCAGCGCTGCTCAGTGCGGGCCGACTGACTCATTCCCCCAGTCCCCCCCTGGCTCAGAGGCAGCGTCTGGCAGCCAATCACAGAGCTCCGGCTTTGCATGTCATTTGTGTCCCCAGCCTTCCCTCATGCTGAGCATCGTTTGGCGGAACAGCGCGCAGCAGTTCTGCGGGGGTAAACGCTTTGATTTGGACCATGTAATTTTTTTTTTTCTTTTCCACAGCAATCAGCTCACGTCCAGACTGAAATGAAAAAGCCATCTTAGGTATAACACTCTGCAACGTCAGCAAATTTCTCAATTAACTGTTGAATATTAATTGCATCTTTCATACAGAAGCGTAAGACTGAATATATGGCAGGAAATGAGTGATGATCATATCAAACAGCTAACAGTGTTAAACAGATAGCTAGAAATCACAAAGAAGGAAGCTCAAACATGGAGAGTGTGATGTGACTGAGGCCGCCTGTCTGAGGGAGTGATGCCTTTGGTGGTGTTCGTCACTCTCACTGGTGACACTCAGACACCCACACAGCTGAATTAAGCTCTCAGCCTCCTCTCCTATCACTCTGCTGGAGTTCTCTGTATTGACAGAGCAATTCCAAAACGCACAGATCAGATCTGCTCCTGTTCATTCCCTCTTTCCTGGTGAACAAGTGACAGTTTCTATTCCTTCAAAACAATCTTTCGCTAAGTTTCAGCCATGGTTATTTACTTTGTGGTTATGCATGAGTGGATAACTATTAAGTTGACCAGAGATTATCTTTCCCGCTGCTATGATTTTATGCATGTGTTATAAGTGGTTTTACTAAAATTTGGTGTACACCCAACCAAATTTAAAATGGAAATGTCATGCCCTGCATTGCGCCAGAGGCTAAAATATGTGCAATTGCCTGGCATCCAAAAGAGTGGTCTGACCACCTGAAATACTGCAATCAAATTGATTTCAGACTGCTCCACATAAATTGTCATGCAACTTTATTTCTACATTCAGCATGTGCATTTTAATCACATATTTTGCTTAAGAGTGGATCTGCTAGGCTTTTCTCTCATCATAAATATTGACTGATATCGATGCTAAACTGTTTAATTATGCACAGTATTCAGTACACAGTGTTCACTAAAGTATTTACAACAGGCCTTTCAGAAGATGTAATCCAGTCCTCTTATCTCAGTGGCAGTTATCAAGATGGTTTATAATAATTCAACACTTAGTCAATATGTAATGTGCCAATCCAGTATTATTAGTCTGAAAAGTGAATCATACGGCCAGATTCAGACCTCACACTCAAGTCCCCAAATATAAGAAGAATTATGAAGAATTATATATGGAGCACAATTAACATGTCATATTGATTTAAAAGCATAATAATTTCAACTTCCTAGCAGATGTCTCTGTTGTCTCTGAAACCAGAATGACAACATCTGTCCTCTCCACATCCATCTAATAGGGAACATCACATGTTACAATGTAGCAATATTGACCAGCGTTAACCAAGATTGATTTAATTTCAGTTCATGCTAGAATGAGGACGTCTCGTTTCCTTCTTTGGGGCAATGTGTGTATTCTGAAAGTAAAGAAATGTAGCCTGACTTAAGCGTCCTTCCCACAAGATATTTCCAAAATGATGAAACTAGTATTGTGGTTTAACTTCAACAGCAAAATTCTTCTGAATCATGTGAAAGCAGGAGATTTTACTGTTACTCAATTAGTCACTACTTGAATGCCCTCTGCTATATTTGCATGGTCTTTCAAAAAAGCAGGCTCTGCATCTGTTAAACAGGCTTTACAACCCAGAACAAGACGAGTACACAAGTGTAACACTGTGAGCGCCACTTCCACACTGATTTATTGCAACCCTTCATGTTATATTTGAATTTACACCCATTCCTCTATTAAATCATCCCTTTGGATTTACAAGCACAATGGAGGATGTGTCTCTGCTGTGTGTGCGCACAGGAAGTCTAATCTAAAGAGGTGCAGCTTGGGGAGAAGAACATATTGCGCTGATCACAGTCGCATTGATCACACTGAAGTAAAAAGCTCGCTCCCCTGATCAAAACGGCGGCGTGCCGAACCTCTCTCAAAAATGAAGCGTGAATTGCATTGATTGTTGTCCTTGAACAACGGGGGCCGAATGTGGCAGCACTAATGACCCCACCCCCGTCCCCTCCCAGACCAATCGATGTGATGTTATGACTGATAGATCAGGGCACCCCTCCGACTAATGGTAAATGACAGCCTCTGGATTCCCCTCCTCTTGAGGGCACTCACTACGGTGACCTTTATCACAGATCCAGCAGGTGGGTACACGAGCTTCAGATGTTTGATCAGCAGTGAAACACGTGACCAAAGACCTTGTTGTTCATCGATTCTCATTAGTTTTTTTTTAACAAAATGTGTAAATATTATCATTTTATTATTCATTATTGCATGGAAAATTAATGATGGAACTTAGCCTGTTGCGAGTTAAATACCTGGTTGCAGTAATTTGCCCTCATGGAATTATAAACTGCTGGAATTTACCCTTATGGAAGTGCAAGTGATCACATACTCTTATCAGAAATGGACCATTTCTACCTGAGAAGTGTGAAACATGCTTTCCTTATATTTGATGAAATATGAAATTAAGGAATGGATTATTTCGGTAATTAGACTGCATATATCATTCAATCTGTCTACCAATCAATTCCATGCTTCTTTCTTAGAAAGACATGTTCTCATGTTGTTTGCATGTCTCATTGAGGTAATTATTGACAGAATGCCAATAAGGACATTCATCTCTTTGGCAAGGAGAGTCTCTTCCAGTGAATATTGCCATGCTTCAGAACATTTATTGTGTCTTGCACAACCATCAGTTTAGTGGAGAGAGGATTTGCTTTAATAATATGCAATATGCCAATTTAGTTTTTTGTTTTTGATTCACCATTTAAAAAGCTAAAGATTGAATACAGAAAGAACTGTTGTCAATATATGCCCACATGAATGTGACAACCTGCTGCCACTTTGTCGGCCACTGGACACTGCTAACGCACTGAATTTTAACAGTCTCAGTCAACATTGTGCCTCCATCTTGGCTGCCTCTCTTACGTAACTGCACAGCATCTTGATTCTGGTCTGCTTTGATGACTTAATGAAGCACTTTATGCATTTGACGCTAATGAACCCAACATGTACAAAACGCTTGCATGAGTGATCATCACCTCATTCTCGTTACACAATATGGAGCGTGCCTTGGTCAGGCTCATCCGTCTTGCCTAGAGACTTGGCTAAGATTATAGGACACTAATGCCAGCCTATGTGGGTTATATTTGGAACATCCTACTTACTGTAGATGGAGAAGCATTTCTCTAAAGGTGACGACCAACCTTGCTTGGTGTGGAAGGAGGCAAAATACTGGTAATGTTGGTAATGATGGCCCCTTATTTATTGCTGGCAGTTTGCGTTCAAGATCCCCAACCTTCCATAAAAGGCAGTTATCACTGAACACAATTTTGACTACCAAACATGAATTAGACATGAATCTGTTAACCATCCCGATTGTGGCTACCTTCAGGCATGTGATCAGCTGCTTAAAAATGAGCATAGCAGAGGCAGGCTGTGGTTTCACATATCTTTCAGGCCCAGCTAGCGGGACCTTCTTCGTTTAACTGCATTGCATAACCTTAAGAAAGTAAACCCTTAACAGGACCAGAAATAAAGGTCAGCCTGACTGCCAAAACCTACCGGCGGGTGATCCCTTTCACCCTCTCCGGAGTAAAGTTGCAAATGGTTGCACAGTGTTTGCGTTTTACACAGCAGAGTGCTGGAACGTACAATTAAGCAAGCTCCCGCAATCAGGAGACTGCTGAATGAAAAGCTGATATGCACTCACTGCCTGCCTGAAACAATGCTGAGGGAGACCCATCACTGTCCAGTGACCAGCCGGCCACAGCAACCAGCCTCAGCTGACTGACAGAATCTGAAGATGTGTGCGTGTGTATTACATTCTCTATCAGGCATCAGTAGCATGACTCTGATTCCCATATTTTCAAGGAGGTGCCCTCACGTTTGTATTATTCGCAGTCAACTGTCAATTACAACTCAACCTGCTGCAGAAGATGACTTTAACATAAGGAACAGAACCGTTTGCCAAAACAGAACTGTCATCTGTGAACCCAGCACACTATAAAAAAAAAAAACAACAAATGCATATATTCATACGAAAAGAGATGTGCAATGCAACATCATTCATTGCTCAGCCACAATGCTATAAACCACGATACTGTTGTTACTAATAATAAAGACGGCTGCCGGCAGAAATATGCAGGGGTCAAACAGCAAGGCTAGGCATGGTTGTCAGGGTACCAGTGGCATTCATACAGAAATGGAACAGGAAGGAAAAAAAACAGTCATGAAATAAAGAATGAATTCCTGTGTACCACAATATTTACATTGTGAAATCATTTATATTCCTTTTATTTGAGAACCATCTTAACACTTACATCCCTTTGAAGCTCACGTCCAAAGTTAGTTTTCCAGACAGACCCTACAAGAAAACGAAGTAAGCATTGAAGGACATCATAGAAGCTAAATTAATTATAAGTTAACTTATGCTTATTTGAATAGAAGGCACGTTAGCACAGTTTCATCAGGGTCGACATAGAAGGCCTTTACTCAAACATATGTTTACAGCATGGAATGCTGACCTGTTTACACACTGTCACAACACCACCACCACTAATAATAATAATAATAATAATAATAATAATAATAATAATAGGGTGTCCCCATCAATTGATATGATTTACTTAAAGGATTCATCAATAGTGTACTACTAACTCCACATGAAAGGTCTGATCTACAAAAAACAGGAGCTGTGTGTACTTGCCGTATAAATGAGTCATCAAGAGTATCATAAGCTATGAATTCTGCCTTCTGATAGCAGCCAGAAGAACCTCATTTATGTTTCGTTCATTTAACGTATGCGAACATTTGCAAGCTGTTGCCATATAAAAGCTTTATTTCCAACAGCCAAATCAACGCACAGCAAGATTTACCTTCCCTGCGTGTGCAAATGATCGAGCTTAATTCATCAGTTAACAGCATAATATTTGTATGCTGCACGAGTCGAGGCACTCCAGTACGCCGCCCTCTCCCGGCGCAAAGTTGGGATTGCAAGAAAACAGACCTGTATACTCCGCTCTCTGACTTCTCAGCTCTCATTCTCTAGAAGATGGCGGACTGTGCTTCATTGCTAGATGAGGAACTCTCTTCCTTTGTCTTCAGTTATCTGACAGAAAACTCCGGGAGCCAGGTAAGTGATGCACGGGTACTGCAGGTGCAGGGTCGGTGCCGCTCGGTTCGGTCGTCGTCTTTGCATGTTATTGGCAGGTGCGTAATTTAGTGATTACATACATGACAGTCGGTGTCTCAGTCAGCGCTGTTTTGCCGGTGTCTCAGACCTTGACATCTGTTCTTCACGTGGAGATATAGGAAATGTTAGTTGTTTGAATAGCGTATACTCATAACTTGGTCATATCAAGTCAGGAATGAGTGAAAAATATGACAGGATTGGTATTTCTGCGCCTGTGTTATATTTATCATTCGGAGTCCCAAAATTTACCTAGTTAGCAACATAAAAAAAAAAACTTGAGCAAGTAAGCTAGTCTATCTAGCATGCATTCTTGTAGATTTCGGAGGATTCAGACACGTGGGTGCTATCTAGCTTTCATCTCTTAGAAACTTGTATAATATGTAACACGCTATTTAGTTAATGTGAAGTATTTTGTATATGTTACACGCAACGTGATGCTGAGATGTATATAAATAATAAAATAGTTCGATTATGAGTCAGTTATAATTAACGCATGCAATGGCCCTTGCCAAAGGAAGTTGTATGCAATCGATGTTCCGTTTGCCAAATTCATATTTTACTGTATCACTTGCACACTGTACATAGCACTGTGTCAGAGAAATTGAACGAAGAATAAAAAAATGCATTACCATAACTAGCTATACAGCTATAGTGGTCTTCATGAGCAGTATGGTTTCAGCTTCTGTTGTGAACAGTTTTGAAGTTAAATATGTGCTTTTTTCAGTGGGGTAAGTGGGTAATTCATATGCCCCTTCAGAGATTCTGTGGCGAGAGAGTGGTGATGCAATGTTTAGTACTTCTGGCTAGATTTTCGCTGTGAAGAACACTGAATTGTGTTTTCGTAACAGTTTGCGTAACCGGCCGCTGTTACAAAACCTCGAGTGAGTTTATTATGTGACTAGCTTCAGCGTATACTCTATTGGGTGGCAATTGGCAATACCCCGCCCGTCAGTTGTAAGCGAAGTCGCATTACTTTTGACTTTCCTAATGTAATACTGGGTTACACAGAAGAAGTCAGATTACCCTATGTCTAATTGATAGTATTACTCGCTATTCGAGCTATCTAGCTAATATATAAGGAACACATTCCAGTAAAGAGATGGAAAAAGTATAGCTTGCTAGCTTGCTACATCACTGTAAAGCCTATGATGCTATTAGTCTCTTATATTCAGCCGTGTAAGACCGTCACGGTTTAGCCACTTTCAGTACGAATAAATGGATGTTTGAGGGTGTTGAGGAAGTTAATTGATGTACAGGAATACCATTAAGATAAGATGTATTTGGCTACTAAATGCTATTCTCGATTCAAGTCACATGTAGCCTTCCCACGATAGACGTCGGCATGGTGTGCATCGCATGTCTAATATCGGGAATTTTTTCGCTAAAATATTAATATTTTAATAGTCACTATGAGAACTTACAAAGTCATGGCCATGAAAGAACCAATGCATACTTCATATTTTTCACGTTCATTTTCATTTTTAGTGTAAAAGTTATCTAACAGGAACTTTGTAATTTTATCATATTTTGAAATTTTAATTTTAGTTTGTTTTCCAAAAAGGGCGCCTCGCGATGACCGATGAAAGTCGGTCGTATCGATGTGTGAGCGCAACGTCGTTGATGTAGGAGCGAAGAAGTTGCATTTTGTACATACAGGGCTGTAAAGTTAAGCTCCGCCGTCTGCTCGGTGTAATAGTACTCTATCCTCGTGACCAGTGTATTACAGCAGACGGAGATACTGCAGTCATGTGCTCTCTGCTGTAGTAGTACGAAGGAGGCGTCTCTGATGACGTGCGTGGGACGACAGCAGCGCTCGCTCCTCTGGAGCGCATGTGACCGCTGCCGCTGCACGGTCCCGCCAGCTCGAATCACGATTGAACATTTCACGGTCCTCTGCTCCAGCCTAGTCCGGTCAGAAAGGGATCTAAGAATCAATCGTGACCACCTTATATTGGCCACCCCTCCCGCCAATGGGGAGTTCGCTTGACCTAGAATTCTTGGCGCAGCTGCAGCATAGGCTGCCGACGGTTTCTGAGGATGCGTGGCAGTGCTGGGAGTTTGCCCCAGTTCATCATTGTATAGCAGTATCCGACGTTTATTTGCTTAACTTTTTTTTTTTTTTTTTTTTACAATTTATTATTGTGGTTCACAACTGTATTATTCAGTTGGATGCTGCAGTGAAGATTAGCCATTTTTAGCATTTTTATTTTTAAATAAATTTAAAATTTTGCTGCGTGACCCTATTATCAGGACAAAACGTGTAGGCACTGTCATTTCTGGTAACCACAGCTGTAATGCAATATTGTTATTGTGCATTCA
Source organism: Megalops cyprinoides (assembly GCF_013368585.1). Lineage (NCBI taxonomy): Eukaryota > Metazoa > Chordata > Actinopteri > Elopiformes > Megalopidae > Megalops > Megalops cyprinoides. Next base: position 20,674,480 of record NC_050598.1, on the reverse strand, counting down.
GCTTTTGCTGGCTTGCTTTTTTTCACCCCAGTGTTTTACATAAGCTGCAGTTAGACCTGTGATTGAATAGATGTAGATTGTGATCCCTTACTGTTGGCTGATCCTATCAGTTTGCAGACGGAAGTCTTTGGTTTCCAAATTTAGAGGTGGACCCAGAAACGATATACCTTGTTGAATAGCCAAACAGCTCCTGTAAAGTCCTGTGTTGCAGCAGACAGAAGGCTACTGTGATACAGAGCACTGCAGTGCTATGTGTTCGGCTTTCGTGATAGAGGCTGAGTCACCTGCCTTGTAAGTGTATTACACAGGCGAAAGCACCGCGTCCACGAGATGATCATCGCCTCCATGTCTGCCTGCTGATGGAATATCATTATCATTAGTGAGGGCTATCTGCTTTATTGAGACTCCGATGCACTATTTTTGGTCTGAGATCTGCTGCCATTTTCATTGTGATGTGGATGATATGACACGCTGCATAAAGGGCCAACGCAGGCGGTCAGCGTGGATGTGATAACATTTGAGGCTATTTTAGCCTCTATATCAGAATAATGCTTTACTCAAGAATGAGTAACAATTGGCAGATTTCTATAGGGCTTTGCTTTGATAGTGACATGTTTTTTGATAAGAGGGAAAAATGTAATTTCTTACATTCATAAACAGACTGGATAGGGACATCATTGCTCTGAGCATTGATGGCGATTTGTATGAGTGACCAGGAATGGATCGAAACCCGACAACGTGAGATAAAGAAATTGGCTGGTCCCACCCCCAGTCTGGGAACTCAGTGTAAAATCAAACAATAAAAAAACAGAAGATAGTAGTTAGGCCTACATATTAAACAGTTACATACTGAGGCCTGATTATCATGGTGGCATCACCAAACCCGCTGCCTCACTGCGTTTGTCCAGCTCAGGCTGGAGATTAGCGGCGTGGCTTTCCCGAGGCCTTCACTTCCTTAATGAGGGAGTGTCTTTGATTATTAAAATGTTTGCTTCCTTTTCCCAAAGCACTCGTGATCTTTCATCTGGCTCCAAGACTTCTCTCTGGGGACCTGGGGAGGCATGTGGATGCACTGTCATGGCTCAGCATACACTTCCGACTCCACAGGAACAGAAAACCAAGCAAGGAGTTAGATATCAATAATTAACGCAAAGTAATCCATCATAAGGTTTTGCAGGTTGTGTGGCTGACATCAAAGGTTAGCCATCTTTCTGTTCTGAATCCGGAGCTACAGTAAACCGCGCGAAAGGGCTGTAAATATTGAGCTAAGCGTTGCTCGTTGAGGGTGCCGAGGTCTCCTCCAGCAGTAGTAAGTAGATTGCTTCTGTCCACCGCTGGCCTCAGCAGAGAGATTTGTATCTTCAGCAGCACCTTCATTGTTTCTGAAAATATGAGCCAAGTACCTTTTGTACGCCGCTGGGAGGACGTTGTCGAGGAAGGCATTCCACCGCCATTCAAGTACACAGACCTGAATTAGCTGAGTGGATGGTGCAGATAGGAGGCTACCCAACTTCCCAGTCCATTCTTTTGCCCATGCGTTTTCTTCACTGAACTGCATGTTGTCGGTGTCCAAACATAAACACCTCATTCTCCTCGAAGGCTCTTGATGCAGAAATGAATGGACAAGCTCAGGGTCTCTGCTGCTTAGTCTTATTGTGTGGTATGTGTGATATGCTGTTGCCCATTACAGCAGCGTGATAACAAACAGGACCAAGGCTGTATGGAGGAATGTCTCACTAACAGAAATCCTGGACCCTCTTGACAGCTTCAGATCATAGAGGCATGTTATGAACATAGTATGGATAGAGCTTAGCTTGCCTCGCGCTGCAGTAGCTCACTTTGATCTGAAGAACTGCAGAAGTAACCAACTGGTTACAGTGTTGAAATTAAAATGCCTGGTTTTTGGCAGCAGCCGATATCAGCATGCTGGCTGCAGCCAGCGTCTGCTTAGGTCTCCCGTGGTTGCTGGGGATACGAGTGCTTCAACGGGTCATTATTTGCAAGACCAAGCAGTGTGGCGAAGTCTAGTATGCAAGGCAAATGAGATTGCAGGTGCAAAAGACAGATGACACTACCCCTCTCACTCAACAATCACCTGCTTTTTTAAATGCGCATGGGAGGCACACTGTCCCAAGCTTTATCTCCTCTATCAAAAGATTTTATGATGAATGTAGTGCCTATTCGTGCACATTTACAACATTAATATTAAATCAAAAGAGTTCATTTTACATTTATGTTCTAGGGGGATACCTTACTATTCTAAAATGATGGAGATTTAAATCATTTAAGTGTATTCATATGGTTTAAAAAGGTTCATGTACAGTGTCAAGAGAGGCTAGTTCCTGGAACTTAAAAACAGTAATGTGTCCTGCATGCCAAACTAACCTTTGTATTTGTTTTTATTGCAATTTTTTTACTTATGTTGATGAAGAAGTTTCCGATCAATGGGTAGTTTTAACGGTGCGATTGAAAGAGGTGAGTCCAGCAGAAAATCGCAATCTCTTCCCTAAATGAAGGCCCGGTCAGGGCGGGCAGCAGTCCAGCTCTGCATCAGCTGCTCGGATGGAAACGTTTTCAAGCAAATCACACAGCAGGGCCCAAAGACTCTTGCATAATCAAATCCGAGCTGCACTCCGAGCCAGTTGCTATCAAAGCCCGGGGAGTGTGTCTCATCAAAGCCCGGGGAGCGCGTGTGTCAGGGGGATATGAGATTAATTTTTTTCCAGTTCAAACAGCAGGCCAGAGCTGCAGTTGCTCCCAACGCCATGCAACCCCCCAACCCCCCCCCACCTCACGTGCGGGACTTAGCCGGTATCAGCACAGCTGGGTGGGGGAGATGTGTGTGTGGCTCCTATGGAAAGATGAACAGATAAAGTTGGGAATGGCACCAAATGGCCTTGGGTTTACATTGTGGCCAGTGAATGCGAAGATGGACAGGTGGCATCTGCAGGGATAGGTCACCAGCAGAAGGGCGGGCTTGCGGGATAGCAAGCTGCAGCAGCTCGTGTCGTGGGTGATCCTGACCCACATGGATGTGACAGACGAGAGCCCCAACAGTCTGCCACGCGTAAGGAGTATTGTCCATATGATTTGCTCAGTCTCCCTAAGTGTTCCTGTTAGTTGAACTGGTTCACAGACAGTGCAGCCTGGTGTCTCAGTACGGCTCATTTATCTCACTGCAGGAAACTCACATTACACGTAAGCATTTGGGGTATGCAGCAGTATAACAGTTGACCACCGTTTTTTGCGGTTGGAAAGTGATTTGATGAGTCGGTCTCTCTGGTCTTAAACTGTGAGTATTCCATCATGGAAAAGACTCCAAAATACTAAGACATGCAGTTTGAAGTATTTCTGTATATTTACACAGCGTTGTGTATCTGTACATTGTGTTGAACATTTGCTTTCTGTAAAGATACTCTTCCACAGAACAAATTTTATTGGGACCTGTCTGAGCAGTGAAATATTTTCCAAGCGAAAGTCTTACACAGTTTTACAACCTACTTCAGGTGAACAGTCCGCCAGGTTGCTGTTTGTCAGGCCTGCTTTTGCTAGGTGGGCCGCCCCAGGTGCCTGATTTTTTTTTTTTTGAGGTGAAGTGTGCCTCGCCCTCATGGCTACGGAGAAAACCCGGGAGAGGAAAATTCCAGCGGCAGAGGGTTGAGCAGAGCAAAGAGCCACCCCCTATGGAGGGGGTGCACCGGCCCATCCTTGGCAACACGTCGCCAGGGGAGGGCATGCACGGGCTGGTCGGGGCAAACGTGGGGGCGGTCGGAGCTGGGGAGGGCAGAGAGACCTCTCTATCTACACGTCCCTTCATAAGCGGTGGCGTTCTCTAGGACTGCTGGCAGGGCGGCGTGGGCTGACTCCTTTTCTCTGACTCCTCTTATCTTACTGTAACTCTCTTAAACGGCCGCATCGTTTGTGGTTTTCGTACATCGTCTCCACTCAAGTGTGGTGCTACGCCGCTGTGCGCCTCCGGCAGCAGCCGTTTATTTATTGCTGGTTAGACACTGGTTGTGAATCCAGCATTCCCCAGTCAGACCTTATACCAGCCGGCGTTAGCTGGTGGCTAATCATTGTACGTGTCTCTTGTGCGCTATACTTTTGTAGACAGTTGTGAAAATAGCTGAAGGCTGTTGCCAAAGAAGCGCTTCCCTGAAACTGATCAGTCATGACACATGGATACAAAGCTTTGGCTGTCATTGGGTGAACCCAACACAAATTCAGCACTTTATTTTTAGCGCGTTAACTTTTATTTCTATCATAAAAAAATATGTGTGTAATTTAAAAATAGACCTGAGGTGTATTTGCATAAAACGTTGTTGCAGTTAATTCTGTACAACCTCAATGCCTGATATCTGTGTTCTCTCCTGGCATTTTGTAACCTGGTGAATTGATAGTGTAATTTCAGAAGGCAAGTATAGTTTTTGATGGATATGTTATGTTATATGGATATGCTATGACATATGATATCACAGATGCAGTTGGACTGTATGCAAATCTGCTGTTATGATTCTTTTAAATGGGTCGTCCAAGAAAATTTTTGTTAAGCATATTTAGTAATGCTTCTTGTGTTTTTCGTAAACAGTCTCTTTCTCTGAAATACTGAATACCAGGTGGTGTGATTTCCATATCCAGTCTATACTATTCTGACCTACAGTTACACACAGAAAACAAACAATGAGTAAAACTGGTTGAGCACTAAGACTGAAACAGTGTTGAAGATGAATGGGTGGAAAGCTGCTGGGGATTGCACTGCTATAGACTACATTGTAAACAGTGGCTGAAGGACTTGTGAGAACTGCAAGCCACTACCTGTATTCCTGTGTGAAAGTTTTCCATTCACACCCCAGACAGATGGGTTGGCAGGGATGGGAAAAGTAAAGGGAATAGCCTCCAGGTGCTGCAGTATAACTTTAGTCCTCTCACCCTACTGTGCCATGTACTGGTCAGGGGAAATGGAGAAACCGGGGAGGGCTGTCTCTCTCCTGTGACTTCCCGGGCCTCCTGCCAGCTCCAACAAAACCTGTAAATTTCCATTATCTTTCATGGAGGCAGCCCGGGTGAGGCAACAGGCGTTCTCCAGAGCAGCACCACAACAGGTGAACAGGCTCACTCCACAGCCCCTCCTCCCCCTACCCTAAGCCACTCCCCCCCAACTGCCTGTGACCTACTTCAGCCGTGAACTTTTGGCTTGGCAGGCTTAGCCACTGATAGCGTGACTACAGCCCCAGAGCTGGTCATTGTCTCAGCCAGCCTCGACTGGCCTCACTCGGGTGTCAGTGCCACCCCCAGCGCAGAGTCCGCCTCACCTCTGCACAGCCTGCCTTTCACCCCTGCCTCGGTTTGGCCCTGTCCCAGCTCGTATATGACCCCCCTCTGTGCCAAGCAGATCTGACTGGGGGCTATCGCTGTTCATTGTTTTGCGCAACGTTGTTGCACTTAAGTGCTCTTGAACTTAGATTAGGAAATAGAGGGATGCCTGACACCGGTAGAGACTTGCCTGTTGCACACGATTTCATCCCAGACCCACACCCCCCAGCAGCCAGCTCTCTCCCCCCCTGATGAAAGTTGGTAAAGTATGTTGGAATGGGGTGTGCCGTGATGTAAAACGAGGAAACAAAAATATCCTCCGGCCTTTGCACGGAAAGCCTTTTGTAGGATGTTGAATGTTTTAATCCTAGAGAAATTAGCCCGTATTGGTGACAGTGCCCTCTCGATGTAGCTGTTGGATTCAGAAACCCAGCTTTGATCAGTGGGGATCTCCCTGCTTCACCTGGCATGCTCCTGCAAGATTGCCGTTGGAATTTTGTCTTTGTCATGGTGATGTGAGAATTTAGGACCCATGACTTCCGTAACATTGCCTGTATAAAAACACATTTCCTTGTCACAAAGAGCTTGCCTTAAATAGGGCTCCATAACCTTCACTTTATATCTTAACTTTAAACCTGCCGCACCACTGCAGGCTTCGGTGTGCCTCCTTACAGCAGTGGAACATTTTGTTCCCTCGTTCGCCTGCTTCCTAAATGCAGGGAAAGTGAGCTGAACTCTTCGGACACGGAATAAGCTACTGTTGCTACTGCGTGCCCGGTGGGCAAAATTTTTAGCAATCACAGGAGAAAGTTCCAGAGTCAGTTCAATTCCCTGTCAGAGCCTTGAATTGTGCACACTACACAGGATGTTTTATTTTCTCCTCCATTAGCCCTCTCATGTACTCCCTCAGCACTCTGTGTGCCTCTCGCTCGCTGCTGATGCAGTGCTGCCGTCTGACCTTATTCTCAGGCTCTGCGAGGAAACTCGTGATTTCGGAACAAAAAAGAAAAGAACGGTCTCACTGGCTGGCTACACCTTCATTTGCATGCTTCGTGCAGCTCCATCATTTAATAAATTAGCCGAATGTCCATCCCGACATGGGTACATCGGCACGTCGGTCTGTAACTGGCGACAGCCTGGAGCAGACAGCTCAGATTTAACGCCGGGGCCAGACTGTATTATCCCCGTAGGAGGAGCGCTGCTCCTGCTTTTTGAAATGGACTCCCTCCGTTTAGTTTTCCTTGATCAATTTATTGCCACAAACAAAGAGGGAGGAACTCTAAAGCTTGAATGCGGGATGCACAGTCTTTCACGCACATTTGAACCCATGCATACGGACACACACACACGCACACACACACACACACACACACACAGACATTCACACACATATGCACATACACATGGACACACACACATATACACATGCGCGCACACACACAAACACACACACACACACACAGACATTCACACACATATGCACATACACATGGACACACACACATTTACACATACACACACACACACACACACACAAACAACTATTAGCTTGAGTTGTCTGATGGATTATCCCAGTTTGTTCGTCATATGTCTAGTAAAAGTGTCAGGGTACAATCACCTCCGGCAGACCCTCAGATGAGGCGCACAAACATTTGTTTTGGGGAGGGGGGGGGAGTTATAAGGGAGATCTGCTCTGCTCCTGATGGCTTATTGATTTCTGTGAAGTTATTTTTCTTGTGGTGCTTTTAGGGGAGGGAAACCATCTCACCCTGAGGTGCTCTGTCCTGGCAGTTTGGGGAGAAGGAGCATGATGAAGATGCTGATGGTCGTGATGGTGGTGATGACAGGGGTTTCTGCGCGGTTGTCACAGTGCAGCTCCGGGGTTCTGAGCATGTGAACACGTGTTAAGGAGCAGGGGCGCACAGCCATGTTCCAGGCTCACATTCGTGCCACGTCTGACGTTTCCTGTGTCAGCGTGATCGCCGGGATTCGGGGGAGATAAGAGGGAAAAAGCTCGCACATCTGTAGGGTGGTCCTTCTGGGATCTCTGCTCCTTTTTCCAGCCTCGTCACAGCTGTGGGAACCGTAGGAGCTGATCCGAGTTCGTGTCCGCCCGAGGGTGCAGAGCCCCTCCCTACACGCGAAAAACCACGGCCAGTTTGTGGTGGGGAATATGAATTTGGCAACCCTCCAAACTGGTGGGATTCAAAAGGTCAGGCACAATTTGTGGCCGCTTGTTCGCCAAACCGCTGGCCTCCTTTGTAACGCCGCCTGTTTAGAAGGCAGGTCATGACGAGGCCACTTTGCGGCTCTTTCATGTGGAGAATACGGCTCGGCTGTGGGTGGTGTCACAACACGATTGTCTCCCGATGTGCCGGTGGCCCCGCAATGTGTGCTGAATGTTTTTTCGGGGGGGCTCTCTTTCTGGAGGGTCATTAGGATGGGAGAGGCGCACCGAGGCGCCGGTTCCTTGCCAGGAGCTGAAGGTTCTGCAGGGGCTAGAACAGAGCAGGGATTGTTGGGGACCTGCAGAAAAGCCTTTTGCAGAACATTCTCGCAGGTCCCGCCTCGCAGGGCGGCAGAGCTGCGCAGACAAAGGGCCTCCACAGATGGCACTCCTGTTAAAACAGACCCTTGCCCTAAAAGAGCGACCGTTTCCACATCTGCAGACCGGAAACAAAAAAAAAAAAAACTTTTGCAATGGCCATTTGCGCAAACGTTTCCATCAAAAGAGTCCGGCCGAGGCTGGAGATGTGGCGCGGTTAGAAAGTGCTTGTGCGAGAGAATCAGGATGGCGAAATGAGTAAGTCATCCTGTTCCCTGTCAGCGACTTACATAAGCTCATCCCACACCTCCGTTCTAACGCCCACAGAGGCGCGCTGTGACACAAACCCTCGAGCTGCACCCTGGCGGACACCCACGCTCTCTCTCCCCAAAATACTTTTTAAGCAGCTCTACGGTGAAGATCCAGCGGAACATCCACAGGTATTTATACGACTCCAGAGGGTTATTTTTTTATCCCCCTCATATGGAACTCTCATTAATATATAACCAGTCTCCGCAATGGACTGGTAATGGCTGGTATGAACGTGCTCCTGCGGCAGTGTCCTGAAATGCTCACAGTGCAGGCACATGGAATACGTTTTCATTGCTGCTTCCGAGCATAGGATGGCCATTACCCAGAGTGCCCAAGCCAGAGTGCCCAAGCCAGGCCCACCATGGAGTGGTGCCGTGGCCAGCATCCACAGTTCACTGTCCATCATACTCGGCAGTGACTCGGCAGTGACGCACGGGTCCTCGGGTCTCCTGACCAGCAGAGCCGGCCAGAGGGCTGCCGTTTCGCAAACCCCCCCCCTCTGGTGTGGCACAAAGTCCCCCAGGACTTTCACAATCCCAAACTCCTTCCATCCTCTCTTATCTCCTGCCGTGTGATGAAAAAGAGGACACAATGTATTAAGCGAAGTGCAGGCGTCGCTGGCTGCAGCAGATGCAGCGCTGTTTGCCCTCAGACGGAAGGGATTTGTGTTTGTTTGAGACAGTTGTGTTTGTACAGGCACATGATTGTAAGTGTTTTCCTCTGCCGAGCGGGGTATCTGCTTCTGAATGCGAGCACGCGAAAGAAAAAAGGCGTTATTTCTGCAGAAACTGTAAAGTCGGAGAGGAGTATTTTACATCACTCACTTTGTGTACGGGTCACTCATCGTTTATTGTGAGCAGGAGTTTTCTGGCCTGGTGCCTGGCAGTAAAAAGGCGCAGCGAACATGTTTGGGATTGTAAACAGTGTTTTTCCCCAAACCTCCATTTTAGGCCAGCGTTTTCTCAGAGATTCTATTGTTGTCCTGAATATTGATTTCTAGCCTCTCCCGAGCCTCGCTGTTGATATTTGTTGCGCTAATTTAGAAGGAACATTCTGTTCTATTGACATTGCAGGCTTAAAAGTTCCTTGAAGTGAAAAGGTTGTGAGGCGCTGTTGGAAATGGCATTGTGTCGTGGATCACTGTGCGTAATGACTCGCGGGTTCCATTAAACGCTGTTAACTGTTGTTTTAATTGAAATCGTTACTTTTTTTGTAACCGCTGGTTGATTGTCTGCAGGGTTTTCTTGAATGCCGGTGTACGATGTCTTCAGTGAAATAAAGTGAATTCAGCAGCGGAATCCACACTTTACCACAGTTTTATGATGCCAGATGCTCATAATGGCAGGAATGAATGAAGTAGTGAATGAATGAACGAATGAATGAATGGATGAAGGAGTCTGTGTAAACAGCAGTTAGTGCTTAACGCTCTCTCTTTCTTGTTTTCCGTTAGCATTATGTGCTCACACCTCTCATTCACGGGTGTGGGGTTTTGCCTTGCTTCAGGGCATTCAGTGATCGACCAGCCTGGTGTGGGGAGAGCTGGAGTAGGCTGAAGGATCCATTGACCAGCCCAGGGGGAGCCGGCCTATGTTACGCCCTCCCCCCACACGCATGAGAGCGGCAACATGGAATCACTCAGCAGCATGCGTGTGGAAAGACAAGGCCGCTCACGAGCCGGACCACAGCTGGCTTTTACAGCCAAGCATTATTTACTGTGCCTCAGCAAACTGGCTTTCAGAGGAACGAGGGCTCTGATTGGTGGCCCGGGGAAGGGGGGGAGAGTGATCCGGTTCTAACCTGACTGTTTGAGATGTACCGCAGAGTTGACGTAAAGGAGGAAATTTGATGCAGTTCCCTGGGTTTTGGGCAAAGGAGAGAAATGGGAAGAAATGATTGGAAACTGAGGCCATTTTGTCCGACAGCATGAGCGCTAGAATCCTCCAGGCTTTTCAGCTCGCCCCGGTGTCAGTTGATTTGAAGGGCCCAGTAATTGCTTTCTGTCTGGCGGCACTTCTGTATGGAAAGCAGGACCCGGCTTCCTCTTTTGTGACCAGTAAATTAACATTGGACGAAAGAGTGTCTCTCTTCATCTACCTCTGAGCCCTACAGTGTCAGTGGTTTTATTTTCAGGCTAATTTTGTAGATATGAAAGGTGTTTTCCATGCATATGGGCGGCTGGTGCTTGGATGTATGTGTGTTTGTTTGCCGATGGAAGGGGGGCAGCATTGATTTGAGTGGGGGGGGGCGGGTCAGGTTGTCACGGGCGAACTCAAAGGAGGGCTCCCTTTGATCGGACACCTGTGAGGTTCAAAGCGCCGTCCTCCCCCCCTCTGATGAACGTATTTGCTTTTTTAAAAACAAACCCGAACAGAACATCCTTTCTGAGTGGAAGCCCCGGGCGCACACTGCGTAGTATTTTTACTTTTGCCCTGAGAAGGTCCTGCAGTGTGCAGAAGGAACTATGCAAATAACAGCAGACTCTGTGACATCTGCTTACGTCTGGCTGACTGGAAACTTTCTGTCTATCTGTGAGAGCAGACGTGATGAAGAGACTGCCGGTCGGTCACATATAGAGGAACTGAGCCCAACAGCGCTCAGTGCGGCTCCACCACTGTCTGCCTGAGTTTAGCTTTTTAGACCAAATATGGCCATAGTGCTGTGTAAAGTGGGGAGTCACGTGCAAGTCAGCCCCGGGGCACGATCCCACTGACTGTCTTAACGGGGTAATTCCACTGTGTGAACCGTGTGCAGCCCTGAGGCGACAGCGCTGGGTACTGTTATGCGTTGGCTAGTTGACTGCTAGTTGCTCACCGACTTTTTCTTGCAAACTCTAGATGACTTTGCAACTTGCAGCAGAAGTGACAACAAGCCCCACCTCTGTGGGAGGCTGGGCTGTTGCAGCGTCTTGAACGGCTGAGCTTTTTTTAGCCATACGCCGAGACTCTCAACAGCCCCCCCCCCCCCCCCCCCCCCTCTCATTAACAATTTAAGACGGGACGGCTTGCATTAACGGAAAGGGTTAGTGCGTAGTATACCTCCGGACGCTTATATTGGCTGTGGAGCGCTATGGCTTAAAGAACACTACAAATGACATGCCATGCTTCCTGTGCATGTAAACAGCAGCAACATCTCACAGCCCTGCCTGCAGCGGGAGCTCGGCCTCTGAGCCAACTTGTCTACTCGTGGTCTATTAATGTCCACCCTCTGCACTTGCTGTTGTGACCTGCTGCCCCTGCCCTTTATTCCAGTTTACGAAGATGCCTAAAATGGTTAAGGAAGGAATTGCTGGAAAAAGCCTCAGTGTCTGAGAGGCTGACGCTGGAAGCTGAGGAAAGGGCAGCGCGCCATTCCTGCGGTGTGGTGTTGTACCGGAGCCTCAGACCTCCAGAGGTACCTGTGCCGGGTCCCTCCACTCTCATTCACGTATGGAGCAGGGCTTCCCTCCTTTCAACAGGCTGCTAACGATGAAAATAAGGCCTAATTATAGGACATGTGAGGGTGTGCAGCCTGAAGTCTCACGCAGACTCATCATTTTCTACACGTCTCTTGTTGGTTTGTCGGGTTTGGCGTACAGTACTGCACCAGGGCTGAGTACGCTGGGTAGCTGCAGGCCGCTGGCTTGCCTGTGAAACCGCTCTGATCAGAGCAGCCTCACACGGCCCTGCTTCACTCCCAGTGTCACATCAAATGAACAGCAGGAAGAGGCTCCCCTCTTCGGCCCTCGAGGGATCTGCAGCGTCTCTCTGCGGAGAAAAGCGTCCAATTGACAGTTTCTCTCGGGGGGGGGGGATAAAGAGGGACGTTGCAGAGGGGAGCCGCGTCATTTCAGGCGTGGGGAAGGAGGTTGGGCGAGGCACGCTAGCAGACGGAAGAACCGTCGCCGGGCGCCCCGTAACTCTTGCCCTGGCGGTGTAAATCTTCCACCTATTTATTTACACGTCGCCCGTGTCCCCCCCCTCCCCGCTGATGTGAGATTGAAGAAGTCTGACGCCCTGATGCATTCTGGACCGCTCGGAGGGGCGAGAGGGGTGAGTAATGGGGCGGGAGCCGGGCGATGATGTGTCACATAGGCGTCCCTCAGTCCAGATTTGGCTCTCAAGGACAGCGCCGCTGATTGGATTGGCAGAGGCCCAGGCCGGGGAGGAGTAAGCCGGGGAGGGTCGCACATCCAGATTCAGCCAGAGCCAGGTGAGTGTTGCACCAGATGTGCTCGTGTTGGGCTGGCATTTAAATCATGGCTCTATAGGAAGCGCTGGAATCGACATGGCCGCGTGTTGCTGCACAGCCGTTACAGATTCGGCACACGCGGCTGCACTAGCTTACGTCACCGTCACTGACGTGAGCTGTGAGTGTAAACATATGACACGCTTCACGGCAGCTGCGCATACAGCATGTTGGCTGCGGAGTTAGTCAGGCCGTGTACATCGTGTTCGTCTTCTGTGGAGTTACTGTGTCATGGTGAAGGTCTGTAAACACTGTGGTTGGAACCCCTGAATCGGAACCAGGATTGGAAAGTGCACAATAATAATAATAATTATTATTATTATTGTTGTGTGGTTTCCAATAATAATGATAATAGTTATTATTATGCACTTTGCAATTCTGCTTCTGATTCAGGAGTTGCAACCAAATCAGAACCAAGGTTAGAAAGTGCATAATAGTAGTAATAATAATAATATATTCAGGCAGTTAAGGGAGAAAACAGCGCCTCACCTCACAGGGGGATGGAATGGCTTAATCATTTCAAAGATCAGCATGCAGCACGTTAATTGCAATCATATTAATAACAATCACAGCAGACACCAAAACAACAATTCCATGCGGGCTTCCTTTCGGCGGTGAGGGTGTTGGGGATGGACGGGGGCGTAGCTATGGTAACAGTAATACCGAGAATGACACATTTCGGTGAGCTCAGTAACGGGGCGGAGCGAGGGCGGGGCGGACCCCGCGCTGGCTCCAGCTGTCTGTCAGTCCGGCGGAACTTCGCCGTGATAAATAGGACGCGCTGGAGAGGAGAGGGGACATGCCTCTCGGCTTTGACCTCGCTGAACTCATAAGCATGGCTACTGTGGGATTTATTACACCTAGGGCACATGTGCACACGCAGAGCTATAACCTTTCAGAGCTGAAAGGGGAGAAGACAGCAGAAGCTCTGGCAGAGCATCTGTGAGCATGTGTGTGTGTGTGTGGGTGTGTTTGTGTGTGAGGAGAGGCAGCCAATCACATACACTCCCTCCCCCTTGCAATACAGTTATTATTTGCATATTATATTAGTACCGGAGTGGACCTTGTATTTGGCTGAAGGAAATAGCTGACACGGTCGCCGCAGAAATCGATTTTTACTGTGGCGGTTTCCTTGTGTGGGTCGAAGTCCTCCTCAGATAACCCGGACAAAGGTAAGAAAGCGAAAGCGAGCCGCGGCACGGCGCAGGGGAGGCGGAGCAGGAGGGACATGTTCCCCGTACCACGCGAGTGCACATCGTGTTCCACACGCACTGCATTCCCCCCCCGACTGTACACATCGCGGTCTCCTGAACGCAAACATCATGGCCGCCCAAACCTGACAGAAGGTGGAAAAATAGGTGGAAAAATACGCCGTTTGCGCATGCCGGCACAACCCGCCGAGCAGCGGACTGTGACACTTGGCCTGATGCAGAGATGTGGCTTATCAGTGGCCTTTAGTGCCTTTCAGCGTGGTTCCTGAAAAGCATGCTGGGAAGCAGCACTGTAACAGATTGAGAGGTAGCTCTAGTTTACTTACTCAGTCAGTAACTTAGGGACAGCTGCGTCTGGGCAGGAGCACTGGACAGTAATGGGAGAGCAGTATCAAAGAGTGGAGGTAGTAAGAACTATTACTGCAGGAAATGACAGGCTAAAAACAACGATATTGCGTCACCACAGGGTTTATGAATGGATTAGTAGAATGTCACATACTATTTCTGCACTGCAAAGTTTCTAAACACATCCTTCATTGGCGTAGCCCCACATAATTTGTCTGTAATGGGCTAAATAATATATAATGTAATATTGCACAGGTTCTTTAGCTTCTCCCAGTGGCGGCTTTAATTCTGTTATACAACCGCTTATGTCACAGGCAGTCACTGTTTTCACAGTTGTGAATGTGTAAAGACTGCAGACGCATTTTAAACGGCGCAAATTATCACACCCGGATCACTCTCTCCCAAATAATAATTAAAAAAATGAGAAGTGACATTTGTGTCACAGGATCTGGACCCTGCACATTCATTAAGTGTTGCTGCTAAAGCCAATGAAAGAAGGTGTGTGTGTGTGTGTGCGCGCGGAGGCGAATCTGGGCCATGCGAGTGTAATAGGCCTTGGGGATGAGGAACACTTTCATAGCATTTCAATTATGTCCCCCAGGATGGCCAGTGTCTTTGGCAATGCTGCTCAGGCTGCCTCCTGGCAACCGCGTGTCCTTGCGCTTGGGGGGATGACCTTGGAGGATACTGTGTGTCAGCAGTTTTGGGCAGGACGAAAGGTGTGTTTTTTCCGAGCCCGTGCCGATCCTGTCTTCGTGGCCGTCACAGACCCCCCTGCCCCCCCCCCCCCCGTCCTTCACTGCTACAGTTGACTACCGTGATGCCGATGCCAAAATGGGAATGGCAACCTTGTACCAGGGCAGCCATGGAGAAAGAGGGGGAAGCGAGGGGGGGGAGACAGCGACAGACAGATAGCGAGAGAGAGACACAGAGAGAGAGATAGAGAGAAAAAGAGAGAGAGAGAGAGAGAGAGACTGTGAAGGAACAAATGTGACGCATGTTACAGTGGTGCCGAGCCGGAGGGAGAGGGACTGCTTTCTGCCGGGGGGGGGGGGTGGAAGGGTGAAAAATACGCCGAGGGAGCTCATGTCTCAGCAGCCGAAATGGAGGATTAGGATGGGTCCTCTTCCTTGCCTCCTCTCTCTCTCTCCCTCTGTCACTGCCTGTCCCTCCATCTTCCTCTCCTCCGTGCATCTCTCTCCTCCTGCTGCCGTTCGCGTTCGCTCCCTCCTCCGTCTTGCCATTTTGCCTCGCCCCCCCACCCCCCCCCATCTCTGTGTTCCTCTGTGCCTCCCCCTCCCCACACGTTTGCGCTCAGCACTCAGCCTCTATCACATGAACAGGGTCGGCTCAGGACAGCGCTGTCTGGAAGGACGTTTTTTTTTCCCCTCCCTCTCCTGTTGAAAGTGAAACAGATGAATAGACGAAACCACAGAGATGCCGGGAGGAGGGGGGGGTTTTCTCCAGAGCAGGTCCTCTCTGGCTGTACGGCCTGTGACATTGTGCATTTGTCTTATTGGAGGGAAGGTGGCGGAGGAGGTGAGGGCCAGCTTGCGGTGGGCGAAGGAAGTGGGGCTGAAGCTCAGCTATTGTCTTTTCACTAATTAAACCACCAGGCTCTTAATTAACACCACCTGACTCACAAGCCATGCATCTGAGCCAGAGTGCAGGGTAGTGTCACCAGAGGTCTGTGTATTTAATCCCTTTACATTATTGCATGTTCTAACATGTTTAACAAACAAATGATGTTTTTACTCTTCTAAAAAAAATTCAAAATGTCCAACCCAAGTCTGTCAAGGAAGAATTATTCCTGGCTTAATTTTCCTCCTTTCAGCATTGTTCCCATTGTTCGCAGAGCCATGCTGACATTGACATAATTTTCCTGCAGTTGAAATTTTTATGTTTGGTTGACAGTATTGTTGCGTTTCCTAGCAGTGCTTCTGTTGATGAGTCCTTGGAGCCGAATGCATACAATTATAAGGAAGCGCTATCTCCCGGAAAGAATGGGTTCAGGAAGGTTTCTGTTATTTTGGTTAGACATGAAAGGCAGGAATTGCAGCAGGCCTGACCGGTCTGAGAGTGCCTTGTGTAGTCAAACCCCACAATCATAACCGCTTACCACTCGTCGGTGGAGCACTCTCCCTGGCGTTCCCTCTCAGTGGCAGCTCTGGAGGCCTGAAGTGGCTCGGACGCACAACTTCCTCTTGCGTTTTCACTTTACTCGTCAAACGGGGCTTTAATAAAAGTTTTATGGAAAAAGCTGCAGGAGTCTCAGAGGCTAATGGTTCACTCTGCACCTAATTAAATCCCCCCCCCCCCCCCGATAAATTAAAGAGCTTTGTTGTGTTCTTTCCGCTATTCAGCCTGGTCTGAAATCAATCAAAGATTAGGTGGTCTGAAAGGTGCGCTCATTGTGTGGCCTGGACAAGACAGACTTATACATTACCTGAAGCACTCAGTTGCTAATGGATTGTTCACTGGTTCAATAGTTTGTGAACCTCTTTATGTTCCGTGTGGTGTCTCTGAAGGGATCAGTCAATGCAGACACGCATAGAAGGCTATTCCCCTTTCCTAAACACAGACAGGTAATTTGGAGGGGGGGGCTGTTGGTTGACTGAAGTGTGGAGTCCAGTCACTGAGGTGATACTATGCATCTAATGTCCAGGGTCTGCTTTCAAATTACGGGGCAAATACATGCAGCAGGTAAAACGCTTTGACTCGTTAAGTGCTTTACTTGCAGTGTTTATTTAACATCCGCGGTTCAATTTGGGCTTTCTGGCCGTGGTTGCAATAGAAATTCTCCACATCCCCCCCCCCCCCCCCAGAGATATCCTCTTTTAGCAGCTCTAAATCATTCATGCTCCTGGTGAGAAGAAGAGACCGTGTTAATGTGACACTGCCACGGTGGGATGGCCACTGGAGGGGACGCCCATTGGGGGGGGGGGGTGCTGTTCCGGGGGGTAAGGGAGCTCCTCTTTTTGGGACGCAGGTCCCCTGTGCAGGTTTGATATTTACTCTGTGTTTGAAAACAAAAAGGCCTGACCTTTCAGAGAGGCTGGGTGCTGAGAGACACATGACAGGGAACCTTTGCGAATGCCGGGAGAGTTCTCGCCACAGCCCCACGCTCTGGTTAATGTGTGTGTGTGTATGTGTGTCTGTGTGTGTGTGTGGATGCATGCATAATATTCAAAAATATGTTGTTTCTTGTTACAGTACCTTATGTTTCAGTGAAACCGAATGGTGGAATTGAATTAACTAGATCATACAGCATCTCTGAAATACTGTGATATATTCTTAAATTACACTATGACTATGCACTCTGGAGTGGGAACAGAGCATTCCAACCCAGATTGGCCTTGAAATGGTGTGCTTCTGTTGTGTAGAAGGTAGGCCTTGCAGTGCTTTTTCTGTATGATATGAAATATGCAGCAGTTAGTGAGTGCAGTTGAATGTCAGTTCAGCTTTGAATAAAATGTGCTGAGGCATTGTAACATTCATGATCAAATGCGCCTTGTGGGGAGTTAAAGATGAACACCCATCAACAGCAAAGAAGAATGTATTTTATATCAGAAGTGAGGAGTCAGATTTGAGTTTCTGCTCCCTGAGGAGCTCGCTACCTGTGGGAGGTAATGTCAGATGAGGTCAAACGGATTGCGTTTCTCCGTTGCCATAAGCTTCGCAATGAGGCGGTAGTCTCTAAATCCCGTCCGTAAAAACACTGCACTTCTTCGGCGCAAAGGGTTTCGCTTGGTGGCCTGCCAAGGGAGGAATAAAACACACTTAGACAGAAAACAGAATTAATTTTGTTTGAATTAGTGGGGATTTGAACTGCCGGTGGCTAGCGTTAAGCCTGGAGAGCCGTGGAGCTGCGGTGATGCTGCAGGACAGCTGCAGTGGAGCCCCCATTCCCCTCCCCAAGCGGATGCCACTTCACAGGGGGCAGGTCTGCGGGTGTTTGGGACTGGGACACAACCGCATACCACACAATGTCCACGTCTGCTGCGCTAAAAAAAAAGTTCTTTCCTCTTTACTGAATTCCAGTTCTCTGTGGTGGGTACTGCTCAGGAGTCTGGAGATTGCTAGCTGGAATTAGTCAATAAGGATGTTTGAAACAAACATCAGTGCCTCAATCGCCCAAATTTCTCACCGTTAAGTAAAGCAATTGGGAGACAAGTGCACAGCTGGAATTTGATTAGTAGACCATTTATGGTGTGCTGTTAAGCAAACAGCAATCGAGGGGATTTGCTTTGCAGCTGGTCTGCTCTAGAAGTACTCGAATGTGCAGTGGAGACATGAGCTACCTGTGAAACAGCAGTGGAGCCCAGCGGCCGCTCTGTGTGAGCGGCTCTCACTGTACCTCCCCTGTCCTGCTGCCAGGCCCAGTGAAAGGCCTGGATTTGAGGCGGCTTAAAGAGGCCGATTAACGCTCCACCGCCGAGGGGAGCCAGCGGTGGAGGCTTTGGCCTTTGACCTTGAAGGGGGAAATCAAATGTCCAGCGGGGTGCCTTTCTGACCCTCATTCCACTGGTGTACAGTCACGGCTTAGCCGTCGGCGGCCCGCAGTTGACAGGCTTGTTAAAATGGTGCGATGTCCTTGACACGACAGTTCCCTCACCTAGATGAGGAAGGGAAAGCTGAAGTGGAAAAAATGTACGCTGCTTTAATTACCCTTAATGACCTTAACCAATGGCTTATCCTAACAGATTCGTTAGGGGCTGAAAACAGGTTGGCACATGTAAATCTTACTTAGCTCAACCTTACAGCCTCGCGGCCACAGCATGGTCACCAGGTTCAGTTATCCTCTTCCCTTAAGAAACAAAACAGTAGAAAACCCTAAATGCTTAGCTCCACTGTATCTACTGAGTTCCAGCTGGACTGCAATATCGCTCGTACATCCATTAGAATAAGGCACAGGGCAACGGGCTGGTGGGAGGATTGAATTAGGGGTGAATTAGCGGGTGAAACGAGCCTGATTCTTAGGCCCGGACTTGTGCTGTTAAGCTATCCTCTGCACCTTTGCAGTAATGGCCTACGCGGGGGCCTGGCAGATGGCTCTGCCTTCTGTTTCGGCATTAGGAATTCAGTCATGAGTCATCCATAACTTCAAACGCTCACCCGGAACCCCTATGCAGAGAAGGCCTGTGGAACAGTCACGACATCCTCCAAAGGCCTCCCTGTGAAGTGCTGATTCCAGTGAAATGTATCAGTTGTGGATTAAGTATGTTGCATGCTGGGAGTATTAGGAAAGGGGGCTTACTGTATAGAGATTAGTGCAGAACTTTTTTACCCGGAGATTCAGACTGGAAATCAAAAAATGCAGTATTTCCTGATGCACTGACTTGTTCAGAGAGGCAACCAAAGACTGCAAAAAGTCTCGTCAGGGCTGGGCTGATTATAGAATTTTATCTTTGATTAAATAGCAGGTTAATGCACCTATAACTTATTTATTGCAGTGCTTGTGGCTGCTAATAATGCCATTTGCCTCGGCGGTTTTCCCGTTTGTCCGCTCCGGGGAACCAGCTGCCCTCAGAAATGACAGAACCTCACAGCTGAGTGGGAATTCATTAGGCTGGTGTCGGGATTTGCTCTCTGCGGTTCGAAAAAAACCCTCCTGGAAACGGCTTCATCCTCCGTGGCCTCCCAGGCGCTGGCACGGACCCCAGGCAGCTGTTAAAACTCGGGAAAGAGCGGTAGAGGAAGAGGGCCCTGAAGAGGGCAGAGATCAGCGCCGGGGCCTCGGTGCGTTCCAGCGCGCTTCCAGACGCCCGGGTCTGTAGCTCTCACTTTGGTCACATGTCTGGCAGCCTCTACGAGCTGTTTTTATTTCAAATGTCAGACCGCAGTAATGTGGGTCACGGGACTCTTGATCAAATGGCAGCGGCGTTAATCAAACGGTACTCACGCTGGGAGGTCGATCAATGTCTCGCCTCTATTTTTGGGTTTGAAATGTTTGGCTCATGTATATCTTTTATATGTCAGTGTGTCCTTTTTCAAGATGTAGTAGGATTGCTTTAACTTCTCTTGAAAATCACAATTTTGGGAGCAGAACAATCACTGTGTGCTGTTGAGTCATCTACTCGTGAGTCATGCTTAATATGCATGTTGTTTTGAGGCCTTAGTGGACTGACAACCTGACTGCAGCATTCACTCAGATGTGTTGAGATGTAGAATAGATAACTGAGTGGGGTGGAGTCTTGCTTAGTGAAGTGAGAAGCCAGCCACAAGCGAGCTAGTTGGGGCACTGCTGCTGTATTCCTGAGCAAAGCACTTAATTTGAATGACAGGTATCTAGCTGCATGATTTGAATGCACATAAACGAAATGCCATAATTGCAGGATTAGCCTGGAAAGGGCATCTTCACAGCTTTGAGAATAATGCAGTGTTAGGAAATGCAGTTTTGCAGGCCTGTTTCAGTTGTAGAGATGACACAAACTGTAGCAGAGGAGGAGGGCCGCTTGCTTGAGAGCGAGACTCGAATCTGAGCCACGGCACTGTCCTTTCGACCTTTGAATTCCTACACAAAGGTCAGCTCCACACTTCAGCCAGGTCTAGGGTTTCAAAACAAACCCCGTTCTTGCAGGGTACCCCAAAATAGACCTGGGGAGTGTTTTTTTTTACCTCAATTTCTTGGCTGCCACCGGGAATGGCAGTAACCCGAGATGAAGATTTATGACTGCTGCCATGACACTTGGCGTTACTGTGACTTTCGTCTACTCCTCATTGCCCCCTCTTGCCTCGACACTCAACCCATAACGTACTTTGGAAAGCAGTCTGTAACAGTTAAAATGCACCATTGGCTGGTATCCAATTGTGTTTGAAGCTTGCAGTATTAAGTGGGACTCATTTAATATCATGAACATTCATTGTATTCCTCTGTGATATTAGAAGAACTAGCCGGCTAATTCAAGCATGTCAGCCTCAACACATCTGTCTTTGCAGCGTTCTTTGAAATTGGATCAGCAGTCCAAACGCAAAAGAAGTGATGGGGAAAAATGTGGAGTTATTATAGTGCATGATCAGCCATTTTCCATTGTAGATGAGAATGAGATAGGTCCTGCTTGTTTCTTTGATGCTTCAGAATAGAAAGATGACACCTCTGTGCACATACATTCTCTCACTGCTAACATTTCAGCCGTGAGCTCTAGAAAAGGCTCAACTCAACTGAGAACTGTTGTATGTCCATGTAGAGTCAAAACACTCTGGATTGACACAGATTGTAGATAGGCATATAAAGTAAAAGTGTCTTTTGCCTTTTCATGCAGCTTGCCTGTAGATGGGGCCTTCTGCAGCATGTTAGAATCAGCTTAAAATGTGAGCTTTTTAAGGAGAAACACATGAAAGTATTGAACTGCTAAGTACTGAAGTACCGAACTGTCACAAAATTAATTAATTGGATTCTATAAAATGGAGTGAGTGAATTTAGTTAGCATTATTCATTTATTTTGTAGTCAGTATAAAAAAATGTTTATATGTGATATCTACTTGCTTGTACTGTATTAGTGGATCCCTTTTATTGAACTAGTTATGATATTAGAAGGGAGCTGAGAATATAGATTATAAAAATGTGTTCAGTTGAGACTTAATTCATTTTCATGCTCCATAATATCTTTCTTCTGTTGATTCTGTTTACTTTCCTCACTGTGACTTTATGGTGCTAAGAACATGAGGCACAGCTTAAGAATGCAGCCTTTCCACGTTCTTGTATTTCAAATAACATTGTTATGGTCATTAGGATTGGTCAAATGGACGAATGTTGGAGATGTGTATCGGCCTACAGGCCCTCTGTTGCTCCACCCCTGACTCTTTCCTATTTTTGTGTCAGTGCAGAGGAACGTTTTCCTCAGGGAGAGCTGGAGAGCAAGCACAAGATGTGTGCTGCAGAGCCTGTGACCATATTTAGACTGAGAGAAGCGCACAGCAGCACAATGGGATGGTCCACTGGACGGCTCTAGTTGAGGAGGAGCTGGAGGAGGAAGCAGGAGCTGTGTTTGTCTGTTTTGTAAACTGTGCTTAGCCAATGCTTTCTGCCCCGCCTTTGCATACAGGTGTAAGCCCTCTCTCAATGAATGCTGCACCATCAGTTGGATGAAGAGAAACTCCTTGAAAACACCTTAGTGCATTGCACACTCAAGAGAGTAAGTGCAAGATTGGGAATCCACACTGCCTCCTAGTTGCAGCGCAAGAGCAGTGACCCGGTGATCTACCAGTATGGAATCAGGCCTTGTGGCCGGGCAAGCAAACGCAAACAGCGGGGTCCTTAATAATATTGCCGCAATGTGATGCATAAGGCTGTTTCCAGTCTGAGGTTTATCTCATGTTAGCTGCGGTCAGTTGGCCCCTTTGGGCCCCTGATAATGGTACACTCTCTGGTAGCGTGTGTAAAATACCCCTTGTGCTTAGCTCCGCCTTCCCTGGCCCTTTGCAGCACTGGGTCTTTGAAGTAATGTTTTGACATTTTATGAGAGACACCTGTCAGCTTCCCTCTGCAGTCCGAGGTCTGCGGCCAGACACGGTGGCTCAAGGAGACCAGGGCAAGGATAAAGAGGGCCGGCGGGGTCTGTTCTCCCTGCCGGATGTAGAACAGGCACCCGGCAGCCTGTAATATCCCTAACTGTGTCAGCTGCCCTCATGCGCCAGGAGAGCAGGCAGGAAAAAAGCATTTTTATTTAATTACACTGCTACCGCCTTCTAAGAGTGGCCCTCAGACAGGCACTGGCTCCTGCATGCGAATGAGGGGTCTAGTGTGGTGCCGTCTCATCTCTGATCCGTGATCTGGCTTGAGTCACTGGTTCGGAGGTGGTGTAATGCTCCCCTCTCCCGCCTGTCTCAGTTGCACAGTGTCTGGCTTTGTTCAGGAAATTCTGCTAAAGCTGCGAAGGATAGGAGAGACCAGCAGACAGACAGACAGAAGAAAAAAAGAGAAAGGGCAGTAGAGCTAATATTCTAATGTACGGCCCACTGTCTGTCTATAGTGGTAAAGCCAAATGAAACTCAGCTCAGAGAGGCACATTGGAATGGTCACATTCCCCATTTTTGTCACCCCCATTTGATTCATGGCCATTGAGGGAGTTGGAATGCATGGGGCTTACCAGCCGCCACAGGTTATCCCTTTGTTCCTGCAGCTAGATACCTGCCCTGGGCCTTCTTCAGTACCCGCCCCCCCCCCCCCCTTCCCCCTCCCTGCTTCGCCACCACGCGTAATCGTGATGCCCGCTGGGAGGGAGGTGAAGGTCATGGCTCCAGCTGTTGACCGGGCTATTGTGGACACTGGTGTCAGGGGCATCGTGCCACTGCAGTGGTCATGTGAGCAGTTAAAAAAGAACATCTGACATGGGAGCTTTTGCCAGAAAGTGTACTCAGGTAGTGCAATTGGAGAAGGGCACCTTTTTGTTCCGCTGAAATGGACACGGCTGGCAGAACTCAGAACTGCTGACTACCCTGTGGGTCTCCTGCTGATTCTGTATCTCTCACCCCGTTGAATAACATATAGCTGTTACATATTTTCACACGTTTTTTGTTCTTCTGCCGCGACAATCTTGTCGCTCATCTCTGGAGAAGAGTGTCTACCAGATGGAAAGAAAAGCGCTTCTTGCTTGACTGGCAGACTCACCGAACAGACAGCAAAGTCCTCAAGGCCTGCTTTTGCCTGGTGCGGCATGTGCACGTGTGGTTTTCACAATCTGCAAATTCAGTGGAATTCTCTGCGACCTTGAGAAGCCGGGCTTCTGTATGACAGAACGTTGCTCAGTTCCGGGAATAGATAAGGTTCCACAGTATAGAACAGTTTAGGGAAGCGGAAACTTGCTGTAGGCTTTGTGGGTTTGCACTGAAGCTGAGGCCCAGTGGTCGGTGAAGGGGACAGTGAGTGGAATGCAGCGGGCCTCACAGAAGCCGGAGGAGGTGGGAGCGGCACAGCATCTCCAGATAATTGAACGTGGTTGTCGTGGATATCCAGGCTGAGCTGCAAAAGAATCAGAAGTGACCCATTCTCTGAGGACGCAGGCCGATAGAACCTCATTAATCACGAGTGTACAAGTGTAAACAAGAACTTTTTAAGGAGCCTCTCCGTAATTAGTTTTTAAAAGTAATCTTCAAAAACACGATTTGTTTCCGTGTGACGCCAGGCTTCCGTCTCTGTATTATTACCCCCACCTACCCCGGCACAGCGGAAGAGCGCTTCAGCTAACTGTAAGGACTGCCGGCACTGACCGAGCATTAAAGGGTGAGGATGGAACTCCCTGCAGCTATTCTGAGAGAGATAGAGAAAAAAGAGAGAGAGAGAGAGAGAAATCCTTGTTGCGCAGGCTGAGATGTGTACAAAATGTGAACAAGGATAGGTGCTGCTTTAAACAGAAATGAGCTTATTTAGGCAAAGTGAGGGCCTTTTTTCACATGAGGGAGCTGTAATTCATTGGACCTTGAAATGGGTATTCAGGGTATTTTTACAAGGGACAAGATGAATGTCTTGCATACATAATGGTGTCTTGGTTTGTTAGCATAGCAGCATCAAACTGTATCAGGAAACAGCATGCTGTACCGGGAGAACAGCTACTGCATTCTGCTTGTCTTTTCTTGGCAGTATAGCTGCAGTGCCGACTTTACCTGTTACTAATTAATCGTCAGAGCCTCTGTATTGCTTATGTCCAAGGCTGTGGCACCTGCTAGCACCTCCTCCCTTTTCCAAGAATCACTTCCTACCCTTGGCCTCACAGGTGGCCCCAGGCATTCATTTTCTCTGGGTTTTTCACTTCACACGTTGCATTTCATTGTTGAACCTGTTTGAACGTCTGCAACGGTAGCCCGGGACTCGCCATGCTGTGCCTTTGTTGTGTCTGTGGCAGGGCAATTAATCAGGATCAATCAAGCTCAGACAAGGGAACGGATGCATTCGGGGCCAGCGCACAGAGGTGTGCTAGAGCTGGAATGGACGTAGGCTGAGATGCTGAGGGGAAGGATCCGGGGCCAACACAGGGATTTGTGTTACGCTGAAATGGACGTAGGTGAAGACAAAGCGAGTTAAGGATTCTGGGACTGCGCAAGGATGTGCTAAGAGGCGTAACAGAAAAAGGCTTAGACGGGAAAAGGGAGGGCTTCATGGCACTCAAACAGGAGCGCTTTAGAGCCAAACATAGGAAAAAGGCTGTAGGCTAGGGTAAGAAGAGAGAGGGTTGCTACTCTTACATACGGACGGACTCTCCAAAAAATGAAAACTACAATTAAACCAGACCGTTTACATGGAAAATTATGATCTTTTGGTTCTTGCATACTTAGTACCAGTTTTACTTCAATTAGTTTTTTAAATACTCTCCCATAATACTCTCCAGAAGAGCTCTAGGAAGGACTCTTGAAGCTATCTGTATTTGCTTCAATGCAGTCAAAAACACCAATGTTAAAAAAGTATCTCATTATACTGCACATCCTTGTTTACACAGTCATAACTTTAGAGTCTATGGACAATCAAATGATGCCAGTATGAGCCAATTAAGTGCCTGAGACAGCACATGTGATCAAGAAGTCATGGCCCAGTGGTGATTCAGGGGACAAAAGTAGACTGAGACATTTGATCCACCAATTAAATTTTATTCTGCCGCTAGGCTTGAGGTAGGAGTTCCTCTTCCACCATCTGGAGTGGACATGTCAGCCCCAGACAGAGATCTGATGTAGCTAACGAATGAAAGTCTTAATGTCTGGCTATAAGTAGCAGTTCATTTGTTATGCAGTAATTGGCCGGAACTTAAAAGGTTCTCACACTCCCAGGCATGTTCAGTATTGGTTGATTCGTGACTTTTGGCGCCATGACAAAATGGCAGCTTGACAGGGAAGCCACAGATATTTTGGACTAGGAAAGAGAGGAGCGAGATGGCACGGTGCCGCCCCAATCTCTTTACATGTAACCTATTTTCTGTTGCTGCCCTAATGCAAAGATCTCCCTCGGATGAACAGGTGGACTGTCAAAGGCCCATTTTCCAAGTGTTGAATCCTCTTCCTAATCAGATCCCATTACTGTGCTGGCTTTTTGATTGTATTCCAGAGGCTAGCCAGCACTTTCTTGTATTGTCACATCCCTGGATGGTTGTCATAGTCCTTCACTTACACTTGATATGCCACTCATCCTGGGAGATTTAGTACGGCCGATAATCTGCGGGTAATAGAAAGAGATTAAAATCTGCCTCATGTCCAGTCACCACCCAGGGCATCTATAGCATGGTAGATAGTACATCACTCCATTCTGGTACCAGTACTGGAGCAATGCCTGTCACAGCTCTTAACTGTGATAGGTGGCTGAAGGAAGTCACTTTTGCAGGCCAGTGTCGCATACCCAAAGTGGTTAAGATAACTTGGTGAAGGCAGCCAACTGAGGACACCGGAGAGGCCCAGCCCAAACACAAGAACCCTCTCAATCTGGGTTTAACCTTGAAACTCAGAAATCCTTAGAATAACGGAGGATTACAGGGAATGTATGAGGTAATGTGCTGGTGGCAGATAGTTGTGCGCGTTGAAATTCACTGGCACACTCTGAGTCACAGTGGAATACTCACTATGAAGGAGTATTAAAAAGAACTGAAGACACTGTCGTTAACTATAATTTATCGTTCCTATTGTTGTGTTTGTTATTTGTTTAGTTAATTACCCATATGCAGCTTTATTCTTTTAATCGGCCAATTCATTTGTAAGGATATCTTGTGCAGTGCTGTCTTAGAGCATGGAGAAAAATTATGTTCTTTGAAAAAACAACAACAAAAACACAACCAGGCTCAGCTCTCCTCTCTCTTCTTGTTAAAGCAGTAAACAGGGTATTATCTGTGCTGTTTCTGCTTTGCTGATCTGTCTTAACACCCAGCCGTGTACTAAGAAAAAGATACTACAGCCAGGTCTCCTGAAGGCGTGTGTCTTCAGTGTGCTAGCGCCCCCCCCCCCCCCCCCCCACACACACACACACACACACACACACACTTCCCCCCACTTTGTAGTATTCACTCTTATTCTGTTCAAAGTGCTGTGCCATGTTTTAGAACCTGCTGCTTGCAAGTGCTACTGTTCCTTCATCAAGGGCTACTTATTATTAGTGTGTGTGTGTTCGTGTGTGTGTGTGTGTGTGTATGTGTATGTGTGTGTGCGCATGCGTGCAGTGTCAGTGTACCAGTGCATATCAGTGTGTAACTTTTTGTTTTTAATCTTAGATTTTCAGACCATTATAATAACCATAGGGAAGTGCGGACCCGCTATCGAGGAAGACGAGAGCACAGTAACTCTTATCGTTTGAGGTACGATTGTACTGAAAGGTCGATAGTACACACATCATGAAAATATACTGCACTGTTTAGGAAGTGTAGATAACAGCGTTGGACTTGTTAACGTGGGAAATGGTAATCAGGTACTGATAATTCTAGGTGTCACAGTCCCCCTTGAGCGCATTTCCCCAACTCCGCATTCTCAAATAGATTTAAATGAGAAAAAAAGCCGTAATTAGCGATTTCAAGAACCACTTCGTTGATGCAAGACTGCCGGCTACAAAGCCAGCGCCGGGGCTTTTTTCTCCCCTCGTTTCCTCATCTTTTCTCAAGAACTCTTAACTTATTTATTCAGAGATTCAAAGAGATGTGAGTCTAATACATGCATGCATGCATCGGGGAAGATAAGAGGTGTGCTTCTAAAGCCGGTGCCATGCGCATCGTTTCAGGACGGTGCTGTGTGTGGTGAAAGCACCGTGCCGTGCTGTAAAATGGGCAGCTGGATCTACTTCCAGCCGCCTTTATCAATCCATTTGAACGGTGTAACTGTCAATGCTTGAAATGTTCTTGCACATGCTATTTGCAAGGCTACCAGCAGCCAAATGTCCCAGTTCTTCCCTCATCTGCCCTACTTCTACCAGTCTGCGATTCATTTAGATTTCCTGTTGGGGGGGGGGGGGAGGGGGCTCTAGTCTAGATCAAATTTAATAAAACCTCCTCACAAGTGAAACAGTTAGTGACAAGTGCAGCCAATGTTGAATTTCATTCAGAAAAGAGAAATCAGATTACCACCCTGTGTGTCTGAGATGCAGCATGTTTATTCCATTAGCCAACAGAAGCGGTGCTTCACGTGACCATGGTGACCTGGGAAATTGGAAGCGCAAGGGCAGGAATTTTACAGGATGCAAACTACCATGTGGTGTGGGACTGCTTGGAAAAACCCCTCTGCGAGGGAGGACCCCATTGTACAAATCTCGTCAAATAACCATCTGCATGCAGTTAGGGTTGGAACATGGATGTTCTCCACCACAGCTAATGCACCCTGGCCCAACACACAGACAGAGGAGCTATGGGGAAACACCATGCACAGTGAGCTTATGAACAGGCCTCCTGTGCTTGTGTTGAGTATGAGTGTGTGTGTGTGTGTGTGTGTGTGTGTGTGTGTGTGTGTGTCAGTGTGTTTAGAGGGAGGACTAGAGACTGAAAAAAGGGCCCATCTGTGTCTGGCATCCCCAGCATTTAAACCCTGGCCCGTCACAAGCAGCTTGTGTAAGAGGCAGTCATAAGACCGAGGATAACGGCTATATATAACATACCTTAGATAGCAGCGAGCTCAAAGAGAACAGGGCACCCAGATAAGAGCCTATTAGCTGGCAAGTGCTGGAGATAAATGAACAGACTTCAAGCTTATTAAATCTGAGATACAGGATGCAGAACACAAAAAGTGTTTTTTGTCCCCCTACCAGAAGAGAATCCCAGTCCTGAGATCCAACAGGATTCCAAGATTCACACTCGATTTGTATCTGAGCTTGCTGGATAAACAGGATGGGCCTCCCCAGAGGTGGTTTTGTGTTATGGGATCAAATTGTTCTCAGGGATAAATCCAAGGGTCCTCCTAGTTTTACCCCCAGTATATTCCTCTTGTAAAGCTGTAGATATTTTTCCAGTGCTTTGGTGGATATTAGTTCCTTTTTTCATGAGCAGGACCACTGTAGTGGCCCGTCTGAGGCATTGCCAGGGCTGGACAGTGGGACACTCTCAGTGTCCTCCATCAGCTTAAAGGTTAACCTTGTATGGCGATGTGGTGGAAGAGAGGAGCATGACCCTCAGACTGCAGCTTTACACAGGGACTCTGCAGCACATGACTGGACCTCTGACAGCCTTTTATGTAACATACGGTATAGTGATCTCCGAACGCGGGCTGCAGTGAGATATTTTTAGCTGACATCTTGGCGCTCAGAGCTTTTGACCGGGGAGACAGAAAAAAGTGGCTTGGATGAATACCCGTGGAAGTGCACTAAGTCATACTCTTCATCCCCTTTTTGGCTGCACCTGGGGGAGGGAACCTTAGACACGGTTTGCTCCCTCCCTCCCTCACTGACTGACTGAATGGCTCCTACAGTAACAATGCTTCACCACTAGAGGGTGAAAAGGTAGCAAAGCAGGTCAGTTTTTGTTTTTTTGTCCTGCAGCTTTTGAGAAAATAGCTCTGGCATATGTTAAATTTAAACATATTTTTACATGCAGTTGGAGGATAGTTCGTGAATGAAAGGCATCATCAGTGAAATTCCTGTTTATTGGCTTCCCTTGTTCTGTTTGATGTGACGTGTGTCGTTCCAGACACTCTCTACTCACATCACTTATTTATAGTACAGTGCATATTTCTTCTGGGTCAGCTGACAAAAGGAAAGAGGCAAATTATAAGATCTTAAAAACCTTTAACACAGTGCTTTAAGTTTGACAGAAAATTGAAATTCACCATTGGCTCTGAGTGGCGGCTTAGCCTTTTTGCTGGAGCAAAATGAACCATCTGTAATATGTGCATGGATTAGCAATTATCTGCACTCAAATCTGTCTTCACCATATTAGGCAAGCCACATTTCTCACATGTTTCACCCATCTCCTGTTGTGGAGTTTGAAACGATCACTGTAAAAACGTATTAGACAACCCCCCACCACAACACATTTTACGGAAGGACTTGATTTCCCTCACCGTGTGGTATCATCAGGCAATGTTGTTTTTTTTTTTTTGTTTTAACACGGGCCAAGTCTACTCACTGAACTTGACATTGGTCTTGTGGCCTGTTGTGTTATCTCTCTCTGTTTATCACTTGTTTTTAAGCAAGGATACAAAAACTTCCATTCAAAGTCTACGCTGGCTTTTGAGATAATGCCAGATTAGCGACCGCAATAAACCCATTTTATGGTTGCTGCAGTAGTAGTCCCTGCCGGCCTGAAGGAGCATGCAGGTCTCTCCCCCCTCAGTTCAGCAGAGAGCTAGGGGGAGAACAGATCAAGATACTGCACTCCTGAGCATGTCAATCACGTGCCACTGGTTGCCAGTGTCACATGGCTTCTCAGCAGTGTGTCAGGGTCAAGGAGGTCAGATTCTCTCTAGATAAGGCCCAGTATAGTGTGTGGCTAGCAATGCACAGTTCCATTTGGAGGGTGTCTGTTTCACGAGGGGGGTTGGAGTCGGGAGCTTGATTAAGCGGGAGCTGAGAGACACGGGTTATTCTGTTTGGGTGGCCGTTGTGTCCGGGTGTGGGTAACACTCAACACTATGGAAATGTCAATGCACTTCACAGGGGATTTGAGTGCCGTTTTGGTGATGATACCAGAGAGTCCTCTGTCACAGAGCACAGAGTCACATGCTCTGCTCACGGCATAACATTTTTTTTACTAAGCCACACAGTATCGAATGCTACACTATCATCATGCATTAGGCAGTTTTTACATTTCTAAATTTCCATCGTCTACAGTATAATGTTGTCGTTAGCGTGCTCTGATGTACTATCATTCCAGTTCTGGTGCTGCACTTGATGGCTTTTCCACATTGACAACCAGGAGATAAATGTCTTTTATCAGTGTCTTTGTTCAAAGTCAAGGGCCTGAGAGGTTCAAAAGGTCATTGTGCCGATTGGTATTTTATTCCTAATGCTTGCTGCGAAGCCCTGTTTAAGTCTCAAAGACTCAAGGCTGTTTGTGCGCACACGCTGTCTATGAGAGCCTTTCCCCGGGAGGGGTCTGTGACCTCAAACCTTCAGAAGCCAAGGATGTCCTTATTGATTGTTATGGAGGAGGTCCATGACGCAAGGCAAACGAGGGTGAAAAAGAGAGAGAGAGAGAGAGAGAGAGCCGGTCCTGGAATAAAAGCTGGGCGGAACGTGCTGGAATTGATTTAGCAGGGGCTCCGTTCTCCCTAGAGAGGAGGTGGAGAAGGAGCCCGGGGGGGGGGGGGGGGGGGGGCGGGGGGGAGCTGGCTGAGCGTGAGGCATGTGAGGGAGATGTGAGGGGAAGGCTAACAGGGGGAGTCCAGCCACAAGCGCAGTGCCACCTAGGCCAGGGGAGCTGTACATTTACACTGGGTTTTATGCTACATCTTTTCTCACGGGAGCACCGTACCGCCTAAACATGGACGGGGAGAGCCGTGCACAAGAATGCATATGCGTGCATGCACGTGTGCAGAGGTGTGTGCACACTCCCTGGCTTCTGCATGTGTGCGTAGGCGGCATTCTGACTTTCACTTTCACATGATCGTTACTGGCATGGAAACTGCTCAGTGAATGGGGGATCAAAAGCCCTAAAACACATTGTGATTTGCCTTGTATGATAAGTGTTCTGATTCTATCAGCAGTTTAAAATTTAGGTCATAATGCACTGTACCGCCTCTCAAATGACATCTGTGATTACCGTCTTAGATTATTTTTATTTTTCCAGTATTCTTAGAACTGCATTATGGGTTAGTGGATGAAAAAAGCATGTCTGGACGTAGAGTCCTCTGGAGACTTGCTGCTCTACTGAGAAAGGAAGTTCTAACATACTTTTAAATGCATGGTTAATCTAATGCTTAAGCCTAATTCATCAATTTGTGAAGTATTCATCTTTCTCATCATTCATTTCTCACCTTCGACTGACAAGCGTGTTTGCAACACAATGAATACATTTCCTCTTTAGATGAAATGCATGGGGCAGTTTTGAGCCTATGTTAATTGCAGATGACCAGTGGAAACAAGTGCTTCAGTTTCAATGCGAATGTTTGTGTCTGTAACCAGCTGACCTGTGGTAATGTGGTAATGAAATGAATGGAACTGGATCGGTTAGAAGGTGGGTAGTGTGTAACAGAGATGGAAATTGTCTGTTGAGTGTGAGTCCTCATTAAAGATGCATAGAGGAGGCCCCTGTGAAACATTTGTGTGGCCTCTTCCTGGGAGCTGCAGTCTCACTATGTCCTGTGCTCCGCTCAGCGTATCTCCAACAGGGTGCTTTGGCATCTTTCTGCCCCTCTGGGGCTCTTAGGGTAGCAGTATGGAATGGTAGTAAGTTTGGAAGCTGGCCAGACAACCAGACAAGTGCGGGACTGACTCCTGAGTGAGGCACCTTTAGGCAGATACTTTACCTGAATTTACCTCCGTAAATATGCAGTGATTGGTAGAATGTAAGCTTTGTAAGTTGGCCCTGGGTAGTAACAATCTCTCCAAAGTTCTTCCCAGTTGAGGAGCAGAGACAGATTTCCATTGAAGATTTTTTTTTTCCTTTAATATGAGGTTTCCTCTTCGCCTGGAAGTCAGACACACTTCCCCCCTCACTCGGCTTGCAGACTGTCTTCCACGAACTAAAATAAACTCAAACCCAAAAAGAGATGTCTTACTCACTAAAAGTCCCCCAGCTTGTGGTCTTTGAATCGGTTTGTCATCCTGGGTTATTCAGAATGACATGTGGAATGTCTGAGCAAGCAGCCCAGAAGACCTTAGTGTACTGAAATGGTGGCGAAAGGCCAGGGTTGCTCGGATGCCGTGTCGAGGGTCAAGGGTCCCGTGTGGCATCGATGATGACACTTATTGCCTCAACCTGGGCGGCCGGCACAGCCACTTGCCTGCCAACTGGCTTGCCAGGCGATATCCCTGACACAGCACCGAGATGCTTTTGTTGCGACGGATTAACCTTAACGTCCGCCAGACGCTGGCAAAGTGTTCTTCAGCTCGCTGCACGTACAGTACTCCACAGTGCACATCATTCAACTGACTGCCATGATCATCCTCAGTGAGATAAATAAAATGGCCTCACATGGCCTTTTGTTCAGTTGGCTCGCCTCCTATAGAGTACCGAAGACATACTGTATGATGCAATATCCATGTATGATGCAATATGTAGTTACTTAAGTATTTCTTTGAAGTGCTGTCAGAGGAATGTGTTGCTGTATTTTTTCAGGATGGCTGCTCACGTAAACCACAGTGCACATTGTTAGCAGAGTCAAACTCTGTAATGATGGGCAGCTTTGCTGATCGACTTTGTCCTCATCCCCCTGCCCCTGGGCTTTGATCTCACCTTTCTGTTGTTCTCTCTCTCTCTCCCTCTCCCTCTTTCTCTCTTGCAGTATGGGGAGGAGGAGGTCAGTTCTGACCGCCTGGACGCAGACTTCCCCGACATTGACCTCTCTCAGCTGGACGCCAGCGATTTTGATTCCGTCAATTGTCTCAGCGAGCTCCACTGGTGCAACGACCAATCAGACACCTCCTCTGCCTCCATCCAATACAGCACAGGAGACCCAGAGCTCTTTGAGGTGAGACTGTGGTTTCAGCAAAAACGCTCACCCTTCAGGTCACTTTCCAACACAAACCTATTTTCATCAACAGAAATCCAGTGTCTGCTGATTGTCATAGTTTTGCCATAGTCTGACCCCAGTGAGTGGCAGTTTTTTTGATCCCTCTTAAATTGAGGCACAGAAAGGAGTCATCTTGTCCTTGTGTTCAGTCAAGTCTGTTTGTGTTTAACAAGTGTCAGTATTTGTTCATGGTCATCCATTGAGAGAAAGTGCTTAACAGATCCGCTGATCATCCTCTCATCCTCATCTGTTTGGACTAATAATGGACACAGATGATTTAATTAACATGCTCATATACTTTAAAAATGAGTAGATCTGTACAGCATTCTTTGTAACCCAGTACTTGAGAATAAGTAGTTCAGTCTCCTCTAATGTAAGGTAGAGACTAAACAAAAGTAATTTAGCTTATTGCATGTCAGCGAACATGATCCACAAACCCTGAAAGTTTAGCCTGACATTGCCTGGCTACAGGGCTTGCCAGAGACCGTACAAGTTACAGTCATAGACTCAAGTGAGGAAAAACACTTGGATCCATTTGAGGTAGACCTCAAGGTAGAGTGGGGTTTGGTATTACAGGGGTATTACTGTGAGTATCGATCAGCTGCTTGTGAAAGCCTCAGTTATATTTTATTGCACCTTCTAAGGGTTTCTGCCTTTAGATGTCCCTTTACTTCCTGGTGTTATATCTCTGCCTCTTCAACATAATCTGCTGTTTTGATTGATTCCATGGAAGGAACTGAATAAGAAATATACCCAAAGGGCCTCATTTTGGGATGACCAGGGAAGCCATTGATCTCAGAGCCAAGTTCAATTAACCTTCAGAGGGAATGAAAGTGTGTAAGATAAGCCACACCTTTCCCTCTGACACACCAAATCATATTAAATGTGCCCTCGATCGGCCAAAGAGGGAAAGCACCCTTCCCTGGTCCGCCATCAAATTTTAATTCCATTACGGCCTCCAGGATCGTTGCATCATCTACACAATTGCCTTTTTACGACAGCAGGAGACACAGAATTCCTCAGAGCTGACACTGTTGCTCTCTCCTGCCCCCTGCAGATAGAAGAGGAAAATGCGGCGCTGCTGGCTGCTCTCACAGACAGCCTGGACGGGATGGTGGAGGACGAAGTGGGGGGGCTGTCTGTGTTCCCCTCACTGGGGGAGGGTCCTGAGGAGGAGGAGGACCTCCCCCTGGAAAATGAGCCCTTCCCAGGCTCCCTCAGTGCAGAGACAGAAGACCCGTCTCTAGTAAGAACCCTTCCTTCCTGTTTAAGGTGGATTTGGATGGGCCTCTGACTACCCCACAGCATGGGTATGATAGGCAACAAAGGTCTGAATTTTTCTCATTTTGGGCTTTTTGATTCTTTTAGCAAACGCTCTAATAAGACCCCTTTTTTCAGGCAGGTAACCGGACTGTCCCAGTGACCCACCCAACTGCCTTTTGCCCCTTCTTTCACTCCTTCTGCTTGCCCCTTGTAATCAAGGGACCCGTCTCTCTTTTTCCCATGAGTCTCTCTCTCCCTCTCTCTCTCTTTGAGGGTGTACTACTCTTCCCATCTGCCCTTCTGCCTCCTAGGTCCCTGTTTCCTCAGGCTCCATCGGTGACGATGCAGTCCCCTGCCAGTACAGCGTGGCCTCTTCCCCATTTCTCGCCCCCTGCCTCCCGCCGGCCCCCTCCCACGTTCCCCCACCCCTTCGGCGGTTTTCACACTGTTCCCCCATCCCTCTCTCCTGAATCCCCTCTCAGAACCTCACTTCCAGGAAATCTTTTTTTTTCTCCAATCTGCTGTCCCTCCTTCTACATGCCTGCTACATTGCTCTGTTAACAGCTGACAAGCATACTTAAAATCTGTAATATTTATGCACCCTGTACATGCATATTATGTTTACACAGTGTACCGTACGTAAAGTGTATTAGCACCAAAATGCATTACTGAACAATGTTTTTGGTTGTGTTAGTCTGATGTCATGTCATCCATAATCCTCTGTGCAACTACTCATTGTCTCATGCTTCCTGTGGGAGTGTGGCCAACAGCAGTGCACATTTTCTTAACGATACTTTATTTTAAAAAGTGGGCTTCTGCTGGGGCTGGGGTTTAATGGGTAGGCCTACAGAAAACCCACATTGTTCAAAGGTGACAATGCTCCCTTTGTGTCCCTGACATGAATTCAGTGGCTGCATACCTACATGTCCAGGGCTTCCATTTACCCTCTTACCAAGAAAAAAAAATGACCAAAGAACATTAAGCGATGAAACAGTGGATGTTACAGTGGACATGCTCGGGGAAACGTGAAATAAGTGAATTTGTGAAAATGACCCATTGATATGCTAAAACAGGAGCTGGATCTTCTAATACGTGAGAGAGACAGAATAA
Source organism: Megalops cyprinoides (assembly GCF_013368585.1). Lineage (NCBI taxonomy): Eukaryota > Metazoa > Chordata > Actinopteri > Elopiformes > Megalopidae > Megalops > Megalops cyprinoides. The sequence goes on along the minus strand of NC_050598.1, from coordinate 20,638,600 downwards.
GTCAGGCGAATAAACTTGCTTCCAGTAGTGAGAATTGGTCAAGGAAAGTATTGTAGGAAGATAACAGTGGTAAAACAGTAAGACAGTATCCAGTGTGGCCTGATACAGTACAAAAATGAACTAAGATCTCACATTTGAGGTGTAGGTTCAGCTTAGTCATTGCCTTAAGGGCACGTTTTCGAAGGTAATAAACTGACACGTAGAGAGTGGTGAGAACCCCCCCCCCCACCTCCCTCCCACTTGAGCCTCCTCCTCCTCACGGCTGGACCAGGGGTCTCAGTACTTTTACTAATGCCGCATAGCGCCGCCTGCTGCTGTTAGCTGTAATTACACAGCAGTCCACAGTTGAGGTCAGTGGTCGTGCAGAACAAGGAGGGCATTGAGAGGGGGGAGGAGCAGGAGACGGCGGCGAAACACAGGCTTTTCGTTGGACAGATGCCCTGGACTGCCAAACCATTTTGTACACGGGGCTAGAAGCCCTCAGCGCCCCTTCAGATTTCTCAATGGACACTGAGAGACCCCATTGACCGGCTTGCCAAGTTGGCACATGCGCGGCAATTCAATGTGCGTTATTCTCTTTTCTCTGTCCCCCATCCCCCCCCCGCCCCCCTCCATTTGTACAGAACATCTTAGAGCTGGTCATTAAGTTATTAGGCAGCCTACCTGCTTGTAGTGGCCGGATGAAATCCCACACACAATCGTCTTTTTTATTTAGCGCCAGATATCGAAAGAGACAGGCCCTTGAAAACTGACAAGTAGACTTTATTCAGTGACGGCCTGGCAAACAGGTCATATGTGCTCTGCTGAGCGTGTGGAAAACAGTGCACCTCCACTCAACGCTTTTTTGATACATGTATTGTAAGCACTGCTCACTGATCCACATGCAATTGGGCTTTTCCCAGTCATTAAACAGGCACTGCATTCAAAGGGAATCATGGGAGCTGTGTCATTCGAAAAAAAGGTGTTTTGCAATTACATGAACTGCACAGTAAATTGCCTGGAGGGGTCTAGATAGCATCTTGTTGCAATCTCTTAATTTGCAGCTGCAGCATGCGCCTTGTGGCTGTGGCGCTCTATGAGTGCGGGTCGGGGGTTGTTCAGTACACGGGAGTTGCCTTGTGAGGATTTGTTGTTGATGTAGTGCAGTGGCGGGCCTGCGAATTACAGTTGTCCCCAACCTTCTCTCCACCCCACAACGCAGCTGAAGAAGCTCTTGTTGTCCCCTCCAAACGTGCCTGTGGGCATTGAAACGCATAAAGAGGGCGGCGTGCAGCGCCATAGCAACAGGAGCCAGCACCTTAAGCCTCTGAGACCTCTGGTTAAGGTGAGTGGAAACTCGCACCTCTACCTCCTCTACAGTCAGGGTTGGGCTCCCAATCAGAACAGGCAGTAATGTAGGAAGTCGTGATTGGTTGATGGGTCTTATCGGAAGCATTGTTTCCTGTAGCCATGGAAACCCGTGAGAGGCCCAGGTTGGCCAGCAGGTCCCTGAGCGGAAGAGCTGTGAAAGACACAGACAGACCCAGCAGGGGACAGCTACTCCCTTCCCAGCCTCAGCCATTTTGCTGCTCATTCACAGAGGCTGCAGGACTGGCTGCATTCACCGTGGCAAGGCTGCAGCGGCGTTTTAAATGGAGAGATTACACACAGCTGAGACAAACTGTCCGGGGAGGGCCGGTTTGAAGGTGTCTGTGTGTTCTGTCTCGTACATCAGTGCTCTTCAGGCCATTCCCCTGGCCAGAGTCATGGGACATCTGTGATATTAAAGCTGTCAGTGGTTTCCCTACAGCAGATGTCTCCTGCCTCTGTCACGGCTCCAGTTCAAAGGGGACCAACAACCACAGCCTGCAGTTCGAGTATGATCCCATTCAGGAATGTATTATGCCCTCCTCACTGTTAGTGCTGGCCATATTGAGGTGAAACGGAGATCTCTCACTCACTGTACCCTCTGAATCACCAAACGATGCACGAAAAATATGTTGAAATATTTTTGTGTGTGACTTTTGGATTTCATGGCACTGATTTCTGAGTGTAGTTAGTACTCAGTACAGCCATACCACAAAGTCAGAGCTGTAAGGAAAATGGAGTAACAACAGTAAAGTCATATGACCGATTAATTTCTATTCCAGTACACCTGTAACCAAAGTAATCAGGTGATCACAGTGTGCTGATGTTTTGGCTATCTGTCCCCAGAGTGACAGCACACAAGAACGGAAGCCCCGGGCGGTGCGGCCGGCAGGACGCCTGTGCACAGAGCTCCACCGTCACCTGACCACCACACAGGAAGCGGAGGACACGCCCTCCGCCGACACCGAGGACGAGAGCGAGTCGGAGGAGGAGGACGAGGAGGAGGAGGACGAGTCCGGCAGCGAGGATGAGAGCTCCGTGGCCACCGAGCTGTCGGAGCCCATCGAGCCCCAGTTCTCGTCCGAGAAGGAGCTGCGCTCGGTCGTGGAGCTCATCAAGTACATGCACACCTACTGCCTGCCCACCCGCAAGCAGTCCAGCTTGGACCGCAAGGAGCGCGAGTGCCCAGGCTTTGCTCGCCGGGCTAGGCCCGACGTCCAGGCTCCCCGGCCAGCCCCCATCTGCCACAAGGCGAGCCCCCTGGTGAACAGTGCGGCTCGCCTGCGCCCGGCCTTCGTGCGCAGGCGTGAGGTCAAAGGGCACTCTCTCCTTCGGGAGTTGCTGGAAACAGTCAGCTCCTTCGATGTGAGCAAGCCTTACAGGCTCCACAGCCCCCCTTATTCCCACAGTCGGGGAGCGCCGGCCAAGCCGGTGCAGGACAGGAAAGCGGAGTTTCTGGGCAAAACGGAGCTGAAAGACTCCGTCTGCAAAAGCCCACGGGAGGAAAGAGCCCCCGGCTCCGCCTCCGAAACCGATGGACCCAAACTGGCCAAGGAACCCGAGCTGGGGGAAACCTCCTTCTCTGTCAGGCGCTCCCGCAGGCTGGCGTCCTTCCCGGGCCGCTTCGCTAAGAAGGCCCGTCTGGGAAGGTTGAGGTCGGAGCCCGTCTCCAGGCGGGACAGTGAGGAGGCGGAGGCTGTAAAACAGTGCCCCGCAGAGGAGGCAAGCCACAGCAGCACTTCCTGTAAGACGGACGCCCAGAAGACCCCGGTGACCGACTCACCCTGCATTCAGAACGGTAAAGAAGCAGTCCTTCTGTCCATACAGCAGGCCAGTCAGTCTAAACCAGACTTCCAATACATAGCTCCATTTATTATTTAGCCTCAACCTGAGACATCAGTAAGCCACTGTTTTGTACGCTGTACAGAGCAGTGGCGAAAGGGTGTTTTTTTTGCACCTGCTGATTCTGCTGTGGTGATCTCTGACCATGCATTTAATTAGACAGTGGTACCAATGACTCTTCTGTTGTTCTGATTGCAGAGAAACGCGCCTGCCTCTGTCTGCCGCTGACTCCCAAATCCACAGGGTTTGTGTCCATACTCCCAAAATATTTTACAGACCATTCTCTGTGGCTTTCTTAGACATACCCAGCATTCCTCAACCCTTTTCATGTTGACACAGTTCCAAAAAACTGTAAGAGCTGAATAAAAGTAGATTTCACTGCTAGTCACAGTGCGATTTACTGGAGGGTTCACCTCTGGAAGCACTGTGATGTAGTGCAAAAGCCAGTAGCCTTAATGCCTGAAATTGACACACCGTACACAGTAGTTGCCATATGCCTTCTTTTGCCCTTCCTCGAAGCCCTTGATGATGACTCTGCAATCTCTCTCTCTTTCCCCCATGATCAGAGACACACAGTTTGCCAACAAGGCCTTTGAGCAGACGCTCAGCGTGGAGCTGTGTGGCACAGCAGGTAATGTTGTGCTCTGAGTCGGTGTTGATTACTGTGCCCGCCATCCCTCCCTCTGTGAAATGAGCTGTGCCACGAGCTGGGTTTAAACCTGTGTCTTCCGTACCGTGTCAGCAGTGACTTTACTGCTGTGTGCTGCATGTAGACATGCTTAGTTGCAGGGCTGTTTGTAGATGAACAAAACCCTGATGAAACCCTGTGATACTATGTGATGAATTTTTGATGCACGTGAAACGGAGATGATTTAGAGCTCTGGTCAAGAGACAGTTTTATCAGTCCCATTGCCATAAGAAAGAGAATGAAGCAAGGAATACTAGATCGTTTTGGAATATAACAACTGGAAAAAGGGACATTACAGGAGCTATAGTACAGGATGTGAGGAAGTAGTCTTTATTTGCATGTTTCCAAAGTTCATCAAAGTTTGGTATACTTAGCTATATAGCTGCATTTATGTTTGTCTAAATTTCTTCCCATTAATTTCTAAAAAAGCTGTATAATTAATACAAGAATTTGATTGATATCACCCTTTCCAGTGTGATAACTCCTTATCATGTCCTAGTGTGGTGTTGTAAGAATTTTCCTTTTAAATAATTTGAACGGCAACAAGTGTGCATTTTTTATTTAAGTGTTTTTCTTGGGCCGGGTTTGGATAGACAGTTTTCAATACCTACCACAAAAAATCATAGAGCAGATGAGTACGTGTGGTACTTTTGACTGTAAAGGAAGTTGATGTGGCTTGCTGAAGGCACTGGAGCCTAATGTGTTGGGATTGTGTTTTCAGGGCTCACTCCCCCGACCACCCCCCCACACAAGCCTGCCGAGGACGAGCTCTTCAAGCCGGAGGGGAAGGGGGAGTCCCCCCCCAAGGGCTCCTGGTTGTCCCGGGCGCATGTCCGGAAACTGCCAGAGCAGACTGAACTGTATGCCCAGCTGCGCAGAATGGGCCAGGTGGGCGAGGGTGAGCCCGAGCCCAAGGGGGCCGTCCACCGGGCGTTTGGGGACCACGATTACTGCCTGCAGGGCCTGGGCGAGAGCCGCAAGAGGCCTGCCCCCGGCGGCGGGGACGGGGATGACAGGGAAAAGGCGGAGGGCGAGGGGGAGGAGAGTGGGGTGCAAAGCCAGCCAGGGGAAGAGAAGCTCTTCTCAAAAGTTCCGGAGTACCTGTGCAAGCCAGAGAGCAAGGTGGAGGAGCACCGAACGGCATCGCCCCGGTCGGGGTCGCCGCAAGCCTTATCGCCCCGCAACACAGAAGAGGGCACAGACCGGTCCCCCACCCCGAACCATCACACCCCCTGCACCTCCTGCTGCCAGCCACGGTCCCCCAGCAACAAGCTGAATTTTAGGTAAGAGGCCCCTGTCGCTATTCACTCGTGTGTGCACCTCTGTGAAGCAGCACAGGGCCTGTGGGGCTCTCTCTGCCTAAGCTCTTAATGTATCTGCTGAATTGGACTCACCTGGTGCTCAGGCTGGAAGCCAGTCGCTAATTGAAAAGTAACACTAAACCCTTGCGGGAGTCTGACCCTGGAGGACTGGAGTTGCCCATTCGTGCTTTAGGGCTACGGTCAGTTAATCGGGACAATTATTTATCTTCTCACAGTTGCGACTGGCAGTAACCCTTTCTCTCTGTCCCCCCCCCCCCCCTCCCCCCAGCTGTGAGAACTCGGGGAATTGCCACGGAGACAAGCAAAGAAACAAAGCTAACGTAAGTCTGGCCGACACAAAAGTGCACCTGAGGCTTGGGCTGATGATCGCGCATCTGGCAATTTTCCACATATTCCAGCAGTGCTCACCCAAGGCAGTGAGGCAGAATGCATAAAGACAAGTCGCAGTCTTAGGGTTGTGTCTCAGGAGGTGTAGAGAAGCTGACTAACACGGCATGCACCACAGCTCGTGTCCTGAATTGCCGTTTCCATGATGTCGTTGCCTAGGAGGACTGCCGAGTGTTCTACATCCACAACCTGCCGTGCGGCGTCACGCAGGCCATGCTGCGCAGACGCTTCGAGTCCTACGGCGAGCCGGAGGACTGCAAAATCATCACGAAAGACAAGTACGTCCCCCTCCGCTGTCCGCGTCAACACCTCGCACCGTCTGCACCTCCGCGGTGGAGTGGGGAGTAACTGCAGGCTGCATTAAAGCCTCTCTCTGTACCCTTGTAGTGAGCGCTGTGGCGTCATTACCTTTCTGCGGCCCCCCGGTGGCCAGGGTCAGCGGCGCAGGCGGGACGCCCCCGTGCAGAACGGAGGGAGCAATCTGCGGAGATTCTGCAGGAAGCGCTACATAGATCTGGGTAAGGGCTTCAAGGTCTCAGGGCCTGGAGGGCTGTCAGATAGCTCTTTTCAGAGGGGGTGGCAGTGTAGCATAGCGGTTAAGGAGCAGGGCTTGTAACCGAAAGGTTGCCGGTTCAATCCCTGCTGGGACACTGTTGCTGTACCCTTGGGTACTACCTAAGGTACTTAACCCACAGTTGCCTCAGTAAATATCCAGCTGTATAAATGGATAACATTGCAAAACAACTGTAACCTATGTAAGTCTCTTTGGGTAAAAGTGTCTGCCAAATGAATAAATGTAAATGTCTTCAGGACCATGTTACTGCTTTACATGTCAGTGCCGCTAATCAATATAACCCCTTAGTTCTGGGTTAGTTATCATAAAAATCACAAGTTCTGTGGTAAAGCAGAGCTGCCATATTAAACTTTGCTTACAGCAGAATTCATTCTATGGATACACTTATGCTCTATTGTGCTGGAAGTCGCCCTGGAAAGCAGTGTCTGCTAAATGAATGTAATGCAATGTAATGTCTATGCTAGTTTCCATGTACTGCCCCCTCACAGTGGGGACCACTTAGAATGAGGGTTTTTGACAGGAGTGATGTGACAGGAGTGATCAGTTAATGAGTGACAGGGGTGACGACGGTGACGATATGTGTGCGTTTTTCCCAGATGAGGCGGGGCCAGGGCCAGTGAAAAGCAAGTATGACGCCATGGACTTCGACACCCTGCTGAAAGAGGCCCAGAAGAGCCTGCATCGCTGACGCGCCTTACAATCCCACCCCTGGGACTCGCCTCAGTACCTCAACCAAGGCACCTCTCTTAATGTTTACATTTTTAACATTGGAATAAGAAACAGACCTTGTCTCTGTCAACTGAGGATTTGAGGAGGGGGGGGGGGGGGGTGTGTTCCAGAAAAAAAAGAGAAACAAAAAATGAAAACGCACTCAGAACACAGAAGCTGCTTCCCTGTGTGTGTTCATGACATCATCGCCCTGCTAAGGGAGGGGAGGGCTCCGTAGCAAACCTTGCTCCTCCTGCTGGTCGTTGTGATGTGTGTGTGTGTGCGTGTGCGTGTCTTTTTTTGTACCCCTTGGTAACTACTGGTGGAGCTGCAAGCCGCATTCGCCATTTAGTCGTATAGTACGTGACAAAAAAAATTAAAAACAAAACGGCTTTATCATAGCAAATTGTGGATGTAAATCTGTGTGTGCTGAAAATGAGAAAAGATAAAATCTAAAAAAAAATCTAATGACAACTTAGTTTACAAGTTCAAAAGGAAAAAAAAACTCTTCTTGTAATTTTAGTGCTTCCTTGATTTCATCTATGCACTTGTAACGAGGTAATGGATTTTCTCTCTCGTTTCCACCTGTGGCTGGCCTGGAGTCGGCTCTGCTGCTGGCCGCTGAGGGTTGTTTGTGAGGCCATGTGAGACCCAAGACCAAAGTTCTCCCATGTATTTTTGATAAGCAATACTGGATTCTGGGGAGAACTTGTTCTGCATCTGGATTGAGCTTGTACACACTGCTGCTCAAGCAGTATAATCCTTGAAAATACTCACAATTACAGCAACATTTGTTTAAATAGGGCTGCATAAAACTTCAGTCCAGTTGTTACAGTAAAATTCCCAACATGCGTGACATAGGTTGGTTGATGGGAATGTTATGTCTATCTGAATGTAGTGTCCCCACTCTTTGCAATTACCCAGAATTCTTTCACCTGGTATGTTTGCCCTGCAGTGGAGCCTCTCTGTGACCCATACTTTTCCTCTGATGCATCCAGCAGCACAGCCCGTTGAGGGCCTCACAGCCCTTTCAGAGTGTTACTGTACTGCTCTCTCTTCTGATTGGCTGACGTAGAAGACACACTGTACCGTAGAGATGATGACTAGGTGATGGGAAACCTGGAATGTTAGAGTGTTTCTAGAACTTTTGAGTCTAGATTGCCCTCTCCTAGAGGAGTCAGAGTGGTATCTCTACCTCGTTTTCAGCCTCGCTCTATCTCTGTCTCTCTCTCTCTTTGTGTTTCTATGCTCCCTCTATTCTTCTGGGTAAAACTCAGCTGTCTTTTTTCGCTGTGCCCGGAAGCACTTGCCTCGTGGCTAAACTCTTAACTGTGTCCGTGTCCGTTTTTGAGTGTTGACCTTATAACCAGGTGTATCCGAGTGTGTTGTCCGTGTCTTGTGGTGTGTCTGGGCACTGCCGTTGCTGGGGATCCAGGGGGCATTGGGGCCCTTTAGCGTGCTGGGATAGGAAGCCTTTTCCCTCCCTCTTGTTTTTTCCACAGGCCCCTCCCTGTGGCCTCTGGCCCCTCAGCAGTGCGCAGTCCAGCCCTGTGTTTGGGGCCACTTTAAACGCCCTCCTTCTTAATCCTTTTTCTGACTGACTCTGGCTCTGTCTCTCCCCCGTTTCCAGTCTCCTCTTCAGAAACACACATGAATTTGAATGTTTACATCAATGAATTCTCCTTCTACTTTACTAGAACGCACACTAAGTACAAAGGCGCCTTATTCAGTGTTAGGAGTACCCTATCAGGACGTGCCTTCCTGGCTTACCCTAGTAGGTTACTAAACTAAACTCAAAACAAAACACAAATATTTAGTGTTATACATACTGTAAACAGAGAGCTGTGTCATCTAAATCAATATGGATCACATACAGTGCTGAATGAGTATTTGTGCTTAGTATGTATACTACTAAATAGTGAGAGAATGTGCTGGTTTACATGACTTAATCTTGTTGAAATGGCATATATATATATATATATATATGGTGTGTATATAGAACTATGCCAAGTGTAAACATGACGTGTATCGTGCGCTGCAGCGATTTGTAGATGTCAGTTTTGGAAAGGTGGTGGATCATGTTGTAATAATCATAGTCAGATTAATCATGTTGGAAATGCAAGGGGTTATGTTCTATACAGAGTAACTGAAGGGAAATAGTTTGAATGGACTTCACAAGTCAAACACTGGTGTAAAAAAATATCCCTTTAGAAATATTAGGAAATTTTTCTCTTTTTATGAGTTTGTTTATATTTTTAGAAAGAGATTTGTTTTTTAAAAAGCAATCGAGATGCAATACATAATATATCTAAAGAGGGCCTTTCTCGCAGGCGGAAAGTTTTATTTGAGAATTTAAAAACCTGTACTGTAAATTGTAGACTGCTTTAGATACAGACAAAAATGGAAATAAAAAGTGGTCATGCCATAATAATTCACACCTCAAAAACTAAAAAACATCTACAGAACAAATAGTCTTCAAAGCCTCTCTGAAGAGTGGATTTTTTAATGTAAATTATTGCGACACTTGACGGTATACAGATTTAAGTTGATTCATTTGTATTTAATTTCAGTAGACACTGGCATATAGAGTCATCTCTTTTGAACTTGAACAATTTGTTTTAGATAAAGCTGAAGACAACAGTCACGCTTTAACCTTGTTGAGGTTTGGAATGGTTTGATGCTACAGGCGTTGTGAAGTTCCACCAACAGAATTCAGAATAAAAGACGAGAATCTCACAAGGAGAGCCTTAAAATAATAGGGAAAAAAACAAAGCTATCACTGGCTTTTATTAATAAAGTTTAATCTTTAAATCTGTATGTTTTATTAATTACTGAAGTAATTACTTTTTCAATACAGCCATATTATAAACAGTATATACATATATATATATAAATATATATATTTGTGTGTGTGTAGATAGATATAGATGAATATATAATTTCTTATAGAAAATGTTGATGTTGACCATTTTCTCCAGTGTTTTAGAGCACTTCAATTCATTCTAACAACTATCATCGATCTACAGTGTGTAGGTCAAAAAAAGAATCCAAATCTAAATACTTCCAAAGGGAACCCTCCTCAAATGCGAAACATCTCTCCACATTTCACTTCAGAAATTGCAAGAAACAAGCTTGAGACAAGTCGACCAAAAACATCCTTTGATGTTGGCACCAAAACCACGTGCCACATCCAATGTCTGTGATCATTGTAATTCTACTGATTGGCCCTCATATTTCATTGTTGTTGTAATTATAAAAAATGGAAGAATCATGCCTCCTGAAACACACAATGTCGGAACAGATTCCCTGTGGATGTGCGAAAGTTGTTAAGATATTGGAATGGTAGTTTTCTCCTGTTCACTGCTAATTACTGTTTTACAAATGTGAATTTCTTCAGAATATCTACGCTACACTGAACAGTGTAGTAGAACTTGTCTCATCCAAGGGGGTGCATTTTCTGGTAATGCAATACAAGCATTTTGTCTGTTCGTGTGATATCATTGAACCCCCATATTGCTAGAGACTGCCATGGTCTTCAAGACCATGTCTGTTTGAACAAAATCTACAATGAAGGGCATGTATTGTTTGTTTGTTTTTCCACTTTTATGGTTTTTTGTCTATTTGCATCTAATGACTATCAAATTCACGACCTGATTTTCCTTTTTTAACTTTGTTTTGGTATACTGTATTTAGTTAGTAAAAATTTTATATTTTTTACATAAGTTGGTTTTATTTTGGTTTTATTTTTTTTATTTATATGCCACTTAGCTTGGGTGTCTTTTAATGGTGTTTCTTCTCTGTATCGTGTGATTTCATATGTCTTGAGATTGTGGAGACAAAATGCATTTCAGTATTTTTGAATTGTTAAAATCTAGTTTCATAGATAATTTTACCAAAATAGCTGAAATTATCTGATGTTATAAATTATATTTTAATTCATGTAAATAGTTTTAAAAAAGAAAACTATGGCTTCCTTTTAAACTGAATACATTTCTCTTGAGAGATTGTTTACATTATTAAACTGTAGAAATGTTCCTCATATACTGTAAAAAGTACATATATTCATTGATTTGCCTCCAAAAAATAAAAATCCTAATGAACAATACTTTCTTGGGCTGATTTGTGATCATAGTCCATCACAGATGGTGGAATTTATGCTTGTGCTCAAGAAAAGTCATTGTTTTCACTGTCATTGTTCTGTTGTGCTGTCACTGATGTTTGAAAACTGCAGTATAATAGGCTTTATCTGAAAATCGTTGCAACTTGCAAGTGCACACATGAACTTCTTTCTTAGAAATACCTTGTAGACGCAATGTACAAGTGTTCAACATCTCCTGAGAAAAGAGGGGAATAGGTTGACTTGGTAGCTCAAGACAACACGGTCACTGGAACCACAGAAATAAGTTATCTTTGTTGAACCAGCTAGTATCCATACATTTCTCTTTATTTCCCAAGACACATAAACATACTTCTTAAACAAATGATGCATGCAAGCTGCTTTATGCCCCTGAGATACAGTACCAGTCAAAAGTTTGGACACACCTGATTAAGATAAGAAACATGCATTCAAGACATTCTGATCTAAAGACTTATGCATAAATGCTTGAAATTTGTCTTAGACAATTATAAATAGTGAAGTTGATGCATATGTATGAATTTCTTTCCAAAATTGTTTAATTTAAAAGAATATGTTTTGGCTACCTTGAAGAATCTAAATCATAAGATAGTTTTGATTTGATTATTTTTAACTGCACAGTTCCTTTTCCGCTATTTCATAGTTTAATATTATTCTAAAATGTGGAAAATAGTAAAATAATAATAATAATAATAATAATAATAAAGAAAAGCTCCTTCTATGTGTAAGTCTGTCCAAACTTTTGACCGGCACCGTAGGTAGTCAGTATTTAATTACATGGACATCTATATTTCATTACATGGAAGATACGCACATTTAATATGTAGTTCTCCAAGTTACTGTGATACAATGTGAGGTGGATTACACCGGACTAAAATTCAGTAATCCTACCATGACATAAACACACAGCAAATGCTGTTGGCTAGTTAAACGGAAAAAAAATCCTTGCGGATATGTATAGACTTCCTTCGTAACGCGTTGGGCTACATCGTGTCGCTCTTACAAACGCGCTAACATTGATTTACTACAATAGCATAGTAAAAGACAGTATGCAAGCAGACACAATGTACATGTGGTCGTATTAACGGATGTCAGCTGATGTAGGACTCGAGCTCTTAAATCAAACCAGAGTAAGCTGCTCGCTTTATCGAACTCAGCGTTTTCCCCAGCTAGGTGGCTAGCAGACACGCTGATTACGGTTCACTCTGGTTAATGGTGTCTCTTTAGAGAGCCACCGGCAATTTTATGCTCCAGTGGTTTGTGATTCAGCTGTCAGAGGGAGCGCTCGGAACCGGAAAGCTCCCGAAGTCTCTGCAGACGCGCCGGGCTTTTAATCTTAAAATTCACTTGTATAACCCCCCGGCATGAGAACACGCTGTCCTATACGAAACACTCACTGCAGCTCTCGCCGCCGGGAAGTGAAGCGCTACTCGTGACGCCATGATGCTGACGCCTCAAAATGCGTATGTATTGCGACACAGCCCCGCCGTTCAGTCCCAGTTCTCTACGCTTAGTTAGCTACCGCCCGAAGGCCAGCCGTTTCTATTCTGTCAGACTGTTACGTATTGCCCCTGTGGGACAGTTTACATACATGAAGTCATGCACAGTACATCTTTGAAGCTTATGACATCTGTTCTACTGTGGCAATGGATGTAAAGCATTTTATATCATATGATACACCAACTAAGAGTGAAACGATGTGTAATTTGGATAGTAGATATATGGTGTATCTACTATTTTAGGAAGTTAATGTGGGTAGTAAGTACTTCTGTATAACAAGTGAAAAGGGTCATACGTTTTTTTGTTGTCACTCAATTGTCACTCAATATTTTTGAGAATTATTATGAATATTATGCTAAATGATAACCAAAAGGTGAAAAACCCCATTGATATTACTTCCCTGTCATGTAAAATTTGACATTATTTGTTTTATGGAATAGAACTGGGCATATAAGCAGAAGGATGATTTGGGAATTTACAGGCTACAACAAAACATGAAATAGTTTCAATTACAAGTTTACAGGATTTGTGTATAGTCATAACACCTGCCCTTGAACATATTGGACATCAAGGAACCCTGCAAATCTTACAATCATTCTGCTGGTACTTCAAATTATGCCCATTGTATATGTCATTTTTCCTTGTGCACCATCTGCTTTGTAGCAAATCAAAGCAAATTCATTGCTGATGTAACCTTGGCTTGAGAGATTGGGAGGGCAGGGCGAGTGAGAGGGCTAATAAAATGTCTGGGGATCAGCAGGTAGTGACATAAGTGTGCTTTTCTTTCTTAGGCAGACGAATGAAGCTCTCTGTACAGTTCCTCCTTCCATCTAATTGATTACACAGGTCTTGGACTGAGCCTGGCTCGGGGCTGCAGCAGCTGTACGACACAGAAAATGAGAAATATGAGTTGGAATACATGACCAAAGTGATGTGTCACATTTCTGATTCCTGACAATCAATGGAACACTCTCAGGTTACTTGCTCCACATATTGCTGTATATAAAGCAACAATAATGTACAGCAATATTGTTGTTCTGTGTATTGCATATATATATATATATATATATATATATATATATATATATGCTGAATTTGGAAATATTAGAAAAATGTGATGTGGAGGGTAGGCCTTACTACATCATATTGGTATTGTTCGAGCAACTCACAGGCACCTGATAACTCACAGGGTACCTGCAAGCAGTGAGATGACATACCCTCCCCTAGCCATAGCTTAAAAAAACCAGTATGTTGCACACTGGTCATTGTTGGCTGATGACATAGCTGGGAGTAGCCTGTACAAGAAGAGAGGTTTGCCAATTCAGCCACCCAGGAGCTCCTCACAGTCCATTTTAATACTGATTTTATCTATTCAAACTGTGCCATTATTCTGATTCAGCTTCACCTTCTACGCCCTATGTTCCATATTTCCCCTAGGTTTTTAAAAGAAATTCTCATCGCTGGCAATTATAGTCAGAGCGTTCTGTACCAGCACCTTCTATTACGAACAGGACGCGGTTGAGCTGAATTGCTTTAATTCAGAGCTCATAAAGACACCTCAGAGGGACAGCCTTTTCCTGTCTGTGGTCCACTGTGAGGTTTCATTGACCATGATTTGCAGCTGTTTCGAGCTGTCTATATTTCATACCCGGTTTGGCCGCGGCGGTTGTCGCAGCTTTCTCCTCCTGCTGCTTCTTGGCTTCCTCCATTTGTGCCAGCTTGGCCTCGTACTCCTCCTTCAGGGCGTTCCACTCTTTCCTGTTGTTCAACAGGCGATCCAGCATGGGTGTGATCTCCACATGGAACCGCGAGAACTCCTGGAAGGGGAAGGAATTGAGGAGGGTGGAGTGAGAGGTGCACCCTCCTACGCGCCACTGACTGCTCAAATTTACATACATCCTACTGTGACCACTACAGTGCTTGTTTGTTTGTAGGGTCTTATCTGTCGTTTATAATGAGGGGAAATATTTAGGCGGGCAAAGCAGGCAGACAGATTCCTGTCTATGCACAGACATAAAATGTATCCAGGGTGACAGTGTAGCATAGTAGTAAGGAACAGGACTTGTAACTGAAAGGTTGCCAGTTTGATTCCCTGCTGGGGCACCGTTGGTGTACCCTTGGGTAATGTACTTAACCTAGAATTGCCTCAGTAAATATCCGGCAGTGTAAAAAGGTAACATGAAAAAATTGTAACCTGCGTAAGTCGCTTTGGATAAGAGCATCTGCCAAATGTCAATAATGTAATTTAATGCATCTATGACAAGCACTTTTCATTTAAAATCACACTTGATCTCTTACTGAATGACACAGGAGCTTACCTTGTACACAAATGCGCAGACAAAATCAATAAAACCACACTGCAGCTTGGGCAGTTCAGCTGCCTTGTTCCGGTCCATCATGGGCTGGGGGACAAATCGGATGCTGCCATTAGTGACGTGTCCTAGAAATGGACAAAGCTGCAACACTGATGCCAGCGGCCAGAGCAGCGTGGCGGGACTAAAGCATTATTCTAACGGGAACATGTAATACACACTGGTTTGAAAGTCAGTAGTCTGACATTAATGCGTCTGAAATCACAGATGCAGTAGCTTGCAGTGGGTATGTCATAAAGTGCTTTGCAGACACACAATAGCTTTGGAGCTGGGGGTATGTTTGGGCTCATTGGGCCAGCCTGACCGCTCTTTCTGACTCAGTGCACTACATAATAGGTAATAGGTTCTATCAAAATGCCTCACAGGAACCCCCCCCCCCCCCCCCGAATCTCTCCCTCCCCCCCCTCTGCTGTCTTTCTTACAATAGGTTGCTGCTCCAGCACAGTCCTCTCCAGGTCACCCTGCTCCCAGAACTCTGCTGCTACTGACAGCGCCACCTACAGGAGCACAGTGGTACATTCATTGATGGTGCTTACACATGAATATACACACATTCATAATATTCACAGCGTTATTATGTACAGTTGTCCTGTTAGCTGTTTGCATAGATGCCTAATTATCTCACAACATTAACAGATATAATTTATTCACAAATAAAGATCTCTCAGCAGACAAAGTAAAAATCAGCACTCAATTTAACTGCATCGAGCCTACTAACTAGCTTCACTTCCTAATAAGTATCTCATTTGTGTCTTACTAAATAAACAGTATACATAGGAGACAGGCTTTGCTATGAATGGCAGGCTTTGAATGTTTTTGTGTCAGTGTTCACCAGTCTTAATGTTAAGAGCTGCAAAACCAGATGCCATATGTATAGATTTAGGGAAAAGGTGAACCTGATAAGATTAGCTTTTATGTTTTTTTCTTTTTTTTGTATGGAATTTCCAAAAACATCACACATACAAAACAGTCTATTGATATAATATTCATCAATATGTTTTTAAATTCTTTATTTATTTTAATGTTAATCACCAGTCAGATTTTGTTGAGAAATCTTCCTTGTTCTTTTATGCATCTCAGTATCCTCAGCATAAAGGATACCAAATCTCTTGTGTTTTGACTCTGTTTGCATGTGGGTTCTTGTCAAAATGCTATTCTATTGCTCTAATCTGCCAAATGGCTTGTGCTGTAATTATTCACCATTGTGCAACCAAACTGTTAGCTCATTCCCCCTACTGTTTATGCTGTTCTCTATTAGGACCATTAAATCTGTGGCCTCATGGATCCACGTTTGCTTAGTACTGTATAGAGACACCAAAGAACACACAGAACTTTGTATTTCCAGCATCGTAGTTACCTTGCTCTGGATCTCCCAGGGTTTGGCAATGGCAGACAAGTCACAAGCAGTCATCATCATAGCCCTGTAAGAAGGACACCATACAAAAAATATTTACAGGCTTTGAAGTGATCATAATACCATACCTTAAGGACATTTCTACTGCTGTTTGTGCCAAGTCCCTTGCCCAGCTCAGAGTGGAACTTATCTGGAATTAGAAATTACTGCCTTCTAAACAAAGCTGTTTGGACATGGCATACTTTTGCAGAGTTGCATAAGTGTTGTGAAATGAGATGTGTCACAAGAGAGCCATGATGCTCCAGTGGAGGTGTGTACCCACATGACGATCTCCTTCCGGGTGGTCTCCAGCATCATGTACTTGGTCCATTCGTTCCAGTCACTATAGGTCTTGGACATGTCCACAATCTTCTGGAACATGGCTCTTTTCCTGTAGGTTAACAAGTAGGAAATACTGATCACCTGTCATTTGCATATCCTGCACTACCCATGCTGAGACAAAGGGAGAGGTCTGGCTCCATGTCCCATGAGTGCGTTTTTTTTAGATATGGTCAGAACCTCATATCACAGTCCTGCAAATGTATTATGTCAATGGCAAAGAAAACTATACATGACAACTTTATTCTACTCCCAGTGGCTGCTTAATGACTAGTCGATTCATTTTGTTTTGGTTTGTATCTGTCTATCCGGTGGTATATTTAAGGCTTACTTGAAATACAAAGCCAGATCAGTTGCAATGATGGCGATGTCCATTAAATGGATGACAAGTTCATGTTGTCGTCTGTTCAGATTCTGGTAAATATTTAAGTCCTGAAATGAACATACAGATACCCAGATTAAAATTTCATCGTGTATGCACAAATAGCAGATACTGTGTTTCCACAACATTATATCAGCAGAGAAGCAGAGCATATCCTCAGGAATGTAGGAATTACTACACAAGGCTATTATAGTTTCATATGTCTTTAAGTTGAAAGATGGTGAGTTAGTGACTAGACCAGGGTTTTCTGTATATTGTCAATTATTTTGCTCTGTGTCTCCCTGGAACACTCATGGAATGGAACTTACATCATCTCTGAGCAATGTTTTCCCGAATTCCAGGTGGTGTCTCTCTAAGATGGAGGAGCCGTGGAGTTTTGCCAGAGGGTTTCCAGACCTGAAGTAATATTAAGCAGGAGACAGAGACTAGATTGAATCTGTGAAATACTGAAAAGGTGGAATTGGATGCTCACTGAAACACAAAACCCCCACAATGCTTCAGATTCTGAAATACTGTATTGTGTAAGATCTACTTAAAAATTATATTTATATAGCTAGTACCAAGACATGGTAATATGTCACTGAGTAACTGATAAGATATATCTTCTTACTTCATCTGGTAGAGGTTGTTAGTCCCTCTGTGATCAATGTCGTGGCAGAGGCCGGCTGTAACCATGGCCATGGCCTCCAGGTCAGTGTAGTAACGCTTCAGGTCACCTGTCTAATGAGAAGAGGCAGGACTGGAGGAGGTCCACACAGAGCTACGCTGAGGCACACATGAGGCTCCACAGCAACATGAACTCCACCCCTCTGTCTCCTCTGGAGAGCTTGTTATGCTAAATGAGGCATGGGATCACTGAAGAAGGATGCTCATAATGAGCATAGCCTGTTACATCCTCTGTGAATTATTAGCAGATGAGGAAATAACACTGGAATAGAAAGAAAGGCAGTGTTCCTGTCATGACAGCTGATAAGGTGGGGGTGCTTTTGCTTTCTGTGCTGCAGGTCAAGCAAATGTATGGCTCATATTCTGGACAGAACCACAGTCCCTCACAGATTCCTTATGATTATTTGTTGTGAGGGGGCAACCAGTATTGCTTTTAAAGTCTTTCTAAAATCTGTCTAAACTAAATGGCAAAGGTGGGTGTCACAAACTTCTGTGTTCTGTCAACATTACAGAAGCATCTGGAGAATATGAGAAGTGAGACAAAAGCTGTCACTCACCATGAGCAGCGTGAACATTGTCTGCCCCACGTTGAAACCATGCCTCCAGTTGTGGTAGGTGATCTTCCTGTAGCCCTTGCTGACCGAGTATACGAATCTCACCAGGGTCTGGAGGAAATACACAGAAATCAAGAACCACACAGAAATTAGCCTCATGCGATTCAGATATCTCATCTGCTAAGGTATGATTGGCAAATATTATTGTAGCCAAATATGTTATCCTAGAGGAAAGGTAAACAGAACTTTCACAGGGCTCTACAGTATAATAGAGTAGAAAACATATTTTTCTCTTAGAAGACATTAAGGGTTTAAATTTCACTCTTTTGAAAATTTATGTAGGCCTATTGGAGAAGCACAAGGCTTTCTAGACTCTTCACATGTGTCAACCGGGTGTTCTGTAGCTGCTAGGCTGGGTCTGTGCTGGCTGATTAATGCTAAGGATGTCAGTGCACAATGACAAACTTGTGAATTTGTGACTTTATTCCAACAGGTAATATTTAAATAGCTGTGTAGGGACCAAACATGAATATTGTTTAGCTACTTCTCTTCTCAGTAGTATGTTGTCCCTGTTTTGTTTCCACACAGTAGGGGGGAACCTATAGTATGTAGGCACAATATACTGTCAGCCTCCTACACTGTCAGGTAGTAGACTAGTATAATTTCAAAATCTGTGATAGTAATTATTTTTTTACACTATAGGAACTTGTACAGGCACTGAAGTTGATGTTTTTTTTTTTTTGGCTCTCGAAGGGAACGCTAATAATGGTCGTCAGGATTCATAAGGCTGAACACTGTAGATTGTGTACTTTGCACAATGGATACATGGTTAATCTTTCAGACCTACAAGAGGTAATGGAACCCTTCCTGACATGTTAGCCTCACCTCTCGGGGGATGTGGAACTTGTCCACCACACCCAGCTCATAGTACATCTTGATTCCACACTTGACCAGCTCCAGCTCCGTGTGGTAATAGTCATAGAAGTGGAACTCGTAGATCTCACTCTTTTCTTTACTTGGGAGTTCAGCTGACTGGGGGAGAATGGAAACAAATTTAAACTAGTCTGTGAGAAAGGCAAACAGTTTGGACTAATTGGAAGTGTAGATAATCCCTACCAGGATTTTCTCGAGCTCATCCTCTTCGCACTCATTTGGTTCCTTCCCATACTTTTCTCGGGTATTCTAAAGGGACACATAATCAGTTTGCTTTTATTTGTTTTGTCATAATTCCACAGACCTTAACACCATTGGGAGGATGAATGTATTTTAATTCTTTTTTTTTTTTTCTGAAAAATCACACAATCCAGTCAGACTTAAATTTAGGGTACACAAGGCATTATGATGCCCTGTATATCCACTAACTTAGACTTGACCTACCAAGACGTTCTGAATCTCATCCTTCCTGCATTTGACATGGTAGAGGACCATGTCCTGGAAGATGTCCTTGCGATTCTCCAGCTTGTTCATTTTGTCATAGGTGTCTGTGTTTAGAACTGACCAGCCAAGAAACTGCGTAAGAGACTACAACAAAAAGAATATGAATATTCAAAGCGTCATCTTGGGAGGTTTGGGTCCACAGACAGGGGAGGAGCTCACAGAAATATGCTTTAATAATCTGAGTGAGAGGTTGGGAAACACTGTACCCAGGACAGCTAAGGAGTGTTTACACACCTAGGCAAGAGAATTTGAGTTTAGAGTCTTTGGTTTATGCTTTCTAGGCAAAGTGCTGTGCTTTTCCTGACCTGATTCTGTACAGTTTCTGCCTTATACATGAATGATGTATAAAATGAAAACTACTCCTTCTCCTTCTGGGCATCATATCATAACCTATAAATCATATAAATAAAAAATATTATGTTTATGTTTTATATTTTTGGAGATGTGATTTCATTCTTTTGATATCAATGATGTGAAGCACCAGTCCGTGAGGTACCTCCATGAGTGTCTCATCCATCTCATCAAACGGCTTCCCGTCTTTCCTGTTATAGAAGGTTGCCACGCCAACAATCTCTTCTTTCTTGTTGACAATGGGCATAGAGAGCACGTTCTTTATTGTCCAGCCAGAATCATCCAGCGGTCCTTTCTGAGAGGGAGAACACTCATTCAGTGACGTGATCATATGAACTTCCTCAGTAATAGACCACTATCCCCTTCACACCCACTTTCATTCTTCAAGGAGCTTTCCATCTCACTTTTGTGTGTGGGTTTTTTTTTTTACAGTCAAATTGTCTATTGTATATTGTTATGGCTCAGCACTACAACACACAATATTAACCTGGATAGGTCTAAAAATGTACATTTCTATTACTATTTTCAATAATAACCAGGATAGGTCTAAAAATGTACATTTCTATTACTATTTTTTCATTAAGTTTACTAAAGCTTGTTTGGGTTATTGAACTTTATAACAGTTTAAATAATTCAGAATGGATTTCTTGGTGAGAGAATTGTTAAATTTTTGGTCTTTATAGTCATATTCCTTAAATTCTTATCATTTCTCACTGGGTGAACAATAGCAATGGCAATCATTGACCAGGCCACAGAGCTTAAGCAGTGGTGTGAAATATAATGGAATGTTCTTGAGTGGGATGTTCTTACTTGGAAGTTAAAGAAATCATCATCTCCTGCATTCATTATGTTACAGATCTGTGGTTCAGAAAAAAGGAAGAAAAGAAGCAGTTAGTGATCGTGCACACTCTGAGAACAAGAGAAAATCTACAGTGCAGCAAAATTAATTGCATTGGCCACAATATTTGCCATTATCCATCATTTCAGTCTGGGAGCATGTGTAATTTCCTTGCTCTGTGCTCATGAAAGCTGCATAATAGGCACTTGTGGCTGTCAGTTCATCAGGATGTTAGTGTCAAGCTGTCTTTGGCACCCTCTCATCAGGAAAATCTCACCAGTCCAGTCTCGGCCACGTATGTGGGCAGGCCACTGCACAGAGCCCAGTGGTCAGCTGGGGGGCTCCTGAAAAAGGCAACACATGGACATGTACGTGCAAATCCTGATGAACAAAACAACTCAAGATCATCCCAGGGAAGAGAACAATTACTGAGGCTTACAAAAGCATAACACTGCACTGTAATTAAATGCCAGAAGAAAATGAATAATAACAGTGATGATGAAGAACATATCATGACTCACGGAATGACTTTGATGTCCTCTTTTCCATGTAATATGTAATCAATCCCTTTGTAGAATATAACTTCCTGAAAGGAAATTCATTTCACTCGAGTCAAAATTGGTTTTGACTTCAAAGAGCTGTGTGCTGCAGAGAAAGGCTTCAGACAATGCTATTCTTGTGGAGGACAACTGTCTTAAGTCCACTTACCCTTCCATCTGGAGTTTTTGGTCCATCGTATGGAGGGACCTCACCCATCAACACCGGCCACAGGTCAAAGAATTCCTGCCAACATACAGGGGCATTAGAAAAAGACAAACACAATCACACAAACACACACACACACACACACACACACACACACACACATATGCACACACACACCTACTTGGCAAAGTATTTTACCAAAACTGCTAAGGAAGCTATAATAGGGATAAATTTGAAAACTCTTTTGCTTTTTCAATTGATGTGGTTAACATGATTTTGAAGCTGAAACATTCATATTTGTACCCAGCATGCTGGCCATGTTTTCTGCTTACATGTGGAGTGCTGACTGAAGTGAAAGACCTGAACAGTGTGAGATACTGGTGCACATAATGTGTTTGCCAAAATTGTCTATAATAACTCAGAGGTGTTTATCAGTGGTGTGAACAGTGGCATCTCTTTTTTACCCCTATAACACTAATAACTTGGTGAAGTTAAACAGTTCAGAACAGAGAAAACCTGTAACTATAAATAATTACAGTATCCAGTATTGATGTAAGAAAATGAATTGTATCAGTGGTTGCAAAGTTAAAATGTCTGTGTTTATTGGTGATACCTGCATCATGTCTGTGATTTTTTTTTCTTTTTTACAAAAACCGGCCATGCAAAAATTAATTCATTAATAACATGAGAAGTGAAAGAAAACAGAAATTTTGTGCATTGCTTTTCTGATCTGATGCTGCTGTGTTATTACAATGGGGACATACTCCTTTTCCATTCTCTTTTTAATTTTATGTGGAGTCAGTTAAGATATTTTTTGGACTTACAAAGTAATAGGCTTGTCTACTTGGTTTTCTTCAAAATCAGTGAGATCTGTGCATTTCTTGTGTAGCACATAGAAAATACCAGCTTGAGACATTATCCCTAATGCACCCATATGTATGGACAGTTGAGATGTATATGAAGCCATTGTGTGTAAGAAAACTCTGTGCAGGGATTTTCTGCTATGGAGGTAAATTATTTTGAAAGCAAGTCTGGATTTTCTGGTTCTCAGGTATCACCAGAGCATAATATATCACATAATCTCACAGGAAACATGCTCGTCAGGACAAACAACCCAGCCTGCTGTTAACTGAATTTATTGAATATGTTTGTACTATTTCCTCATCAGTGCATGTATTAACTGGGAGATCTTAGGCGGGACAAGGAAATTGCATTTGGACACAACACTGTGCTCCCAGGTTGCTCACCACTAGCCTTGGGAATCCAGAATGGGGATATTGAGCTTTGGCACGTGGATGGACCATAAAAGTGGCCTAACCTTTGTTTTGGTCATGTCCAGCAGGCCCACAGAATAGCGGTCACAGTTCAGGAAAGCTCGCACTGTGTAGAGGGCCTTGTGGAACTGTCGCTCAATGTCAGTCAGCTCCTCGAACACCTTGCTGGCGGACCACAGCAGCACCTTTGGAGATAGCCATTCAATTAATTAACTGCTTTGTGAATACTTACACGAACAGCTCCTCCCTGAATGATTAATATCTGTTTTGCAATACAGTTTGTGAATATGTTTTCTGGTAAAAGTCACAGTTGGTGGTTTTAGCTCCGCTGACGTTTGTCTCACCTGGCCCCTTCTGGTCTCACAGTTGTGAAGGTAATTCAGATGGAACACTCTCAGAACCAGATTGGCAAAATTGATATACTTCATCAGGGTCTGCAAGAAACGGCAGATATTTCATACAGTCTGGCTCAGCATACAACACTTTGTTGTGGACAAGCCTGCTTTCAGCATATTATAATGGAACATTATTATCTGTACTGTAGTGGTTATAGTGATCCAAACAGACAGATGCAAAGACATGTGGTAGTAAAATGGTGTTTATTTCAGAAATGTTTAAAGCAAATGCAATCGCTAATACTAAGCCAATTTTGTTTGTTTCTTTTAGCTTTCTATCTTTTTTTCCATCAGAAGCAAATTTTACTCCATTTCTTGGTCTGGACATTAAGGAAAAAAGCCCCCCAGTATATTTTTAGCTGAATACATTTCGTAATTAACATTAACAAATAAGTAACAACTTTTTTTGTTGTTTGTTTTTTTAAGCAACCTTTTTTTTGTTTTTAGTACAGCATTTTTTCTTTTCAGATTTATTCATAGTATCATGTAAGACACACACACATACACGCATAAAAAACATTATGCATTTAAAGTTGTACCTGAAATTAAGTGTAAAGTGAACTGCCATTAGATGAAATAAGGATCTTAGTGGTAATTTTGCAATGTTCATCCTTTGTAAGCAATCTTTATACAATATGGAATTGTTTATTTTATGACACACCTTTTTCTGAGGAGGTCTGAGGTTATGTTGGGGGAGGGTGGTTAATTATGTTACAGATCTGTGAGTTATGGAGTACCTCCTCATCTGCCTTGGAGAAGTGTGGCTCCCCAATTTTGTTCACAGCCATGAGAACAGCGACCATATCTTTGCCGTTCATGATGGGCGTAGCCAGGACATTCTTGGTCTGATACTCAGTGAGGTTGTCCACAAAATCGCTGAAGTGGCTGTCCTGTGGTGGAATCAAGAACAAAAAGGTGTCAACTAAACCAATACGTTCCAGGCTGATAGATTAAGGTTTGGAGTTATGAAAATGTTAGGAGCTGGTTTCACATTGGTAGATGTTCATGGAGACCCCTGTCCATTATCATCTTTGTGTGCATCTTCTTCTATCATTACCTCTTGTAACTACATGATGAGGACTTGTTGCACTCACATTCATAAAGCAATAAATGAAATAATAAAAATAAATGAATTTTATAGCATTATTTGGCATATTTGTATCCATGTGGTACCGTGAATTTATGCTGTTTCCTTTGGAGGCCGATATCACCTTTTCGGTCTGGAACTAACTGAACAATATTAATGATTTTCCAATGTAGTCAAGCTAATACATTGTTTTTAGATAGGGTCAGACTTTATGGATTCATCTCCTCTTCTGTGGGTTTTTATTACTGAGTGATAATTAAAAAATGTAAGAAGTAAAGAGGAGTCACAATATTCTGCTGACTTGTGGAACATGGCTCTGGGGAGTGACCTTTAGAAATAATCCAGGATCACTGTAATTCAACTGAGATTATGGGATGGTAATCCCCTGACAGCCCAGTAACACCCAGTGTCCCAGCAGGCCACGGGGGGGTGGGGGGGTGGGGTTGGCTCGGTTTAATCCTACAGGGCATGCAGATTGGACACACCATGCTTCTCACTATGTAGGATTGAAAAAGATGGAGATTCAGAGTCTATTACCCAGAGTCTCCCATTACCCAGGAACATCCTGATTCAGTGTTCACTGAGAATCTTAGCAGCCAATATAACAAGCTGCCAGAATCATGTACCCCTATTATCTCGGAAACATTAACACTGATGTAGCCAACGCTGGGATGGCAGAGGTCCAATGTACAACCCTGCTGTTTCTAAAAGCCTCATAATGGAATTTTTACTGTCTCATGAGTGCCTCGTTTGTGGCTCTAGTCAAGGATGGTAGAGTGAAAGAAATCATAAGTCAATGGTAATTGGTTTAAGTTAAACGTTTGATTATAATATTTTCTATAGTCTGTCAACTTTTGTGTCTTAAACCCATTTAAACCAACAAGATCTTTTATTGGCAGACTTCTTAGGTATAGTCATTTGTCCTCTGCATTGGCTCTGTATGGACGCACTGTTCCTTGACAGAGTGACAGGACAGTTGCTACCATGCTGCTGGCTGACATTTAGGCAATTGAAGAAACAATCAACATTTGGAAACGCTGCCAAGAAATCACAAGCCTCGCCAAATACATCACAACTAACTTCTCTGAGATAACACTATGAATTGCTGAATGAGTAATGATTTCAAACTCTTCAGTAATATTTTCTTCGACTGCTTTGACTTCAAATGCTGTGATGTTCCAAGAACCAGTAGCACCATAAAAATAATCTGTTTGTAATTCCAGTAACTATAAAGATGACAATGATTTCCATGTCAGAAATGATCTTTCCCCAGTGCTTAGGAAGAGTAGATAGAACGGACAAACTCTGTGCTTCCTGGAGTTTATGGGAATGCTGATTTCATCCTCTCCATGCTTTTTTGTGCAATGCAAAATCACAATGATTCAGCTTTTATGTAGGAAACTGACATGGAACACCAATCTATTCAATCCATCTCCTGTGTTATAAAGATGGAGAAGTTGAGCAGTTTTGGCAGGTAAACAGCTTTGGGGTGTGTTCACATTACTATTTTTCAGAACATAAAAGGCAAATGTGAATGGCACTGGAGCAGTTAGTTGATGGTAGTACAAGGTATATTGAAAACATGTTGTTTGATAAGTCTACATTTCCAAGCAGATCCTGTTCCTTTTTAGACTATGTTAGTTTTCAAGGAATCCACATAGTGTAGTGTGGGAGTAATTATCTTTTAAACTTCATTTTGTTATTAAAAGACTTCACCTCAGTTTCCTGAGACCCCCCCCCCCCCCCTCCCCCCAACCCAGCCCTGCCCCCCATCCCCCTACCGGGAGGACACCTTCATGGTGTATATCCAGAGGATGAAGACGGTGATATCACTAATCCTAAATGACCTGTGGGAAATGTCTTCCCCTTTATCAAAACACCAGAGACAACAATGTGGATGAATCCCTGTTGTACACGCTTATCAAATTACCTCTGTACATGTTTTATATTACACATGTACACAATGGCAAAGCAACACATTTTTTAGGGTATGCCCTCTGTGGTTTGAGAATAATGACCTGATATAGTCCTAAGCATGCTCACACGCATCTCCTCTCACGTAACACATCTGCTGAATCCGATAAAATTCTCTGGCTTCAACACAAACCCAGTGGCACTATGCTGTCTCCTGGAGGCAGAAAGCTGAATTGCTGAATAAATCTGTAATTGACTGAAAAATATTCTAATCTTTTGTTACATATTCACTATTCAGTTCAATAACAGTAAGATTAATTATGTTCCTTGTCGTCATCATCTTAAACCTCAGTCATATGCATGTATTTGTTTTTAACAGTGAGCCTTACTAATCAGATGTGTCCCTTCTGTAATGGAAGCCCTTTCAAGCGCTGAACCGTGGCAGTTTACAGGGTAGAGCGTTACCTGCGTGACATCGGGCACATTGACCGTCTTTTTGGTGGTGGCCACGTGGCCCACGATGCCCATGTCCAGCGGGTAGACGATCTCGCTGTCGGGCGCCACCAGGCAATCCTCCAGTATGGCATCCTTGTGCACGTTGAAGAGGCGGGTGGCGAGCTCGGCGGTGCCGTTGCGCATGCGGTACATGAAGAGGCTCATGCAGTCGGCCCGCATCATGAAGCAGAGGTGTCGCATGAGGTTGAAGATGGCCTTCTCCATCTGCAGGTTCTCCTGCAGGTCCCGCACCAGGTCGAACATGATCTCACTCTCCTCCACCGACGACAGGTTGTGGAAGTTGGTGATGTCCACCTCTGACTTCTTGTTCCCCAGGAGGTCCGAGATGAGCTTCGGCCGGAATTTTGAGTCAAAGTATTCCTTGGCAAAGGCAGGGTTGCTGTCCAAAAACTTCTCTGCCACATCTTTGTCCACTGCTGCCATTTTGGGGCACTAGTTACTCAGACAATTCCTCAGATATGAGATTTAGATACAGAGGTAATGAATGACAGTGTTTAACACTGTAACGGTATTTCAAAAGAAGCCCTGTTACAGCCCTGTAACTGTATTGAATTGCTCACCACAGTCACCCCTCTGCATTATCCTCAGCACCTAGACTGCAGGTAGTTGAGAGAGAATAGGGATTAACAGGATTGTTTTAAATGGTCATGTGGGTTCCTAATCTGGTATCCAATTACATACTGTATTGGGCTTATTGAATCTGAACACTGCTGGTCAACTTGTTTCATTAAAAATCCTAAGCAGGAGCTAGTTGCGGTTGTGCAGTGGGAAATTTAACTATGCTCTGGCAAGGGATACAATGTTGTCAGTGCTGAGTGTAGATATTCATGCCAATGCAAAATAAGAGAAGTTTTGTGTTAATAGCAATATATAGTACCAGTTTCTAAGAATATGGATAACGGAATGCAATATTTCTCAGCAAGGAAAATAATAGAGTAAGATTATTTTCACTGAGTTATGCAAATAATTACCCTGCACCTCTGTGCATTAGAACTGGATTTTCTGGCTCTCATGTATCACCAGAGCATAAAATATCACATAATCTTAGAGGAAACATGATCATCGGGACAAACAACAAATTCTGCTGTAAATTGAATTTATTAAATATGTTTTGAACTATTCTCTCATCAATTTATGTATTAACTAGGAGATCTTAGGGAGGGTGCCAAAACGGCCAGCCCAGTTTCACTGTTAAAAGCATGCGTCCTTATTTTTAGTGTGAGAAATTTGTGCCCCTGCAACATTTAGACTTCTTGTGTCTTATTTATTTTTCTCAGGGAAGCTGGTTAGGTTATTACTGTACTGTATCTTACGTACAAATAAAAAAAAGATAAGATTGTTTACCCTCTGACAGAACACACTTGCTGATTTTTTTCTTTGTGTTATACAAATCCCTTGCCCCAGGTTAACTGTAAAATAATATTGATGTATCAGTTAGTAATATGGATACAGTGACAGTAAATGGCAATTCATACTGGACACTGTCTGCCATTCTTGAAAACCTATTTTATGTATGTAGAACTCATCAAACAGATTCTGACTTTTATTCAATGTAAACATTTCACAGTACTCATCTGTAAATGTTATATAAGGCAATGGAGCCTCTAGTACAATGTGTTCCTAAAAAAGATTTGTATACTCTGCCACACACATTTTTACAACACAGAGTATGGAAGTTAAAAAAGTGACCATAAAATGTCATTAGACTATTTTTTAATAAAGTTAATTTCTGCCCCTCACTACACCCTCACACACTCAAAGAAAAAGGTCATAATGTCTACAAAGCATAGTGTTTGCTGTGACTGACTTCAAGAAGTATTAATGGTGGCATCACCTGTGACATTTGGCCAGACAGCACATATTCACTTTGGATTGATACTTAAAAAATCTGGTTTTAATCGAAATAAACATGGAAGACACTGATATCTGGGATTTGTACACACCCTGCATGAATGAAAATATTTTATAGTGCATGTTAATGTTGTCCATTTTTAACTCCATCTGGCTGTTCCAGGGGGATTAATTTATGAGGTCTACGCTATAGTCACCTGCATCCCTACATTCTTGGTGGGACAGGAGGTTCAGGCTAGAGCAGAGTGGTGATTGGCTCACACGAACATTTGACACCACATATCTGAAATACTGGCAAGGAGTATAGGTCATGTAGTCCTATGTGCTGGTATGGGTGCAGTGGTGCTAACAAGCTGGCTGAACACGCCATTGTCAGAATCAAGTAATAATTTAAATTGAGAATATAATAATTGTATTATTTAATATTAATATTTATTTAGATTTAGTTATATAATATGTAAAGACATGTATGCTGAAGAATTGTGAATCATTTCCTCAAAAAACTTACTACTGCCTCGTATCGAGTATGACTGCAGAGCAGAAATGTACTTATCTTTTAAGATAACTTTTTCTTCTTTTTATTAAATGTGTATCTTACCAAAAAAACATTAAAGCCATTCATATTTCATAATGACCGCTAACTGCACCAAGATATAGGCCGGGGAAATTCTACACGATTGGAAAAAAAGGGACAAAGTATATCACATTTCCTACAGTGCTGCCGTCACATCACGTGATAGTGGTGTTTCCGTGTTGGCTTCAGCTGTCACTAATTGCATGTGACCTGAGAGGAATCGGCAACGATGAAACTGAAGTGAAAGAAACTGTCCAATGACGGTACATCTAACAAGAAGTTAAACATTAAAGCGGAGTGACACAAAGGTGGCGGTAAGTTACTATCCACTATCCAGCTGACATGTTGGTATGAATTTTTAAATGTAGTTTAAGGTTTAAGAGTACCCGCAATACTTGGTGGTAAGGGCAAGCAGGAACCAAGTTGTACACGTTGCAAGTCGTGAAACGGTGACTCGCTAGCAAATCACCAGTAGCTTTTGGGGCATTTATTAGTAGAGTTGTTCATGTGTTGCCGATTTATCAACCATCACTACAACTAATTAGCTAGCGTATTTTACATACAGTGTCAAACAGCTCGTCCGGCATGATTTTTAGATTGTGATTACCTAGAAAATGAGGTTAAATGAATCACATGTAAGGTGGTTTCGGTTAGTTTGCCAGGTCTTGTCATTCTAAAGTTTAGTTTGGCTGAATTACAAGCTGGTTACGACAGAAAACTACTGACGAGAGCATCTGCTGCAACTGATGTTGGCAGCACCACGTTTTAAAGTCTTTAAAGATAAACTCTATACTTGTTAGGATCAATATAAAACAACTTCTAAGTTATTCCAAGTTATGATTCTGCGTGTGGAAAATTAGCATGAACAGCCAAAAGACCGACTGAAAAACCCCTCTGTCCTAGAATACAAATGCCAGGTTGTTTCGAGTGGTTTTGGGCTGAACAACTTGCTGTCCTCCTAGACCTACGACGTTTATTCAGAAATAAGCAACTCCGTGCTTAAAGTGGGGCTTTATGTGCCGTTCGCTCATTACAATTCTGAGATGTTGGTCTGTTGGTCGGATAACGGCAGATTACATTTCAGAGAAATTACACGACACACAGCCTACGTTGTAGGCTACATATACACGCAATTTAGGCTTGCAGTAGTCGAACATGTACGATTCGTTTCGGACATTCGCAGGCAGTATTGTATCCACATATACCTTTTCTAATACGATCTAAAATATTCACAAAAAACTACAAGTCGGCCAAATGATAACTTCATGTTTTATCCCCGAAAGCATGGTGATAAAGTGTACTCAAACCGTGTTGTCAATAATATAGTGTAGCCTAATTAGGTTTATATGGAAGTATATAAGTTGACGCTCAATGATAATATAAATTTGCCAGGCGGATTTTACGGCATCAGCTGGTTGAAGTTGGCGCAGCCCCCTGACCTAATTAGTCAATGTAAATAGCTAGCTATGTAGCCAGTGTATTAGAACATGTCCATTCTTTCATGAAGGGACAAAGATTGGTCATAAACACTTCAAACCAAGAAACCTATGTGGGCAGACATTGTGATTCATATCATTAAAAAGCCTAGGTGTTTGCATGACTTTGTTTCTGATTGTATTGTTATGTCCACTAGTTCATTTTTATTAAATACATGTTTTGTTCTGCCAACAGGACACAAATCACATGGACACTTTAATAAATGCACAACATTCTTTGTTATGTGTGTAATCCTTTCTCAGACCCTCATTGTTTCATATGGATGTGAAAAGTGGTCCCCTTTATCATGGGGTGAAAACAAGGGAATTCCCACGAAGAACAGAGGAAAGGACATTGTGTGGTTGAATGTAGCAGTCAGCCCTATTTCTTAATACATATTTCTTAAGATACTTATGAATTTGGTAAACAAATATTGGGGCATTATTTACACTGAGGTCACTACTTAAGTATGTGTCAGTGTTATCTGACTGAGGATTTCACCATTTTAGCAATTGTGGAATATGTGAAGACTAACATGATAAGCTGATCAAGTTTGGCCTTTGGTTTAGGATGATGTCTTCTTATTGATCCCTTTGACTTTGGTGAAAAAAGAATTATGGAAATCATTGCTATAATCTCAGGCTAAGACATAAATCTCTAGAGTGTGGGCCAAAGCCCAAATCTGAAATGTAATTACTGTTGAATGCATAAAAGTTAAACATAAAGTAAGCTTATTTGTAAGATTAGTTTTAACCAGACAAGTGAAGGAGTGAAGGAGTATTTCTGTCCATTTCTTTTACAAACACAGTTGTCTGTAAAGAACACCTTCCTTTTCCACCAAAACATCAAGAGATGAAATGGCATTTTGGTCAAAAGTAAAAATGAACACAATCAAAGGATCTATGTGTAGTCTTTAAATTGAACCAATTGGGCTGTGCTACCTGAAAATATCAAGAAAAACAGCCATTTTGATCCATTTGCATTGACAACATAGATGCTGCCAATTACATAGAGACCACCTGAAAGGCTATTGGCAGATCCCTTTATCAGAGTGATCTGATGTCAGGGAAATTTCAGTCTGTGACACAATGTGGAGCTGTCCTGGGTACTGATTAAATTAGTTTTGAATAGTGTAAATCTTGATTTGCTGATCAAAGAACAACAGTGATGCATCAAATTATATAATAGCATATTTTATTGAAAATGAACAGCCTACTCGCTAAAATACCCATAAATAATTGAAATATTTACATCTGAATAATTCAGTTACTTATGGTAGTGCCAGTTTTTGTAAATTGTATTTACACATGCACACACATACTCATATAGAATTATTGGCTTTACTAATAAGTACTCTATGTGTTAAACATTGATTGTAGATTTCTGTCATCTTCATCCAAGGATTTTGGCTCCTAATAGACCAAGTACTTATACAAAACATAGATATTCATGTCAGGTATCTAACAATACTACATGTTATATCATCAAATATCATGCTGTGTAGCCACATCATTAAAAACACCCTTCAATTTACATCAAATGAATTGTTCTCAGTACAGAGATGTCTTTGACTTTGCTCTGTAAAAATAAATCATACCTTTGGACTATAACACTAGTAAGGCGGACAAAACTGAGTGATGATTCTTCTAACATGCCTACAGCTCAGGGAGCTTTGAAGGAGATCTGTTTTAAGATCCACTAATCCACTTTACATAACTAGGGAGATCACTGCATACAAGCAACAAAAATACTAGCCCCCTCAATATCCATAAATTAACTGTGCACTCACTTCTTTCTTTGGTGGTTTATTTAACATAAACTGTTGTTTCTCTTTCATATCAGGGGAATTTGGATTGAATGCAAAATAAGCATGTTTACAGTAAGAGCCTCAGTAATTTGGTATGCAGTACTTACAGGCTTAGCCTGATTAATTTACACAGGTTTTTAGAATGGATGCAGACATTGTGAAAACTGGAAATTACTCACTGGAAATTAATAACACTGGAATACTGGAAATAATACTGGATTATAATACAGGAAATTGTAAAAAGGCTTAATAATAGCACGTGAATTTCAATTAAAATAGAATATTCTGTATTTATAATCAGAATCAGAATAGAATCAGAATAGACTTTATTGTCATTGCACAATGGGGGTGCAATGAAAATGTGGGTGGTCTGCAACAGCAGCGCACTGAGGAACATTTATGTAAACACAGTACAAATAAGGCACGCGACAGGAGAAAAAATATACAATAAAATACAATAAATACAGTAAAATACAAATTAACAAATTTAAAAAGAAGACACATTGTAAATGAAAAGAAATATAAAGAAAAACTTGTGCGTTAATGTGGCCTTTTTAAAAACTACTTAAAGTGCACAGTGGAATTGCACAGTTGTATTGAGGTAGAGGTTTGGGGGGGGTGTAAGTGTTTGTTTGCAGTCCGTATGGCCCAGGGGAAGAAGCTATTTGTTAGTCTGGTGGTGTGGGACTTGATTGACCTGAAGCGCTGTCCGGAGGGCAACCGGTCAAACAGGTGATAGGCGGGATGTGAGGAGTCTCCTGTGATGGCCTTAATTTTACTGAGGCAGCGGGATCTGGATATGTCGTCCAGGGAGGGCAGAGGGCAGCCGATAATTTTTTGGGTGGTGTTAATAACCCTCCGCACAGCCTTCCTGTCCTCAGCTGTGGAGCCTGCGTACCACACCCCCAGAGAGTATGTTAATATGCTCTCCACAGAGGAGTGATAGAAGGCCAGCAGCAGCTTCTTGTCCAGGTTGTTCTTCCTGAGGACACGCAGGAAGTGCAGCCGCTGCTGAGCCTTCTTCACTAAGGCCTTGGTGTTGGGTGTCCAGGAGAGATCTGCAGAGATGTGGGTGCCCAGAAACCTGAAGGTGGTGACAGTTTCCACACGTTCTCCATTTATGAGGAGAGGGGCGTGGACTTGTCTGTGTTTCCTGAAGTCCATGATAAGTTCTTTTGTTTTAAGGACGTTCAGTGACAGGTTATTTTCTGAGCACCACACAGACATTTCTCTATCTCAGCCCTGTATGCCATCTCATCCCCATCGGAGATGCCCAACCATGGTGGTGTCGTCCGCAAACTTAACGATGGTGTTGGTTGGGTGGGACGGAGCGCAGTCGTGAGTGTACAGGGCGTACAGTAGGGGGCTCAGCACGCAGCCCTGAGGAGAACCAGTGCTGAGTGTGAGCGTGGAGAAGAGGTGGGGGCCAAGTCTGACAGATTGTGGGCGGTTTGTGAGAAAATGTTTGATCCAGGTGCAGGTGGGGAGGGGGATCTGCAGTTTGAACAGTTTGGTAACTAATATGTCCGGGATGATTGTGTTAAACGCTGAGCTGTAATCCACAAAGAGCATCCTCACATAGCTCTTCCGGTTCTCCAGATGACTCAGCGCTCTGTGAAGTGTTATGGCGATGGCGTCCTCTGTAGATCAGTTCGCTCTATAAGCGAACTGGTGGGGGTCGAAGGAGGGAGGGAGGCAGTCTCTGATGTGCTGAGAGACTAGCCTCTCAAAACACTTCATGACTACAGACGTGAGGGCTATGGGTCTGTAGTCACTGAGACTGTCTATGGCAGGTCTTTTGGGAATGGGGATGATGGTGGTGGCCTTCAGACATGAAGGGACGGTGGCATGCGTCAGGGAGAGGTTGAACAGCTTGGTGAGGATCCCTGCCGGCTGGTCTGCGCATGCCTTGACCACAGTCCCCGGGATGCCGTCAGGTCCAGCAGCTTTCCCGGGGTTCACTGCTCTCAGTGTACTTCTCACCTCATGCTCCTGGAGAGAGAGGGGGGTGGGTGCTGGAGTTGTGGGGTGGCAGTGAGTGCAGGTGTCTAAGGTGTTTACTTCAGAAAATAAAAATAAAATAAACAGTATCCCAGCTCATGTTACATTGAGGCCACCTAAGTTGTTGCTTATGTTGCCAAGAGGATCAAATTAAAGATGAAAGTATTGAATAGGCCAGGTACAAAGTCAAATATGAAGAAAAAATGGGACAGCACATTACCCAGGAAACACCGGTGACAACATCCAGACCATATTTTGGCTGAGTCATAAATCTTTCAGACACAGCTAATAATCAGACTGCTATATTAATCTCCTCCATCGAAGCCTGTGCTGTGAATCAATGGCAGTCAGTCAGCTGTGAAGGATATCCTGGTACTTTGCCCCAGAAAGTAAAGAGGAAGAGCCTCCCAACATTCCTTCGGTTAGGTACTGAGCCTTCTGTTTTTATAGACTGTATGTATATGGCTGGTGCTACGACTAGGAAAAGAGACGGTAGGAAAGATATATAATGGAGTGAAAGACAAGAGTGCAAATAAGGCAGAATGTGTGGGTTTGCAGGAGGGGAAGTGGGCTCAGTGTGTCTGAGAGGTGGCAGCTGCACTATTTCACTGATCACCTACTGGGGAAATGCCCTTTAGCCTTATTCAGAGAGAATGCTAACCATCTGGTTCCTCAGCCTGAAATATTCAGCAAGTACTTTGTCTATGTAATGGGTGTGTGTGAATCATATTATCACTTAATTGGCAAAAGTAGTCACGTTGGGGGTAAGGCTAATATTTGGGTGTATTCCCAAATGTTACACACCAGTTTTCCTCAAAATATCCATTTATTCTGCACTCATTTATTATATTTGAACATTGGGTGCTTTGTCATTTTAGATACTTTAGAGAAAAGTCTGCTGAGTCATTCTTTAGTATCCCATTAATGATTTGACACATTATTTATGATTACTAAGCAAAGATTGACTTAGTTGGTGTTAAAGCAAATTTAGGCCTATATATTTTCTTTTACATTCATATACGATGAAAGGTCTAGCAGTTTCAACATGCTCTAGGATTTAAATATGAATATTTTAAATATCACATTTTTTGTGTGGGTGTTTGTACTGAGAGCCTATGCTTTGTGTTTTGATAAGATTCTGTGACATCTCTATGCTAGTATTCTAGGGCCAGACAGTGGCTGGGATGGGGTAGCATGGGGTATTACTAATAATATCCAATTTTTTTTCTTATTAATAAAAACTAAAAAAGGAATGATGATAAGAAACCTAATCATTTGCAAACCTTAATTCACTAATAAAATTGACTGCAATGTTAATTATTAGTTATCAATAATACTTTTCAATTATTCCATCCTCTAATTCATAAAACATAAAAATATATAGATGCCACCTGTAGACTTATTATTGGCAAACCTTAAGGTACTAATCAAACTGATAATTCTCTGTATGTTTGCAGCTAGCACTGCTCTTCAAAGCCTACACATCAGCTACACTCACGCTTTATGTATGGTGCCTGCAAATGACACACCAGTGTGCCAGCTTTGAAGTTTTTTACTTAAATGAAACAAAAAGGGAACTCAAAGATCCTAGTGATGTTACCTGTCATCTTTGTAAGTGGAATATATCTGCAAAGGTTAAAACGGTCCATGTAGAGTTTTCAGGAATGGGACTGAGACCAGAAATTCTTAATTGACAGTACAAGCTTCTAGGCAGGAAGCACTTTCCCAAGACCATTTCAGAGCTGTATAATGAAGTGTGAAGTTCAGACTTTACTCAGGGGAGTGAATTTTTTGGTTTTGACTATAGACATGACTACAGACTACAGATAGATGACTCAGGCAGTGTGACTGCAGACAATGTGAAGTACTACAGTGACACCATATATGTCATTAACAGGCACTTTATTGACACCAAATGGCCACTGGAGCATAACGGGCATGGCCAAACATTTTGTGTTTGTTGGCTTATTGGTGCAGGCTTACAGCTGGCAGAAAATGTGGGACCTGCAGAAAGCAAAAGTCCAAACTGGTCTCATGCAGCATCCTCTGATTGCTGTGGACTGTTGTTTCTTTTTATTATAATTATAAATATTCATTTGTATAGTGCTTTACTTTTGGCTGCAGTCCTCAATTTTCTCAAAGAGTGCTGATGAAAAGTGAAAATTATTGTATAATGTAGGTGATAAACCAACATTGTTAACAAACGAGAAGTTACGTTTTTTTTTTTCTGAGAATTGTAGATGTGAGTGTAACATTGGTGATGGACATTATCATTGTCCGTCGGCACAACCGTATTCCGTTCTGCAAAAATCCATAATCTGCTACTCCCAGCATAAAAATGTTTCCATCATTTTACCGTAATACTCTAGGAGATTACATTTTTCTGTAAGTGTGTGGCAGGATGAGGGAGCAACAATTTTTGGGAGTTAAGGTCAGTTAAATTCACATTTAATCATTTTCTACATCTTGACCTGACTGCATCAGACAGACCGATGCTGCCAACATGAGACAGGTACATTTTAACCTATAAATATCAAGGACATTGTGTGACTAGAGCAAGGTGTTCTTGAGGTCAACTATGCCTCTTTTTTCAGGGAGTTGTCGGGAGTCAGTAAGATGGCTGAAGCGGACCACCAAGCTTCAGCTGAAGCTGAGCCCGGTCCATACGTGCCTTTTGTTTTGGAGGAATGGGAAAAGGAGGAGGAAGACTGGAAAGAGGTGGTGAAGCGGAAGCTCAGGAGGCAGTGCACGTGCAGCCCTGGCCGAGTGAAGGCCTTACTGCTAGGCTTCTTTCCCATCATCAACTGGCTCCCCCGCTACCGTCCGAAAGAATGGCTGCTGGGTGATACTATGTCCGGGCTGATTGTGGGCATCTTGCTTGTGCCCCAGTCCATTGCCTACTCGCTTCTCGCGGGCCAGGACCCCATCTACGGCCTCTACACCTCCTTCTTCTCCAGCATCATCTACACGCTGCTGGGAACCTCCCGACACATCTCCGTGGGTATCTTCGGGGTCCTGTGTCTGCTGGTGGGCCAGGTGGTGGACAGGGAGCTCAGCCTGGCCGGCTACCTCACTGACGCCAACCAGACCGCCCTGGCCGATGCAGGGAACGCGACCGCAGGGCCGGTCTGTGACCGTAGCTGCTATGCCATCGTGGTGGGAGCCACGGTCACCTTCACGGCAGGGGTCTACCAGGTAAGTCTGGTAGGAGCTGGCATAGGCTGTGTTAGTTATTTTTATTATTAGTTTTGATGTCTTTACTATTATTCTAAAATGTGGAAAGTAATACAAATAAAGGATAAAAGTTGTGTCCCAACTTTTCATTGGTACTGTAAATACTGCAGAGATAGGAAATGTGTGGCTTGTGTGATAATACAGATGTGGTTTTACCCGTCTTTCCCTGTGGCTTTAGGTACTGATGGGGCTCTTCCAGGTGGGCTTTGTTGCTGTGTACCTGTCAGATTCTCTCCTGAGTGGCTTTGCTACAGGGGCCTCCCTCACCATTCTCACCTCCCAGGTCAAGTACCTGCTGGGTATCAAAATACCCCGGGCCCAGGGGCTGGGTTCCCTAATCAAGACATGGGTCAGTCTCTTCAGGAACATTAGCCAGACCAATGTGTGTGACCTGCTTACCAGTCTGCTCTGCCTGCTGGTTCTGGTGCCTTCCAAGGAACTCAACAACCGCTTCAAGGCCAAGCTGAAGGCTCCCATCCCATTTGAGCTCTTTGTAGTTATTGTCGCCACGCTGGCCTCCCACTATGGCCAATTTCATGAGCGCTTCGGCTCAGATGTGTCTGGCACCATTCCCACTGGATTCCTGCCCCCCCAGCTCCCTGACTGGTCCCTTATCCCAAATGTTGCTTTGGACGCCCTATCAATTGCCATCGTGGGCTTCGCCATCACCATCTCCCTGTCTGAGATGTTTGCCAAGAAGCACGGTTATATGGTGGACCCCAACCAGGAGATGTATGCCATTGGCTTCTGCAATATCCTGCCGTCTTTCTTCCGCTGTTTTTCCACCAGTGCTGCACTCACCAAGACGCTGGTCAAAGAGTCAACTGGCTGCCACACACAGGTGTCCGGATTGGTGACTGCGCTGGTTCTACTCCTGGTCATGCTTGTCATTGCCCCCCTCTTCTACTCCTTGCAAAAGTAAGTCAACAAAACTTTGACTTGGTTGCCATTTTATTTTTTTTGTGCTTCTGAATGCTAAAAGCTTAACATAAATGTACATGCTTCTAGGTGTGTGCTGGCTGTCATCATTGTGGTCAACCTTCGGGGGGCGTTGCAGAAGTTTTCAGATGTGCCTCGCATGTGGCGGGTGAACCGTGTGGATGCTGTCATCTGGCTGGTGACCATGGCAACCTCTGCTTTGGTGAACACAGAGCTGGGCCTTCTGATGGGGGTCCTGGTGTCGGCACTCTGTGTCCTGGGTCGTACTCAGCGGGCCCCTGCTCTACAGCTGGGCCAGGCAGGACACCTGGACTTATATTTGGACATAGCCACCTACAGAGGTCTCAGTACTCAGCCTGGGATCGTTGTCTTCCGCTATGAAGCGCCCATCTACTATGCCAACCAGGGGCTCTTTAAAAAGGCCCTCTACCGCCGTGTGGGCCTGGATCCAATCAAGGAGAAGGCCTGCCGCAGGAAACAGGAGAAGCAGAAGAGGAAACCGCAAGCAGATCTGGTGGCTGATGAAGCAGCCACCCGAAGCAAGGGCACAGAGGTGTCCACCAATGTCTTCCTGCCCCAGGGGAGCAGCTTTCACACCCTGGTGATAGACTGTGGCCCTGTCCTGTTCCTGGACACTGCTGGGGTTGGGGCAATGAAGGAAGTGTATAAGGATTACAAGGCATTGGGGGTGCGGGTGCTGCTGGCTCGGTGCAATACCTCAGTGCTGGACTCACTTCAGAGAGGTGGCTATTTGGAACACAAGGGTGGCGACAGCGAGATGGTGTTTTTCACCATCAGTGATGCCATCAGTTATGCCCGGAGTCTACCCTCTCACAATGGGGACTGTGACACGATTTGCTGAAGAAAAAAAATACACAAATGTATGAAAATATATATTTGTAGAGTTTTTGATCGATCAGTTACAAGTGCCCATATTTATAGGTCTATGCACACTTTCTTCCAAAAGTGGTCTGCTACTCTAGTGTCTCAGTTAACAGGGATTTTTGAACTGAATGTTAAAATGTAGTGTGAGAGTTTGAGCTGACACGTCCAGGAGACATCCTGGCTTCAGTAACACTGGAGAAGCTGTTTCACAGCAGCATCCTCAGCAATACCTTCACAGACCAAAGAACTGTTGTATCATGGCATTAATGACAGTTTGGAGTCAGGCAGCTTTATTTAATAACAGTTGAGTCAGACTCTTTTATATTATCATTTTTCTCTTTAATGCTCATCTCATAGTCTCTATAAAGACAATCTTTGTGAATTATCCTGATGTGCAACCAATGTACATTGTTTTGCTCACCAGAGGAACGTTACTGAAAGTGAGATGTTGACCTCATTGCTGTTGTGAATGTAAGCAGAAAAGTTATCACAAAAAATCAGGAAACTTATATTTATGTAGATTTAGATTGTAATTTTATAAGCCAAAAGGGATTTTGTAGCCTTTGTGGCTGTTATATCTACTTTATTTATACACTCCTTGCCATTGAAACACTCTGCTTTGTTATCTCATCCAAAGAATGAATTATGTGCCTTTTATACTCAGCTTCAATATGAAGGCAGATGAGTTGACATATCAAACTTGACCCTGAATGTAGAGAAATATGTTACTTATTTTTCTTGTTTGTTTTTTTTTTTCTTAAAAATATTTCTTTAAATGTTGTTGACATTTGAAATTGGGTACATTGTTATCCACTCATCCGTAATATTCAATTGGACATGTGTCGTAGTGTCACATAAAATCTGAAGTGCCTTATTGATTTAGGTTGTTTTTTTGCATTGGTTTTATCTTAGGGGTCCTAATTTTGTGGCAAGTTTCTTTAATGTCCACAAAAATTTCAAAAAACAGAACTTGGACCTGAATATGACATATTGGAAGTCTGAACTGGGTCCTAGCCAGGTTAAAAAGCCATGTGGAAAGGAGAATGGGAAAACAAAGGTGGGAGGTAAGCTTTCTCCAAGAATCTTTATAGATGCAAAACTGTGCAAAAACAGGTATTTGTTTAAAAGACAAGTCTGGTTATAATTCAAAATGACTAATGTCAATTTGAATTTTGAAATGTTTTATTGTGGTTCAACTGCTCACATGCACAGTTTATGAGTGGGAGAGGAGGGTTGGAATTTAGGCATACAGAACATGGTTTGGAATGCTTAGAAGTTTTTGGGCCTCCACTTTAAGACCTTTTGTGTTGATGCTTGTACATGAGATAAGCCATTGTGATATTGAATAGTTACACACAGCACTGTTGCTGTTGACCTGTGCTTTCCACAGATTTCGAGTTATCTGAATTGTTCTGCAGTTCTGTATTGCAAACTGAATTAAAGCAGGTCAAAAGAGATTATATTCAGCACTCATTCACGTGGGTCAGCTAGTTTACAGCACACAGAAAGGCATTGGTGATGGAAATAGATTAAGTCGTGGACACATTGCTGTAGTGTTGTCACAGAGGAAAGCAGGGAGAACAGCATGTACTAACTCTGCCCTGTAAATACAGCACAAACTGCAGAGCAGTCTTTCAGTGGTACAAAGCTCTTTTAAAGCTATCCTCAAGTGTTCCATGCATCAAAGTTCTGTCCAATCACAGCTCGCCACACACACCGGAATTGGCTTTTTGACCTCTGCCATAATTCCAGATTGTGTCCAGTAAAAAAACATTGTGGGTATGCGAGTGTGAAAGCAGGGCTTCTGACGCATACATGGGGTCCATTTTCTTTACAGTGACTTTTAAACATGAATCAGATGAGCTGGACATATATGTATGGCCATGGTTCATCACAAGTTCCTTATACACCTTTGCATAAGAGTTTACAGTTAGTCAGTACATTGGGAGTATTGTTTGTTGAGTGCTTTAAATGGTTCTCTTCAATGCTGTGCTTTTGAAACCTTTAATAAAGTAATTATAGTAAAGTATAGAAGCTGTGAAATTTACAGTAGGCTTGATGTATTTTGTATTCCACTTAAGGTGGTTTCCAATGATTATTGTTATGATAGTCTACTATATAGTCTCTGCTGGTATCTCAGCTGGTAGCATTATCCCTATCTAGCTGCCCATGTCAAAGGCTTTGCTCTTTGCTTACCAGACTGAAGCACAATTTTATGCCTTGAGTAAGTAGTGGGTGAAATTACTTATTTTCCCAGGGAACCAATCAATGAAATGTGCACAAAGGTTTACAGACACTTTGAGGTCATTTCTTGTGATTACTTTGTTACTTTCTTGTCTATGTTAGCCAGTGCATTTCATTATGACACTATGAAATTCTGTCATTTAAATAAGTTGTGAAGTGTCTCTTAGAATATTGTATTCTACTCCTATGCATAATAAAGCACATTTGTTTACTGAAGATATCAGATCAGATTTTTTTTAGAATTATTAATGCAATATATGCGCTTGATATATCAGCTGTAGGAAAAATTCAGGGAACTGTTC
This sequence comes from Megalops cyprinoides, assembly GCF_013368585.1. Classification (NCBI taxonomy): domain Eukaryota; kingdom Metazoa; phylum Chordata; class Actinopteri; order Elopiformes; family Megalopidae; genus Megalops; species Megalops cyprinoides. The sequence continues at coordinate 20,596,561 of NC_050598.1, read as the reverse complement.
CACTTCATTTCACATTTATGTGAGCAAGGTGAACGAGGCAAAGCAAAACAGATATCACCGTGGATAGAACTAATTGAAAGTTTCGATTCTGAATTTAATCATGGCCCATTCTATGCCTCATGCCAATCTCATTCTTTATCTACATGTTGACTGGCTCAGAGAGTGTAGTGAATGTAATTGGAATGTATTGACCACGTTCAGCCGGTTACAGTCCCTATTTATAGAGCCCAGTGGTTCACAGTTTAAACGACTCTTTAACATCCAGCACAGGTTTTCTTTTTTCCTACAAACGGTTTTTGTGTAGAGTGCTGAATCCTGCTGTCCATCATGGTGATGAAAGAATTTAAAAAGCTGACTGTAGTCCTGTGGATTTAAAAAAAATATTTTTCCAGATGTGTTGTTATTGAACACAGAGGAATGGGTAAGCCAAGGTTTTCTATAATGGAATTATTAATGCATGCATGCACCAGTGCAAGTTAGCACATGTAGGTTACACAAGGTGACAGAATAACCTTAGATGCAGAGAAATGCGAGAAGTATTTGTATCAGTGACTGGCTGCCATATGGTGCTGAAAAGAGACCGTGGACTGGAGACGAGGGTGAGGATATCCTGCAGTCTCACCCGCGTCCTCCTCCCTCACAGCTGCTCCCTGTGCTATCTCTGTGTAGGATGGTTGTGCTGTCTCAGGGCAGGGAGGACTGAATACCAAACAGCTCTCCGCTGCCATTTCAGGGCTGTCGTTTCCTTGGCAGTAATTAAAGAAGACTATCTTAGAGACTCATAATTGTCTGACTTTAATTGCTGCCTTTTCTATTCCAAACACACAGAGAGAGGCAATGTTGTCATCCGGATGTGGAATGTATATTTATCCTCTTAATATCCTCAAGCGTTGGTTTCTTTTAACAAGCTAGAATCGCTCATCTTGGTCCTGGTAGCCAGCAAAACCTGAGCATATTACCACATTCTCCTTAATTAGTCTGTATGTGAACGTGTCATGTCAAAAATTTAAACCAGTTCTCCTCATAAAGCTTCGAAGGTACATTGTCTCCCGTATACACCATGTCTCCTCTTGGGTTTCACCACTATCTGGCTGACAACGATCAACTACCTTAGCAAGCCAGCTCAAGTTTTAACAAGCGAGGGAGCTATCTGTTTGTGTAAACAATTGTGAAACAGCTACTTTGCATGTTACATAGCTATCTTATCATACCAGTTGTGGCTGTTTGCTAGCACGCTACTTCAGCTGTGTGCATTATTATTGTTCCTGAGTAGTCAAAGAAATTATGTTTCTGTACATGACTGCCTAAGCAGTTTTCAGTCAAGACACTGCACTGTAGATGTTTTAGAATGTCAAAGGGAAAACAAGACCCTTCCAATACACAGAAGAGGCTCTTAACAGGCCCGGAGTAATTATGTTCAGTTAGCTAACCGTATGGGCTATGCCCTGCCCTTTAACTCAGCATGTCCCCACACTCCCAAGCTCATGTTAGCACATCACTCTCTGACACCTGTGTGGTGTTTACATGTGTATGGTGTATGTGTGTGCAGGAGGAAGAGTTAGGAGACTTAGTGGCATTTAATGCTCGGATTGGACAGGCTAAAACCAGACTGGATAATGGGACTAACAAAAAACAAAATTTTTATCAATAATGCTTTGTTTACACTACACTCATATTGAGCTGACATGTACATGTCACTGTTTAACAACCAACCCCCACTGACACCAAGCCCCCCTGGGAGACAAACACATATACACATACACACACACACACACACACACACACACAAAGAATGCTGCTTTATATCTGTTAATATGGATCTCTCCACCACCACTACCCTACCCTCGCTAATCATTGATTCTTTAAGAACCCAACAAAAACACTAATTCAGTGACTGAAATATTACAGAATGTCTTTACAATTAGTTGCATTTATGTTAATTGTCACATAATCAACCCTTTTAAAATACTACTAACAAGTCAAGAATTATAATGACTGATGCCTCTCTTCAATGAATTTCTAGTGGAACATCATTTAACAGGATTTTTCAAGTTACAGAATTCACAACAATCATACTTAGAATACTCTCATCGGTTAAACTTTGTTGGAAATTTATGAACCTGAACATCACCCTATAATTCTGACCTTACATTATTTGTTGTCTTACACTGATTTGGACACAACTGGGCTACTGAACTACTGGGAATTCATTTGCAAACCAACTAAATTAGGTTTACATGACTATTCAGAAATGTACATATTTATGAAAAATATCCCAATAGCAACTAGACAATAACAAACAATACAACATACTTTTTACCTCATTGACATTTTGCTCTTCATAAAGTTTAGAAACAAATTATTGCTTCAAAGACTAATATAATTGTGAGTATAACATGTGCCATGGTTGCAATAATCAAATATTACCACCAGAGTACACCATTGTTCTGAAGATGGAAAAATAAGCATCATCATCAGCCAGTCAGAAATCTATAACTTAATAACAATTAATTTCCCTATAGAATTTAAGATGACATGTACCCAGCACATCCAGCTTGTAATTTGTGACTGAACTCATTAAAGAGCCATTTTGAGAGTGAGAAATAGTCATCAATGGCATATTTTTAGCACAGAGCAAACACGTCAAGAAAGATTCAACCCTGATCTACCAATGCAATCAAGTCTCATTATTTTCTGTTGGGAGTGTGTTTTTTTTAAACAGAGAGGATTATCTTTAACTGACTGATATTTTTCCCCTGTAATTTCAACTTGCATTGCTTTGGTTTAATTGCATACAACAGTGTTTCCCAAACCTCTTTTGGAGGACCACTTGTCCTGCATGTTTTAGATCTCTCCCTGCTCCAACACAACTGATTCAAATGATCAACTCGTTATGAACTCTTGAAGCTGCTTAATAAGAAACTGATCATTTAAATCAGCTGTGTTGGAGCAGAGAGAGATCTAAAACATGCAGGACAAGTGGTCCTCCAGGAGAGGTTTGGGAAATGCTGGCATACAACATGCCATGGATTAACTATGTACAGCTTACAGCCTCTGCTGTGCTCCGGAGCTTAGGAACTGAACATGCAGATGAAGGAATCTTGTGGAAAGTGGAATCAGTAACAGAATTCTATGGGCCAGGATCATACAGTAAGGATGCCTCCTGGATGTCTTAATTTTTCCCTTTGTGTTCATGAGTCATTTCTGTGACACCACTAATCTTCTAAATTTGTGTGAGGCTGTGCTGTGGGTAGCGTGCTGTGCCTTTGTGTTTGTGAAATAAGTTATACGGCTGAACTCCTGACAGTAGGTAAGCGTCACATGGAGACCACTTGCATGAGGACAGAACAGGCGTGACACCAGATGATGGTCTGTCTCATGGATGTCTCCAAACTGAAATGCCAGAATCTGCATGCAAATCTACAGGATCCTCTGAACATTTATTATCTTGGGTCCTCTCAGTTTTTCTACTCCAACACATTCATATTCTTCACACCTTTACTGCCCATCCACATTTCATAACTGCCCACAAATGTATGGACCTGTTTTCTGGCTGTCAGAGGGCACTTGATTTCTCCCATCTCAGACACTGCCTCTCGTCGTCATTCTGTATGACTCTTAGGCCCTCAGTGACATCAGCAGGTGTGCAGGGAGATAGCTGTATCACAGCCTTGGTAACAGGGCGGCATATTCCTTCCTGTCTGTTTGAAGTCAGCTTCATCTGAATGCTGACATGGATATCAGTGCCCTCCACCACCTTGTGCTTATTTGTCAGAAAGCTATCTTTCAAGGATGGCTTCAACTACCTTGTCACCTCCGCTCTGCTTCATTATTGTGGAGACATTTTGAAAGGCGGAACATAATGCTCTGAGATGAAAGGGACATATTTGTCTCCAGAGCTGAAGGAGTGCGCTGCCTTGCTTTGTAGAAGCTGGCCCTCCAAGCTGTGTTGAATAATGTTTGATTATTCAACCAGTGGTCATTGTCTCAGTGTCTTTAAGCAGCTCTTCCATACCACCAAAGCATTTCTTTGTTAAAGAACCATGAAGGTGGTCTCTTCAGCTGGATTTTGTCTTCAGCTCTAATGCCAATACAGCATATACTGCTCTTTTTTGGTATGGTAGTATCAGGACAGTGGGTCTACACTTAGTTTTATGCAGGTACAAACAGAGCATCAGTGTTATTCTGATATCTTGAAATTGTCACATTTCCATGCATTAGAGAGAGGGTGTAACCCATAATTTAACATGATTCTTATGCAAAGCTGCAGTGAGACCCTTGCATGGTATAATCACAGTTCTCACACCCTCTGCTGCATGTACTAAAATAAGTATGAGTAATGCTTGTAATTATCACTGTTGTTTGTTAAATATTAACAGCAAATAGGGTACATGTAAAATATATAATATACATTGAGAAAGACCTGTGGGCCTCATTTGATAAAAGCATTTAACCAGGCTCATTCAAAACATCATTTACACATTATCATAACTGCACAGCTGTTTTCTTTGTTCGAGAATCTTGTAAGAGGAGCTAATCTGTTTTATGAAAAATGTACTGGTGTGTTGATCACCTGGCATTTTGTGCTTTGTGAAGAGACACTGAAGCTATGGAGATATCAAGTTTTAGAAATCCCTCATTTCTAATGGCAGATGCCTCTTCTTTTTAAAATAGGCAGTCTGAATATAGCGCTGCTTCTCCCCAGGATGGGAATTACAATGGTAAGGCACTGAGATAAAGGGAAGGTCATTGCCTGGCCCATACATCTTCAGTCACAAAGATAAGCTGTGGCTAACACATGATGGGAGGGTTCTACTTGTCAAGCAGTGAGCTCTCCCCTAATTACACAACGTCTCTCCCAGAGATTGTTTATCATTTGACGACACACACACTGTGCTCCTTCGTGGTCCAGTTATTTAACCTGAACCAGGGAATTGCTGTGATAGAACCTCCAGACACCCGTTGCTTCAGCTGTTTTTTGCTGTACAAGAATACTTATCATTCCCAAAACTGAATGACTCTGGGAATCTCACCAACAGTGCTGAGAAACAACAAAAGCTGAGGGCAACTGTTATGGTTTATTGTCCTTTTAAAAAAGAACAGAAAACATGACAATCATCGGGAAAGCTTTACAGGGCAGTAAACGAAGTGGATATTTCATATCTCCAGTCACCAAAAAAATGATGAGACACATACTCTCGAAGTAACCTAAAAGAAATCAGGTCAATCAAAATCAAGAAAAGTAGTCAGTTTTCCCTCATCAAAAAATGCTCAGGAAATCTCACCAATAATCAGAAGGAAATAAGATCAGAGGAGAGCAAATAAGATAAGAGCATTTCAGAACCACTACACTAACACATAATAAAACTATTTTCAGGTGATATTTAAGTGAAACCTCTTACACGTTCTGCCCACCTGTCTTCATTTAAGTGGTCATAATGTGCTCTGCCTTTGACAAGGTCAGGGTGACATACTGTTGCCCAGGCATACGAATATCTCTAAAACAATCCCTTCCATTTTAATTTTATCCTCCAAAAATAAAAAACCCAGAGAAGATGATCTTGAAAGTCTTTCATGATCCAGTATGGCTCTGATTACTGCATCTGAAATTAACATATTACCTAGAATTATCAACTCTCTCTGGTCCTAGTACTGGTTTTCAAACCTTTGACAATGTTCACATACTCACCACTCAAAACACAGGGAATCAAGAATCGAAGTAGGACCACCTCCAAAGAACACAGTACCTCTAAGCTTCAGCACTGTTTTTATCTGTATATTGTGCTATACAACCGCACAAAAACAGCACAGGGACAACACCACCCATGGTAAGAAATGGAACAATCTGAATGGAGCATACATTTATCTGCTGAATATATCAGGGCCTCTTGAATAACAGCCTTGAATTAATAACATAACTACCTCCACAATACTGAAAGTCACTGAGATTTGGCCATTCATTTATTCATTCTGAGAATCAGCACCCCTGTTTTTATGTTTTATTTTGGAAAGCAATACCAAAATGGATACCTCAAGACATCAGTGTCTGTTGTGTCAGGTGCAAAATAATAGAATACTCTGAACAGAATGGTCTCAATAAATGAAATAATATACCCACTTCTACCCTGAATGTTACATTTATCAGGACTACTATTTGTGCACTAGTGCACTAGTTTAAACCAACTGAGGTAATTGCAATAAAACCATCTGCAATGCGACTTATGTTATGTTATCACAGCATCAAAGTGGGGAACTATGTCTGATATGTAATTTGAATTCAGCCAGCTGATGAGCTGGCTCTCTGTCTGCCAGTACTGGTGTCCCTCTCTTGTGTGTCCTCTCCTGCTGTCTGAGGCATTCTCCATCTCAGTAACTGCAGCCCATATGTATATATGTGTGTGTGTGTGTATGTATGTGTATGTGCATGTGTGTGCGCTTGCTGGCCCTCTCTCGGGCATATCTGAGGCCTGATCTAACTGCCCTACTCTTTCTCCGGGATGGGGAATGTAGGCTACAGCAGTGTTCTCTGTCAGCCCCCATGGCTTCTGTGTGTGTGTGTGTGTGTGTGTGTGTGGGGGGGGTTCTTTCCAGCTGGCCAGCTTTGGGCAAGGGGAAGGGGGTAACAGCTGCCAGTGTCCATAGAACAAGAGGAGAAAAAGCAACAGAGAGATAGGGAGTGAAAAAGAGAAACTGAACTGAAAACATGTTCAGGGTTTGAGACCTACCAATCCAGCTCCCTGTCAGTTTTAGTGTTGTTGGTGTCTATTCCCACTCCCTTTCCCCTCTCTTTTTCTCTCTGCTCTTCACTGCCTCTTACCACTTTCTGTTTTATCTGCCATCTCCCTCCTGTCTTGCTACTCTTCTCTATTCACTCCTCTCTCTCATCTCTTCCCTCCAAAATCCACCCCTTTCTTTCTTCTCTCTCTCTCCCCTCACTGTCATCTTCTCTTCCTTCTCATGTTTCATCTCTCCACTATCTCTTTCTTTTTCAGGAGACAGATGCCTAGTCAAGCCTAAACTAAAGAGTCCTCACTCAGACAATAATGCAAAATATATTTTTGTATTATTGTTCAACAGCTACAAACAGCATATAAATTCTGAGAAAAGTTAAAAACTGCTAAAATTCAGGGTTGAGATGTTGAGAGTGGAAATGGACTGTCACAAGATGTGTTTTTTCATCAGAAATAGCATTTAATGATATTTTATTTGACATAAAAGCTTGTTGCAGAACTTCACTGCACACATTATTTAATTATACTATGAAGAATGTTAAACTCCATTAAACAGTAGACAAATATTTTCAAACTACCGGTAGCTGAAATTTTGAGTGCAATCAAGGTGATAGTGTGTGCACCCACCCCGACAAAAGACAATTTAATTAGTGTTCTGTTTTTGCAAGCACATGTCTACAAGAACAACATTTGTTTTAATATAGAACGTTTGGGCTGCAAACTGTTCCAAGCTCTTTGACAGGAACTCTTGCCAATGGATCCTCAGGACTGAAAAAAACAGCATTAAAAACAGTTTCTTTGGCTCATCAAAATGCTTAAGATACATTTTGCAGTATGTATGCTAGAGGGAATTGAGAATTCTTAGGTTTTTTCCCATGGCATGGTCAGTTGAAAATTAGATATAAATTGAACTATTAGGGATTTACATCCTGTCTGAATGCTGGTCTAGGCACTCCAGGTAGACAGTTGAAGGCAAACTATAACAGGCTTAGAATACTGTATTTATGTAAGGTCTTTGATCTGATTTTTAACATTATACATCAATAAACAAGATTTTCATACAATTCCAACAAACAGAAAATTTGAGTTATAAATAGAGTTATCATATTCAAAAGATGCTTGTGAAGGAATAGCTGATCCATAGAAAATCTAAGCTGCTATGAGCCAAACGATGTGCACTCCATTTTGTTCAGTGTGGAGTAAGTCTTTTTCCGACTTGGACTGCTAATACCCATGTTCGAATAATTTACCAAATTTGAACACAAAGTAATAACTGTAAAAAAAATTAAAAAGTTCAGCAATTAAAAGTTCAAAATTCTAGTCAGGTTTAAAAAAAAATACTCAAAACAACATCTTCTAATGAAGCATAGTTCACACTGACATGACACTTGGTATGGAGGACATTTTTTGGCATGCTGTAGCTAAATTGCAAAGGAAAGTTCCACAGGCCACATGCCAGTTAATTTGCAAAGGTGTTGAAATAACTGTTCTTTTCTCACTTCAGAGCAGACATGCTATTTAGATGATTAGAAATTCCAGACATTTGTTTAAAAACTCAAAAATCTTTGCAATATTGTAGAGCCCCTCCTCTTGAAATCATGCACATTGGTCACACAGTTTGGCCGCTATATTGAATTTCATATTATTACAAAACAAAAGATTACGAACAGGTCCCTTTCTCTCTTTGACCAAAATAGGTCCATTAAAGTTTAATGGTACAGTTCATAGCTGTGAAATGCTTGAATGTCAACTCCTCATGAACCATTGGGCTGATTTGTGATAAAATTTGGTATGCATAATCCATGTACTAAGATCTATCTAATATGCAATGGAGTAGCTACATGGCTGCTACAAATCAATGAATCATTCTCCCTTATGCTCAGATTTCTCATGCATAATGTTAAAGCAACATTGAAATGATCCTCCAAATTTGAAATCACATGCCACGTGATTCGACTATCATCTTGAATCGGCTGTCAAATATTTAAATATTAAATCCTCTTGAACTGGTAGGTTGATGGGGACATAATTTGATATTTGTAATTTTGGTATGAAGGTCTGTCTAAACTGAGAATGAAATTAATTGCTACATGAATGAACATGGTCACTACGAACCAATGAAATATGAAAAAAATATGCCATCTGGTTCATTGTTGGGTCTATTGTTCTTTAATTTTGTGTGCATAAGGTTTGAGCCATACATGAATGGTGCTGCATGTTTGAGTGCAATCTGGACCACAGGCAAGTAGCCTAATTGTGCTTGGACCCTGGAAATCGCTACTTGCGGCTATACTTCCATTTATTTTTTATGCTTTGGAGATACTGTAAAAGAGGTTGCTTATTATTCACCTGTCCTGCTGTGCTGGACTGTGGTAATTTTGGGTCTAAGAACTCATATGATCCAGGGTCCACTCTGAAAAAGCTATTACATTCCATCCTGCGGTGTAACGTGGAGTAATGTAATCAGATTGTGCGGCTGAAGGGACCTCAGTCAAAGTCACACCTCATTTGCTTTCTGACTCACATTTGTACCTTTGTATTATGTTTGACAGTCTGCTGATGTGACACGCCATTATTTTGAATATGCAGCAGCTCATTTGCCAATCAAAGTCAAGGCGTGTGAGGCACATCATCCAGCCCAACATGTGGCCTTCACAGGATAGAAATCTGTGACTCAGACATTATCAAGCTTGGCAAGGACCCCAGGCTTTGATGCTTAAATCACCCCATAATACTTAAAGCCAGAGGGTCTCTGAGACACGAAGACAGAGGAGAAATAACAGGGTGCACCGTTTCTGCAGTCCAGCTCCTGACACGGCTGATTTGATCCGAAGGAGCTGAGTCTGTTCTGTAAAAACACTCCGAGTGTGACAGAGTAATTACAAGAAAGTGGCTGCTTTGAATTAAGACACCACTTTGCAAAAAAACAAAAAAATCTAACTGAAAGAACTATTTAACAAGGATGTGCTGGAAAATTTCTACATTAGTAACGTTTCTCGCAGTGACTCATGCCGGTCAAACCATGTGCCAGGTGTAATGAAACCATTAATGAAATTTGCTATGGTATGGGTCCAAAAAGCTAATTAGCCATTGCTCTCAAACCTTTAACAAAATGCTGAAAGGATGGTCCTATGGTGTGAGTGTAAGTAATTAGCAAATTCTGCTAACATGAGATATGGCCATTAGCAGTTACCCAGTTTCCACCATTTTTACACCTGCAGCCGTTTTTCAATGAATGACCTAGACCAATGTGAATCCTGGCATTTCTGAATGTTACAGATCATACTCTAAAAGCTATTTTGATTGTTATTCTGCCTCATGTTATTTGATGAAGGTCAGTTAAAGTATTGGTTAAAAACACTGCTGAGTGATTCTTGGTCCTGGAGGGCCACAGGGTTCGTTGCTTTTTTCATTATTAGGATAGGTTTTAAGCACTGGTTTCATTCCAAGTTACCTCAGAGGAGAAACTTATGCCAAAATATTCTGATAATGACATTAAATTCGGGACTAAATGGTGGTAGAATCTGGGTAGAAAGCTAGAATCATGATCTCCGCAAGCGGACTCCGACAGCTTTTATATATAAGCAGGTGAGGCTAAAGAGTGATTTAGTCTGAGTGAGGTTAATAGAAGCAATGGTTGAACAATTACCATTGACTCTATATTACAGAGACAGCATTACATAATTGTTTATTCAGAAATATGTATGCCTTATGAAAATGAATGTTGAAATGCAGTATAATGTTCCTGTGTGAGACTGTTGGGGAGGATAGTCATTTAAAAATAGGTGCAACTGTAAAAAATGTTGTTATTCAGTCCTTCTGCAAATGTGAGACATCTTTAAACAGAAACTTATCTATAGTTTAAACTTTGAAATGACTTGACCAAAAAATGTCAATATGGGTATCTTCCAGGGCCTTTTAACAAGTGGACATTTTGGTCGACCATGATGAAACCTGTGTAAGCTAAAATGGCCTGACAGCTGTGTTCATCTGCTCGTCTTAAAAAGCATTGTCATTTCTCAGGAGAGAAAGGAGGTTTTGCACAGTCTGTGGTAACACACATCAGCGCTCTTTCATATTAACATCACAACACCCTCATCAGTCTCTCTGCCTGCTTCCTGCTTAGGCAATGAACTGATGTAAGTCTACATCATGCTTAGTTTTCTTGGCACGTCAGTGAGACAGCAGCCCCAATGAGAGCCCATTTGCTTTGTGAAGATATGTTGACTAATGATCTTCAGGGAGTTGTAAGCTAGCCCTCCCTTACTCCCAGTGGAATCAGCAGTGTGAGGTCCTGTGCAACAAGACTGACCTGTTGTTACTGTCAACACAGACAGGGAAATTCATACCACAGGAAAATCCATGGGTAAAAAATCATCAATTTATCTCAGTGTGTCACAGAAATGCAAAAAGTAAGAATATAGTTTTCAATACAGTTTGGAAAGAAGAGATCTAGCCACACAACAATGTTGCAACGACTAGCCAACTGTTTGACTTGGGGACACTAGATGTGACTGGATCTGGATCTGAAATGTGTTCTGAATGAAATGCAATACAGTGCCACTTCTTGTAAAATGTATTCTGATGTAGCAGGAGAAGACATATCTTACAGTGGAGGTGAGGTTCCTCTAGAAATGTTCTTTTCCTCATTTTTGTAATATTTTCCTGTATTTTGTATGATTACAATGAAAATAGCTCTTTACCCAAGACAGTCATTCTGTTTCCGAGGTGAGAGAAAATTAGCTACCAGCTCCACAAAGACAATGTTTTCTCCTGGTGGAATGAAGAGAAAGATAACGCTGGCATGGAGATGGAAGGTTCTGCGTCATGCCACTTTTGGGTAGCGAGGAGATCAGCCTGTATCCATGGTTACTGAGGCTTGCATGTCAGAGAAGGAGTCGACAGAGAGAAAACTCCTCTGTAAGTAGAGAGATAAGATCGAGTCAGGTATTCGGAAGGAATGCAGAGTAGTTATGGGCTATCATGGATCAGAGAAAGGTGCTAGGTCTTTCCTTCCTTTGAGAATTTGGCACTGCATCATTCCTACACACCGTTCTACAGGCGGGAAATAATCTCAACACACTCCTGAGTGGCACATCCATGAGCTCTAGCCTTGCCCATTGGCTTTGCCATTTGGCAGGTTGGAGTTGATGTGCATGATTCATGGCCATGCCTCAGGAGCTGTTAACATCAGGGTCCTCCAGAAGCACAGGCTCATTTGTCAGCAGCTGTCATGGGCCAGTGCCCTTCGCCTGGATGTCTGAGTTACCGGCCAACCACCACAGCCCTCATTTACACCACTGTTGTCCCAAGCGGGAAGAGTAAATGGAAGACTTCGGGATACACAGCATTGACCCCAGATTCTTAAGCTAGGAGCACCATTCTGCTCTAGCAACTACTGCCATTAGCCAACATCATCCCAAAATTATTAACTTTCTATAGTCAACCCAGTTTTGTGTTCCTCTAAAAGAAACACGCTGTTCACACGCACCACTCGTAAGGCCTGCATTTGCTTATGGAACTCAAGCATTAGGAATAATTAGGTCAAGGTACATTTGAAGGAGTAATCTTTGCATTGGACATTTTTCCTCCCTGCTTATAGTTGCAGGCCATTCTTAATGCCTGCATTTGCTTATGGAGCTCGAGCATAAAGAATAATTAGGTCAAGGTACATGTGAAGGAGTAATCTTTACCTTGGAGGTTTTTCCTTATTGTTTCTAGTTGGTTTGAATATGTATGCATGTTAATGTATTTAAGGGCCCTGTGTGGATCCGTTTTCATTTATAAAACGTTGCAGTGAAAGGCTTTTGTCAACAAGTTCACGGTAGAAAGCATGAGAATGTATGTATGTTTATGTAGCTGGTAGGCCATTGGCTAATTGGATACCTGAGAAGTCACACCTACCACCTAATAAGAGGTGAATAGAGATGGAAAAAAGGGGAAGCAAGGGTGGAATTGGGTGGGGTTGCTTTATGCCTTGAGTACTTTTCATGCCATCATGCCTTTTTGTACTTTTTCATCCGTGTTTTATCCATTTTACCCCGCAAAATCCATTTTACCCTTCAAATTTTATGTTTTTTCCTGTCTTTGTTTATAATAAATGAGGCATCTGTTTGCATATCTCCCTTCCTGTTTTATGCAAAAACCTTTTTTATGGGAGAAGTACCATTTAGTAGCCAGTGGCACCTTAAACGCAAAAGGCAGGTAAAATTGCATATGGAAAAAGTCTGAAAGACAACCAATTTAGCGGGAAAATTCTTTTTCCTTTTATCATGTGTCTAGGTTGTTACAAGCTACCAAACAGCAAATGCTGGGAGAAGAATAATCTTAAGCAATTCAGTTTGAGAGGTGATGAATATGTAGTCATTCTGGGCTATTGCGTGATTATGGACCACCTCTACTTCAGATGGCACTTTCCCCTATGTCCTCTCCTCTTCCCGGGAGGCAGTTATTTCAGTCCCAATTATCTTGTGGCCTGGCTCACTGGGCGCAGGTCGTTTAGATGTAAATGAGAGCGGCAGCTTGGTGACTCACATTGACAGTGAGCATATGGAAGAAGGCACCTTCAGCTCCTCCTACTCTGACAGACTAAGAGTTCTCCTCAGGACCCACAGACCAAGCTCTGCTCAAGTGCCACAGTTTGGGTGCTGAGCTTTATTTTCCATTGCTGATGATAATGTCTGTGTCCAGCCACCAGGATAGCTGTCTCAGGGGTGTGTCCCCTGACCTATGGCATCCAATGGCTTTGAGGTGAAGAATGTGAATCATTGGTACAGACTGCTATCATTCTCCACAGAAGCCCCTCCAAATGGATACTTTAATACCTGTTTTAATATTCATCAGTGTCCCCATCTCCATACCAATGGGCATCAACATAAAAATGTTCAAAAATTATCATTTTACCAGTATGGTAAATGTGTAGATGTTTTAACTTGTCTTTCTACCAGTGATGGCTCATTCTTTATGCGCACTTTTTCCCTGTATTGGTAAATTGAGGATATAAATTACAAAACTGAGTTAATGGATTGATAAATCAAGGGTAGAAATTAGAAAGGGAAAGTTTATATTTGGAACATGTCCTCCAAGGGACTCTGTAATAAATGACGCAATTACAGTTCAACATCAGTACAAGCACAATTTCATTAGGAGACAGACAACAACTATGAACAATTTGCAAATCTCATTTAGTCTCTTACGATTTTCAAATCTTATTCTGCCTCTTTAGGAGCTACAGAGATGCAAACCTTGTGCCCATGTGCACACACAAGGAGGTCCATACATCCCTGTCAAGCAACAGCAAGTTTGATGGTCAGCAGTTGGTCTGCTGACTTGTTAAATTCATTAGCATAGCTAGCAAGCTACAACTGGTGTGGAAAAGGTGCGTGTGTGTGTGTGTTCGACAGTTTACACTTGTTATTTTCATTCTGAATGCGTTTAAACTATTCCAATTTGACATTTGAACTGTTTCTGAGGAACCTTAAGAAGAATGGTTTGTACCTTTAATTAACGTATTATCATTTCATGCAGCTCATTACTGAAAAAACCTGTCATGGTAACAAAGGCTACGCTTGAAATGGAAACTATGAACATTATGGATTACATACCCATTGAGTAAAACGGAAGCATAGGTCTAATTAATATAGTGCCAAATGTTAAATGTTTCACATAAATGAGTGTGAAATATGAATGAATAGACTAACGATGCACTTCCAACTATAGAAATACTACACTATATATTACACTAGTAATTTTTAAAATTGATTTATAGATTTACCTTTGTGGCCCCATATTTTCAAATGAGGATTTTTAAGGGGGTGCCAACAGGAACTGCTGCTCTCTGTGTGCTCTGTGTGCATTTCAATTTCATCTTTTAGTGCTATAACAAAACGAAAGTTATAATACAGAAAATGTATTGCTTGGCTGTGAGGGTCTGAGAAATGCTCTATAAAGCACTGAGTGCACTTTCTCTAAATGTGCAATCAATTCCCTTCTTGTTTTGCATTATTCATATGTTCTTCTGATATGATAAGTCTCGCTATGAGAAACATAACCACAAGCGGAATGTGCTGACCGTTTAGATCTAACAGTGCTGTGTGGTGCAGCTGTCAACCCCTGGAGCTGATCAGAAACGCAACCCCCCGTCACGGGGTGTTCGATCGAGCAAGCTCCATCCCCGCCGCTTGTGAGACGCCCCTCTATGTGCCACCTGCTGAGTTTTGTACGAGGCCTAGCCTGCTCTTACATCATGTGGCATGACTAAGGGAACTGAAAGGGAATATTCATCATGTGACACAGTGTTGCATTTGAGTGGGAGCAGGGGAGCTGGTGAGCCTCAGAGCCAGAGAACTTACCTTTATTTCCATAACTGCTCGAATGTGTTTTAATTCTCCTTCTAATTAAGCATTTTATTTTCAATTAAGTATTTCATTTTGTTTCGATTCGGTATTTAATGTGAAATGGTAATGGTACAAGGATAATGGTACACACTAGACGCCTTTAAGTAAAAAGGAATCAGCTACTGATGGGACAGGTTTAGTAAAATTGGCAAGCTTGTTAATTATGACAAACAGGCTCAGAACCCATTATCAATTTATATTTAAATTCCCTGCCTGCTGTATTTGAAGCTTCATGGTCATCACTGAGTGTGGGACCCAATCAACATACACAACCTTTAAATGGCATAAATAGGATAAATGACTATAATAGCACAGCAGACAGTATTAACAAGCTCTGCCACTGGGTTTAGCAATGAGAGTACTTATAGTACCTGAACTTACTGTTGGCTATAAAGAAAAAATGCCTGTTTTTGTTTTACAGCACATTATTTTTTAAATTAAAGATTACATTATATTCACCTCATGCCCCCTGGCTTTTCATTATGCATATGTGCTTTGAGTGCATGTGGGGTTGGGCTTGTGACTGTGCCTTCAACAGCAGTGACAAGACTTCTCTGGCAGCATCATATTCACCTCTTCCCACCCCAGCCCTCCCTGATGCCCAAAGGTTTTTTACACAAGAAAGATGTTACAGTTCTGGATTTAAACGGTGAATATATTATCCGTTCAAAGTTGATTCCCAATGCTGTGAGATGCTCAGTATTTTTATGTCCTGTTGAAATTGCCCCCCTGCTGGGAACTTTAATGGGTCCCAGAGTGACATCATTTTATGACAAATTCAGTTGCTTCTATTTCTAAATGACACTGGAGTCTGAGCCAAGCTTCCAGAGCTTTATGGCCAGCAGCTGTCCCTCTCTATACCTGAGGATCGCTGGATAGGGGCCATATCCTGGCTATTGTATGCTTCTACAGAGCTCCTATCATGTCATTTCTGGTGCTTTATTCATGTTAATATTCTTCAAAGAACCTGGGATTGAAAATAACAATCAGGAAAAGTATTTGATTGGACATACTATTACATCGGACATCTACTCTGTGTATGCTTGGCACATCTTAACGATCCAGTCTGGTGTCTGAACAGTCAATGAATAATACTTGCGCTGTAACGTTAGTTGAAGAAAAACAGAACTAGATTTGCTTCCTTTACTTAACTATTACTGTATGATTCTTTGGCACTATTAAGCTGAAACCATCTCCTCATGATTGTTAAGAAAATTCTTGATGGAGAGATCAAAACATTTTCTTGAGTATTATGAGAATGTATTACTTTTTCCAGCTATTTAACTTCATTGGAGCCAACTACAAATGAAGTGAAATATGAATGTTGAAACAAGCAACGGCCTACTGCTCACATCAAAACAAAAGTTTTACCCTCCTTCTCACAGTGTAGAAGGCATATTCCCTCTGTGGTTCAAGTAAAGAACTTTACTTTTTAGTGAGTAAATCTAATCTTTGTTGGAATATTCAGTTGATTTTTGCATGCTGAGTTTTTTTTCCCCTGGAAGTGAACATGACATGGGATTGTGGGTAAAAAAAGGTCAGCTATGATTGACTGCAAAGAGATCTGTGTAACAGCTGTCCTAAAGGTAAATTTGTCCCAGACTAACCCACCCAGCCCATGTGATTATGGCAATAGGTCAAAGTATTGATTTTCCAGCAGCCGAATTTCAGCCTAAAGTCATCTTTGAGAGCAGCTGAAACACAGAGAGCCACAAATAGAAAAATATTTAATCCATCAAGTTATAGCCTCACTTGAACTGAATACATCAATATTTTTTTCAAACATGCATTTCAATACAACAACAAAGTCTGGTTCTATTTTATCATGTTTAAAGTAAAAACAGCAGAAATCACTGCAAGTATGGGTCTGGTGATCTTGAGACTAAAATGTTTATTAACAGTTTGAACATTTCAGACCATAAAACATGAACCTGTAATAAACAAGTGAGTTTAGAATATCATTTAAAAGAAGCTATCTTACTCATTCTATTTATAGATCTCCATGAATCTGCCATTGTTTCAAACATGCTGTAAGCATACTACATCTGCACACACCTGTAGCGCTACAGACGATGTGAACTAACACACGTCACATGTATACCGTTATCTACGAGGGGTTATTTCATGAGGGTATCGAAGTAACTTGCAATGCAAACATTAATAAATGCAATGATTGTTTCATTCCTCCCTCTAGCAAATAGTGTCATTTGTTATTTCTTTTGCTGCTGTATTCCCGCCTCTGAGTTCATTGTAGTCCTTACTGTCCATTGCTGAGGGTTATTGTGCCGTGGTGCTAGGGCAAGCACATTCTTAACAGTATCATGGCACAGAACGTCATTGGTCAGTACGTGATGACAACTTCTTCGCTTCTTCAACCCATTCAAAAATCCCCAGTACACTTGTTGCTTGTGCCGCTGTCTGCATCATGTATTATGCATTGTCAAAAGATCACAGTTGCGCTGGCCCCATGTTTTGTGACTTGTGCCTCAGGTCATCATTTTTACTGACAAAATCTTCTGTCCTGACAATGGATCATAATCTATTTTATAATCTTGGTTTACACCACTAGCCTAGCCTGTGTTCAAGCTCATGGTTTACAAATTCAGTTGGTATGTGTCTGTTGTTGAAGCACCATCCAGCATTGCAGGCTGCATGTAAAATGCTGGTGCAAAGAAAAATAGAGGAGAAACGTTTACAGGCAGCTATTTTTAACATGCTTCACTTTTAACCTTCTGGCTCTACTTTTGTGTCCTTATATGTTCATGCAAAAAACAAAAATCTGTTTAAAATGCAACTACAGTCCCATGTAGATATCCCCTGTGATATTATTCATAGTTCTGGAATGTAACCTCAACCCTTAAACGCCAGATACTGTCAGTTGCGAAATCCATGGGTCCAGCCCGAGCTTCACCCCTAAATGGAATATCAAGGCTGCATATCCATAGCATTTTGGCATGAATTTACCTCTCAAAGGTAGTATTTAATAGGTAAATAATATTTTATTTAAATTTCTCAGCATCAATTAGCTCAATTATTTATTGAAACAGCAATAGTATTGGTACCACTGTTTCTTGTATTTGATGCAACCCTAGGAGTGTAGGATAGGGAAGGTGGAATGACACAGGATGGAGGTGCATCTCTAGGATGCATGGCCTGGTGTAGAGATGGTCTGAGATGGTTTACAAGCTGAACTGAAGCAGGATTAATTGACTGGTTTGCCTTATTGATTGCTGATCTATGCTTTTTTTACCATTATACAAGTACTTTGAAAGTCACATGCTAGATACTTCAGCTGCTACAACTGCTTTTAATATCACAAACATGAAGGTGGAATCAGGTGACACCAGATGCTGAAAAGTGTGAACAATAGTGATGATTTCTAATGCTAATTTCTGAAAAATCTGAAAATCACCCGGATAAAGCCACATATGAAATAAATAAATTATTATTACATGAATGCTGATGATGTCCTACATCTGACAGCTTAGTGGAGCTCAGAAGCCCAGGTGACGATTCACACAGATGTATGACACATAGCTGAGCGCTGAGAGCTTCTGGTGTTTTGGATGGGGACTCACCTAGACCTTGATCTTTCACAGGTGAATCACCTGTCATCATTCTTCCAGTTTCCTGGTCACACACATGATTGCACACTGCTGCTAATTTATGCCAATGGAGATTCTACTGCTGTGGGCCACAGAAAATAAATTAAGTCAAGATACAGGTTTTATACTAATAAAGTCATCTGAAAAGGTGTCTGCTAAAACTACAATTGTTCAACTGTTTAAGTGACTGATTCTTGTGTGATATGTTGAATCACTTTTATTGGCTACCAATACTTTAACACTTAACACCAGATATAACATAAGTATGAAAAAGTAACATCTGCTTGTAATTGTAGCTTAAAGTTAAAGTTATTGTGGTGAGAGATAACCTTAACATTCAATCTGGCTGCCTATTAATCCCCTAATGTAATTGGCTCAACACCTCCATCTCTCTCCACCTCAGCTAATGTGTGCTGAGCATTCTGGGCTAAAACGGCTGCCCTGCATCACTTAGGCGGGTGTAACACATTAGTGGTGGTTGATGTGAATCCCTCCCTCAACGTAAAGCAATTTGAAAACATTGACAGACTAAATGTAATCCATTATTACTAAATAATGCATGTTAGAAAGATGTGTAGAGAACCCATTATGGATTGTAATAAATCCGTACACACAACCTGTGTATCCTGATGTTCGATTTGAGGATATCAGCAGTTGCAAGTTAAAAACGGAACAAAGGGGAACTTGCACATGGATATGTTGGATATTTAACCATAAATGCTACTTCCCACAAAGGCGTAGTTAATGTTACTGACTGAACGTCTTAATAGCGTCAAACGATGTCATGAGATGATGTCTCACGCGTGATTGATATAAAATTGGACTCCAGGACCTCTGAAACAAATTGTATGTTTGGCATGGGTAATAAAGGCTTAAGCAGTTCATGAAATTTATCCCAAGTGGCTCCCAGCAATACCTTGTCTCAACAGTTTCTGTTTTCTGTGTTCCTAATGGCAGAAGGCAGAAAGCACAAACTCAAAATGATTGATGGTACCCAGTGGCGATGTAAGGCAGGATATTGCCACACACAGCATTCCCCTTCTGTTCCATTCAATGATTGTGGTTCTGGGAAAATGTTAGTTTCTGTGAGAAAGAAAAAAACCAAACTAAATTTGGATGAATGAACGGAAATTGGCCTGTGCGGCTCAGTGTGTTCTTCAACCAGGACATCTGTCGTCAGCCGGGAGAACAAAGGCAGGTCCGATTCACAGTCAGAGAGGTTGAAATCATCAGAACCAAAACACATAGAGAGGAGCATGAAATAGTCGCCTGAACCCCTTATTATACTGGACCGCCTACGCCACACATGCTAATGAGCTAACCAGAGGGTGGGGTAAAGCGTGTGTCAATCATGTATTATTTGTATAATCATAGAATTGTTCTTGGTGCTGGCTGCTTTTCCAGACAAAGCAATGTGATTGAAATGAAACAGTGAGACAATAGTACTTCAGAAGAAAGAACATTAACACTTGCGTTTAGCCATATGTGTTCTAAATGAATGAATTAAACAAGGCTGTACAGAATGTTAATGTGTTATTATCTTTTTCTGATCACTACAATGATGTGAAAATTAAGAATTTCACTTCATAACAAGACTAATTTTTACAGACTAAAAAGTATTGTAAATAAGGTGATTTATTGTGCTGTACTCTGAACCATCATCTTTACTCTTCAATCTGGATAATGTTCATACTTTCATGAAAATAGTTATCAATTTACATAAATTAAAGTGCTTAATACTTTAAAAATAGAGATCTTCATCAGATTGATCTGTTGATCTGTTTTCGTGAAGGAGGGCCATGCCTCTTCTGTTATGAAAGGTTGCTATGAAACAGGTAGGACTCTAGGCCCTTGGACTTGGAACTGTACCTCCTAGATCCTTATCTATTTCCTACATCATTTCTGTATCTAAATTAATCTTTTCTGAGGAACATTTTGCTCTACCAGTGATCTGAAAATTTTCAGGTTTGTAAGAATTTGTAGAATCGAAGAGCGGAAGATCCAGATTTAATACATTCGACGTAAGAAGTTCAAAGTTATGGCCAGATGCTAACCTTTTCTCCCCCTGAACATCAAACGCTCTAAGTTACAGTAGAAACCAGCCGTACAACAATCTGAATCATACCAGATGCGGCATTCAGCCGTTAGCCCCCGTGACCTTGCCTGAAATGGCTCCGAGGGGCTTTGGCCAGAGATCGCCACCACTGGAGACTGAGAAAAAAACGAGACGCTTGTGCGTAATAGAGAGCAGTTCCCTAACCATGTTTGCTTTTGCATTTCATTTCATCATGTGGGAAAGGATAGGAACTGAGTATGCAAGGAGGGGAAGTTGTTAGAGTTGTAGAGGTACATACAGTGCATACTAAACCAGACAGCAGAGTACATAATGACCTTTTCCCCATCCCCATTAAGAATGGATGTGCTGCAGACAGAGACAAGCCCCTACTGGGAGTGCTGTTGATGCAACAAGAGGCAGGGGCCTCAACAACAGCAGGAGGGCACATAGCCAGCCTCCGAAACCAGGCGGCTGGGTGACCTCCCCCATGGCCCCTGCTTGCTGTTCTGAGGGACGTTTGACACTGCCAGTGTCCTTAATGAGGGACCGGCAACATCTTCCACGCCCAAGAACCTCGCAGCACAATGGGTCTCACTGCACTTGTAAGCTCTTTGTTTTCAAAGGTCAGGAGTGTATGAGAGTGGGGGTTTGGGCGATTTTTTGTGGTATGTACAGTATGTACTGTTGAGAAAAAACAAAACAAAACAAAAACTGTTTTGTTAGTTTGTGATTGCAAACAAAATACATGAATGCCACTCAGAGCAAATCATCTCAGACCAAACAAATCAAGCTTCTTGTCAGAGTCTCAGAGGCCTTTTCCTAATTTCATTTAAGTTCACCATGCCCCTAATAACATGACTGAGACACAGTACATATAGATATACTTCAAAAGCCTGTAGTTTTACAATAAAACAGTGAATACAAGATGGCCCTCTGTGCAAAGATTTATAGGCTTATTCTGAAATATTGCAGCTTTTCCCCTTACTCTGATGTGTATTGCATGGTACACGCAGTTATCTGTTGTGCAAACACTAAGTTGGCTGTGAGCTAGATCATACACATATTGACTTAACTATTAAATGCTATATTGTTCTAGATCTAACAGGCTTAGAACTGTAGTTCTGACCCAAATCCTATTGAGCCCAGTCACGCATTTTGAGCCCCCCTGATTGGCTATCTTAGTTGGGTTCATACCTTTGGCTGGTGATAGTGGGGACTTTGTGGTAGTTTTCTTCCTGCCTGAGAATGAAGAATGATCTTAGGATCTTTGCTTAAACCCTAAATTTTCAAGAGTGGTTGAAATGTTTGAGAAGTATTAAAACTTTGGAACATTCTTCTTTCCATTTTCAATTTTTTTTTAAATGTTCCCGTTTCAAGCTCAGATGAAATATGCAATAAAATATCAGGTACAGTAGAGATGCCACAGACAGAAGGAATGTGGTATCTCCCAGCTTTGTGTACCATATCTGTGCTGTGTTGCAGTTTAATGAGTTAGAGAACTACTTTCTGTTTCCTTCCCATAATCGTTCAGTTTAATTATACCTTGGCACTTTAAATTTCAATCACACATTATTTGATAACATGAATGTAGACTTTTATATTTTTGTTCATCTCTTCAATATCATGCTTATATAATTATGCAATGTAATTCTTCACTGTGGGCTCTTTGTAGACTATCCAGCATTGTGAAAAGGCTGTTTTTCTCAAACGAGAAAAAGGTAGTTATACACAATTATGCACAATTATTCTGGGTCTTTATGATGAAGGGTATTATCTACAGCGTAACCTGTAAGTATGTGACTCTGATTTTTGTTGTTAAGTGAAACCATATGAATTGTTATAGATTATTATTATAATTTAAGTGTTAAAGAAGTCAGGATCTGCACCTCACATTCTTATCTGTGCACCTCTCTGCACTTCACAGTTACAGACATCCATCTTGAAATGTTAAATCTGATGTGCACCATGGAAGGATATTTTTGTCTACAGTTCCTAAGTGACAACATTTTAGCAGGCCCATCACCATCTTGTCACATTTATAATGTGGGATTTTGTTCCCTTTTCAGTTTGCCTCTTTCCTTCGTGAATAGACATGTCATTATTGTTCATTAATAAAAGACATTATCCAATTTGTCTTGGAGGATGTCTTGATGTTTTCAATTTCTTTTCTGTCTTCCCCTCAAGATAATCCTTATTCTGAGATAAAAGAATAATAGAAAGTGCCACATGTTTTTCCCATTCATGTTAGTTTCTCCTCCATGTTTGAAATTCATTTGGTTTTACAATGACAGAACCAGCGAGATTCAGTGTCTACCTTCAAAAGTGAATGAGAAGAGTATACTCATAACTGACCTTTGACTGATATCGAGTCTTGAATTTTGATTGGTAACTTTTTCTTCTTCAATAAATAAAAATTAATGAATCATAGGTCTGAACTCTGGTTTACTTATTTTTAGATCATTATTTTCACTCATAAGGGCTGACTAATCCAAATTTTCCAAACAAAACTTCAGGGGCTGAACTGGCAGACATCTTTTCCGAAGTTTCCTGAAACAGTGTATGATCACTGATAAAAATTGCACATGCAGTACCTATTTTCTTCCATGTTTTCAGTTATCCCTCCTTCCCAAATCCACACCTTCATTCAGACTTCAAGCCAATTTCAACGTGGTACTGCTCTTAAACGCAGTTACATTTGAATTTATTACCCACAGTTTTCCCCTGCTGAATTAACAGTAAAGCAGTGCTGGAGAGCTAGGATTTTTCTAGCTCGTCTTAGCCCTAGCATTGTACATTGTAGAACTTCAGTGCTGTCTGGATGAGTGCCTCTGACAGAGAGAATACCTTTTGATTTTAAATTAATTTTGAGAACAGCAATCAGAAAGCTTTGATTTTAAAGGCCGTTTAGTAATTGACTGTAATTTTTTTTTTTTAAATCCACCTTAACTGCAAGAAACAACCATCCTTCTGATCTTTCTCTGAAGACACATTTCTTCTGTCAAACTGTCATGTGTTAGGCTGTTAAGTCATGAGACTAGGGACAATCCCTCCTTTTCATATAAATGTTTTGACACTCTTTAAGTAATGTTGCCTGCATCAGTAGAGTGGTTTAAGTGGATGACAGCACTAGTCACAGCAGTGATGCATTATGGGTATGCATTTATCCCAGGACAATGGACAGGAAGGAACCACAAAACAGAGCTTTTGTTAACATAGCAAGAGGTATTCATCATCTTGCTTGACACCTTATAATGTTGGAAATAATGAGGCCAAGCTACTCATTTAAAAATGAATATAGGCCTATGCTATTTTAAGCCTAAATAAGCACAGAAAATGATGAACTGATGAGTTTTTGTAAAAGCTGTCTTATATTACTGTGTAAGCTGATACTATTTTTCACACTGTCAACGTTTTTTTTTTTATTAAATAATTTAAGTTCACCAATGTATGTATATTTCTATATGTGTATTTATAGATTGACCCATCAATCAATGCTCCCCTTCCAAAGACACAAGCTCTGATTGACAATGCAAACATTTTCCTGATCTGTTCTCTATTTTTAGTAAAGATATAAATTCTGATACATTTAAGACTAAGCCAACAGGTAACCTGATATGAAAAATTTGTTGTGTGTGATTGCAATATAATCATGTGTCAATAAATCATTTGTTGATGGCTTTTTGAGGGTAACAATATCATAACAGATCTCAGTTATCTGTAGGTTAAGTTAAGGTTTAGAGAATAGAATTTCTGTAGTAAATGCTTGTGTTTAAATTTATGAACAGTTTAATCTGGTCACTATTAATGGTAATATCCATCTTTAACCACAAACCTATTGGAAAACATGCATATTTTTCACCTGGTGTTAGATGGATGTGTAGATGATGATTGGAAAACTGAACAAAGAAAACCTCAGTCCTCTTTTTACGTATGTAATGACTGGTGTAGCAACTCCAAAGTCTTCCTCAGAAAAACTTTTTTTTTTTGTAAATTACTTTTCTATGTGCAATTGTTGCAATATTTCTCCTTCTTCTCCTAATTGTCTACTGAGCTATAAGCATACAAGGAACAATACCACTAAGACAAATCATAAGGCATGAGATGCACAATGATGCCTACCTCTAACTCACACGGAGCTACAAAATGAAAAGTTCTGTTTGGTAATCATCTGCAATCATATTACCCCCCCCCCCCCCCCCCCCCCCCCAAAATGAAAAGCGTCCTTTATATCTCCAGAGGCAACCACCTCAAAAACATCTCTATTCTCCGTTCTCGAATCTAGCTGAATACATGGATACATGAAATCAGACTGAATAGATTTTCTAAATGGGTGTTGTTGAGGACCACTGACATAATGTGAGTGATGTTAGAATGTTCCGGATAGGTAAACATAAGAACATGAGCCAGTGAGAAAAGAGCATACACCTTTTTGTAGCAAGGTGCCAACCATGGGGAAGGTTAAATACAGACGTAATGAAACATATCACATGCTAAAAAAATGTAGTATCGTTATTTATCTATTTACTTATTTATTTACTTATTTAATCACTTTGCTGAAGTCTTTTGTAGACATGAGGTTTGGGCTGATATACTTCAGGAGCAATTACCAATTATCAATCAGCTGTGAGCTGCCAGCACAGACCTTTATACAATGATGAATGCAATGTCATTAAAAGTGATCAAGCTAAAATAAATATATAATTTTAGTATGGTTATTTTCATCTGGGAACATAATAATTGCCACTCAATATTGTCTCTCAAGTTAAAAAGTTTAGCAAGTTGTACAATTCATACAAAAGGTAATCACCTATTCAGAAGTATCAAAGTATATCATGGGCAGGCAATCTTTCTGTAATTGAAAACCATTCATAAAAAGAAGAAGTCAAAATCAATACTCATCTTTATATCCATTAAAGACTTCAGGGAACTCAATGTACGTACTAACTGACAAATGTACACAGAGTATGGAAAAGTTTTTTTTTTTTTATGCTGCTATGTCTAAATATAGTAACTAACAATGAATGGACAATGGAGCACCGTGAGCATGTGATCCTTTCATCATTTTTCAAAAACCTGAGAATAAACATGAACCGTAATGAGGGTTACTGCAGAACATCTGCCCCTAGCAAAAATAAAAAACAAAAAATAAAAGCATACAGCCTTCTTTACCAAAAGACCCTGGCCTCCTCAGAGGGGGACTGACAGAAGAACAGGTACCAGCTGATCCCAGGGGGGTTGTAAACATCCTTAGAACCCAAAGAGTTGGCAGTTTTCATGTGTGCGTACTGCATGTGCTGCGAGTTTCACTGGTGTAATCCAGGCAATGACAAGCAGTATGGCACTCTGTGAAACATGTCCACTGGTCTCATTCTCAGACCCGTACTTGCCGTACAGTACTGTCAGACATGACAGTACATGACAGAAGGACAAATCAGTACTGTACAGTACTGATTTGTTAGACATCACGGACAGCGCTCGGAAAGGAATGCCTAGCTCTACAGCTCTTCCATTCAGCCAGGCCTCATGGGACCAAACATAGCAGTTATTGTTGCAGCCTGGTGGCTGTCTTCATCAGAACAAACAAAGCCATCCGGGATATTCCAGAAGTGCTGTGAGTGGCGAGGGATAACTCTCCCCCCTCAAGCGAGCTGCCAAGGACGGAAGTCAGACTGGGGTGTCCTGATGGAGCAAAGAGCAAGCTGATTAGAGAAGACATTGCCAGGAGAGGCAGGGAATCACAGCATCTCAAGGGACCCCTTCTAGGGGATGATGCTAACCTGTCCTGATGGTGAAAGGTGAGAGGGTTCACTTAGTCTGTCTATTGACTGATTGACAGTACTGTACAGACTTCACTCCTCATCCTGATAGCAGGATGCTTTACTTTGCCTAAAAAAACACTGTTGATATAATATCTTCAAAGAAACGGTTAATCTAATACACATTAAAATACAATTGCCAAAGTGAAAATGTTGGCTCAGTGATCTTTCTCAAAATTGTCAAACATATTTCCTTCACTTAGTTGCTGAGTACATAAATCAATAAATGAGACAGAATATTATTGTGAGACAGAATGTTATTAATGAACAAGAAATATCCTCCTAAACAGCATGCCACAGATCTGCACGGTCAATGATGTTCAGACTTGTTTCCCAGAGGTACCCTACAGTACCACTATATTACTTGCTTGTTAATTTTAGCTCTCAGGTTGAAATGAATTGTGGCTCAGTGCACCACAGGCTTTAAGAAGCACCAGACATATAAACAGAGTTATTGAATTAAACCTGAGATTTCCTTTATATGATCATTCCCTGTACTAATAAAGTAAATGAGGTGTCCTTAAACAACAGGTGATGAAATGATGGCTAAGGAAGGAGATTAAGCCACTGTAAGGGACATGTGGTACTTGCAGTGCTTTGATTCCCCACGTTTTGACTTCACTGTCCTTTTCTACATTTAAGATACAATTTTAAGTTTACATTTCGAAATTAATACTGCTCTGGTTGCTGTGTGCATTCCTTCCAATAAAATGGAACAATATAACTCAGTGTGCCTAAAGCACAACAAAATGAAAGGCTCTCAGGGTTGCAGGACCCCTGAGGGTACATGGTGAGGATACCGTCCATCTCAAGGGAATGTATGAATATCTTTAGTGAATGAGATCTTTATCTTCAAGGAACAACTTAATATCTTAAGGAGAAGATATATCTCAAGGGAATTAGTTAATATTGCCAGGGAACTCGGATCCTTTTCAGAAGCGTTTCACTCCTTTTGTATCCGTTCACTTCTAGAAATCCAGTTATCTTCCAAATAAAGGGCAATCTCTATGATAAAGGTGTGATAATTCAGCTTGTTAGGATTTTTGTGCTATTAACTCTATTCAATATCACTATTAAACACAGCACAAAGCTGTAAGAGAATGTTTTCAAAAGACCCCATAAAGGTGGAGTTAATTCACATTCCAAAGGAGAGCTCATTGTGGACCCTGTACCTGATGCAATTTTCCCTTTAAATGCCTAATAATACCTATACAAAATCAATCGCAAGCAAATAAGTATTATAGAGACCAACTCTCTAAGCATAACATGTCATAACTCTGCAAGCATAATAAATATTCATACTTAAATATTCATGTGGACTAAAAAACTACACTCGATGATCACAGAAATATCATCAAGATGAAAGATGACAGGAACGTTGTTGCTGTATATTTTATCCATATGCAACATCATGTTTTCTGTCAACTATATTTGTGCTGAATGAGTTAAATTCCCTTGGAGTGGGGAGATCTGGATCTGCTTCAAAGACACCCTTTCTGGGTTTTCAGCACCCTATTACCTAGAGGCCTTAGTGAGGGTTTCTACATTAAACCTTTTCTAATTTAGTCCTTATAGAATGTTGTTTCAACAAATTTCACAAGACTGGAACAATATTGTATGCACAGAAAACAAAATTACTTTCCTGTCTGTGCTAGATTGCTATTTTATAGGCAATTTTGTCAATCTAACCTTTGACCTATAGCACATACGAAAAATACTGAATGTACGAGTGGGAGGACAATTAATTTCAAAATAAATGCTGTCATCCTTTGATAGAATTGAAATAAGCCTCATGAATGCACCTGATTTGGATCCAAGCAAATTAATGTCATCAGATTAATTTCTAATCTTTCCTTCCTGTCAAGGATATTACCATGACAATTCTGCTCTCTATTCTAAATTTACACAATGTCTACAATGATTAGCATCAGAGTTTATGCTTGTTCCCAACACAGTGACTGTAGATAAAATATCTCACTGCTTAACATACTCAGGCATTTATTAAACCAGTGACCAAAGTGGAAATCCATTATCCTCTACCATGCATGTGGTAACCAGTGGATTACCACTATCTGGTATCATTCATATTGTATGTGAAATCTGAAGCACTTGCTAAATAAATGACAATTTTGCCCAGCCTTTAAAAGCACTAATGAAGGAAAAATGGTATTGGAGAAGTGTGGCCAAAAAATAGGTTTTTGATTCATGAATTAAATGTCCATTCTTTCACAGCTGTCATTCTTTACATTTTCTGCAATAACATCTCCTTATGCTGCTCTGTGTACTGACATCTTATTTAAATGCTCTTATTAATAAAATTCATCATATATACTATACCAGAATAACATTTTATGTCTCCTATAAATATACTTTCAGCCTTAACATACTTCAGCTTTACAATGAGGCTGCATCTAAGAGAAGTAAGATTTCATTATGTGTTTATTAGCACATTAATTTGATAGCTGTATGAACTGTACATGTATTCAGCTTGTCCCAGACCTTCACTAAAAGACTTTTAATGTATGCAAGTTTCACACAGCACTCTAAATCTCCCTCACGCTTGGCTAAATTTACAAATTTGCATTATACAGACGCGTAATTGTGTAATGGTAAATTTAGACACTGTGCACAGATATAAATAGGAAAAGCAGAGAAGCTTTTACCGTTAGACCCAGTTACGCTTCCTTTGATCACAGCTGTCACAAAGCTCACCAAGTACTTAGTTTTGTACAGTAAATGGAAATGTTGGAAAATTAGAGATCATCAAATTCATAATCTGGAGCCTTTGACAAGGGAGGTGAAATCGGGAGCAGGTGCAAGTTGAAGAGAGATGAGCCGAGTTTAATTACCGAGTGAAAATTACGCTTGTATCTGTCATTCACAGAAGCATCCATTTAATTCCTCCGGTCTGGCATTTTGTACCTTTTCCTGGCAATTCTAAAATTCACCTCAATTAAAAATACAGATTTATCTCAAATGAACAATGCAACACCATACATTCTATTCTAATATACAACGGAAGAAGTATTTTGAAAATATTTACTGTATTGTTACACATATCCCTCCTGTTTTGAGGGCAATGTCTCTGGTACTTCCCCCACTGAGAAACCCTCATTACAGTAAACATGTCGGAAAGCTGAATGAGCTTTTCACTGTTATTATTGGGCCGAGCACTACAGTGCTGTTATTGTTCACGTTTGTAGTTTTCTCTTCTGTCATTCCTGAAAAATTGTGATTGGCCCTAGTCGTTGAATCACGCAAATTCAGCACTTTTGTAGAAGGCAGTGGGCTGCATCTGACCAGGGAATGTACTTCCGAAATGGTCACATCATTTAGCTGCAAATTCCAACATGGTAGTATAATTGCTCACATATTTTCCTTGCCATAACACACATTAATCTAATTTAGGTTCACTTTATGCCAGTCTTATCAAAAGAGGTACAGTCCCTCTGAGGAGATAAAAACACTGACCAAAGGAAATAGAGACCTGTCTCTTCTAATTGTAAGAAATCTTGTAATGTGTCTTGTAAAGACGCAACGGCTGAGATAGTGTAGTCATCATTGAAAAAAAAGAGTTTATCAGGATGACTGGGAATACATATTGTGTGCATCATTAGTTAAACATGGGAAAATATTACTCAGAGTTAATGTTCTGCAAAGAATGACCATAACGTGTCCCTGACTGCCAATATAGCAGCGGCATCATTGCGTCGCACAAGCCTGTACCAATTCCCCGATGATATCTGCACAGTCTTTCCCAATGAGAAAAAAAAAAAATTTATAAAGGGGCCATCCTCATTAATGTTGCTTTGTTACAAAGAAACAGCTCTATGTGTTAGAACACTCCAGAAAATAAGGGAAATTACATGTGTAATGACAGTGATGTAGGCATGGACCAAAGTCCAGTGGAGTGCACGGTCCAGTAACCCTATTGGCAACAAGTAAATAAAAGCACAGTTTGCAGCAGTTTACGTAGGCCTGGCTTTACTGGAATACTATGACATGATGCATGAATTTGTTTGCTTCCCGGCTCCGCCAGATTTGAGTCATTAACCTCCACATGTACTGTGCTGTTACCGGACTTACACAACTGACATCTGTGTGCGGGTATTCACAACAAGTAACCTTTCACCTCTGCATGTACATAAAACAAACTACATCTAACCTTTGGGTTAGATGCTCATTTGCCTTCACTCGAAAATACCTCTATTTTAATTTATTTTGCCATAATTGCCAATGCTTGGGTTGAGTGGCTGCCAAATAAATAAATAAATAAATAAATAAGAAATAAATAATAAAAAATAATTTTGAAGGTCAGGGCTCATAACCAAAAGGTTGCTGGTTCAGTTCCCTCTTGAGGCACTGCTGCTGTACCCTTGCACAAGGCACTTAACTGTAAAATGCCTCAGTAAATTTCCAGCTATATAAATGGACATTATGTACAAATTGTAACCTGTTTAAGTACCTCTGGATTAGGACATTTGCTAAGCAACTAAAGGTAATGTTATGTACATGTAATATGCATGTATACAGTGTTATGGATATGCAAGCAAGTACTGTATACCTGGTCATCTGTGCCATAAGGCCAGTTCATAAATACTTGCTTTGCTCATGGAAACACTTTCCTTGATTTTATGTTCTCCTAGAACCAGTCTAGGTGCCCTTTGTGGATGGTTGGCATTCATAGAAAAGTTCAGATATGCTCTTTGGCTCCAGGGCACATGTTGCCCTATTCAAATAAACAGTCTTCCTGATGTATTTTGAAATGCCAAAAGGTAACAAATTATTATAGAGCTTTCAGGAGCATTTCTGGGAACCCTTGTTTGTTTTTATGAAAGTCTTACAGAATTACTGTCAGACTAAACCCAGTTAGAAGCCTCATGCATCTCTTGTCCAGCGTTTTCTGGTTCAGTCTGTGTTTCCTCGCGAGCTTTGTGAAATATTATCTCACACCGTAATGGAATGTGCCAAAAGAAATGCAGAGATTGCAGCAGCTGCTAGTGAGAGATATGCATCAGGCCAAACTGTCTCTGGCACTGGCGGGGCAATGTCTGCTCGTGCCCACCATTTATTTTTAGCCGTGTGCACTTGCACACATAGGCCATGCACAAGACAAATATACATTCCCCTGCACACACATGTACATGTAAACACGAGTACAGGAAGGAAGTATAATTCAAGCCTTCATAAACTGGTGGTTGACCGTTAGCGGTAGCGGTAACCTACAAGCAAGGCCTGCTGCTCAAACCTCCCCTCATATGTGCAGAAACAGGCAGGCTGAATGTGTATCTGAACATTGGGGGTATAAATGGCAGAGGGGGAAGCAGAGTACGTCTGATTAAACTTATCTATACAGAAGCAGTGGGAACTTGTTCCTTGCGATTTCTCTTGACTATTTGCTGGTAAGGTCAAATAAGATTTATAGAACCGAAGAAGTATGAGAGTTATCTGGACAAGCAACGTCAAGCACAGCCATTAACAGCAGACACCTTGTCTAGAGTTGTTCCAAACTCCCCAAGTTTCCCTTTTGTCAACCAAAGTTGCCCCACTATTACATTGGCTGTTCAACCTGTTGTTACACCAGTGCATAATTACCGTGCCATCCCCAGCTGTCAGACCACATTGCTACAATGTCAGTGAGCTGGGTATTGTCATGCCAGCCAAATGATTAATGTGCCTATCAATCACTACTCTGGATTCCACCTCTATCCCTACTCTGCCTGGAAGACATGGTGCACCACAGGCATCATCAAATTACCATGTGTTTGTTTTTAAAACACTGTCTTGTGTTTATAATCGTATACTCATTACCAATCCTGTTCTACTGCTGTTGGATCATTCTCTAGGGAAGAATTTATGGTGTTACCATGGAAAATAACTGCATTACCATGGAAGAAAATTAAATTTAATGAATTATGAAAGATATTCATTTGATAACGCTAAGACCAAGATTCACAGGACGTTGATATGATATAGCGGTGGTGAGGCTTCACGTACAGTAAATACATTCAAGTGCTGGTTGATACTAAATTCATCGTTGAAATGGGACTGAAATATAGTTATTTAAAACCTGATATTCCAAAGATTTTTTCAAGCCCTCAAATAGTGCTGCTGTTGCAGCAAGGCCATTTCCCTGCAATGCTCATGCAGAGGCTAAAATGTGTATAAATGAGACAGATGGGGAGTAAGAGCACTGAAAGTCATCCTAAAATAGCGTAAACAAAGGACAAATAGTCCCCAAATGTTAGTGCATTTATAGAGGCTATGCTTGACAAAATACTGTCCAAAAATGTAGCGTACAAAAATGTATTACTTTGTTGGGGGGGGGGGGGGCACTCAGTAACTAAAGCATAAAGTGTAAATGTTGATGAAAATGAACTTGATCACTGCAGGAGGCATAAAAAGAAGTCTGTGGAGGCGAGATTGCGTGGATGTGTCATGTGTGATAAGCTGTACCTACATGAGCGTGACAAGAACGAGTCATCTACCTTTTTTCTGCATGGAAAAAGTTAAAAGGGAAAAAGTACATGTGAGTGTGTGTGTGAGTATGTGTATTGTCCTTCAAAATCTTCAACCTCCTACACGACACATATGGTGCTCACTAAACACCAAATACCCAACCTGTGTAAAGAGAGACCTTGCAAATAAAAGAAACGTCTCTTCAGGAAACTGAATCCTTGTTGATGGAAAATAATGATATATTGGAGACTAGCTTGGGGAAATTGCTTTACGATTGTTATTCAATCAAATTTACGATGTGTACCAGGTGCACATGGACTCCCAGTTCCTTTGCAAGTTCGTAAAAAATTCACTGCAGTTCTGAGAAAATGATTGCTTCTAAGTATGAAAATATTTGTCTAAGTGGGGATAAAAGGAAAATGAGAACATAGTGAAGTGAAGAGTGTAGCGGTTGAAATCGAACCCACTGGAAATGGGAGAGAAATTGGTTAAACTGCCTTTAAAAAGTAGAAACGGAGCCTTTGTATGTTGATGGAAAGAATTGTTTTCCAATTGGTGAATAGTATTCACATTCCTGTGTCTGCTGTTTTTTACATTATGGCATGGAGCAGGCCTATCAGGATACATGTGGGTAGACTGACTACATAGAGCACGTAGCAATATGCACCCGTGGACTTCCCCAAATGATATTTCTTTGAGAGCTTATTTTGAACCACTATCTGGAGGAATAGGAGAAGGCATTTTGAGCTGTTTAGAACCCCACGTCTCCTGGCAGACCTGAAATCAGTCAGCTATTCTCTACCAATGGTTCTGTAGCTACCTCATCGCAAATAAAGTAAAATGGTTAAATTTCTGTGAGTTTTCAATGAGTGCTAGTCTGTTCCGCATTGCTCACAGCTGGGCTGACAGACGTGGGCATGCATTCTGGCCAAGCTATTCCTATTGGAATAGGAACCCCCCACTCCCTTACAGGTCTCCAGCCCAATTCGAAAGAGCACTCCTGTCAGCCTGTTTGCGCTTCCACTCAAAGGCCCCCCGGATCAAGCTGGGGAACCAAAAGCCACGGCTGGAAAAGGAAGCTTTGAAAAATCACCACAGAAAACAACCTGGTCTTTTCATGTAAATGCCCTTTTGCAGCTGAACCCGCAGAGAACAGCTGCCACAAAAGAAATGCCGGTGTTCTCTTTATGGGCTCACAGGTGCTACAAAGCTCTGTCTGAGATGTGATGGAGTTGTCTTGAGTATGTTTGGATATGATTTTTGAGCTCAGTATGTTTGAAATATACAGCTTCATTCCTTGTATGCTTTTAACTATAATGTCAAAATCTGAAAACATCATGTAAATACAGGAATAATGAATTCTGAGCACATGTACAGTTACAAAAATCTGTCTATATGTAATCCTTCCAAATAATGTTTCAACTGTACTTTCACAAATCATTTCAGAGAAGAATTTTCAAGATTTTTCTTCCGATCAGTAACAACATGATAGATTTTGTAACATTACGTGCAAGAAGGAGAGATGATCCTCTGGCCAAGGCCAGCAGGACCCTCTCATAAATCCTGAAAGAGGGTGGGCTTAAGGGAGGGCCAGTCGCAGACTGTCAGAACAATGCAGTATAGCCTGAGTGGCAGGGATTGGTTGGATGCTGTGCGCCTACCTGGGAATCTGAGCTGTGTTTATGCAGACTGAAAATTTATAGTTAACTGTGATTAATACAGTTCAGTATTGTCAGTGGCAAAACTGCAAAATAATAATGATGATGGATTACATTTATCTAGCACCTGTCAGCCTGACAAGGTACTTTACAGTGAAGGGTGGGGGGGGGGGCTCACCTCAATCACAATTAAGGTGAAGTACCCATTTGATGGATGTGTGGAAGCCATTATGCACCAGAACGCTCACCACACATCAGGTGAGACGAAGAACTGCAAGGGGATCGTTAATGCCCTCAGAGAGTCAGGACATTGGTTTAACATCTTATGCAAAAGACACAGAAACTCCTATAGCACAGTGTCCCCATCACTGCACTGTAGCATTAGTGACCTGTTGGGTCCAGACGGAAGACTGTAATCTTCACCACATCCAGCATGGTTTTTACAGATGGTTTCCCATTCAAACAGTAACAAAGGCCAGCTCTGTTTACCTTCGGCCATCAGGCAGAACAGAATTGAAGGTACAGATTTTGAGAAGCATGTGAATGTATAGATTTTAAGAAGTTGTTTTAAAAAGAAGTGTAAATTACAGATAACATAAGAATCACCCACAGTATGCCTAGGATATTTATATAAATGCCAAACACATTTGATTGGAGCAATGCTCTCACACCTCTCACATTTTATTAAATGGTATTTTTATCATCAACTGATAAATGACAAATAGAATATGGAATAGGGAATAATGGAATGTTACAACAAGTAACACCCCACTGTTTAAAATCTGTCTCCTGAATTCACTTCCTATGGAGTACCATGTGAGTACACATACATTTATTTTAATATAGGTCTTATTTTAATGTTGAAAAATTGGTAACTTTCATGGATAGCTCAATGATTCAGTCCTTTTGAATCAATTACAATGGTGGGGAGGAAAAAGTTTCATTGTCTTGGGTGCACTTTAACTGATCTCCTAAGGCCAATTATTCCTTTTCTGTTAAAGTTTAAAAAAAACCTTTATCAACAGAAATTTTATATTAAAATGGGCTACCAAAATTAAACAAATTGATCAAACATCAAAGAAGAGGTAATAAGATGGGTGGGTGGAAAAAAGGCTAAAATATTCATTGTAATACTTGACAATGTAATAAATGCATTTATAAAGCACTTAAAACTTTATATTTTAACTTGTTTTTACGATGAGGAGCTCTTGCTGCAGGGAAATGGATAAATACAGTCTAAATGTGACCTGTGACCACCTAGTGACAACACATATCATGAATCTAAACATCAAGTGAGCAGTAGTGAGTAAAACATGACTGGGGGTGTCAGCAGTGATTTGCACACCCACATGTCAGAATCTCGGCACACCGCTCTCACGAAGCCCTTGTAACAGCCGAATGCTGCTCAGCTAAACACAGAACCACCAAGTGCAATGGGGCATGAGAACTATTGTTGCGGTCTGGTCATGAAAACGTGACCCAGGTTATACGAGACATGAGCGCCTTCCCTGTTGGCCTCTGTTTGTGAGTAAACAGGAACAGCAGGGATATAAAGGGTGTCTCTGAAGGGGCTCCTGTGACTGAACAATGAGACTGAATTGCCTGTCCCTTTTGTAACTACCATACAACACAATGATCTTGTATGACAGGCAAAGAGAGTGAAGCCAGAACAGCAGCCCTGAGAGGAATGCCGTGTGCCTAGCTGTCTCCAATTAATTTGTGTGGTTTGAGTGTCATAATGTGCAGCGAAAAGAACCGAATTTTCCTTGGAATGAGGAACATTGAGAGTCCTATTGCTTTATGAACGACTTCTTTCTTTTTTTTTTTACTTCACAATGCAACAATTTCCTCCAAATCGGTTGATTTGAGTTTCACGGATCATGTCTATTAAGCTGCAGAGGGTGTCTGACGTTTTCATTTCAGTACAGTTTGATATGCTTTTGTTTTCTCTACTTAGAGAGAGAGAGGAAGATGACACAGAATAACCAAGCATACGTAAGCCTTTTTTTCCAGCCAGGATTTCGAATATTTTTATGTAGTTATTGGGTTACTGAAAGAAATCGTTTGCATCAACCTTACTTTCTTGCCATTTCTTCTCTTTCATGGGGCGCACATGGTCCGTGCTATCATTTTGCGGAATCTTCTGATTATTAGCTATGCTCATTAAGCATTCCGTCAAACATTCATGCCACAAGGCCCCCGTAGGGCTTTTTTTTACCAACTCTGATTAAGAGCGGTGGGGGGTGTGTCTTATATCACATCACATGCTATCATTTAGCTGGGCCTTCATCCAAATCTTCATCAATTTGTTGCAGATCCACACAACAAAACACTGTGACTCAACTAAAAGAATCCAGTCTTATATGCACCTAATTTGACACAGGAACCCTCCGCTGAAATGGTAATGAGAGTAAAAATCTGAGATTTGGAACATTTCTAATTTGTGCAAATTAGAAGCTTTTTCTGTGCTGTCACTACTGGAACGAGCACCAAGTCTTGATAACTGCAAATGCTCAGAAATGTTATGTATGTTATGTACTTATGGCCTGTTATGGCCTATTATGGCCCTGTCATGAGGACCTGGTTCTTTTAGTGTAGCAGCCTGGGTGCCCATGCTGTGCTAGTCATAGGTTTGCATGATCATATCACACTCTGTGCAGTGGTGAAGAATATTAGGTATAATCTTCAATACATGAGAGCCACAGTCCAGTAAGTTTTATTATTCCTTATTTTTTCAAGCTGTCAGCTTTCCAAGCATTCAGATGAAGTGGAAACTGTAAGCCTTCTGGCCTTGCGGAAATAGCAGAGTAGAACATATGCAGAAGGGTATGGTTCAAGCCAGCTATAACTCATTTTTGCAAGCCATTATCCATATGATCCTAAGAGTAAACTGTCTTTCTTGTGCCAGTGCAATTAACAGAGCCTTGAGACACCATATGATTACAAATTTAAATCAGAGAGGGGAGATATGACAACTGCTACGCGTAAACAAACTTGATCCAATACGTCAATATGTCATACACATACACATAAATACTATATTTAAAAAATTAATGCGCTATCACAAACAAAAGCTATATGGGCACACTATTGAAAAAATGTCACTATTTACTGCAACTATACATACATTTGTATGCAACACATTACCGGTATTTACAAGGGGATAACTCCATATTTTTGAGAATCATGAGAATCTGAGTGCCTAAATGAAGGAGGGAAATTCAAAGCATTCCCCACTGGTTTACAGAGAGTCAGCAGCAGCTTGCTGTTTCCACTGCATCAGCACTGGGGTTCATCTCTGCTCTTGCTGAGGAATATAACTCCAAGTTGGCTCTGTAGACAGGGCACTTTGTCTTCAAGACTGTCCTCTGGATAACCACTTTTCCATTGTTCAATAACTAATAGCAGCCTTCCGCCAGCAGAGATGGTGGAGTATTTACTTCTAATCACTCAAGAAATCAGTCAACTCTCCTACTGCTTTGCAGAACCCATTGCTGGTGATAAGCAGCCTGTTATAGAGATTTAAAGTGAATTGGGATATTGTGGAATTTTTGAATGCCTTTGTGTTCTGTTCAGCCATCCGTATTTGAATTGGTTTTGCCTTGTGGAGCTTGCAATATTTCTAAGTACAAGTAATACAGAATGTTAGATTTTTTCAATGGGACTTGGGAGGATAATTCTTATAACCATTAATATTATTAAAATCACTAATGTGGCAGTGCAAGCTTAAACAAGTACTCAGAGCTCTCTGTACCACTTTGGAGTTTTATACTAAGCAGCTAATCAATTCTCAATGTATGTACTTGCATAATCATGCATGTAATAATCAATTATTACTCTAAGTTACTGAGGGAACTAGCTGGAGGCAGCTGAGGCCTGTGGCAAGGACCACACACTTAGTATACCCTATTTAAAGTAAAACCCACCACTTCATGACTCTATCCATTATTCATGCAAACACATATGGCAAATCAAAGCACTAAATATTCCAGCATAAACAAGCATTCACACAAATAAAATAGCAAGTAGATTTCATTTGGGAGAGGACTCTGGCACAAAGTTTACCACACTGTGTCCTTTTACAGTCAGTTCAGCAGAGTCAGAGTCTAGACAGTTACTGATAGGCTCATTTCAGGAAGAATAGCAGGGTCACTGCTGTGGCTCAGTGGTTTACTCCTTCCTTTAATGCTGTATTAAGACAGTAATGCACCACCAGTTTAAATTTACTTTGGTGACTCATCTTTTATTCAAGAGGAATGCACTGCTGAAAGCAATAAAGGCATTAAAAAACTCCACAAATGCTCAGCATGCATGTGTCAGTTGATAATCGGATAAAGGCTATGGGAAAACAAATGAAGTTAGTGCTATTGGTAGAAGGGGTTTGTGGTGGTTTATTCTGAAGTCATATGTAATCACCTCTCAGCAACTGGTCATTGTGCTGCTAATTCTGAACCATCATCATTAGATAACCAAGGTATAATGACTATATTTCTGAATATTTCTGTGTCTGTGTCTGCAGCAGAAGATATCTACTCTGTGTGTTACTAAGGAAAAGCAGACCCATCACTCTGCTGTCATTTAGTCTTATTTTTGTCACACAGAGTGGAGTTCGCCTATGATGCCTTGCAATGATCCTCAATGTGCTATTTTTTTCTTCAATGAATGACATCAATAGCCAGGGGAGATTGCACCTTGTTTTGGGAGAGCATTGTTATAAAAAAGTTCCAGAGTGGCAAGCTATATTTTAAGCAACAGTTCCCCCCTCATTTCCTATACACACAGTCAATACACCTTTTAATGCCAGAGAATGAAAATCAGTGGAAAGTCATCCTGGCTCTATTTCCCTTCCTTGTTCATGAGGCCTGTACAAAGTGATTTAAAATGTATCTATGAAAAACAAATTGGTAGCTTGTGTCCTCACGTATCTGTACAATGTGTTCCTTTCATGCATCATTCTGTCCCACCACAACATCCCCAGACAATAGATTTTTCTCATCTGGGTACAGGACCTGTGAATCAGACTCATGGATTGCCTAATTTAGAGGATATAAATATTTGTGTTACGTTCTAATAGCAATAAGAATGTCTGTTTATCTTTTTAGGGCCTAGTTTAAGAAACATATCACCTCACCTCACTAAACTGGCTTACCATTGCCCTGTTTTCTACCTGAGAATGACGGAAGTCTCTGCTTTGTGTGTTACCCATAATGCATGTGCATTTTGGCAAGTTCCACTAAATATTGTCTTATTAATGGTGTACAGAAATAAATGCCTGAGAAATGTCAAGTGCAATTTATCAAAGCTGCGAGCAAATGAGGAAGAGTTTATTGCATTTGTGTTTTAACACCTGGGGTCAGCAGGTGTTAACTTTGGTCCAGGCATGAAATCACTGTTGCGTCTGCTTGGTGGGTGAACCAATACATTCAGTTCCCTAACACTCCCTAAGAACAAGAGATAAAACATGGATTTCACACCATTGCTTACCTCTCAAATGAACTTGGATCAATGAAGGCACCCATGTTCCAATTAACATGTGAAAACATTCAGGTGGCTGTGTATGATTCCTCAAGGACCATAACAGAAGTTGTGGCAAAGTACCCAGCATCTGTACATTACTGGTATATTAACAGCTGCTAATGTGAGGAAAAATGAAGGAAGATGACTACCCACAAGGTAGGTAAGTGGATGACAAAAAACAGATGAGCAGCCATTACAAATGTGTAGTTTCTATTTATATTAATTTATAGTTTGACTTAGCATCCTACATGAAAGCAAGCAATGTTAACTTGCCCATGCTTATGCTCATTTTGTCACTGTGCCAACTGATTACAGCTTTGGATCCAAACACCAGAAGCTGGCCTCAATGCAAAACATACTGTTAATAGTGACTAGTGACATTTGAACTACTGAATGTTTGCACCTGTCTTCATTTACATAGTTCAGTGCATAAACTAACTAGACAATACAGTGCTAAATTGAAACCATCAGCATACATTGTATTTCAAGACACGCAGTGATATGTGGCCCTTAATAGCTGTCTGAGTTCATTATGTCTTAAATGTTCTGTACTGTTTTCATTGTATTTTTCAACTACAATGTCAAAAGAAGCAAAAGGAAGAGAGAAAGGTGACACATGTGACCAGTGAGGTTAAAGGTGGGTTGGGCAGGGGTAACAAGCCAAGATAGTTTGGTCTGTCAAAAACAAAACACCTTGATGTCTTAGGTCAACCTGAATGTGCAGATCCATGGGGAGCAAGCTGACCATTGACCTAGAGTACAATGAGCCTGTAATGGAATATTTATGTTATGTTGGTGTAGTTTTTCCTCATGCTAATATGTGAAAACCTGAAACAAACACTTATGTTCTGCTGCAACTCTGCACAGAGACAAGGTTCAGTTCTAAGCTTTTTCCTCATTTACATATTCCTTACACAAATCCAGACATGTTTGCTTTGTCTATTTGCCTTATTCCAATCTACATCCCTCATTCCCTAATATTCTCTTAAGCCATTCTGAGCAATGGTGACTATTTTTTTATAGTTGTATTATTTTCTTTAATGTGTATGCTTAGATGAAATTACCTTTATAGTGATATTATTTTCATTATGGACAATCTGGATACCCTGAACTGTGGCTCAAAAGTACTTTATACATGCAAAATGCATTATGCTGGTCCTATGCTTTCCTCCCAATGTGAAGTACTGCTGACAATGCAGGCTATTGAGAAATCATAACAAGTTAATGTCTGAAGACCAGCAACAGTCATTTTCACATTTGACCATTAAATTGTATAATTCGTGACCAGGGGCCAAATGGAAAAAGCCACATAAAGGAAACAGAATGATCGGTATGCATTTCAGGAGAGATCTGAACCTTCAAAAACACATTCTTTTTTTTATCAGATGTCTTTTAAGGTAGATGCAGAGTTTCCCTTCGCTGGAAAAAAGGAAACAATTGCCAATTTGGTGCAAAGGATGAAACAAGAGCCAGAGTGAATTTACAGGAGCGCGGACAATAACACAAACCCAATTTGTGTGGAGGCAGACACTGTTTGCGGAGGTGCCCTTGATGTTGTCTCAGCCTGCTTTTAAGTGCCTTTTTGCCTGTACGTGGCACAGAGAAGAAAGGCCTA
Source organism: Megalops cyprinoides (assembly GCF_013368585.1). Lineage (NCBI taxonomy): Eukaryota > Metazoa > Chordata > Actinopteri > Elopiformes > Megalopidae > Megalops > Megalops cyprinoides. The sequence goes on along the minus strand of NC_050598.1, from coordinate 20,554,708 downwards.
AAATGCCAGACCGAGAGAGAGGGACGTGAACTTTAGGAAAGATGATCAAAGCCAGCTGTTTTGTCCAGTAGCTCAGGCTCCCATAACACTCTAAACATCAGACGGGATCCAACTGCACACAGTGTGAAGCCTTGCTTTAGCCTGTTGCTCGATGGATGTGGCTGGGCCAACACAGCATGGTGTTTTGTATAATTAGTATATATTGAGGGAAACATTCAGCAAAGTTTTTTTTTTAATCTTGCACCAATATAAATACCAGAAGTAAAAGTTACAAAGGCCATATATGACCAAAATTTTCTTAGGGCTGAATGGCATCCTTAGATTCAATCAAATCTGCCAAGGCATGTTGGGGAAATGGTCACTCAGTAATAATAAGAAGAACAAAGTATAACAACACTCTATCCCTAAAGATGACTTGGAGGTTTTGATTGAATCCAAGGTTCACTTTATTGTAATATGGTACTGGATTCATCTGTTTTTCCTTTTATATTGAAAAGCACTTTCCCTTGTGATGACTTGTTTGTTCTGATTGAATCCAGGGGTTTGCTATTCTAAAAATAAGGTTTGAGTGAACGGTGTTGCATATTACTGACTTACTTGGCATTTTCAAATATTGTTATATGCAGACCATTGCTCTAGCCCCTTTAACTTTGGACTGTGCTTTCTGCTTCTTTTCCTTCCCTTTCTAATCCATCTCCGTGTCCTAGTGACAAGTACTCCTGCATCTCATCCATTGGCCTTGTAGGCACCATGTTGGAGACTGCTGACAGACGATAGGGATTGGATGTCTGTTCAAGCCATCTACACCTCAGTTAAAAATTTTCTGCTCATCAAAACTATTTTTCTGTCCCACAAGTTGACATTTAAAACTGATGGACATTGACCATTTGACTGCTTAGCCATTGATGACTGGGGTATGTTGTGTGTTAAATGCCTTGATCATTGGTATATCTCACAACTGTGAGAGCCTGAGCTTGTGACTGATGCATCTGTGATTTGTTTGGTCTTATATCTACTCTAAAAATGGAAGGAGTGGGACTCTGAAGACAACAGCATATAATTTTGTCATGGAGCACTTTTTAATTACTATTCTGATGGAGTTAACCCTTCTGCACTGAGTCACCACAGCACATGGTGTCTTTTTCTATGGAATAAACTACAACTTTAGCCAGAGTTGCCAGCTGCTTGAATGATGGGCATAATTCCTTGAAGAGCCAGCCCTAAAAAGGTGTTTCAGAAGCAAGGCTACCTCAATGAGCAGCCTGCTCTATTTCTTTATGAAATTCATTTTTCAAGTGTCCAATATAAACATTTGTATTTATAGAAAGATAACAGCTCTAGAGCAAGAATGTGTCACAGAAGAGGAAGGCCATTTGAACAAAACTGGAATGATCTATCAATTAAAATAACAGGGAAGCAGATATTCCTCTGAATAAAACGCCTCAGTTTCATCACTACAATGTCTCATATGCCACAAAGCTGTTTATTTAGAATATATCAGTTTTTTCATTTATCACATAAGCCCTGAAAATAAACAGTAAGTGACAAAACAATTTGTTTAACAGTGATGGTTTCAGTTTAGTTTTATATTCCATATTTATCCATAATTGACCTTCCTCACAGTTCAATAAAAATAACAGGCAAATTCTTTTTCAAAAATATCAACTTGCTGAGAGATTCTCTTTCGTATGCCTAGGGAAAATATATTCAGAGTCTTGATTTTCAAACATGTTGGAACAGCATTTGTCTTCAAAAAAGTCACAACATTAGCTCAGCTTACTAAATGATGCATACTTTTCCGTGGGCAGTGATTCAGGCTGACTCAAATGCTCTCTCAGAGAAGGAACTGCTTTGAAATGAACCTGCCAGCTAGAAGATGGAGACACTGCTGCGAATTAGTGTATACATAGCATATGAATGGAATGCAGTCCCTTAGAGGACATAGTCAAAAAATAAAATTTATATTCCTAATTCATACCCTTAGTTGATTAATCTCTACCCATGGTTAAGTAAGTCATACTCTTAATTTATCTATATGTAGCCATCCATGCTTTAATAATTTATAGCCTCAGATTATCAATCTACACTGTTTATCAGTTTCTACCCCAAGTTTATCAGTCTGTACCCACAATTCAATAAGACATATCCTCAAATTAACATGAGGCAGAAGTTGCCCATAAGTGCTGATCTAATGCAGAAGAGCTGAGTGTAGTAGGTTGTGAGTCCTGTGTAAAGCCAATAAGGTAGCAAGTGGCAGAACACTGTCAGCAACTGTCAGCAATGTCACTTGAGGCTTAGCTGGTATTTTTGCGTGTGGAGCTCAAATTGGCTTTATCTTAACTTGTAATGTGTCGGTGGTTAGTATGAGTTGTGTGCTAAGAACAAAGGCTCGGCTATCACTTGTGGAGGTGTGGGCCTCTTTCACATCCATTACACTAGGGCCTGATTACTAGATGACAGTTTCAACCTTAACGATTATAAACAGCAGGACTGGCCCTAGATCAGCACTTACAGGCAATTTCCAACAGATTGATTTAATACTTGGGTTCTGCTTGATTAATTGAGGGCACAATTTTGTAAATTGTGTTTATGAATTGATAAATAGAGACTAAGAAAAACTACACTATTGGTACAGGTTGATAAATTAAGAATAACAGCCTCTGTAGAAATGCATCTTAAAATGGTGAAGTAAAAACTAGACCAAATTAATACTATGCAACACAGCTGTATTTTCAAAACAAATTTATGCCAGTTAAAGGCATTTTCACACCTGATTGGGACACAGAGAATTTTGCAGTGTTTCAAAACTAAATGAGACACCAGGCTGCATGGAGTTACTGAGCTGTTTACTTAAAAAGTACTAATTCTTCTTAAACTACATCTACAAATATAACATGATTGTACATCCAATATGCAATATGTTTATACATATACCTACTTTGACTAGACACATGATAAAAATGTCCTTTCATTCAGCAGTCATATTTTTGTGACAGCATGACTGCATTTGACATGTTTTTTTTTTTTTGGAAACAAGTCTGAAACAAGTCTGCCCCATGTTGAGGATGCTGACCTTCCACAAGCTCAGATTTTACAGGCTTGTTACCCAATGGGACTGTGGGATACTGTTTTGAACTCAATAAACATTGGAAATTAAGTTGGAAAGTGATGTTTGGCTCATATAGCTGCATATTTGGTATTCCTCAGAAGAGTGCTGGACCTAGATAATTTCTTCACAGAAATTCCTTAGGGAAGTGAATTGTCATCACTGAATCATGTTATTTTTTGCAAAACAGCTGAAAATGAATTTGTGGAGCTAAGCAACAACACTTTTGGGCTTATTATCATGTCACCATGAACCATGAAGTGAATATAATGGATGAATTTTACAGTAGATTTTCTGAGGATTCATAAGAGGGAAAATTTGTGTCACTGCCGTTTGTGTCACTAGCATAAAAATACTGGCCTTCAGCTTGTGTTAATCACTGCATAGCTTCAACCTCATTAAACCGTGCAGTCAGTTACTGATGGTAAGTCATTTTGTCTGGCATCTTGCCGTGATGCTAAGCTTTTAAACAAGCCCTCATAAGCCAGGGTGTGATTTATTGTGGACAAAATCAAGACTAGAAACAACAACATTTGTCTTGGTAGGGGAATGAAAACCTCTCACAGGCTTTAAGAGATGTACAAAAGTTATTAAAGTATATTAGGTGCATTAATTACAACACTAAATTATACAGATTAAGGCCCATGTGGTCAATGTGTCACTCTAACAATATGTCAATAATTTATGTATTTTGAACACTGCACTGTGACTTAAAAATCCACAAGGGAGATTTTGTTAGCAATGACCACCAAAGTTTTTCCATACTTCAGATTTTTCCCTGAGGTTTTCACCTTCACAGCACAGTTTCTGTTCTGTCAGTTTTCATTTTTGTTAGCGAGAAATATAATAACAGGGACATGTTCATTGAAATACTGTGGCTTAAAATACTCCAGTGAAATCTTATTAATAATCTGAGGTCGGGACCCATGGGTTTAGGGTAAATGATCAAAATTATACTGTCTACTAAATCATGGTCACCCTTAATTTCTTCTAAAATTATTTTATGTAATATTTTCCTCCTCTCTCTAAGGGATATGGTGAATTTTGTTCTATGACATTATGGGAGTCTTCTCTGGTGAAGAGACAATAATGCAATACTTCAGTACTTTTTTACTGACTAGAAAGAACAAGATGAAGTGGAAGTGAAGCATTTGCTCTTTCTCCTGAAACATAAAGAGCTGCCCTTCCCCCATACCTTGCCATGTGGTTTAGCAGACCTAATGCAGCCGAACTCTCTATGGCAACTTCTTTTCATATCCTTGGGATAAGACATGACATAAATAACATGTATCACATTAAAGAAAATATAGTATAAGGCTTTCTTTTTCTGTCAGCAACATACACTGACACTGATAGTGACAGTGATGTGCACTATTACACAGCATCAGTTTCATTACTTGACATACTGTTGCTCTCTTCTAGCACTTTATGCAGCTATGCAATATCAGGCCCATGCAAATCCACTTCAGCACACATATTAATCTTTATGAAAAGCTTCTTCTGTTACATTGTCCCATAATATGAGATCTGCCCCATCATTTATGCCAGATTCCAACTCACTGGTTGGAGAAGGACATAGATTTCTCTGTATAGTACTGTTAGTGATGGGCAGCTCCTTTTACTGAAATGTAACCTTTTGTTCAGTTCAATATAATGATCCAGGTCACTGATTTTTACATTCACATTTAGTCATTTCGCAGACCTCTTTCCAGAGTGACTGATTTGTTAAATTCCTTCGAGATGTTCAGTTCCTCCAGGTCTTTCAGAACCTAATATCTGGCTTTTGTTAATTCCATCTAGCTCTTTCAATACAGACATTTCCATCTGTGAGGGAGCTCCAGGTGACTCACAGCCATTTTCCACTGTTGTGTTGTGTACCAAAGCAATTTCAAGGTGAGCTAGAAAAAAATCCCTGTGTAGCAGTATGTGACTTCATTGCATGACCTATGACTGAGGACCTCGGAGGAGTTACTCCTCAGAGAAATGATGACATGGTGGTGCCTGCCTGATAACCAGACAGAGTAATGGAAACATGAAGGCCTCAGAAGCATTTCCCTGTGTTTCTGCTTATGTGCATCAATGCAAGGATGACTCCTTAGTTGGATGGGGAAACAGGGAAAGATTCCACTGTACACTCAGCTTCGTCTTGTTACAAGTTCATAAGATTTTGGCTTCTGTTTTGCTGGAAAGTGGAGGCAGGGGCATGAACATTGTTTCAATTTGGACAAATACACAAAACTGTGAATGCAGGGTTTACATGTATATTATTTCTCTTTATGGCATGCCAACTCAAAATTGAATAAAAATAAAAGCATTACAGAATTATAATTGTGTATGATAAATAATTACTATATTATCTAGAATACATTTATGTTCATTATTATATTCATTTAATAAAGAAAAAGAATGTTCAGCAGTAATTTCTTGATATTTTGTTATTATTTGGAATAACTGAAAGAGATTATACAATATTACAGTGCAGTGATGTAGCTTTTTCTTCTTTTTTTTGAGGACACAGAAAGGAACCGTATTGTCACCGTGACTATTGTCTTTATGGCACTGACTATACCCTCCATACTGCCTTAGTGTGCTGAATTCAAAAGAAGATATCTTCAGTACCAAGGGGGGGAGTTATATCCAGTCATAATGTGGATGCACATGACAGCTCTGAAACACTGCCTGGAGAGCAGACCACCCTACTCTAACTTAACTTGTGCCATGCTTGTATTTGCTCTCTGCTTCAGTTTTTGAACTTCCTTCACTAATCATTTCATCTTTGAAATGTCATATATTTTATCAGGCATTTCTTCCCAAATTTTTTATCATGACAAATCTCCATACCTGTTATGTATAATAGTTACAAGTACAGGAGATGAAAATGTATTTCCATTGTTGTGATTGTAAGATTGCTGTAATGCTACTCATTGGTTTGGTAATGAACCTGTAAATCAATTGTCATTTAATTAAATTTGTTAGCTTGAGGTATCAGGGGTGTTGCAAGCAGAAGAATGTTTTTAATTGGGGCACATACTGTAGTTGTATCAGATGGCAACTGGAAAAAAAAGTCTGTCATCTGTGTTTTGCCTATTAAATTATCCGTCATGCTAAATATGCATTTGCTCAACCACATTGACTAAGATCAGGAAAAGGAAGTTGCAAAGATGTCAGATAAAATCAGAAGTCCTTTTAATCGCATCCTAGTCTATTTATTTTTATATTGGTCTATGAATGCATTACAGTTATCTACAAATATTTAAATTTTCTGTGTCCTCAAAACAAAATCAAACTGATACATGAGTGAACGTTAGTAATTGTGTTCTTTTGTCTTATTTTAGTTCGTCGGGAGGTTCCCCATTCAACAAAAAATGCAAATGTATTTTTAAACTTTGATCAGACAATGTTTCTGGATGACAAACGCAAGAAAAGGCAAACATATTGCATTCATTGCATTACATTATGCATTGAAGAATAATTAAATTATCCAAATGCAACTATAAAAACAAAGTGGTATTGCTATGTAAAGAATTAACCTCATTATCTGATCATCAGCTGATTCATCATTCTCTAATGAATACTAATCGCAAAACATAAAAAGGAAAATTGTAAACACAGAAACAGAACCAAACAACAGCCCATTCCCAGGATCAATACTTCATTGCAGAATTTAAAATCCTGTTCCTAATCCAATCCAGACTCAGACTCAAAGTCTTAGGTAACTTGTAAAATGACTCACATGAGACTTTCAGCAGCACTCACGCACCCATTTTGCCTCATCTAGATTCCGCGCAACAAAACAGAGCTTTCATACCTCTAAAAAAGCCTCAGCCAATGACTGACAACAGAAATCACCTGGCTGCCATTTACTAATGACATCCACCTGGCTGCTTCCACCACACAGGAGTTCAGGCTTCCATCTTGACAGGAACCATTGTCATTTTCACTGCAAATTGAAATTTCAGCTGTCAGGTCTTAAATGGGACATACTGTACCTCTTTCAGCCTGCCAATGCTCAGAATGTCACATGGAAACTGGAGATAATGGAAGGTAGAATTTTTTAGATATAGGCTGCTGTGTATGTACCATAGTACAAGAATGTCCCCAGGGACATACTGCTCCACTTTCTGAGGTACTTTTCTGTTTTTACAGGAATCCACCCGGCTTCTGAAAATAGACCAAGTAAACTTCTGTTTTTATTAGGTAACAAGCTATAAAAACACAATTACAGACACAGACTTTCCCATTGCTCACCCCACTTTCCCATTCTCTCCAGCAACTGGAAGGCCCGTTGCACCCAGACAAGTTTGCCGAAGGTGAGCTTGCACCCTGAACTGTACGCATTGCACATACCACACTCTCAGTCTTTCCCCCCTACACACATTCTGGCACTGCTAAGCACAAAAACCCACTCTACACTGCCACCCAGGTCACCCCACACTTAAAGGCTAACACAGCACCCCCTTCTCACTACTTCCCCTTACTGGTAAGGTGAGGAACAGCAACAGTAGAGCCCACACACAAATCACACAGACACACCAAAGGAAAATAAAGGGGGGGGGGGGGGGGTTAGCACTGGTCCCTACCACTCTGCCAGGCCTATCTACATCCCAACACAAAAAAAGAAAAACCCTAACAAAAAAGAAGGTCCACACTCCAGTCTGCTGCCCTGGACTTGCACTCCATGCAGTTGACTCCTGCAGTCCAGGCGTACAGGTTTTGCCATCCTCTCTCCCCACCATCAGGAACTAAGAGAGAAGGGAGGCAGCCCATCTCAGCAGGACCACCTGCTTGTGAAGCAAACCAAACTCTCACAATTCGCCCCATTGGCTGAACATTTTCCTCACTGTGCAGGAGACTGTTCCCAGTCCTGCACTGTTTTTTCCCTCTCTGCAGGACCATCACTATTGGGGACGTGATGCAATTGCCACCAGGTACACCGCTGCTGCCATTGTCACTCACACTCGCAGTTAAAATGCACATAATAAAAGTCAACTCACACTGAATAACAACAAAGGTTTGCTTGCTGGCAAGCCAGGTATGCTCCCTCGCCACTAGCTTTCCCAATCAAAAGAAGCCTGTCCATTTTATGTTTCCTCACCTTTAGCACTAATCACCCATCACATTCTGGTGCAATAATCCATGGCCCCACCTCCCTCACTAACTGTGGCTTCACTTCCCACTCATGCTGAAGTCTTCCCTCCTCCTGCTGACAAGAACACATTTCATTTATAATATACATAATATACAGTGAAACGCCCTCGCAAGCCATTCAAGGGATGATATATCAGGTGCATATTGTGCTGATTAGAGTAAATAACTCAACTGTTACCAAACACACATTACCAAAACAAATGCTGTTATATAAGCAGACGCGCAATATAACAGACAAGTATGAAAACTGTAATAAAAATAACACAATTTGCGTGTGGGATTCACATAAACCTAAATGTCAGATGAAAGCAGCAAAATAACCGCAGCTGATCTGATATTCCGTGAAACATCATCGACAAGCACACAGACAACAACAAAAGTCTTCAGATCAATTTTCATTCTTCTGATTGAATGAGTTTTGACCTCTTTGGCGGGCAAACGTCTGATTCTGATGGCTAGGCAGTACAGGACTGCAGACAGCACCTGATGTGCATGTCAACAAGGTGACTAGGAGATACAACAGCGTGCCAGTTGCATGTTCTTCAACAGATTCTTTTAAGTCTGGATGTAAAGACTTTGTGCTTATTTGCCTCTTCATTAGCCACAGCACATTCAACAGGCTTCATCCCATATCTAATGATGAAATAAACAACACTGCAATGTGTGTGTGTGCTGCTCCAAAGTTTTCACAGAGTGGATCTTAAGTTTAGTTGTTGCAAAGAGTCTGAAGAGGGTCAGCCTTGAAGGAAGGCTTTGAAAGGTGTACATCTTGTTTCTTGGGCATGAGAGATCTACTCTGATAATTCATTGAATATTGTGTAAGGTTGAAATTACTTCACAGACATTTTTTTTCCTAATCCATTAGCATTTGTTAATTTAAATACTATGTCCCTGATATTTATTCAAACCCCTAATGAAATGGAAATAAAAATGGTATAACAAAAAACAGAAAAGCTGATTTTTTCTGGAATAAAATTCATTATCTGTGAACAATATGACTCCTTTCTGTGCAGCGCAATTAAGATTAAAGTAGATTCTCACCTCTTTCTCATCAAACTTTTTGTGAGTGCCAATTTTGCTACTTTCACTGCGACAACTACTGCAATCATAGGAGTGCTGGTGAGGCGAATTCAATCCTCCGATACACCCGCACACCAACACAACTATTTTTTACACTGCAAGTAATTGGAGGATAAGTGCTATGCCACTGACGTTATATATGCAACTCACAGGTGTCTGATGAGTTGCAGGGCACACAGCGTGGAAAGGGGGCCCTGGCCAACCTACCCACCTCAATCCCCGGCAGAATAAAGCCAATTTGTTCCACTGCTGTGGTCTCCAGGTCATTGTCAGCAGATGACCTGCCTGATTTCGAACATGGGCCGTAGGGCTCAGCCTGCAATCAAGACAAGTGTGTTGCTAATCAAGCCTCCTGAGACCCAACAATTAAAATCTTTTATTTATTTATTTATTTATTTATTTATTTTTTACGTAGAACAAAACTTCATGCGCATATATTTTTATGTGTTTTGTTCCTACACAATCATGTATATGATTAAATATGGAGTGCACTGTGTACATATGTGTGTGTAATTAATATCCAGGAAATAATTAAGTTTAGAAAGAAGTCTAAGAAAAAAAAAATTGTTTGAGGGAGAAATCATACAGAGCTCCAGGAAGGTACAGGAGATGATCAAATTGAAAGCGTTGAGGCATGAATGCTTATTATTGCATTAAAAGCCTGACCTGGTGATTCACACTCTGTGTAGGCATATCCATAGCTCATACGTCCTGGATTTACAAATTACAGTTAGCCCAACAGCAGCATTTTATTTGATGTTAGAATGCAACATAATAAAAAATGTTTACACAGCAGAGGGTGACGGCTGGGTCTTCTGCAGCCTCTTGGATCTATGGAGATGTTGAGGTACCTTAGGGTTTTTGCATTAGATATTAAGATTTAGCTTGTTTTCATGTATGTTTTTAAAAACTTGCCATACATATTTAATAAGCCCCAACAAACAGTAAAATATAATAATGAACAACAAACGAAATATTATGTTATGTATTGTTTAAAATTAATAGCATAATGCCAAGCATATCATTTGCAACAGAAAACTCACTTAAAAAAACAACAAATATCTGATGGGATTCACACTGTGATTGACCTCTTTTCTAAGTTCTCATATGTGTGTGGTCTGCCAGACACGCGGAGGCAACACCGGCCAGGAAAGAGAAGCAGGCTATTCCAGGCCTGAAACTATTGCCCTAACTGTGTGCAGTGCCAGGCTGCTGGCTGCAAGGCAAGGGGTCTGAGTGGCTCTCTCATCCTCTGACAAACTGCAGGTCTCGTCCAGTGCCTGCAGCAGGAATTCCCCAGGAACGCCCTTGAACCGACATGCTCATCCCACGGAGTGCAGTTCTGAGATCACTCTACCTCTGAGCAGAACCACACAAACTGTGAGCCAGGAGGACCTCCAAGGTGGTTCTGGTGGTGGATGTGTGACAGGAGGCTTGCCGACAGAAAGTGTTCCTAGATGGTCCTGAAATGGGTCTGTGTTTCTATAAATGCATTACAATAATTTTATTCTCAGGCACGCTGATACAAATTACCAGCTTCAGTGAAGCAGGGCTACAGATAAACCTACTAAAACCTAAACTAATTTAGTGTGGTTCTCAATGCAACATGACATAATGACATTGAAGTCGTATGGCTTTTTAGATAATGTGAGAGACTGAGGCATAAGTCAACCAGATGCGGTAATAAAACTTGTAAATATAAACGGTAACCTACGTTATCAGGAATTCAATTCTACTTTCCCATGATGCAATGATATAAGTGGGGGATACATTTCTGAACATAGGCTGGAGATTAAATATTTCAGAAAAATGGCAGATAAACGTGGGATTAAGGCAAACATTCACAGATATTAATCTTGCATACATTTATGAACATTTACATACTGCACATGTACACATGAACAAATGTATATATGCAGTATTGTGACATGCAATGGTTGATGTTCAAGAATGACAGGAAAGGGAGAATAGCGCAATGCAAATGATGGTGTACAAACAGATGTTTTATTCATTTATTTCATTAAGAGCAAACCAGACTGCACACATTGAATGGATAAAGACAATACACCTTCAGTTCTCCTTGAGGGGAAACTGCATGAAAACACTAAAGCAAAAAAACACAACAATTTAAAACACACAAAAACCTAGCTTTGCCTTCTCAGGCTTTTTCTTTATTTTCACACCTTCACTTGGGAGCTCTTGTTCTTATTCTCCAGCCTCTTATGAAGAGGGATTTTGTATTGTAAAACAGTTATTGGTGGCATTTTTATAAATGTTGTAAACTTGAATCCGGTTGTATTCACAAGTGTTACTTTATAATTAACCATGAAGACATTTAGACTTCTCCAGAATGGATCACTACTACATCAATGATGGGTTCCATTTAGTCTGGTTAATGTTCTGTTTTCTCAGATGCCATCCATTCTAACTCAGTGTGAATGAGAGTCTCACGTCTGATGGGATAGTGGCAGTGTTTTAATGAAAAGCTGTCATTTAACAAATCTACAGGTTCAGGCTTTGAGGTAAAGATGTAGAGCAGAATTCAACTGAACTGATTCTGTAAATGCTTCTCATTTAAAATATGCATCTGATATGTAATAGTAATGAAAGCAATTTAATGTGCTATAACATTAAATACAGTTACAGCATTAATGATCATAACTGACATGTTAGTAATTTTAACTTTCAGCATTTTACAGCAATGTAATGCTTAATGAATACATTATCAGCAGCAAATGTAAACATCAAATTTGGCAAGAAATTCAACATGGGATGACAGTAGATACCATGTTCATGTTAATAAACTAATCACAATTCCAAAGAACCAACAAACCTGCAGCACATTTTCACATCAATTGCTCTCCAGTCAGACGTCATTCTTGAATTTGCCTGAACAGCCCTACTGTGGACATTTGCCATTGCTGTTGCTGCTTTGTTCAGCTTACTCCAGGGAGTTTGTTTTCCCCAGCTACTGACATTGAACTGTTTATTTGGTCAGATTACAATTTGTAGGGGAATTGAATAATCAGACATCTGAGTTTGATCTGATTTTCAGCCCCGGTCAATTACTGAAGAACTCAATGGCTGATTTGCAGAGGACTGAAATCACTGATGTGTCTAATTCACAGGGGCTTAGAGCCACTGATGTGTCTGATTCAAAGGATATCGAAATATATCTGACATAGCTGATTTTCAGGGGATTACAATAATAAGCGACAAAAGATTTTTAAAGACTTTAGAAAACAGTCCTCTGGTAGTGTGAATCCTGTTGAGTAGTGCTTCCAGATTATCTTATTGAATAATTACTCTGAACAAGGTCATCCATTAGGCAAATAAATAATGCAGGATAATTCAAAGAAAACGCTAAATAATGTAACAATATTGCATGTCGAATGCTGTGACATTGTTGTAAGATGGGTAATTGGGAGCTCACGGAGGTCCTTGCCCCTGTTAGGGAAAATATTTTTGGAGGTTTTGCATGTGTAACATCTAATTACCTGAGAGGGCACCTGTGGCCCCACTTACCAGCTTTTGTCCTGAACATTTCCAATCTCCCTTTGATATTTGAATGGATTACATCTACACTGATTTCTTGATATGATGAAACCACTTCAACTGAAGTGCAACCCTGACAGAGAGACAAATCTGAAATAAGTTTGTTCTTGTAGTTATTTTCCACTCTGTATGATCAGAAACCGCTGAATTATTAGGTGTATTTTTGTTTCATGAGAGTGGAGGGAGATTCATAAGGACCTGGATAAGCAAAGGAGCCATCCTGTCCTTTTTTCCCGTTTCCACCCTTGTGCAAAGTCAATGCAAACGAGATGTGAGATGACTTCGGCGCTGGAAAAACACAAGCCGGTTTTAGCTGCTCCTGACCTGCTTTTTCGTTTATTCAGCGCAAGCTTTCTTCCAACTTACACATAGCTGCAGGTTTCGGAAGCTTCAACCAGGAATGGTCACGTACTGTGGCAGAATCCTCAGTGGTGATTGCTGGATCTGACAGGGAGTTTTACAGAGAAAATCATGGTCTCGTTGAAGTCAAGTTGTGTTTGGCTCAGTGTGAGAACATTATAGTTGAGACAGGGAGGACAAACTAGGGGCAATTAGTTATCCTCTGTGTGAAATGAGAGACGGATTTGAGGAATCAGTTCAATGCGGCTGTTGGTATGGAATCTAATTGCCTTTGTCTTTTCAGAAAAAGAGCCAAACAGCTTGCCAAGATGGAAACTGTTCTCATTTTCTTATCGTGAAAGATTTCATTACTATTCAGATACAGGTGTTTTAGGTTGTGGGTATTTTTCTAAGTAGCTGCATATAACAGGAGGCTGAATCCTGCTTTCATTTGGTTTTAAGTTCCAGTATAGTTTTCAGTTTCAGCACTGATGTCACAAATTAAATACAATGAAACAAAAGTGCCTTAGAAAGCACTGAAGGAGATGTGTAGGACATGGGGACCACATGCCAACAGAGCAATACAAACAAAGTCCACATAACAGCTGCACTGCACAAAACTACTGACAGTTTTTCTACCATTGCCCAAATTCAAAAACAATGGATAGCCACAGATGATTAGAGTGTCCTTCACTCAGTAATGATGCACAGTTCCAAGAATATCAAATTAACTTTACCTGAACTCCTCAAGAGGAGAGTTTTAATGATAAAGAGCAGTGGCTGGAAAACGAGCCGCATCGATTGAACGGCTCATTTTTCGCTGCATATTGTTGTAGCTCCTTATATTCATCCATCAGGAAAGTGTCTAAAATACGGTCTGGGCATTTCCATGTCATGAGTCGTGAGGCGAAACCCAACTTCCACTTTTGGCAGGTATAACTGCTGAAGTGCCTTCGTGATTTTTTTTTTTTTTGTGCAATTATCTATCTAAAGTTGGAATATGTGGACAATACTCTGGTTGTAAATGTTGAGGTTAGATTTGCCTCTGGGTTTTGGAATGGTCTTTTCCGTGCTTGCCAGTTCTTTCAGGGCTTTTTTGCACAAACAAGCAAAGGGTTTGTTGGGATCTATCCGCATTCCTGACTTATTATACAGTAAATAACATGTACAGGTTCAATAACATAAAAATATAAAATATGTTACAAGAACCTTTATTTGTAGCTCTGATATATGAGAATGCACACTAAAAAAAGGAAATTAACATCACTGTAGCCTTGCTGCCTTTCAACACAAAATGTATTCCAAGAATACTATTTTTCTTGTATGAGTGCACAATGTTGCATTGTTTTCCCGCCTTGAATTTCAGAGGGCACATGATTTTCCCATCACAGTGATGTCTTTTAATATAAAAACTGATTTGTGATAAGAGTAACATTTAAGGTGTCAGAATGATTCTGCATTTCAGCTGAGTTCTATTGTTACTCATGTTGCTGGTTACAAAATAATGCATCTTTTTAAATAATCATCCTTAAGTGGATATGGTCCTAAAAAGGATGGTGACTCAGTCATGAAATAATCAATACATTAAGCCCATTGTTATTCTGAAAAATGTAAATTCAGTGAATGATGTCCTTGTCATGAATGTAATTTGCAAAATATGTATCATATGAAGTTATTTAAGAAACGGTACAGTCCCACTTCACACACTGATGTATAATGTGCATGCCTAACCTTACTTTTGAGCTTGCAACACCAATATGCACAGTTTTTTCCAAAAAATATACAAAAACACCAACAGCAATGCTCTGACTTATAATGTTACTTGGTTACTATTGTTAAAACGTATTAGTACTAGGGTGCTAATTACTAATAGGGTTTCTTGGTCTCTGGAATCATCTAAGCTTGAGCAATTACTACCCCAACTTTACAATAATTAAAAGGGCCAGCTAACTATGGTATCTACCAAGATGTTGTAGTTCTTGGTTTCTAACCACACACAGGAAATTGCTCTCTCTCACACATACTCTCTCTCTCACACCATATTCACTCTGTCATGTACTTCTACACCAAAGCCCAGAATAGGGTAAAATGGTGCGCAGGTGTACAGTGAATGCACCTGTCACACAATATGAGTTAGCGACTGCAGAATCGATGGGGCTGGTACACCACACAAGTTTTTAAATTGGAGAGTTGTGTTATGTATCACCTCTGCTGGATGCAGACACAACTGTCACTGTGAGTATTACCTAACTTGGTCAGAGATTTTTCAAGAATACATCTTAACTCCGGGACACACAGAGCCTTTCTAAGAAGCTGCCTGCTATTTATTTCTAGTTATCTTACCTCGGCTGTTTGTGTGGTAGGTGTCTATGGATAGGTCAAATAAGCACTCATGCTCTCTAAAAACAGCTCAATCACATTTCGTCGCATTGCCCTTTTGAATGGCAATTTTTCATTGACTGTTGAAGCCTGTGAAAAAGTGACCCTGATAAAAAAAATTCTTAGTTGCTTTAAAACTCATAGGTGCTCACAAGACCAATTATCATATCTGATATAATACAAGGTGTACGCTGTTTAGCCACTGTTAGGTTTCAGCATGCATGAGTCCAATAATCCAATATTCATAGTAAACTAAAAATACACTGATAAGGCCAGTTCAGCTTTATAGTAAGTGGCTCTAACACCTGTGTGTTTACACTGTACCTATGTAGCTGCTACTGTGTACCTATAGTAACAGCTGTGTACACAAACATTGTGGCTGTTGCAATGTAACTGCACAGGCCAGAAAGAAGTTTAGTAATTGTAAGTAGTTTGTTAGTATGTGTATGTACACAGCAGTTGCACTGTACCTAAGCAGGTGTAGTGCAAACACAAGTATTAGAGCCACTTAATGTAAAATGAGACCATCAGGGCTGTTGCCGGGGTGAAATCAGTGCTACAGTTTTGTGTTCTATTCTTATGTGAAGCAGCATGTCTCACTGAAATAAGCATTATTCATAGGTATTTTTACCTATCTATCTCAACTATCTCAAATGTGTCAAAAATGACTGTCTCCCAGCCACACCAGAGTTTATCTATTTATTGATGTCATCATCAATATGTTGTGATGTGCGGAAGCCTAGCTCATACAGCATGATTTCATCTCTGATAATAGCCCTGTAACCAGTTTCTTACATGTTTGGTGGGAGTTTGACAGGTTATCTGCCAGAGACTAATACTTTTCATCTAAGTTAAGATGAAGGTATTTTGGTTGCTGAGGATCAAGCAGCAAAGCATGAAAGGTTACACACAAAGTATGTGATTGAATCTACTAATAGCTCAAATTCCACTACAAGTTTTAAGGTATGAGTTTGTCAGAAAATACAGTGCACTCCATTTACCAAAATCACTAATATAAGAATCAACTATACAGATCGATCAAACATGTAGGGACATATCCTTCCTATATTAACACTGCTTGAATACTCCTCACATAAGAATCTAGCAATCCACTTGTACGTCATGTTGGACTCACATACATGTAAATGTAATTCAATACTCAGTTGAATACAATGGTGAATAATAACAGAAAAAAGACATTTTGAATTTGAATACAGTGAACGTTGCACCTCATATGAATTGTCATAGCCCCTTGCACATAAAGTATTTATACAAAAATGCTGTGAAACGTGGCCGGGCAATGAATGACCCTCTGTCAATGAAAACTGGTATGCACACTTGATGAGCTTGTGATTAAAGAATACCTACAACATGGAACTGTAGACTTCACACTGGCAGCAGTTTGCATAATGAAATTATTTGATTTGATAGAGGGGGTAGAAAATTATGCACCTTCATGTATACTTTGTTCAATGTTTAATCTAGTTAATGATAATATAATGAGAACTATATATGACTGTATACTTCAAATTTACACTAATGTGCTATTTAGCTTTAAAGAAATCTGCTTCCCTGCAAAGAGAAACCACTTCATGGTGTAGCTTGCAGATTTATAAAGCCTCCTTGGATAAACGTTAACCAAGCAATGGGTAAAAATACCAATGCGAGACGTTGAGATATAATATCTAGGTGTATGAAATATATATTTTTTAAATGATCAAAGATGGATTTTTTTATGAGTGACTACGGTCGAGCAGGGAAGTCTGACAGATTTCTTGGTATAGTTAAATGTATTCATTCAGTAATAGATATTTTCTCTTTCTACTATGAGGAACACAATTACCATTTCTCACGCAAATGATGATTTACAGTATTAACGAGTCGCACTGAATTTCTAACGCGTCAAGATCTGAAACTATTCGATTAGTGTAGACTGCCGTTTGGTCCTGTTTGGAGAGACATATAATGAGGCATATTTTTCACATACACTTACGTCATCTGTGAAACATGGGGACTGAAAGGGAAATATCAAAATCAAAACTCACCTACAAGACAAACAAATGTGAACGACTGCAATCAAGAGAATATACTGTGCCATTGCATTTGCATGCCATTTGAGCCACAAGCATGGTTTATTTAGTGGTACCGTAGCACCTGATGAAGGTTTCTTTCTCACCTGCCATTTCGTTCAATTTACCAAACAAATGCATGCACGAGGAAAGAGCGCGTGTTCAACACGCCGGTGTTAACCAGCCGAAGCCGCGGCGCGCATCGATATTGGAGTCAGGGAAAGGAGGAGGGACTTGAAGGTGCAGTTTGCTGGGGTTATCAAGAGCGGACGGTCTATGTCGACGCGCTCAAAGGTTTCCCCAAGCCTTCCCGTGCGCACACGCTCCTCTGCTCGCTCCGTGGGAGAATCGCGTGGACAACTCCCCTCCTTTGGAAATCTCAACATCTGCGAATATTTACTAAGCCAACGGCGGGGCTAAACAAACAGTCCATTCAATTCTCGAGTGTCGTTACACTGTTTCGCGAAGATGTGATTTTTTTTTTCTAATGAGGATTTTAGAGCCATAACATGGTATTCGCACCTGGGGTCTCCTCAACGAAATGGTAAGAGCTTAATTATTTTATGTATAGATTTATTATGAGAAATAAAGTAACTGGTTACTTACTCGGGCGCTGATTTGCTATCTGGTCTCTCTTGACAACTTGATACATTTCAGTTTATGATATCCAGCACAACACTAGCCTTCAACTTGCTTGTTCGGGAGGAGCTGTAACTATTTGAACGAATACCGGTGGTGGAGTTGAGCTGGTACAACAGTCGAAATACAGTTAAATCCACTGGGATCAAGATGATCGTGCTGCTGTCATTGACAACAGTATATATATTCGTTATGTTAATGGCCAGCGAGGTTTATGGCAATGTTTTGTCATTGTTGTATTTTAAATAAATGCGTAAGGAGACCCCAAGGTGATTGGTGACAACGATGGTGATAATTTTTAATTATTATTATTATAATATAATCTGAAACATACTGTCAATTTCGTTGGAGTTCATTTAGCCCATGCATTGTACAATTAAGATCATCCCAGATTATGCAATCACAATATTTCTAATTCAAACTTTTTTTTAAAGTACAGAAAGTTGTCAGCCTTGTGACAGTATTGAGGTTTTGATAAATCAACAGGTAATGTAAAACGATTCATCATCAGTGCCATCATATTTATGTATTATTTATTTTCCTTTTATGTACTCTGATTCATTCCTGCTTCCGTATGAACGTGGGAATAACAGCAGTGCCCTATGTTAATACTAGTTAATACGCATTTTAAAGCATTGCAGTTGCGTTTTATATGTTAAAGCAGAGCCCTTATTGATTCTTTAACAAAGGTTTTGAAAATTTGCAAATTGAATTTAAAACGATTGCTGAAAACGTTCCATGCTAAGCGCGCAGTCCTCCACTCTTGAACGTTATTAAATTCAAACAGTTATACATGTTTGAGACATGGCGCAGGTATCCATGCTTTCCTGTCCAGCACTTAGTTCAGAATTAGATGCAGTATTGATATGAGCTGAAAGATGTCTTGACAGAGGTTTACACACCACTCTGTGTGGAACTAATTAACAAGTAATTGCATGACATGAATACACATGACATTATTTTAAGTCATTCTTAGACTGTATAATGATGTAAGAGTTTTGAAATATCTAGGGCAGGAGAAAACTGCTACATACCCAAATGTGATTTCATTCTTGATCACATTTTTACATAACTGGAAGAATCAATCACATATTTCACCATAGAGTGGTTTTCGAACAATAATTATACAGCAATCTATACAAGTCCGTTAATAATGCCATAATTAAACTGCTGATTAAATGTGTAAAATAAATCCAACAGTCTGAAGGAGAAAGGTGTACATTTGAACCAAAATCATACATTGGTGTTATTTGTCTAAATGCATTTAATGTTTAATGTATAATGTATTTAACATATCAACACGGGCAGTATCAGTATACATGTGTTTCCTCATTTTTAGAATATTTTTAGCCTGCCATCTAAAATGATAATGTCTTCAGAATGCTATAATATTCAGTATTTTAGTTTCACAATCCCACGATTGCAAAAGTTGGACTTGATTGCCTAGGAAATACTTTTCTGTTTTTTTCCCATAGCAATTCCTATTTTTGTTCAGGTTTTTTTTTTATTTCCTCTAGAAAACACCCTCTGTGAGGTGCTCAGTGACACTCTGATTGTAAATTGCGCTATACCAAATCAAACTTGATTTACTGATGTTTCGTTTCGGCTTTTGCACTTTTCTCACATTAGATGCATTCACCTCTTCCCATTTGTGTTCATCAGAAAGCTATTAGGTGCATAATCTCTGGCAGAGAGTGGTTAACTTTTCGACGTGACTAATGAGAAACTTAAGTCATTCTTGGCAGGGCCTTAATCAGTGTCTGCTGGCGGGGGATTTGACCCTTGAGCAGCTAGCAGTGTCTAATTTATAAACCACATGTGATTTTTATGTGGTTGATTTCAGCACGCTGTAATCAATACCTCAGCAAAATGGCTGGGGAAAGGCACTGATCTGATGAATTAGCTGAGGCTACGAAATGATAGGGTTGATCCGTGCTCTTGCGCAAGAGGCCTGGTCAAAGTTGCCGTGCTTATGCAATAGCGAAGGAGTCGATACGCTGGCACGGGGCAGGGATATACGCCTTTGATGGATAGCACGGTGCAGAATCCTTTCTGCAGAATCAATAGACCCACTTTCAGATTGCATTAGGAGTCTGTCCCGAGCAAACGCTGGAGCTAAAGGTTAGGCACAAAGGTAAACCGACAGGGCGTATGCACTGCCACCTCTGACACCGAACTGCCTCGAACACACCCGTCAGAGGACCAGTTTATTCACCCTCATTTCCCATAATGCACAATTTTACTGAATCAAGAGCAAGACTCTTAACTTTTGTCTTTGGTGGAAAATGAAAGCGCTTGGATAAAGAAACAAACCACACCTGCTTTTAAACTGGCCCCTCGGCGTTACGGACTTAATTGCAGCAATATTGTTTTATCTGAGATTTCTGAAAAAGATGAACGTATGGAAGACTTTCTCCCTTAGACTTGTCAGACTAATTCTGCAATGGTCTGAACAAAGGCATACAATAGAATTGTACAGTTCCATTGCTAGTGGTTATGGATGAAGCTCTTACTTTATTACTATATGTTCTCCACAGGTTTGTGGTTATAAAATAATAAAATAATAAAAATAATTTTTTTTGTCCTGGCTGATTAGCTAGCATATAACAACCTCATCCATAATTTACATTGTTAATGAATTATAGTTGTGTAAGGGCTGTATTTTTAAATGTTTTTTTATTTGCATTGAAGTTCCCTTCACTGATTTTCAATAATCTACCTCAGTACACTGTTTGCACTGGGAATAAATCTTATTAAAGGATTAAGAAATTAATGAGTTTGTCCCGCACAGCTGAAGATGAAAGGATTTCCTGTGAACATAAATGGGACCTCTGCCTTTGCCCAACCCCCCCCCCATGTCACCAAATAATGTTTGTGAAAATTTGCAGTGCTCTCCCCAGAAATAGCTTGATTGACTGAACTTGCACTACCATGCTCCTTTACTTTTCCGCTTGACTGCACCTGCTCTGCTGGGTCAAGGTTGAGTTACCCATAAGAGTGGGACTGAGTATCATTTCCCGTCTATTCTTTCGTCTCCTGATACAAAAGTGGACCATAAATGCATAAAACCACCCATAATTCCCCTGATGTCTGACAATGTGGCATGACAGTAATGTTGAAATAGCTGAGGACAAGTATTCAAAGCACTGAATAGACCATTGAGGGAAGCATTATTTTTGCTGGGTGTCGGGAGTCTGTTCCTGCAGATCCTGCAATCTACCGCTGAAGACTGAATGTATTTAATTTAGCTTGTGCAAAGGTTCGTGAAGAATAATTCAAATGTTAAAAAAAGGCCAAATTTCACACCTTCCAGCACTGATTAGTCCAGCAGGGGGTAATGGAATTATGCATATGTTTACAACTGCCTCTATTGCAAACACATTATATCTTGAACAGTCAGGTATAAGATATGATTAAATCACAGCATATTAGGAGGAAGTATAACAAAAGTAGTCACAGGCATTAATTTATACTCAAAATTTCACAAAGGAAGAATAACCAATCTGATTTTTAAAAATTGTTGGCAGTAATTGTCAGGTATTTTAGTACCAACTGTATCACCTTGTTTGACACTATGTTCATCTTTTTGAAGGTTTTTTTTCCCCGAACTTCTTTTGTACGTAGTTAAAAAAAGATCAATATCCGAAGACCCTACAGAATGTCACCTTAACACAAAAAAATACACCCTAGAGGTATGTTCTGTTTAGCTTTTTTTTTATGACTCTATCTCGTGTAGATTTACAGTTTGTCTGTCTGTGTGGTAGCCTTGGGTCGATAGAGTTTATTACACTCTTTGCCCTGTTTTCTCAAGTCAAGACATATAAAAGGATGCAGTTGGTTTACATTGTAGCAGCTGTCATGTCATCTCAGCCACTGTCTCCCTTATGTGATGGAAATCCAGTCCGTTGAGAGGTTTACATGGAAAAGAACGTCAAGCCACAGGCGGTGGATGTGGAGTGGTATTTAAGACTCAAGCTGTGCTTCTTGCGTTGCTGTTGATCATGGGCTGGTTGCGAGATCCAGATAGGGAATTCAAACGCCTAACCCACAGGTTATTGAATAAAATACACACACGCACATCCGTGCAAATTAATTTTATGGTTTCTGAGCTCCTGGAAATTGATCTCCCCATGCAGCTCACAGCAGTTCTTCTCTAAATTTTGATAAACTTCCAATGAGTCGTAAAAAGAGAAGCATATTTGCTGTATCTGACAGTGAAATTTACTCATTTTAATAGTTGCTTTTTTCAGAGGCACAGTGTAAAATCATTATAAACAACGTTATAAATTTGATTATTGGATAAACATATTTTAGTGTATCTAGAATATAATAGTTTTTTTTCTGGGCCCATGCTACATTTGGATATTTTGTGAGCCACGGGACATAGTTCACATTCATTTTCTGTCATAAACTACAGGCTATGCCTCAAGAGCTAAGAGCTGTAATTACCTATTCCAGACAGTGATATATATTTGCATATGCTTAATCAGTTAAAACAATGAAGATTAACAAGAAGCCAAAAGTTCAACAAAGATAACAGGCTTTTGCCCTGAAGACTCATGAATGAGCATGTTAATGAGTTTTTTAGTGCTTCAAGGTATAGCTCAGGTTTATGTCAACTGTCAATGGCCATTCGATGGCTTTTGTGAACCTTTCTTTTGCTTGCTTTCGTGTGAGCAGGCCAGGGTTCGTTCCCTTATCCTGTCAGACCACATTCAGACAACACTAAGAGGTGACTAAGCTCCCAATTCATTTCTGCCACAAAGCTTTTAACAATATGTCTCTGACCCAATGGGATTTTATAAAAGCCTTTTTGCTTTGGAATGATCACCACAATTTATTCTGTTGTGAGGCTGCAGTGTTTTTCTGTGTGTCTACAGGTAGGTCACCTTACTCACACCAAGGTGGTGCCATCTTTGATTTTTTCCCTGTTGACCGCATTTGCACATATTTTAAATATTTTTCCATTAACAGACATTAATGTAAGAATGTGTAGACTCAGGCTACTTTGACAACAACAATGCTGGCATTGCTCTCTGACTTACCATTCACACCCCATTTACACCCTTGAACAATGCTGGAGGAATTCCACCAATTTTCTGCTTGGTGACCATTTTACATACTATACACCAGGCAAATGGCAGCAATAGTATCTTAAACTAATATGAAATCAATACAACTGCCAGTTTCCTGTCTTGTTTTTGCCAATATCACCTACTGTCTGATGGTAACAATTTAGTTTTTAGTGTGTAGGGGACTAAATTCATAATTAAATAGCTGTTTACTGTACTTTATTATTATTGTTATTATTACTACTACTAGTAATACTAATGTTGCGTCACACTAGAATAACTAAAATCACTCTGCAGTGTCCGCAGTTGTTGCTATTTGTTACTATAGACCGGAGCATCTGCCAAGTAAATTACTAATACTGCTACCGCCAATATTAATAATAAAATATTATTATTACTTGTAGTATTAGTAATTTATTTGGCAGATGCTCTGGTCTGTAGCAACACTGCAGAGTTTAGTTATTCTAGAGTTATGTGACATTCCAGTGTGACATGACATTTAACTTCACTTCTGTCACTGCCCATCAGTGTGTCTTTAATGATTTGCCTGCTTTGCCTGGAACTCCACAAGTAATTGTTTTGAGTGAGTTCACTGCTCTGACTGGACTGATATTTTTCTCTGGACATAACAATTACATTACAATTAATGACAATGATTTTGTCTTATAAATTGGAAAGTTGTTGACATTAGTTATTAAAATGTCAGCAAAGAATCCAGTGCCATTTGTTATGTCTTTACCTCATATCTTCAGCCTACTTGAAGCATTTAGGCTAATTGGGGATTGTTTTGACTGTTTCTCTCTCTTTGATTCTCTGTTGCAGAGAATTTGTATTTATGTAAATGTGGTCATTGTGCATCTGTTTGCTTTGTCTGCATGTACAGTTTTTTTTTTTTGGATCCATTCACACTGCATTGAAAATGGGCTCTTGCTGCTTTCATGACTGGGTCTGAAATCTGAAAATTGCTGTATTCACACCTCATACCCGATTCACACCTTACCGAATAGTGTTAATCAATAACGTAATAATATAACCTGGTGCATGTGCTTGGGTTTAACTTGGGCAGTACAGTGTAGAAGATATCCTATAGGAGTCTCTCCTAACAGCCCATTTGGGATTGTTTACATTGCATTCACAAATATTAGGGAACATAAGCTCAGATCTACTGGGCCAACAGCCTCAGGAACCACAACTGGCTGTGGCACCGCCACCTGTGTACACACCGTGCCAGTTAAGCGGAGCTGCTTCTAAAAACGAAAGGAGAAAAATGCAGGAAAGCACGCGGCTGTCAGCTTCTGACATTCAATAGATAGAAAACAAGTCCAGCGACGGAGCTCCCGCACTTCTGCATTTATTCCGGAAAGCCTGTCTTGCGTAAACTCGGTTGACTCTGCCCCCGATGATTTACGGCTTTCCGTCCACGCTGAGCTGTGTTGTACACGCCTGCCGTTTCAGAGCAGAGGATAGGGAAATGTTAAAGCGCCCCTCGTGTTACAGGCCAGATCAATTTGTCGGCCGGTCTCAAAACAAAAAGTAAATCCGCTGAACTGCACCAGGGAGGCTGCGGCGGACCTGGTCGTTGAGTTACTGTGACAAGAGCGGAGTGGAAGAGTTTTAAGAGCTTTATCTTCCCTTCGTTATACACATCATCGCCTCCCTTAATTACCTTTGTTTTTATAGCTCTTGCTTTTTACAGGGGTTGGGTGACGTAAAATGGCAGCCGTGTAAACCAATAATTTAGGCTGACAAGGCAATCGCCAAAACAAAACAGGGCTTAGCCCCAGTTCCTCAGAAAATTAAAAAAGGGAAGACAGTTTCATATCGTTAGGTTGCAGCAAATTTTTTTTTAGGAATTGTTTTTTTTTTTTTTTAGGAACCCCAAAATTGGGTATGAAATGAATGATGCATAGGGATGTATAGGTATTGATGCAGTAATCCTAGCAGTGCTTCAGGGTCTTAGCGGTCTTTATTGCAGCATGGAATAAATCAGGTAAATCTGAACATTCCGATGGGATAAGAGCTGGAGAAATGAGCAATCTTGCCTGTATTTGCTTTCCTGCAGACTTCGACTTATTAGGCTTGCAAGGAAATGACTGGATTATATATATAGAGTCCAGCAGAGGCCGGCCTGGTGCTCTATAATCCATCAAGGTCCTCCCTGCTCCTTCCTGCTTGGCTGCATGGTTTGTGTAAGTTTAGGCAGGAGGTGCAGAGTCAGAATTCCTTGGCCTTGCAAAAACCAAAGGCCCAGATATAACACTTAGACTTAAGAGTCTATGAAAACCAGACAGCAAACTGTGAACTATTTACTCTAAGGCACGGCAAGTGAGAAATCATCATAGTTTATACTGGCAGCGGGGAGTGAGCACTTTGTTACCATAGTATGAGATGGCACCATGTCTTCCACTGGTGATCTCTGAGTCCTAAACTAAAAATTAAAAATTGGAACATTCTTTGCTCTCCACACCCGATTCCATGGATTAATTATTCCTTTAAGATATGCATTCATCATTTTTAATGAATACACTAAAGAAATATGACTTTTGACCCGCACTTATATATTTGCCAAGCGTCAAAACCAGTTGTGTTGAAATTTCACACAAATGTTGAAATGTCACTCACAGTGACATTTCCTACACTGATAACAATTGCAGAAATTATGACAATAAATTACACTTGTAGATTTGTATGGTCAAATGTTGGCAGTGTGAAGTGAAATCATAGTATTGGTCTTTCTGCAGAATGTAGCTTTCAGTGCTGATTTGTGTGCCTCCCCTTAACAATACTGTATTTCTTGGAAACTGTGTTTTAAGAAAGTCTTCCTTTATTAACACAGCTGGATATGAGGAAACTTCAAGTATGGGAATTTATCATTATTATTTTTAATATAGTGGAGAATGTTGCTTGTTTTTAAAGTGATCACTTTAACAATAATACAAGCCTCTTTTCTGGACAATCCTTAGGAAGATGAAGAACTGACATAAGACATATTACATAACAAATGTTTGTAATATTTTACAAAATGTGCTGAGTTCTGTTTTTGGCAACTGTTCATATAAAAAATCTTTAAAAAGCTAAAAAAAGCTTAGCAGCCTCTTTGTTTTGCTACTCCCACACTTAATTTCCCTCAAAGTTGAAAGCCAAAATTGTTAAAAAAAGAGAAAACTTTCAGTGGAGGGAATGTTGTGATATGTTGTATGTGCTGTAAGGCAGCTGCATGTTGTGACACAGAAGTTGACAACTTTTTGTGTTTAATTTTTTTTTCATATGAGTAGTCTACAAGTCACATATGGAACTGAATCAGTTTTCATTTAAATGAAGATGGGGCATATGGTCCATTCGTTCTGTTTTCCACATATTTGAAGAAAATAGCTTTTGGGTTGAAGAACCTCATGTACACATGTAGTCTGGAATATCTGGACCTCTGCCATAAGGCGGCCGCTACTAATATTGTACCCTCATCAACGCACTGGGGCTGTGTAGACAAATGGCTGAGCAGACCTGCGCATCATACCGTTAACAGAGGGAAATAAAAGCTTTTGATCTGCTCTTGTTGGGAACACATGGCTTTGAAATAAGGGCAGCCCAAACAAACCCTCTGTATTTAAAAAAAGGTAATACAGGTAAATCTGAAGAATTCTTAGTGATTCTGTCCTCTGGCAGTGCTGCCTGTGCTTTCGTTCACTAGACTTGGATTATCTTAACCTGTTCCTAGTATGGAAGACACAATGGAGTAGAGCTGGGGTTGCAGAATCAGAAGGAAGGATATGCTCCTGTAGAATGGCACATGTTCATAAGACTGAGTGCCCAATATACAGGCTACCAGGACTGTGAGGGACAGCAGTAATGTTTTATTTGCTAATTCAAAGCATGACAGACCCAAAAAGTTTTTTGGTTGAGAAGAGACCAGTCTGTTTTGAACTTGCCTGTGGAGTTGGGCCAAGGACTTTATGAATGCAAACTGTGTCCACCTCAAATAACATAAGAGTTAGGGCTTATAATGCTGCTCCCTGCAGAGTTGCACAATGTCTGATTCTAGCTTGGCACTCAATAGTTTGATGGGCCCATTTGTCAATGTGTGGATCAATAATTTACACACCCTCTTTTTACAGATTAAATTTGTCATCCGCCCCTTGGTCCTTAAACAGCTGCTTCCTGGTATCATACAGCCCTTTATTATATAGGAAGTGCATCACTCTAAGGTTTGCTTCAGATTTGTCTCAACTGTGACACATCACTGTGACAGAAACATTACCTGTTATTTATCATCCACTCATACAGCTATATTTTTATTTTTATGCGCTAAGCTTTTATGCTTAGATTATTGCAGTCATCCTTTCTACTTTCTCTCTCAATTCCATATATCAGTGGAACATCAACAACATTTTACGGTTAAGGGTTATTTAATAAACCGTCACTCAATTCATGTTTAATTAGCTGATTAAATCTAGGGAGGTTTTTTTAATGAAGTTGTGTAATCAGCAGTCTTATTCAGCCACAGTTAGAGTGGATACATTTTCAATAGTGGTATGAATAAAAAATTTCTTTGTAAAGGTCATTGTCTCATTTATTGTTTCTAGTTTTTTATGGCAAAGTCATGCTGTTAAATGTAACGTCCTCAGAGTTATTACCTGCCCTTACCCCATGTGCTATTGGCACATGAAATTCATGAACTACATAATGCACTTGTCAGTCTAACATTGAGGGCTGGCCCGTCTTTGTGTGTTAATAAGGTTATATAGTGTTAAGTGTGAAAGGGATAAAAATAAATAACTCTTTCTGAATGATTTATGAGTAAGTGCTTTTAAGGACAGGGACATTTTCATAAACTTTCAACATCAGTGACAGCTAAATAAATCAGCCATTAAAATCAGCTCAAAGGGGATTTGCATCAAAGCATTTGATTTTTCTGACTGCTATTAGTTGCTTCTACAGGCTGAGGCCCAGATTCAGTTAAACAGCAGCGTGCTTCATCCTGAACTTTGAGTAAGAAAGTGTTGTGTTTTATTTTTTGTTCCTTTCAGTGACTAGCAAAATCATTGTGGTGTGTAAGTATTGACAAAAAGGAACCCTTGATAAAATGTGCCACTGAAAGTTAAGGAAAATGGGCATTCCATGTAAATTTAGTAGTGGCCTGACATAAAGCCACTGGCAGGTCTGCTTTGAAAATTGCAGTGTGACTCACAGTACTGTATGTCCAAGTGTAAAACACAGAGTATACGCTGGAAGTGTGGGGCTTCTACTTCTAGTTTTGAAATGGAGAGAAGAACTCGAGCTGTGGGTAATGGATTGTAAAATTGCAGGGGGTGCGAGGTTGTAAAAATATGGCATCCAGTCAATTAGATGCCAGACAGGAGGCTGCATTGTTCTGTGGGGAATGAGACAGCTTTGGCAAAACTCAAAAATAATAACAAGACATGCTGCCCCCCTTAAACTGCAGCTGGAACCATGTGGTCACAACTTTGTTATTTGTTATCCAGCCAAGACCACCACTCTTAACATGTATAAAGATCACCCAGTCTGGGATTTTCACCTCATTATGGTTTCACTGAAAGTGCAAGTAAACCACATATGAACCTGTATAGTCAGATAAAAAATAAATAAATAAATAGTCAGGCCTGAAGGATTACTCTTAGGTTTGCTCATTTTAAGCTTACTGTAATAGGAGCTACTCATATACACTACATGATTATTTCTCTTTATAAAGCTGGAAGCTACTGTTTGAGAAATGAATTCCAAATGGCAGTCTACAGTGTAAATCAAACTAGATTGACACTTCCCTGCACTTGTGGGTGGTACCTCTCTGGTATTCTTTCAAATATTCTTTTCTTAAGAAGGAAGAAAGAGGTAGGGCAAAACTGCTGCCAAAATCCACAGGTTTCAGTCTTATTGTAGCCATAAGACCTATTGGGCAGTTAGATGTGGAAATGTCTGTACTGGCAAAAAACATTACTAGATAGTCATGCACAGTAATGAATGAATGAACATCTGTCTGTATTTTGAGGAAACAGAATGTTCTAGGTGTTGAATGAGTGCAATTACTGTACCATACACTGATTGGGTCATGACACCCATTTAAACTGATTCATAATGACTGCAGGTTGCCACGGCACTAGTTAAACAGATTTTTGAATGAGTGAAGATTCTGGCATTGTGTAGTTCTTTCTATGCGGCATGTTGCAGAACAGCTCAGTTGCTGTGTAGCTCTGACCAGGGAACTGTACCAGACCACTCTGCCAAGCACTCCAATTATTGCATTTATACCAAAGGTGCACTCAGCCCGATTGGCCAATTTATCCTTCTCTTCCTCACATGTTCTGGAAGTGCAGTGACATTTACAGTATATCACTTGGAGATGGCGAGTTTAAAAGGGTCTGACTGAAAGTGCTGAGACTCAAACTGAGTTTATCCCTTTGGAGGCACTCAGCTAAAAAAAAACAAAAAAACAACACACACACACACACACACACACTCACACACACACACTCACACACACACACAAGCACACACACACACACACACACACACACACACAAAACGGTCCTTTTATTGGCCTGTACTTGCAGCTGGTGTTTCATTAACAGATGAGTCATTTAAAAATAATAATGTATAAGCATGCCTGCAGCATTGCTCCTGTTTTGAAAGCTTGATTGTTGAACTTAGAGGGGTGTAGTTTGCATTATTGAGGAGCTTAAGTAGTTGTCTGAAGAGGATGACGTGGCAACTGTTGGATCACATTTTGTGTGCCCCGGGAGTGTTTCCATTGCTGTGCTTTTCTTGCCCTGGAAAATTAGACTGCAAAACTTAATTAGAAATGATGTGTGAATATCCTATCTGTGAGCGCGTAGTTGATATGTGACCTAAAACCGACCTCTTGGAAGGAAGCACTTTCATTGACACTGAATTGGTATCAATTTCAATTAACAGCAGCAGGACTTTCTGCTATCTACAGGTCCCTTTCTGTTCTAGAATAACCTGAGAGGTAAATAGTGTGTCTCTCCCCAAATGTCATTTTCCCCCTGTAAATGTTCATGATTCTCATTGTTTGTTAATTCATCTCTTATCATCAGGAGAATGTGCTGTTGTCTTAAAATGAAATCAACATATTGTTATAAATGAAGCATCATGGTCTTGTTTCTCCCATAATCTACAGATCTCAAAAATGCAATCATTTGCCTCAGTGTGGTCTATGGCTTGCACATGATAAGCTTGTAGTGGTGTAGAATACAGACATTATTTTAAAGTAATGAATAAAGATGATACTGTCCCCCCATCCTGTAAGCAGATCTGCTAGCTGATCACCTAGAGAGGACAGGCAGGAGACTTCACTAAAGACGAGCCATGGAATCAGTATAAGAGCATACTTAAGCATCGTTAAACCGAAATGAGCTTTTACAAGAAGGGATGCGCTGACAAGATTTCACTTATGCTTTTGCAGTGTGTCAGTGTCTGTGTCTTTTGATTAATGAAAAAAGTGGCGAGGATCTGCCAACTCTTGTGAGACAGCAGTGCGAATGACTGAATGTGACGTGGACAGAACGGACAGCTTTTGCCGAGTGAATGCAGTGTGGGCGTGCAGGAAAGCTTTTCTTCAGTTAATTGCTGGAAGCATTGAGGGTCACTGGCTAAGTTCACCCACACCTCAGGTCATAGCTCAGTTGCAGTGGACACGCAGAGTGTCAGACAGAGTGAATTCTGCTGTGTGTGTCATGGTGGGAAAAGATGGCAGGGTTGTTGAGAGGTTGGATTGCCCTGCCACAGGTCCTGATTAGGGTCTGGGATTAATGAGCTCTGATCCGCAGGATGGATGGAGGTCAGATGAATATCTTGAGTGGCTTTGTTTGTGACTCAGTGCAGGTCCACAGTCATCCCAAGGGAAAACCTGGCCATAGTGCGGGAATGGGAAGCACCATTCATGCTTCCCCTCAGTGGTCAGACTGCTCCAAACAGTTGGAGATGCCTCACTACAAAATAAAGGGCATTATGTCAGAGCCATTGTGATGGATGGATTTTTTTTATGTCGAAAACTGACCTTTATTCTAATTTAATGCTACAATGGACGTTTGGACGTTTTGGACATTTTTTTTTGACAGGTTTTCATCTTTGTTGATGTGATAGAATGAGGGTATTGTACAGGAAGTGGTCAGTTTTAACAAAAAAGTAACAAAAAAGAATGTTCCCATTTAACGTAGTCCTTTCTTTTATATATATTTATAAATTTACATTACATATTATATATTGTAATATATATATATTACATATATATATATAAATATATATTACATTTATATATATATATATATATATATATATATATAATGCCGCACATCAGCAGTTTATAGGCCACACATCCGCTTTTCAACATACCAGAAGTCAAACAGTTTCAATTAAAATACTGAAACATTTCCTTTGCATTAAATCACACTCAACTATTAGTGAAGCTGAATTAGTTCAATGTCACTTAACACTGAACAGGAAAAATGATATGTATAATGCATACTTATATAATTTGTGGATTTGCTTAAAGACAGATTGGTAAATAGGTTTAGCAGCCTTTCAGCTGCAGTATATGAAGTTGAAATGAACAGTGAAAGACATCTGTGGGACATTTTATGTAATTTGCATTCCATCTGTTCTTTCTTTTTGCAATAATTCAATGCAGAGCAAAGGAATTCTCCACACACCCTCAAATTTCCCCAGAATCCCTGGACACTTAAGAAAAGTAGACGTTTCTGAACTGTTGTTGAGATTGAAAAGTGGTCCAATCCTTTAAATAATGCAGAAGCAAATTTAGCTGGAGGCAGCATTCAGAGTGATTTGTGTCAGACAGATACCAATCTTCCAAAAGCTGTGTTTTGTTGAAATGGGCTTTTCTTGTATTGTTATAAGGCCGAACTCAACACCACACAAAATGACAAATCCGGAATAGACAAACATCACAGAGCCTTCTTGCCTGCTGTCTGTCTCTGGACTTCTCCTTCCAATCATTTCCACTGGCCATTTTGAATAAAAACACCAGGAGTCTTCTATGCTGTCTTACACCATCTGTTCTTAGCAAAAGTACCCTTTTAGTGGCCTGTTAGCCAGGAAAGAACACTGTCACTCTATTACTCTGTGCTGTCTGGTATTTATTGCAGACTTTAACTGCCATGCAGACATGAATGTTGTACCAGAGGCAGGGCGTGGTGTGTCATAATCTGGCTTCAGCCTTTGTCCAGCTCCAGTATGCTGGCTAGCTGTTATCATGCCCCTACTGTGAGTGGAGCACGTGCAGTATGTCTCTGATTTCCATACCAGCACCCTCTCCTCCAGACACACACACTTGGCCACTTGGCTAGTAGGTTAAGGTTCTGTTTGCTAGTTCTACAGCAAAAAATAAGATTCTTTCGCTTGCTCTCTCTCTCCCATTCCCATATTTTAAGTAATGGTTATAGAG
The DNA here is from genome assembly GCF_013368585.1 of Megalops cyprinoides. Lineage (NCBI taxonomy): Eukaryota > Metazoa > Chordata > Actinopteri > Elopiformes > Megalopidae > Megalops > Megalops cyprinoides. Next base: position 20,521,885 of record NC_050598.1, on the reverse strand, counting down.
AGAGAGAATTTTGTATTATATAGTTAGAGAGGGGAAGATAATTCATGTGAAATAGTGCAAATCATTAACTGCAACTGTGCCTTCATTTGTGGGAAATGAAGAACAAATATTAAAATTAATGGTGTGGCAAATTTAGTACAGTGCCATGCATAGTAAACCGTTCCTTTCATTGGCATCACAAGCTTCCTCCTAACAAGAAACGCAGAGAGTCTGAAATATTAAGGGTTTCTTACATGAACAAGTCTTGTCATATTCTTGCAGATCTGTGAAAAATACGAACACATTTATAAAAATGGCACATATCATACTCATATGAGTGATTGTAGCAACTTCTGTCTGAAAAAATGACCTACAGTTATATTGTACAGATGTATAACACATTCTAGTATATTGCTCACAATCAAATTTGTTTCCCCTGATAACACTTCTGTTTTAATTCCCTTGTCCTCAAAGACCTCTTGTCCTCAATGTGAAGAGTAAACACCTGACCAAATTAAGCAAGGAGACCCTCCTCTCCACATTTCCAATGGCTATTAGGTGCTTTATCTTGAAGGACTTCACTATGGTGATGTTAAATGCAGCAAGTGCTGCTCTACAGTGAAAGTTAAATAGTTCTATTGTCCTTTTAAGCGTCCTTAACAGTTTAAAAAGTTGCTTTGTTAACTCTGTGTAATGTTACATCATGCTAAGCTTGGTTTGAACAAATGCCTTTCCCAAGAGCCAGCGGAATAAATGGAGATGTGGCTTTATTGATAGAAGCTTGTTTACTTTTCTTTGCAGACACATCCAATTGTGCAGATTGTATTTTCAGCAAGGATAGCTATTGTAGACCGTAGTCTGTGGATAAAATCAGCTTTGAAGTGGTCCCTGTATGACTGCTTCTGAGGGATAAATGTCAGATGTCAACTCTTGCACCCCTAAGGAAATGAGAGAACTACGGACCCCTGTTTTGACCTACCCAGAACTCTTAGTACAGAGTGACAACAGAGGTTATGATGAGTACTGGTTGATTGAGAGCTGAAATGACAGATACTTTCTTTTCAACATAAATGCTTTCAGAAAGATATCACCACACTGTGGCCTGTTGTGTGAACATACTAGCAACCACATTGAGCTTATCCTGCATACATGATCATGTTACACAAAATATGCAAGCACCTAAGTGGGCTCTTTTTGCAGCCAGCATTACTATTATTGTAAGCTCACCTGTGTGCAAATATGGCATTACATTAGAGTGTTGTCATTTATCAGATACTCTTATCCAGAGCGACTTACATAGGTTTTGTACATCTAAATGGCTGAATATTTAGTGACGCAATTATGGGTTAAGTACCTTGCCCAAGAGTACTGCAGCAGTGCCCCAGAGGGGCATTCATGTGGAGTAGACATTCAATTGAAATATGATGACCAAAATGTCTGGGATGGCATAGATCCATTACATGTGTATTCAGAGAGAATTTTAATTGCTTACATTTGTATATATGCATTTGTAAGCTGAAGGAACAAATATGTACACACTGTGTGCCCCTTATTTAGAGGTTTGGCACAATGCTCATTTGCTCTCCACCCTTGAAAGTCACGGATAACAGAGCATCTAAAATACAATACAATTCCATGCCTATTTATTGAAAGCAGAAGCAAAGATATAGCTATGAGATTAGTTATTTAGTGAAGTCGACATTGTGGATAATACACACTAAAACTTACAAAGAGTTGAAAGATAACAAAATTGTATATACTGAATACATTGTAAAACTATGAAATATTGCATAATCTAGCCTTCTGTTGAACTGAATTTGAGGAGATTTTTCAAATGAAAACTATACAGTGAATTCTGCTGGAAATATGAACAACATCAGTTGAAACAGTGGAACAAAAGGGTTAACTATTTTGATTTGAATCTCTGTTACTATTAATCTAGTATTTATTTAAGATTCATGTTACCCCAGGGGCTTAATTTTTAGGCTTCATTTAAGTCAAACTAATTACTTTGAAGACATGGTTGTGAATTCTCAGTGGATGTGAGTGTAGTGTCAGCCGCAACAGTAGGATTCTGCCTGGAGCTGACAGAGATTCATTTGCAATGCCTTGTCCAAACACTTTTCACTTTCACATGCGGTCACATTTTTCTTGTCATGTCACACCAAATTATTATTCTACCCTGTCTGTCTGTGGGCTGAATCCTTACATTTAGTTTATTTACCATTAGAATGATCGAAGCCTTGAAGACTATCATCAGTCCCTTGTCAATAACCCTGTTATCTTTGGTTTATAATCATGCAGTTCATTGATGTTTTTGTGTTTCTATGCTGTCTTCAGACAGGCACTTTTTTCTTAGCTTTTAGGCTAAGTGCATAAGTATATTGTGCACTTCTGATCATATGTGGGTACACTGGTATTTAATAATTTGATCTAGAGGAAAAAAAGAGAGGCAAACCTACCATTAATTCAGGGATAGTCACTTGTGAGTGGCAGAATTGAATTAGTGTTTCTAAAACTACACTTACAGACCATTAGCAGTACAGACATGCTAAAATGCCATCTTTACCAACTGTCAGACAACACCATGTGGCTTTACTGTAGCTAAAGGGAGGCTGGTGGAAATAAGGTTACACAGAATCATACCTGAAAAGTATATTGTCAGTATGGACTTCGACCATCTATTCCTTAAGATTGCTTGAAGTATGACTCATGTATCATACTATGGTACTTATTTTACACATTTATTGACTCCAATGTCCAACTGCTTGGCATGACAGATTTCTTAGTAACCTGATTATCATACTGTTGTGCATACTTTGGAACCAACTGCGAAAATTTAGCAGCCTTTAAAAGGTTGTCTCTGTTTAATTCTGTCCCTGGTGTAGAGCTTCAGTAATCCCCCTATATTATTTGGGTTTAAACAGTATAAGAGGGTTGCTGCTTCACACCATGCCCTTTCTGAGTGCTCATTGGTCAGTACATCTGAAAAATGTCTCTTTAACACCATTCGTCACCCTCTTCTTGCTCCTAAAATCTCAAATATTTATGTGTACATTGAGTGAAGGTTTGCAAGTGTGTCACAACCTACTGTATATACAAAACAAAGTCCTGCTTTGGAGGTTTTAGATCCAGACTTTGAAATTGTGAGTTGAAACCCAAAGGTAAAATATCTCAAACAGCAGCTATGATGTAAAGAATATCTCTCCTACTAGTGGCTACAAAGCACCCTTTTAACTGGTGGTTAGTGTAGACAGGTACCATTATTACGCTATAGTAACGTGTGGTTTAAATATTGTACAGGCTGTACAGGTAAACCCAGAACCCCCGAGGTTTTCTCTCAATATCATCATGTAGTCACATTACATGCAAATATGTGAACAGGGAACCGAAAAACAGGTGTTTTTTGGATTTACCTGAATTCAGTACGTGAAACACTCTCTTCTGTCTGAAAGGTTAGAGATCAGCGATGTCAATGCAAATATGGAACAGTGAGACATTATGATAAATCATCCATGGGTGTATGTTTGCAAATGACTTCCTTGCTGGGGGTATACATGAAGGGTAACTGTGGAATTGCTGTAGATGTTCAGTGAATTATTTGCCCATAGTTTGCAGAATGTTTGCAGTTCATTATTCCAGGCCGTTTCTGTGTAATGTGTCTGTTGATTTTCATTTTCGTATCAACTGAATTGTCAGAATTCAGGCAGCCCAGCTCTTCATTCTACACCAAACTGGCTTCATTCTGCCCTGGGGCGCTGGGCAGCAGTATGGGGTTGTGGTTAGAATACAAGCCTTATCACTGGTAGGGAAGATGAATATAGGCCCAGTTGGGTTACTGTTATTGCACAGATAGACTATGTTAACCATAAAGCTCTTGTAAAAATACAGTCATATAATGGATTCGGATGCTGTAAAAATCAAAATTGTGAGCATTGTATCTGGAATTGGACAGTTGAAAAGCAAGTAAATCATGTAAATCTATTCTAACCACTTTTTCCTAATTAATAAAAATTCCAGTTATAAAGCAATACATCACTGACAGAAATAAGTATTTTACAACAGTGCTACAATCTGAGATAAAACTCTGGTCCTAGCTAGGTAGCTTATTAGCAACATTCTTCCCTGCCAGACATCTAAACTCAGGGAAAACAAAATGAAGTGTTGGGTAGGTGGTAGTTGCTCAGAGCCATGACAACCAATTTATATAAACCTGATTTTAATGCACCATCATTAGCTCTAGAGCTCTTGTTTATTTAGGATTTTTTCTGTTTTTGTGTTACACAGGGTGCTGTCAGCCTTTACATATATGATTAAGCAGGGCATGTTTTTGAGTGATGAATACAGTATTTTTCCAGTATTAAATGTTTGAAATATGTTTCCATGTTGTGTTCATAGTACATAAAATTAAAATTCTGACTTCACTAGGCAAGGATGTCCTCCACCTGAAAGCTGGTGAAGCTAATGTGATAGTGGATTGGACTAGGTATCCAACTGTTGTAGCTCTTTCTACTCTAAGATTGGTCGGAATCTGAAACCAAGTAATTATACTTTAATTTGTAAGCAATCAGAGGTGGTATTAAGTAAGTGGAGTGTAACACTTGGGTGCCAGTATAAGGGAAGTATAAGACACAAGGCAATGCTCATGGGGATTCCATTTAAGGATTGTGAGATTAGATTTACACATTCGACTTTCATTTATAGACGGCATATATGTCTGACAAAGTATGACACAAGACTTACAGATTGTTGTTTACTGCATACTTACACATTGTGACCTAAGCTTATGAATTTCAAGTACACGCATAGACCCTGGATGCTAATTTACAGTTTAATTCCATCTGAAGTGCACAACCCAGGGCCTATTTGATGTAATCTGTTTGTAATTTTTTTTTAGTCATAGCTAGGAGGAGAGTACACAGCACTAGAGACAACCTAGTCTATCACCCAGTCTTTGTACAGGCAGACTGCCGCAGGCTAGCATTGTATGCCCTCTAATTGAGATGTGACCTGCTCATCAATGAAAACACAGCCCACAGCCCACAGCCGAGGATCAGCACCGTAGCCTGACTCACCGCTGCTTATAATTCCAGTCTTCCAGTCAGATATTCTTCTGACCTGTCCTGACCCCAGCTGCCTGTGTGCACAGGCCACCCTGAACTGGATTCAGCCCTGCCCTTTCATCTGCATTATCAAAAAAAAAAAGAAAACAACAAACCATTAGGCATGTTTGTGAGGTCGCTGTGCGGCTGTTAAGGGCAGCATGACAAACATTTGGCCTGGTTGACATTTTAAAGTCTGGGCCAACATATTTAGGTCATGTGCATTCCCAAAGGCTGTCGCTGAGTAGTTGTGAAGTGGTTAAATATAGCCTTTTTTGTTCCATGGGGTGTTTAGTTATTAATGTTTAGATCAAACCACATGTTCTGTGCCTATCATTTAAGCCTGATAAGTCTGCATTTGTGAAACATCATGCTCGTTTTATAGGATCAGTAGTTTTTCGTTTGGCAAATGTCAGCCTTGAGGCTGTTTTTTCATGTCTTTGTAAATACCACTTATGACACCTGTTCAAGCTCAGTGCATCCGACACATGGCTTCAAGTCCTCTGAGAACACAGTGCTGTTTTACATCAGGTTAATGTGTCATGTGGTCTATTCAATCATTACATGGATTTATTTTAATTTCTCTTCAGATAAGGAGTAACAGGATGCCTCTTTGTGCAGACAGTCTTGTACTGAGAGATCCATAGAAACCACTCTGTGGGCATGCAGTGCTGTTGTGCATGCTATACTGCAAGCAACATCCAGACAAAGGGGAATCATTGGGAGTCATTTCATGGGTTGGTCTTTATGTTAGCTGGTATTTCCTGCCCCTGATCTCCTTCAGTAACCACTCCTCTTTCCTTGGCTGACAGGGAGTCTGCATATCTATGGGCACATGAACCTGAGACCTTGGGGCCACATGCCTGTGATGGATGAAGTCGATATCAATGAGAGGTAAGGACCTGAGTGATCATGGTCTGATTACAGCCTTTACCTTTGCTATCGCTTTCTGTGAGTGGCATCTCTCTCAGTTTCAGTTCTAATTAACAGTATGCCGCAACCAAAACTGGTAAAGTGACATTTTTTGTAGCATTTAGCTGATTTTATATCTTTGCTTCCTTTCAACTTTGGCTATTGATTATTATCTGACCTTTCGAAAAGGGTGTAGTCATTTATAACACATTTGATGATTTGATTAAGTGATTTCAAATTTGCGACATTTAAAATGAAACCTAATCTCTGAAGTATTTCTCGCTATAGCTGGAGCGACTCCATTTCACCTGGTTGTGGTGTGTCGTTTTAGATTAAGGGTCTCAGTAAGCAGATAGGCTTGGTTTCCTTGGCGTGGAGCATGAACGAGGTAGATTAACCAACATGTGGGTGTCCTCCAGCACCTCTCCATGGACTTTATTTTTCAATTTCCTCTGCAATGTTAGGGCTCGCTCATCTGAGCCACACATATACCAGGGTGCAGAGCGTAACAGCCAGTGAAGCATAAGTGCAGGCCCAGGGGTCTTATGCAGAAGGAAGCACAGAGAGTACCAGGGAGGAGAGGGGAGTTGAATTCAAGGTCCCAGGAGAAGGGCAGCAAGTGTGGTTAGCCTCAGGAAAGATGGCCTTCCTCTCCCAGAGTCATCTTTCCCTGCTTTCATATCTTCTTACCCTGTGGCAATAAACCTCATCCAGTATCTTGTGTCAGACACTGTATCCTAATGGGCAGTAACTTCCAAGATGGCCTTTATAAATAGCAGTTAAACCTATAGGAAATTGTCGGAGCATCAAGTTGAGGCATTCTTGCTCATCTAGATGCACATTCTTAATTCACGTGCTTCTTTAAACTTTCCAGTTGTTCATGAGTTCGCCCATTTCCTTTCCTTAGAGTCCTGTAGACATCATGTTAAATAAGATCTGCAAGTGTCAGTTTGTGTTTTCAACTGATGTAGTTCAACTTGAAGTGGCTTTGACAAGGGGTCCCCATATGAATGCAGGTTGTAAAACAAACCCAGACAAAAAAATTGTCTGGGCAACTCTCCAAACTCTGATGGCAAATCAGCATTCTACCTCAGTCCAACAAAGCTGTGAAAATCCCCACTGATAAACCCCCAGCTCTCCTGGGCCCAGCAGAATATTATCACTTTGAGCAGCAGGAGCCGTGAAACACCAGGCCTTCATTGTATTCTATTTTCCCTAATGTGTTCTATTTTTTTGCTTTGTCTTTTTTCTCCAGTGTATTCTGTTTTCCCAAATGTATTCTGTTTTCACACGCTACCATTCATCTCTGTGAGCAGTTACACCTCTTAATATGAGAGCAAGCCACATGTCAGTTTGCTGTTTCAGAAATAAGCTTCACTCAAAGAATTATCATGAAAGTTAGACTTACTATGCTACACACATTTTTTGCTTCCAAATATTTGGCAGCTTAGCATTATTTAGAGGAAAAAATCCAATTAAACTGACAGATGAAACCATTCCTTTATACTGAGTAATGTATTTTCCGATTTTGAATTGGGGAAGAAATTCCAAACAAAGAACTTTTTGGGGTGTGTATGGGCGGGGGGGGGGCAGGGCCTGGTGTTTTCATACAAGGATTAAGAACTTCTTTGATGCTGCCATTGTACTGTGGCTTTGCAATAAAATATTACCATTTCTCACATTTCTAACGACAGGTTTAAATGATCTGAAGGGAAGAGAGCATTTATGGCTGTCTTGTTGCTGGTGTAGTTTGCCTGTCTGCAAATGATTGCATTTGAGCTAAGAGGAATGCCAGCAGAATTACTGCTGAGCTGAGTGAGAATAAAAAAGATTATCCTGAGGGAGAAGCTGAGCGATTTCTTCATCTCTTGGGAAGTACATGTGCTCGTGATCACACTCACACGTGACAGATTTTGGAGGCGTGTCTCTCACTGCTGGTACTGATGCTTCACATATTTCAGTTCTATTTTGGCATATTGTCATTAAACAAAATGGCTGTACTCAAGGGCCTTCATTGGCTACGGGTAGAAAAATAACTGGTCTAACTGTCAATACCTTCACATTTTTCTCCATTGGTTTATCCAGAACAGGAGTACAATACCTTCTACACAGATGTGATGCTAAAATGTCACATCTAACAAAAGTATCATGGGTGTTTTGATTGACATTTAAGATGCAGTTCAAACTTTAAGGACTGTCGACACCATGGTTTTACTACCAGGAAAAAACAACTGTTCAAAATGCAGGTGTTTAGATTCCTAAAAACTTGAGGGTAAAAATCTAACTTTTCGGGTTACATCTTATCGTTGATTCTACAAGAACAGTTGGGTTGTTCTGACCCCATGAAAATTTAAGTAAATCCGTGCAATAACTGTAGTGCCTTATTCCTGTATGTCATGGCATAGAGAATTTTCAGAGTGCTGAATATGTGTTGCCTTGGTTTAGAGGGAAGAAGACTCTTCTTTTATGGATCATTAGAGAGTCTTTTAGAGGCTGTGAGAAAGCCACCCAATAAAAGAGCTGAAACTAGTTTGACAGGCCACATGTATGTATGGAAGGACCTGCTCACATCCACCCTTCCATCTGGATCATAATTAAAACAACTGGTACAATGCCATCCCTAAAACACCCCTCCACCCCCCCTCAGAGACTAATTAAAAGAGATGGGAGTAATTCTGGGGGAGTGAAGCTGTTTTGAACGATTTCCAGGAGAGCTAATTGTCCCTGATGCTTAAACTGTTGCTGCTGGAGTGTGACGCTCTTCCTGGTAGGTCTCCCATATTGGAGACAGTGGATGGGTAGAGAGAGACCCGCTCATTGCAGCCGGAGTTCATGGGCTGTGACAGGGCAGGATGACATTAGAATGAGAGAGGGGCTTACAGACAGCTTCCCTCCTGTTGCAATTTGGCACTCACGCTGCATAGTATGAATAAAGAAGCGCACCAGCGTTCCTGAGCTAGTGCAGAGCGGCCGGGTCGGCCTCCCTCTCGCTCCTTGCCTGCTGTCAGGCGAGCTTACTTTGAGTGGCGGGGGTCGCGGTTATGAAACCCCGCAGCTGTGCGCTCTAAGTAAACAGACCCCCAGAGGGACGGAGTTCCCCGTGGAAGAATGGGCCGCGCGCTGGAACAATGGAGCGAAGCATTCCCAGTCTGCCTCCCATGCGCCCGGCAGCGGACGCCCGCTCTTCGCTCCCGTCTCTTTGTTCCCGAGCCTGACGGTCAGGTGTGGGAATGTGAAAAGGCCGAGTGAGTACAAACAGCGACGTCTCTGAACCGAGCTGCTGCAATTAAGGGTGATCACTGGTAACAAGTATCAAGATACCGACGGATGTGCAATGGCTGTCTGATGTGTCTCCAACAGACTCAACAGCCGTCTGGGAGAGATGACTGATAATAACATTAATAATATTTCATGTAGTCTCAAATTGACTAACTGGATCCTTGCCTCTTCATTACAAATTATGCACGGTGAAGTCTAGTTACAGAGCAAAGTGGCTGCAGTACATCAGCTGGAAGTTTACTAACTAACATCTCTGGTGGAGAGTTGTAAGAGTAAATTGCTTTGAGGTGCTTGGATAAAATCACTATATTTTGTTAGAAAGGGTATTTTCCTTATTTAGTCATAACATGTTGCTTTTTTCTTTGGCTAATGAGTGATCACTGTGATTTGTGATAATATACCTAAGAAAAGAGATGGTTTACTGAAATGTATTGGATTTTTGGAACTCTAAAACTCAAACTATGTGTGGATGGGTTGGTTTTATTGCCCTCATGGAATCTCTTCATATTTCCAGTTGAGATCATTTTCTTGGCAAAATATTCTCTGTGAGAGCTCTCCTCCTGACCCAAGTACCTCAATAGAGTGAGCTTCCTCACAAAGCCCAGGGCTCACAGGAGAAAATGCCACTTGGTTTTTCCATTGAGCCCCACTATTGAACTCTGAAGATCCAGACAAACACTGGCGCCTGTTCAAGCTGTTATCCAATAAAAAAGGACAAACAGAAGATGAAGTTGTACCTCTGTCTGTAAACGGTGCTCTTTGCTGGCATTGATTTTGTTCTGTCTGTGCATCAATAAGACGGCAGGGTGACCCTCGTGCCTAATATGGCATACAAACGTGGGCAGTTAACTGACCATCTGCTGCTAATAAGACTGCTTGTGTCAATTTGACATTTTTACAGGTGAGTCAGAATGTTTTGAGGATTTATTGGAAGTGATGTGAATAGATTTGTACCTGTCTCCTCTGCTCAGGAGTACCTAATTTTTCCACCCTTGCAGATCTCAACAGCCTTGTCCTTCGGTGCCCCAGGAATTAGCAGGACCATAGTATCACACAGGGTCTATTGGGCACCTCTGTGTGAGCTGGCAGACTTCCAGCTCCGCCCAGTTTGAGCTGTGAACTCAGGTCAGTAGGGTGAGTCCCAAGATTGCTGGCACAATCTGTACTTATATGGATTATCTTGGAAAAGGCTCCCTGGTTGAATATTTTCTCGCAGTGGAACTCGGGTCTGCCGTTTCCAGAGGAGGTAGGGCAGATGATGGTGGTAGGGCAGAGGCACAGGAAGCTGTTCCCAGAGCACAAGAGTGATGTCATCCATTAGCTGTTACACAGCCACATGCGTACAGATGTCATCTTAGCAGCCAAAAGTATGCTTGAAGGAACCCAAAGCTACATGACTGCCTAGAGTCACAGTGAGAGGTCTTGTTTTATCAGCAGCTGAATTGTGAAAGCCATACATTTTGACCTAAAGCAGTTGCTAGGGGCTAACTGAAACGTTTTTGTTATTTACATTTCCAGAACGAAAGGAAGTCAACTCTGGAAGTCATACACTGGCTTTATGAAATAGAACCCAGCTTATATGTTTCATTCTTTTATCTGGTTTTTAATGAAACAAAATATATTCAGTATTCACTGATAAAGTAACTGATTCTCTGAGCAAATAACAGCAATCACATTCATTTGTTTAAGGAGAAGATGTAAATAAAATAATAAAATAAGGATGCTGGTTTTTGATATAGACTGTGTGGGCATCTGTCTCCTTTCCTTGTTGATTTTTGAGATGCTGCGGTATCAAAGTCTAAAGAAACTTCTTTTGTTGTGTGCTAGAATTCTCTGAATGATGCCTTACATTTTCAAACATAGATTGTTACTAGGCAACCTGTTTTATTCATGCAATTTTGGAGTCACAGAGCATTATCATTATTACCTATGATCATGACGGTATCCCACACTCTAACAGATGTAATGAATATGACCGTGTGAATATCCACATTACTTCGCAAAGTGTTCCACACTAATTAATGAAATCACACTGATGGTGATGATAGGCTTGTGCTATGTGGGTTCCAAAATTTTTGCACTGAAATACAGAGGCCAAAAATATTGCCTTTCTCAGTATGACTCAGTATTGTTTTGTTGTGTTGTGTTAAAGTGTTTATTTCTTATTAAAACATTTCAAAAAGTAGCCTTAATAAAATATATTTGATTTACTGCTGCTGCCATTTATTTCAGAAAATGAATTGTATAATTCAACAAAGAGGCAGTTAAACTCACAGCAGGAAAAATACAAGAACAAACTGAAAAACAAGTAAAGATGCTTTGCTTGTGCTATTTGTGTTCCATATGCACTTTAGCTGGTTTCAGGAGAGACCACTGCAGCAACATGTCATAGATTTATATTGTGCAGTTTTCACATGCAAACATGAGGAACTGCTGTGTACTGTGGGTAGGAGTGGAAATGAAGGTGGTGAAGTTCTTTGGCTTCTTTGGCTTTTGTCTGAAGGAACCTTAAGTTATGATACAAATGTAAAACGAAGGCTTAATAGGGTAACATTTGTCATTATTGTACCAAAGGATTTATAACAAGATAATTGATTAATAATAGAATTTAATTTAATGCTTCTAAATGTTGTTGAAGAGTGGTTTCTTGTTTATGTCATTTATTGTAGAAAGAGTTTGATAGCAGTACTGTAACTGACAAATAGTGCTTGTTTCTTTTTTCATTATTTCTCAATGGACCAGAGTGGTTTTGGTATCAACACTTTTGTAATTATTTAAAATGAAATAAATAAAACAGAAAACTGATTTTCTATTTGAAAAATGTTTAAATTTGGATTTGAATGCATCCCAATTGATGGCTTTAAACAATTAATGATAAAATGTGGGACATTTACTTTCTTTGAACATAGCATAATATTCTCTCTGAAGTCTGAAATGTGGAGACATGGATGGCACGCAGTTGTCATTGGCAAGATACATCCCCCTGAGTAATGACTGTTCAAAAATTCACAAGTGTATGCAGTTAATTTGACTACCATAATATGTGCTCATTGGTCATATGTGCTTCCACACATGTACATAAATATCTTTAAATATGGTGTCATATGGTGTTTTATTAGATGAAATCACAGTACACCAGCAGTACACCTTTTTGTTCCTGACAGAAGTGGAGTGGTAGTGAAGTTTTATGGTCTGTGTTGTGGAACAATTCAGGGTTTCTCTAAAATCAGTAACTCACTAGCTATCAAAATAGGAACTAATTTTCATGATAACCCATATATTAATACTGTCCTTTGAAAGGTGAGATCACAGTGATGACTCGTTATTCGTTTGACAAAAATATTCTTTATAGTTTATAACAGCTGGTTCTGGACAGGACAAAATACTGAGAAACAACTGGCAAATAGGCAGAAAGTGCCTATGGTCACTTTGCTAGTTAGCCACCTAGCTAGCCAGATATCCAGACTGCAAAATATTACAACGCTTTCTCTGAGGCAGCGGCACAGACAGCGGAGATGAGAGACAGCTTGGAGAAAATGAGGGTGAGACATAAACAAATCCCCAAGCCTTGCTTAGATGGTCTGGGGTTGACAGAGTGTGTCCAGTGCTTTTGACTGGACAAAGCAGTGATTTATGATTTATGTTGCCTTTGCTCTGGAAGACCTGGAAGGCCACACAAATCAGCCTGCTGAAATTCTGGTAAGGCTGAAAATAACCTGTGCTCTTTTTGGCCTTGGCCATGCGGTTGGGGGATGTTGTTGGCATCTCACAGCCATCAGCATCCAGGTGCATCAGCCAGTTCCTGTCAGACACCTTCATAAAATTCCCTGACAATAAAATTAGACTTCTGAACTTTGAACTGTCATAGAAACAGTTCAGAAATATATTTAGTAACGATATTGAAGCTCATGTGATTGGTATGCCTGTACAAATTTAATTATTTTGGATTTCTTTTCACTGTTAATTATGTACCCTATAAGTAATGTGAAAAAAAAAATGAACCAAGTAATGCTGTCATTTTGTATTGGCATTTTTGCTTTTTTCCCATTTGTCACCCAGTTTTAGTAGTTTCCAATTATACCTTAAAGTGCATCACCAGTGTAATGGCAACTGCTGAATCCACTCAGGACTGTGAGCCAAGGCACATGCATTCCTCAGATACACAACCATACCTATCACGACTGTTTTCCACACTATAAAGCGCACTGTGCACCAGGAGCCAAACTCCACCAGAGAATAGAAACATGCACCTCAGTAACTCATAGGTGCCCAAATAAGTTTGCTGAGAGTGGCTGACATCCCCAACCCTACCCCTCAGAAATCGAAGCCAGTTTGTTTTGCCAGTGTGAACTCCTAGTCATTGTTGGCAGAAAACAGAGCTGGTTTTGAACCTGGGCTGTAGTACTTAGCATGCCCTTGGAACAAGCACTTCTATTGTTGAAGCCACTTGGGAGGCATCAAGATTGATATGCTTAAATTTTATCATTTTATGCAGGCACATTGAAAAACATTACTAATCTGAATTCTAAAAGTGCTTTAATTTCCTTTAAGTAGCTGCTCATCTTACATCAATACCCTGCACTCAAGTTCTGCAATGAGGACAAGTGGCTGTGATGGAACTTCCTTAAAATATGTATCAGCCACCAGACTCTCAGAAGGGAAGTGTGGTTTTCCAGGGTGAAATAAAATTATTCAGAATGCTCAGTGCTGTACTTGCTATTCCAAGAAATACGTGCATCTCTATGTTAATTCTGAAATCTAAAAAAAATAAGAAATCAATTTCATGAGATGTGCAGCAAAGCATTCAGTGTTCCTAAGTTTGAATCAGAAATCTGAAATTTTCCCTAAATCAATTTTCAAGATCTTAGGAATGCAAGTCTAAAACACCTCTTCTGTTCCATCAGGAGCAGAGAAACTTCCACGGTCTCCTCCTGGAATCTAGGTTGAAATGAGTTGTAATCAGCTCCTTCCCCAGGTGCATGTCATTTCCTAGATTAGATTGCAGATTTCCCATTAATTAAAAGATAAACTGCCAACATGAGCAGGCAAACAAATGACACATAATTGCAAGGAAATAGATTAATTACCATGACACTACTGCATGTATATGTTCGCAAAGTTAGACTCAATTGACCTCCAACTTCTTGCTTGACTAAATGCTTCCTTTATATGTACACGGAGACTGGAAGTATTCAAGTGCAGATGATACTATGTGAATTATGGCATGCCTTAGGATATGTGGTAATGAGGAAAAGTCCTCTCAAGCTGTGAAATTTGAACTTCTAACAGTTAATCAGAGAAGAGTCTCCGGCATCTTAATGATACACACACTCATTCTGCTACACAGTAATCACATATTTTATTTGGTTTTGACTTTCGATTGGTTTTTGAAGCAGCAGGTTGAAAATTTAAAGATGTTTTTCATTCCATCTGTCACAAGTACCGGAACTATTGAGCATGAAACTGAATACACTGATTTGTTTAAACCTTAAACGCAACTGGAGTGTACAGTATTTAGACAAACCCAAATCCAATTCATTTCTGGAGAGGATCTGGTGGCTCGATCACCAGAAAATAAAGGAACGTCTTTGTTGCGGATTCACAGTCTGTAAAGAGGTAGATCAAAACTTTGGATTCATTCCAGTGCGACTGGTGAGATGAGGATCCCAGTGTTTTTCTTCTCCGATATATTATCGTCTCAAATCACCATGCCATCATTTAGTACAATGTGAGGGTGTGTTCTGCCTCTGAACAGCCCACTGCAGTTTTTATAGAGGCACCACTATGTCATTCTGTAAAGCAGTATGGGGCCAAAAGCTCACTGACCTAAATACAAACCATGGTATAAAGTCACCATCTTTCCCTTGCAATCCGTCTTTTCAGAGGAGAAGGCATTTACAATTTAACAGGGAGGATAAGTGTGCATAATTGGTGTGCTGTAGCCTTAGCTTGTGGCAAAGAATTGTGTGTTTCTGGCCTCTTGCTGGATTGTGATGACCAGAATTGGATAAAATATTAATCCCTACTGAGATGCAGAGAATAACATGAAGTATGACAGAAAACTCCTTTTAAATTACAGGAAAAATATATTGGTTTGAGTAATTGATGCAAGATTTCATAATCAGTTTTCGGACAAATATACAGGATGATTTTGAGAGGTAACTTATATTCTCAAAAGGCCAGCAGAGCCATGCAAATGATGATCATTTCCTTTGTAGACAAAGATTTTTTTAAAAAATAAATGCGTAGGTAGCATATTCTGCTTCATTGTTTAATTAATAACTGGAATCACTTGAGAGGAGATTATAAAAATGTCTCGGATGTAACATTTTCAACTGTAGAAGCAAGCAAACAAAAATCCAATGCTAATGCTTTTATAGAGTTTTAAAATGGAGTAATGGCAGTGATGCTTTTTGACCAGTCTCTAGAAGCAATCTTAAATCATACTTAAAAGTCAATGATAATGCCAGATGTCAGGTGCTTCTCAGTATAATTGTACCTGCTTTATTGTACAAAATGTTATTGGACTCCTCCAAGTTACACCACTGCTCAAAGAGCAGTCAGTCTTACATAATACAGAGAATGTGATATTGCACATTTTTTGCAGTTGATGTGAAGCAAAACGAAAGGGATTTACAGACAGGCAGGATATAATTGCTTAGTGATCCCTGCTGAAAGCGCTGTCATGCTCTCCGTCCACCAATGAGCATAATCTTGTCCTTGAGAGAACAATGTGAAGTGAAGTGGAAATCCCACACATCTAGACATAAAAAAGACAAAACGTAAAAAGCTTCTCAACAGTTAAGACGTAGGATTGTCAATAAGGACACAGCTGAAGCATAAAGTTAACTTTAGAAAGTCCATTGACTCATGGAAGGAAAGACACTGAAGTGCAATTTCTGATCATGCTTGGAGGGCCATATGATACTTTGGTAGCCATGTGGTAGCACTACAAAGCAACTGATGCTACCTTGTTATCTTACATCTGCTTATTCCGCTATTCATGAATTATATCAGAAACGAAGTGCCATTGAATAGAGATGGTCATGGTCAGATTGAATGTAAAGGTGCTATACTACTTGAACTCATCTGAAAATGTGTAAAATCCAAACTTGTAACTCTACCAGGTTTGCTGTTTTCACTCAAGCAGTTCTGAGTTCAAAGGCTGTTTTTACTTTGAGCTGAATGGAGATGCAGTGCCTAGGAAGTGCCTTATATAAACCTTTACTCTAAGGATTTGAATAAATGAAAACCTGAACCAACCCACTGTATAAAAGTTTCAGAACTGCCTTTATAATTGCCTTTACAATTTATTTATTTGGTGGGTGAGGCGGGGGTGCATTTTGCCGTGTGTTTTTCACAGCTGTCTTTGGTTTCCTACAGCTGTTGCTATGCTGCTGTTGTTGAAATAGGAAACAACCCTAAAGAATCCCAAAGCCAGTGCTGACAGATTTCAGATTTAAAGTTTCAGGCATTGGGGTCAAACATGAGAGGCTTATTGGATTTGCAGATATTCAGCCACAGCGATTACAAGTCTGGGAACTATTGGAAAGGAAGATTGATTGTAAGTATAAATGAAAAAAGTTAGAGGAGGAAAAAAGTTAGAGCAGGAAACAAATGGAGGTCAAATGCTCATGTGTTTCCGGTGGCAACCCCATAGCCACCCACAAAACCTCTCAACCCTAATCACTGCCCAAACAAGAGAAATTCCATGCATTGAATATGCTCTGGGGTGGAGAGGAATTTACTTATCTCTAGAGACCCTGAAATCAGATTTGATCCCATGAATTCAATGAACATTTTCCCATAAATCCCATAAACCTAAGCTTGTGCTTACAAGGAAAGGATCTAACGACAACAAGTATGAACACTCACTGTGTGCATAACATGCACCTTCACTCCAGAGCACTTCACACTTGCCACAGGACCAAGTATAAGCAGCAATGATTTGTAAAAAGCTCTTGCCAAACATTCATAGTGAAAATGAGCAACAAAAATAAAGTAATGGATGTTGCGTGAAACCATTCTGCTGCAAATCAGTTGCCTCTCAGCATCCCAGTAATTATTTAAAATTACACATTATTTATAAATGATGATCTTAAAACTGTTTACATTTATGAAACAGATGTATTTCTCCAACAGACACAATAATGCTGTGGTCACCTTAATTTTTCATTGCAAACATGATTGATGGAAATGTGAAGTTGAAATTTTCCTTACAATGATTTGTTAAATGAATTTAGTTTTAAGATTTAATATCAGTATATGAAAAAGATATAGATTCATCCTCCGCACAGATGATTTGACTGCTAGAACTGAATTCATTCACCCTACTAAATGACAAAGCACAGTACTGCAACTGTGATTGCTTTATTGTATATCTTCTGTGGAAATTAAATATTGAAAAAAAGCTTCTGGAACTTCAAACCAGTCTATAGATGGCACTGTTTTCGATGTCACATTGGATTGCATGTTATTAATCTCTTCTGGATGAAAATAGCTATTAAGTAATCAGAAACCCTGTGGAAATTGGTGTTATGTTTATATTGACTGAACAGCTAGATGGTGTCTTTGAATGTCTGCCTGCCAGACTCCATCGGAATCCATCAAATACATTGATTTAAACTGAGTTCTCTACTAACCTTCCAGGTATTTTGCCTGAAAACCTGGAAAATTATGCAGTGATGCTATTACATAAAAAGATTTGGAGGAAGGTTGGCTGCTGTATTTTTAACACTTTGATCATCCCATGTTATGTTGACTGACTAGGAAAAAAAGTTCCAAGAAGTTTAAAGGAAAGCAATATTTCCAAAGCCTTTAAAGTCCCTCCAAGGCTGGCTCCAGCTTTTTTGCAGCCCTAAACAAAATCCTATGTCAGTTGTCTTTGGCAGACAGTAAGAGCATGTCAGTACCTCAGGAGGGGACCTTGGTGTTGAAGGATTGTTACTGAGCAAAAAGTAAATAAAATAAAAAATGAAAAGTTTTGCAATTGATAAAAAAGGTATCAGTGGGTCCCCCTAGCAGTCACAGGGCCTTGTGCAGCCACATATGTGAGGCGTTAACTCTGAGTTCCTCATACACATATTGGAAATCAAAGTGTATCTCATGTTAAATAAAGCATTCTTGAGGCTCCCGAGTGGCTCACATAGTTAAAGCGCTTATTTCAAGTACAGGCTGAGCCTTACGGCTTCTGTGAGATCTTGGCGACATCATCAGCTAACAATGACGACAAATTGGCTTCTTTCCTCTGGTGATATAGGGATGAGTATTTTGGGCAGGAAGCTTGTCAGTCCTGTTATGCACTAGTGACCCTGACTAGTGAATCAGGCACCTTCGGTCTGTCTAAATAAAGCTGCGCATGACGTGTCTTCCTCTGACTTATGTCTGCATGAGCTTGGCATAGAGATTGCTCTGTGTAAAGTAGGGGCAGTTACATCACATAAGAGGAGAGATGTGTGAGTGGAGTGCATGTGTTTGTCTGCAGCCTCCTGGGTTGTCAGTGGCCCTTGCGGGGACAGGCAGTATTTATGTGACACAATTAGGCATTCCAAATTGGGTGAAAATGGGGGGAAAAAAGCATAAGGCTGTCCAAATAAAATAAATAAATGAAAAATAAAATATTCTTCATTGTTGGGTAGATGCTGCATCTACATTTTACCAGCCCATTGTGAAGATCTAATGAAAATCTGGTTATTTTCAATCTGGTTAATTCGGGTTATACACAAGGTCTGCCAGATGAGATGTTAGAGGCATTATAGAACACTAGACCAGGTCTGATAAGAGTGATCCCTAACGGAATTTTCATGTCCAGATCATGATCATTTTTCCAAAAGGCCTGAAATTATCACAGTATATGGAGGATACCAGTGACATGGAGAAACCATGAATATTTCTGAGAGAGAGTACACAGAGCACCTTGACCCTGTTAAAGGTGTACCAAGTGCTACTGAGATACTGTGTAGTGGAAGTTTCTCTGATGCCCATCAATACAATTCTATGTTTATTTGGCTTGTGTTTAAGAATCAAACTCATATACTACCCAATATGTATTTTTTCTCACTTGCCCTAAGCATTTTTCCTCAAAATGCTCAAAGCTTTCTACATGACACATGATTACAGGTAGGTGATACAACCTTATCAGGAACCTGTCTCTGCCTCTAGCCTTAGCAAAAACATGCTTTGCGTGTAAATGATAGTCACAATACCCATCTTTGAAAAATGATTTTTGTGATGCAGACTGTACGTGTAACTGTAATGTATGATCTTTCTAGTCATGTTTCTGTCACCATCCATTTGTTCATGATCCTGAATGTAGGCCATCTACTCATAGGAATTTGACAGAATTTCTGTTTATTTTTTGCCTGTGAACTAGCAGTTTCCCCTACAACAGTATTCTAACATCACACGCTTCATAATGACAGTTAAGGCAAAGCCACTTTGATTATCATCTAAGGATTTGTGTGTGTGTCTGTGTGCATTTCAGTGTTTCGGTCAGTCTAGCCTGCTAGGCAAAAATGCTTACTACTACAAGAGTCAGATTGCTAACTCTTATCTTTGGATAAGACCAACAAACAAGCGAGTAAGCTTCAACAATGTAGCACTAATGGTTACCATTGGCTAGCTAGTGATTGACTGTGACCAGCACATGTTGATAGCTGTAATTACATAATACTGTAATGTATACATAGTGTAATGCATTGTCATTGTGAAAAATTGTAGTCTCAATCTAAATAATTTCAGTTTAGTCTGCTACCATGGATTTTTCACTCTTTCCAGACTGATGAATGAGGTGAATTATAGAAGTAAATTTTAAATAAAAGATCTAGTCTAACTTTATGAAACATATTAATCAACTAATTGCTAGACCCTTAATATGCTTAGGGCTTAGTTCCTTGCCCACATTAGTCAATAATTTCAGCAGAAGTTACAAAATTATGAATTAAATTTATCAATTTAAGGTAGGACTGTAACAATTGTTATCTTTTATCAGATTTGTGATCATCTGTGCACAGCAGACTGACTGTTCAAAAATAATTGCAATATTTGCAATGAACTTGCAATGATTTATTTTAATAATTGTTTTTTCAATGTCTGGTGTTGAATACATAATAATGTGTGAAATGCCTATAAAAGCTAAATTTATAGCCGACTATGAACAAAACAGGAGATTTGCTGTAGATTCATTTGACCTCTGTTATTGGGAAACATTAAGAAATAATTTCCATGTACATTTGCATATTGTAAAAAGCTAGTTTTATGTGAAGAACATTTTACAATACATATATGCAAGTTTGCATAACTTTAAAATTGTCATTCGCCTACAAAGTCAGCTACTGAACATTTTTCCAGAAAACTCAAATAGCCTCGTTCTATTCCATATAGTGTGCTATGGTGCTAATCAAATCAAACATTTAAATAGTAAACTCTCTGGGGCACCACAAATGTTGTTAGACCATTTCACTTCACTTCATTTAGTACATTTGTGCTCATCAAGTTGACTTCATGGTGTCATGTCAATACCATTGGCAGAACATGCAATCTGTTTGCAAGCTCTTTTCATGATTGCATCCCATATGGTGCACTTAAGAAGCTTAATTGACAAGACTACTATAAATTTTAATTTTAAATTAATGAAAATTCATTAAAATTAATTGAACAAACATACTGTTGATCCTGTTGAAACCGTTCAGGTTTATATTGGTAGAAATGCCCATTTGGGTCTGACCACCAGCAGATATGGCATGTTTGACATTCATAATCTAGACCCCAAACAATGATTAGGCCTGGTCCGAAAGCCCTTAGTGCTGTATGTATTTATTGTGTATTTTATTGTGTATTGTGCATTTTTTTTTATTATGTATTGTGTATGTATGTAGTGGCTTGGGTGGTCATTTCATCTTCTATGTTTTCTCTCTTCTATGTTGTACAATGCTCATGTAAAGCACTTTGTGACTTATGTCTGTGAAAAGCACTATACAAATAAATTTTACTTACTTACTTACTGCCCACTGATGTAATGGTACACATTAGTAGATTAGTACACATTTGTACATGATTTGCTTTGCAGACACTCTTATCCAGAATGACTCACATAGCTTGCATATCATCATTTATTATGCTGGTGGATATTTACTGAAGCAATTTGGATTAACTGCCTTTCTCAAGGGAGTAACAGCAGTGCCTCACCTGGGACTTTAAGCAGCAACCTTAGGGTGCCAGGCCATGCTCCTTTCCTCTACAACACATTGCTGTCACATGAAGAGTATGCGATTTTTGAAGTCTTGTACCCTTGTATCCCTTTTCCTGCAGTATCCCAGAGGCCCATGGCCTCTCCAGCTACAGCATGCCGGAGAGGATCGCTCTCATCACCTTCCTGTCCCTCGTCATGCTCATGAGTGTCCTGGGGAACCTTCTGGTCATGGTGGCAGTCTGCAAGGACCGGCAGCTGAGGTTAGTCTTGCTCTCCTAACTGAAACGTGGAGTAGTGTTGTTTTTTTTTTTGCCCTGCTGAGCTACTTTAGCCTGTTTTGAGTGCTTAAAGTAACAGATTATAGTGGGCTAATGTTTGTGGTTCTCAGGTCTGCTAGGACCTGGATTAACATGTATAGTCAACACCCTCCATTTCTGTATCCATGTACTTATAATGCCTCTGTGATGCTTCCAGTGACAGCGGGACATGAGTTGTGTTGAGCTTATCTGTTGTCTTGTGAAATTCACCCTGAACGTTAATTAGGCTAATAGCATAATTATCCCCAACTCAAGCTCCTGGAGGGAAAGCAATGCATCTCAATTAGTAAAAAAATGGGTGTACAGATGAAGCCATGCACCCATTCAACATCAATGATCAACTGTTAACTCAATGTTAATGATCTTAACCATGATCAGCACATGATGATAACAATTAAATGTGATGCATGGTTTCTGTGAAAGATGGTATGGTCTTCAGTCCAAGACCCTGAGAGTACACAGTCCTTTGCCTGGTACATATTAAATGTCCTCTCATTCCACTCTGTTCGTAATGAGTGAATACTTATTGCTCTTGACAGGTGGAGATAGAGAGAGCAAACAGTGATTCACAAAGAA
This sequence comes from Megalops cyprinoides, assembly GCF_013368585.1. Classification (NCBI taxonomy): domain Eukaryota; kingdom Metazoa; phylum Chordata; class Actinopteri; order Elopiformes; family Megalopidae; genus Megalops; species Megalops cyprinoides. The sequence continues at coordinate 20,499,530 of NC_050598.1, read as the reverse complement.
GGGTGCCACCAGAGAGATAGCTTTGAAATCACATAGAGGAATCGTTTAACTTCACAGTCTCAGCCCCAGAGCTCACTGTGAATAACAGCATTGTACTGCACAGTAGAAGGAGGCTGTTTCTAGAAAGATCCTAATATTTATTCAAATGTTAACTAACTGAAGGCTGTAAAGAAAATGATTTATCTCTCTTGTTTGAATCACTTGGCTTGGCTTGTAAAGTGGATTAGTCCCAATCTGCATGACTATACACTACCTTTACAAGCCAGTCCCTTCCTTATTGTGACAAATCATTTGTGTGTCCTGTGTTATATTTTGCTACTCTTTTGCTGCCTGGTTGATAACCTTTCATTTTGCTTCATCAAATAACATTTAATAAACATTTAATGATGCAAAAACCCTCTCAGCCACACAAGGTACATTGCTGGTAAGGGGAGTAAAATTATACATTTAAACCCCTTAATGTTTCTTTACACCTCTACTTAAGGGTGACAGAATTAAGACATCCATTAGACTGAATCCTCACAACATCACAACAGTTTAGGCTAACAGCCTGTTGTATATGTCTTTTTCACATAGTTCATTCAGAGTGTTAAAACACTGCTGCTAAGGCCCCACTGCTGTCCTACCATGTTTTGGTTAAATGACAGGGCAGTTCTAGCTTGGTCCAAAGTTCTCTCAGCGCGCTACAAATAGATTTCTTTTTTAAGTGGCTTTCACAGCCAGTTACCTCACCCTGCATTTTATTAGTCATTAATGGAGTGTGTAGAGGTCTGGTCTCTCTCAGGGAGAGCAAAATGGGGCTGACACCCCAGTGGCAGTTTACCCTCTGACTATACACAATACACAGTGCTGCCATACCCTTTCTTTCTTTCTCTCCTTTTTTCTCTCTCCTCTTCTCTCTTCCTCTCTCTCTTTCTTTCGGTCTGTCCCTGTTCCTCTCTTTTTTTCTGATGCACTTGTGAGACTCTCTCCTCGGAAATGGTATTGCTTTTCTTATGAGATTGATCTGTGTACGCAGAAGGTTTAGGAAATGATTGGACTGGGGCAGTGGCACATTCTTGATGGCATACTGTATCCTATCACTGTATCATTTGTGTCACTAAGAAACACATTTCATGGGAATCAAAGTGGTCTGCTATTACAAGAAATGTTCCCATGAAGTGGAAAGCAGGTGGCAAGACAGATAATTTTCTTTTGGCCTCTGTTGCCATTTGATACTGAAGGCAGGAATTCATCCAATTGAGTTATAATTCAATTCACATCTGTACAGTTCACCCAAGAAATAGGTTTTATTGAACACAGATGTGTTTTAATTCTGTGAAAGGATCGATGCGTCTCTGAACATGCAGATGTAATTGTTACTCACTCACAAATTAATTTTACCCACTTCCAAAAACATTGTCTTGGCAGAACCTATGCTAGCCTAATCATTCTGCAAGTTGCATGCTTTCGAGTGACATTCTTACTATACAAACAATCATGTGCTTTCAATCAAAGTGCTCATAAAGTGTGTATGTTGATATTTGCTTAATTTCTCAAGTTGTTTACTTGCATTTTCATTTTTGAAAAAAAAAAAAGAAAATACATTACCCCTGAGGATTTCACAAATACAGTACGTTTCACCCATAATACCACCAATGATGTAACTGTACAGTGAAACCCCCTAATGGGATGCCTGCAGCACTTTTATAATATGCCTTATTACCATGGAGGATAATGCCATGCTAGACCTACAGTATGCACCTATTTCACCAGTTTCACCAAGATTTGTAACATGTAGAAGTCTCTTGTAGCCTTTGTGAAGGAAGAAGAAATGTTTATGGAGCTTAACACATTCACACGTTCACATGTATTAAATGCCCTCAGGCACTCAGCTGAACAAACTTTGGTATGTGTATTGATCATGTTTTATGTGTGCAGTTTAGGGAAAACAGACGTTAGGGATGGAAAGTGTTTCTTAATAGTTTAGTTGAACTTGAACTGGTGTGTTTCTTGCATGCCTCACAAAATGTATACACTAGATTTCTTTAGGTGTGATCTTATGTACTCTCTTTAGCAGGTCTCTAAAGACACCCTTATGTAATTGGCATGTAAACAAATGTTTCAGATGAACATTTTCATAGATGTAGCCACTTTTTAAGTAGCATTTAGAAGTATTTAGCATTAGTTTAGAATAATGAATATTGTAAAAAGCAATATAACATTTCTTTTTCTAAATGGAACATTAACAAGTTAGGGCCACATTTCCCACCATAGCGTACACAGTTTAAAAAAAAAAAAAAAAAAAGTTTCTCTTCCTAAAAAAAGTTTCTCTTCCTAAAGTTTCTCTTCCTAAAATGTGACATTTGCAGTTGCCTCTCATGTGAAGTCATCAGATTTATTGTGCATTTGGATTATTTTGTAACTGTATTTGATCATTTTACTGTGATGTAGCTAGCAAATATGGCAGGTGTTTCTGTGATTATTTCTCAAGAGAACTTGTGAATAGCACACTGGTGCAAACCCTTGTTTGTTTTAATTATGCACATTTAGTCTCATCTGCCAACACGATCATTTTGGATAATGATTTTCACCTTAACAAAAAAATATATAGTGGCCTATACCCTAAGCCTTAGTGAAACTGTTTTATTATGTAGTTAAAAACTATAAACTATATTGTATGTAGCGCACACACACATACACACACACACACAGTAAAAGTAATGAAATAATTGGACCAATTAAGGGTAATTGGTGGGAATAATAACCCACAATAATAATCCACCTGCCCTTCAGGAGCTGATTTTGACATGTCAGGTGCCTGTATATTCTGGAAGAGAAGTGACACATTCAGAAATCAAGGCATCATAAAATTATGAGGTTGTGGTTGATATGTGTTTTTCTCCAGGAACATCAAGACCAATTACATCAGCAATATAACAGCTAATAATGTTCAAACAATGTTTTCTTAAAGTTCAAAAACACCCACAAATGCTTTGCTTAGGCTTTTATTATGCTTGGATGCTGCTGGCTCGTCTAACACCACCATCATTTTATGTAATCCTTGTCACTTTAAGAGGAGAAACTGTTAAGCAACTGTTACTGTTGCTGTTACTGTCACTGTTGCAAATTTGGTTATATTCCAAGCCATAGTGAAGTCATTTTATAACTATATTTATAGTTTAAAATTTTATGCAAATTGTAAACTATATATTTTTGTAATACAAGCCAAAGAAATCTCAGTCCATGTACCTAATAACAAAATAATATTGATTTAAACCAACCCATACCCCAGGGAGAAATGTTGGCAAAATTTGTTGTAATGGTACAAACAGCCATGGCACAGCTCATTTTTCTTGTTGCTGGTATGCCACCCTTCCTGTTTTATCCAAACCTCTTTTTTATTACGTGTTATTTTTTATCTGTTTTGAGCAAAATGAGACATTTGCCACTGAACTACATACTTTATATTCCAAAAAGCTATAACTGCCTAGTTATCTAAGTGAAGCTAATATTGAGATACCAAACAAATAAATTACAAAGAATCTTTTGTTGTGAAATTCCTGTGCGGTTTAAATCTGTACATGTAACTGTATGATTTGACCATGAAGGTCATTGGTGCAAACAGTAACCCCCATGCTCATCTGCCCTTCAGGAGCTGATTTTGACAGTCTTTGATATAAGTTACTTCACCTTTATATTGTAAAAGGAGGTGACACATTCAGATATCAAGGCGTGATACAGCTGTGAGGAGGAGGTTAATGTGTTTTTCTCTCCAGGAAAATCAAGACCAACTACTTCATAGTGTCTCTGGCATTTGCGGACCTCCTGGTGTCGGTGTTGGTGATGCCCTTTGGGGCCATTGAACTGATCCACCAGAACTGGATCTACGGGGAGACATTCTGTTTGGTTCGGACCTCCCTAGATGTACTGTTGACCACAGCTTCCATCCTGCACATGTGCTGCATATCGCTGGACAGGTGAGCACAAAATCTCTACAACATTACCAGAGTATTGTACATTAACGATGTGGCTGGTTATGGTACTGTCTTTTTGCCTGGATTGCTCATTAATGGTGTGCTGGACCTATGTCGCTTTATGTGGAGGCTGGAGATGTTCCAACCCACTCAGGGCAATGAGTGGAAATTACCTTCATTGAATTAGTTTCATTGAATTATCTAGACAGCTTTGAGCTGCTCTCTTGGATTGTATAAGACTCCCGCCCCCTGCAATTACAACCTTTCAATGCGCTGGGGTCAGAAGGGCAGATGCAGGAGAGAGATAGCATTTAGCAGGATCTAAAGTAGCCTGCTATTGCATCTAACTCTCATACTTGTGCTCTCTCTTTCCCCTTCCTCATCTGTCTGCACAGAGATCAGGCTTAGGGGTTCAAAAACAGGACAAAAGATGCAGACTGCAGTGTTCTACTGGCAGTCGCTTTTGACTTTTGCAAAATATTGTCAGTTGCTGTGCTATTGCGTGTGCTTATTTCTTCAGGCTTAACCACCTGGAAGTGGTTTTTCTGGAGGGCTGACTTGTACATTTGGTTGCTGTGGTCCTGGATCTGCGATATTCAATGCAATCTGTTTTGTACAGATTTTGTTGGATCCCAGTTGTGTCGTCTATCAGCTGTTCAGTGTTGCACAATTCAGGTCATGTAATAATGCTCTCGTGCGTCAAGCTCTGGGGGGGGTAGTTCCAGTAAAGGGGGCTCCTGGCAAGCTGTTATTGCAGTCATGAATCTTGAATGAGTGAAGCAGGCTCCTCTTTGGTCATTTCACAACCTATTTGCCGTCGTGAGTGTTAACAGTGAGGGAGGGAAGTACAACACAAATGCTCCTGTGTCTGCAAGCCCTATAGGCAGTCGCTTAGCTCATAAAACAATATTAGCCATGTCATTTCATTTTAAAATGCGTGAAACATCAGGCGCCTTGTCCCCGAAACAGCTCTCCACTCTCATGTTTCCACCTTCCCCCTTAGGCTTTGAATGCTCAAATCATATTTCTTGGATGAGTCCTTTCTATGGAGTGCAGTGCTTTGGGATGCGGGAGGAGGCTAGGCAGAAGTATTGTCTGTTGCTGTGATTGGCTCTTTGCTACTGTTTTGAGCTGTCTCAATCTCAAAGACCTACCAAATTATTTTTGAGGTTAATAGTGCTCGATTGCATGTTTCCAGTTTGTAAAAGGATCTTCGGTTTTCTCAGGCAGTACCTTTCTAAATATTATACACTCCTACAAAACTAAACTGATATAAACACATATCTATTCATTTTGTAAGAATGACAGTAATGCAAAAAGCTCTATTGTTTTTTTTTTTTGCCTGGTTGTTAGTTAGTATTACTGCATGTATTTTGTAGAAACTGAAAGTACCTGATGAATCTGTTATGATGTGTTTATTAATAATTATGAATTCAGAATCCAAGGTTGCTCAGGATGGTCAGTGAAAGACAGAAAATATATATTTCACCCACTTCTTAGAGGCCAAAATTCTGTACTTGGGGTGGTTGTCTCTCCTGTCCTCTAAGGCTTTTCAAGGTGCTTCTGAGTTTGAAGCCTTGCATGAGGGAATTGTTTTCACCCAGTCTTCCTGGAGTGTATCTTGTGTATCTTGTTAGTATGAAAAGAATGCTTTTGAATGATTTCCATGGCATCCAATGAGATGATTGATTGCGGGGTTGATTGATAACAAGGCAAAAGAAATAGCAATTTACTCGGCGCCCTGTCGTTGATCCTCACCGCTTATATTTTGTAAGCCATCCATAAGCGTGAAGTAAATGGGGTTTGGTTCGATGTGGTTTCATAAATACCTTTTGTGTGTTATCAGAAGTGTGGTCAGCAGCCTGTGTCTGGGCTGGCCTGCGTCTTATCTTGTGCTGAATCACAGACAGAACCCTCAGGGCAAGATAAGAGCGACTTTGCCATCTGAGATGTAAATGTCACCTCAGGCTGAAACTGTCGGCCAGCCTAGAGCGAAACTGCAGTCGCATCCAAAGAAAAAAAAAAAAAGTCAGACCCTTGAAGTCAGATGATTAATCTCTTGCATGTTGCTGGCACAACAAGATACTTTAAGGTGATACAAATGGTAACATGCTTACATGCACCTAACATAGCATAACATCCCGAAGGAAACTGAGAGCACATACTTTGACAATGTTGTGGTGCTTCAGTGCTTCCCTTCCCAAACTGTTGAGATTTACCTTGAATAAAAATAGATTTGTTTTATATCATTGTATTGCATCAGTCAGTGAGATTAAGGTTAGATGTTTTTTTTGGGGGGGGGGGGCTGTGGCAGACATAGGATGCCATTCTCATTTAGTCTGAGACTTGTACCATTTTCCCCCAAGAGGCAGAAGCTGTTAGTTTTACAGGAATGCTTTATGAGGTGGACAGGGACTCCTCGGGATTTAAATTGAGGCCACTACTGCCGGAGCAATGTAGATGATGGTGAAAGTGGAGGCTTTGACAGAAGCTGAAAGCTTAAAAGCTTGAGGATACAGACCCATTCACTCACTCACAGATGGTGAGTGAATCAAAATGAAAGGACCAAAAATAGCAATAGTGACCGGTGGTTAAATCTCCAGTAGGTTTAGTGAAGACAGGCTAATTTCAGATACTTTGTCTCCTAGCAGACTGACGGAGAGAGAAGAGGAGGAGCCACTTTCTTAATAGCTGCTTGTGTTTATGTAGTGTGGGGGTTGGGGGTGGAGGGGTGACGTAGGTTCCACAAAATCTTCACAGAAATTCATCCGCCCTCTGCAAGAGAACTTGGGAAGAGGAGTGCTTGCAATTAATGTGCTCTGAATGTCAACAAAATTTTAACACAGGCTTTTGCTTAATCTTTGAGGTCAAGTGCTTATACAGTGCGCATTAGTCTTATGTCAGCAGATAGCTTGTGGTGTCTTGCAGTTTTCCTGCGCATTTTCCCAATATTATATCTCTTTTCCTGCTCTTGATCCCACACACAAGAAATAAACACAACTTGTTCGTGTAACCATGGGTTTTGATACAGAGCAGTAGTTACATTCTGCCTAAAGAAAAATTGCAAGCAGGCTGTCATTCAGCAGCTTCCATGGGTGTCTGAGGGATGTTTCTGCTCTTGGACAAGCCTCTGGAGATGGGACCAGGCGCCAGGTGGGCAGCATGCCAGATGAACCCTGTCACCTTCACCAGCATCCAGGTGAAAGTGCATTGCACGAGCTCCCTACTGACAATCCAGTAGGCTCAGACTGCTGTGTACCCTGGCCTGTGGGTATGTTGTGGGGTCCGTGTGGTGGAAACAGCGCTGTTCCTTTTGTTATGCTTGGATGGCTTGCATGGCTCCTGATGGCAGTGGACCAAAAAAAAAAAAAGCTCTACAATTTCAGGGCTCACAAGAATATAGTTTTCACAGAAGGAGGACACAAGGCACAAGACTTTATTCAGAGGAGAAACTTTTTTTTAAGTGTTAGCCAAATGGCTCAATCGGGAAAACGGGGGTGGGCCCGGAGCATCTGTTGTGAATTTTTTGAATGGCAGCTGCAGTTGCTGTAAGGGAGCTGATTGCGGATATTATGTCAGCTCTGTTCTCAAGAGTCACGCAGAGTTGCGAACATAAGTGACATCAAGGGTGTGAAAGTCAGTGCTTCGCTTCCAAGCATGGAGGACACAATGAGATGTGTGTATTGTATTGCAGCGGGCCTCTGCCGTTTGCAGCTCTGTATGTCGTGGAGTGAAGAGCACATGCCAGGAATATCACACAGAATGGTTACAGCAGTGCAGATAAACACTAACCTTGGCAGGGCCCACAGAAGTGACAGATCTGGGTCAGTTCAGAATGAAATCTCTGTCTGGGTAGGAATGACAGCAGTGAGAACGGTCGTTTGCAGCTTCCTCTCTTGACGGCAGGAGAGTCATTCATCCAGAACAAAGGCTTCAGTCCCTAAACAGAACAATCAACACAATCGCACCTATTTCTCTTAAGATTTTATGGACTCTGTTGAATGCGGAGTATGACTCAATGAGCACTTTAAAGGCTCATTAAAGGCAATGGTTTTAAAACGGATACATTCAGAGTGTGTACACCATTAAAAATATTATAAAGCTGGGACATAATACTGTGCTATGGAAATAAAAACAACTGTAGCATAAAGATTATGGTGAGTTATGTCATTGCCAGACAATACATGGCAGGGTGGATTGTCAGTAAGCTTGGATTTGGAATACATTGGTACCTACTTTGGTTTTTAAAAAAAAGGACAAAAAAGGATGGAATGGTCTGAGAAGATGGTTCTTATAGAAACTCTTTGGTGGGGAGAGTAGGGGGACGCACCAGTCTATAATTGGCAAGTGAGGGGAAAGAAAAGATTGTGGCTTGCAAAAAGTGACATATCATTTAAAATGCACATGGCTACAATGAGAGGTATCCTCCACACCTGAGACATTAGCAAAACAAATTAAGTAAAGACTACAAATTTTAAATCTTAATCAAAAAAGGTCAAATGGCTGAGGAAATAGTGTTAGTACTCAATACATGCTATGAGTCTTACATACCTTTGTTAATGTATTAAACTATGTTTGAAGCAAAGTGCAATTCTGTAATACAGTGGTGAACTTAATAATGATAACTGGTATTTGTGTAGATGGAAGGTAATCATGTCTTGAACTGTCACACCAAGCTACAGCTTCTCACAGCCCCTCAGGCCAGAATACTGTGCACTGAACATTTGCCATGGCTACAGCTATTTAGAAAGCGTTGGTGGGATTAAACATACTCCTAATTCTTTAAAAATGCGTTGAACGTGTCTTTACCCTATGAGTGTTTTAAAAATACTTTTGATTACTTTTGTTCACCCATTTAAGTGTAGTTTTGTCTTAATGGAATTTTCAGTTAATTTAATGACTTTTAGTTAAACTGTAATGGTAACAGCGGGGTTTCCACAGTATCTTACAGTATGTCTGAATAAATGGATAACACAGTGAAATGTGCAATTAAAACTAAGAACGTTTTAGCAAGCATCTCTCCCTGGTTGCCATGGTCACATTGCCATGGAAACCTAAAGTCCCTCACAGTCTTTGGCGACTGGAGCTGAAGGTGGGCCCTGAGATGGTAGGCCCGATTTTTATGGTCAAATAGGAAAAGCAGTGCCCTTTTGTATAATGCACTCACCATTTTAGCACAAACAGTTCAAAAATGTGCAGAATTTTTTTTCATTCTCTGAAGTGCATGAGTCTTGAGCTGTACTTGTCAAACAAAAGATGAAAAAGGAGTGGAAGTTGGGGTCAGGGTAAGGCCATCTCTGGCCAATAAAGATGCTTGTACTCACATTTTTATGTTGTGGCATATGACAATTAAAAATAAAAACAGACTTTCTGTGGGTATAGCATCCAACACAAAGTAATTAGCTTAAGTGTGAGTCAGTTTTGTGTATATCCATCTTCATAATTTTCATATTGTTGTATTTAGACACATATTGAAAGATATGCTTACAACATCATTTTCCGTTTGCCCTGATTGTACTGTACTGAAATCCCAGTTCGTCCTTGTGTTTACACAAGGAACCATCATGGAAATGAGGCCCAATGTGTTTGTATGAGTCTAGCTTGAGAACTAAAAATTTTTCCATTTCCAGACTTCAAGGACAAACAGTAAGTAATTGTAAGATTATGAATGTCAACATCAAGATTAGTTTGTTAGTGTCAACATTTTGCTGCATTGGTTTGTATTCTAGGTTAATGGTACAATACATTTAGGCCATCTTATTAATTGCCACTGTAAATCAGCTTCCACAATAATCCATTTTTCCCAAAGGTGTGTGATTTAATATTAATATATTTAGATGTTAGGCCATCCAAAATGAGCATGTGTATACACCACAAGGGAACCCTCTCACACGCATTATCTCTGATTTATATTTGTATTCTTCTCATGCTTTATTCCCCTTAATGCAACCTCAGCTCGTCTCACCCTGACAGCCTCTGTACTCACACAGGAGCGCTGAGGTGTGACGAATGCAATCGTCCGATAAACTCGCACGTAGTCAACGGCGATGTTTTTTTCCGCTGCAAGTCACACAGCGCGCTACAGTGAAGTGGCTGCTCGTTGGAGGACAGACGCTACTCCACTGACACGAACTGAGCAACTAGTTGCCCGATGAAACGGAGTGGAACTTGATACCAGTAAGACGAGCGGTCCCTGATGATATATGCGCCCTTCCCCTGGCAGGATGAAGCCAGTTTGTTCCACCACTGTGGAACTGCTGTGCAGCTCCTTGTCCAGGCTCTTGTCATCAAGACTGGACTACTGCAGTGCTCTCTTGGCTGGCCTACCTGCATGTACTATTAAATCTCTGCAGTTGATACAGAATGTAGCTGCACGTCTGGTTTTCAACCAACCAAAGAGGGCTATGTTACACCTCTCTTGGTCTTGCTCCACTGGCTCCCTGTAGCTGCCCACATCATGTTCAAGGCCTTGATGCCTGTGTACAGGACGACCAACAAAACTGCCCCTAAGAACCTGGACTCACTACTGCAAGCCTGTGTTCCCTCCTGACTGATACGTTCCGCTACCAAACAGCGTCTGGTGGTCCCGTCGCATCATGGCGCAAAATCACTATCCAGACCTTTCTCCGCCATTGTCCCCCAATGGTGTAATGAACTTCCACACTTCATACATTTTTGCCTAGTCCCTCTCTGTCTTCAAGAAACATCTGAAGACACAGCTCTTCTGCTCTCACCTGAGCACCTGAACCTCTACTACCTAAAGGAATTTCTCATGTCTCGAAACTGTTTCCTACTAAACTAAACTAAAAAAAAATGAAATGTAATGGTTTAACACACTCGTTATCTCTACCAGCTAGCTTGTTCCTTGTCTGGCCAGCCATTGAAACCTGGTCATGCAGGGCTTCTAATATTGTTGACTTCTTATAGTTTTTTGCTTGTGTTGTACTGTGCCTTACTTGTAAGCTGCTTTAGATAGAAGCATCTGCCAAATGAATAAATGTAAATGTAAGCTCCTGGTTATTGTTCAATGGTGCTAGGTGAGCATCTTATGACTGAGATACCCAGGAGCCCTGTAGCATTTTATTTCTAAGCACTGGAAGGAAACTGTTTTAGTTACATATACATAAATGTTTGGTTTTTTCAGGTGTGTCTAAGAGTATTCATTGTGTATTATATCAAACCATGTATAATCTAACCCTTAATATATTCTACAGCAACTGTTCCTCATCTGAGGATAAGAGTTCAATTTGTAGAAATCATTCTCCATGGCGATAGTAAAATATTACTGCGATAATCCTACTGATTATTTTACTTTGACAAAAGCACTGTTACTTTCATCTTTGGCAGCCACACCATCTTAAAATCAAAGCAACAAATTACATTCATTACCCTTGGTGTGAAAAACAACAAGGAATGTTGCCAACTACTTAAAAAATGAATGTTGCCTGGATATGATTTTTATGTTGTTGGACAGCTGAGTGGATTACAGTGCTTTAAAACGTTGTCTGGCAATGTCTTTATCTATCCCTGCGTGTGTGTTTTGATACTGGGGGGTCAGAGTGGAAAAAATCTCTCACCAGCCTTTTGGCCCTTTCCCTGAAGGTATTAAACATAAGAAATTGTGGCATTTGGATATTATGGTGATTGGTTCTCATTGGCTGGAAAAAAAGAGTATTTCCTGCAGTATTGAGCACTGAACCCTGAACCAATGTATAGAAGGGGAAACACATAACAGAAGGACTTAGATTTAAAACTGAGAAGGTCCTCTTGTTTGATTCTGTCAGAGAATGATGCATTGTGCTCATAGAAGTATGGGCGGCGTGGGTGAAACTGAAACTTGAAAGAGCAACTGTGAATTGTTGAGAACTGAAAATGAAGCTATTAGAATAGCTGTTAGGAGGCAACACAGGGGGACTGATGAGTGCATCAGCAGGGGGTTGCGTTTAACAAGGCTACAGGTGCAATGATGACACATATCAGCGTTGGAAGGGTTGTGCTCAAATGAACCGAGCATGAAGTGTGACAGGATCCTTTGGTGTGTAAGAAAGGGCAGGAGTCATTAGCCGTATTATTATACACATAGACCCTGGCATCACACTGAGACCACTCTCTTTCAAAAGGTTGGAGATCACACATCCTGGATTCTGCTCTCACATTAATCACTATTTCAATAAACAGGGATTCATCACAAGTCCTTTTTCGTTTTCCATTTCACAGAGCAAACCTTCCAGAAAGGCATATGTTCCCCCAAACCATTTTATTCTCATAACGGTGCCTGTTTTCTCTTCCCAGGTACTATGCCATCTGCTGCCAGCCTCTGGTCTACAGGAATAAAATGACACCTATGAGAGTGGCTCTCATGTTAGGAGGATGCTGGGTAATCCCGACATTTATATCCTTCCTACCCATAATGCAAGGCTGGAACAGTATTGGAATAAACCATTTGGTGAGTTGTAAATGAAAATGCATGTCCATACAGCTGTGTCCACTCAGGACTTTTCTTTCTCTATCTTTCTTCATTAGACTAATTCTCAGTATTTTTATTACAGCAGAGAAACACATGCAAACATCTCTACTATTATGTTCACCATTTTGAGCACCATCCAAGTCTCATTTAATTTTTGAATTTCTCTGTCTTTGATTTTAAGATTTTTTTCCAATAAAATGTAGTTGGATGTAATGCTTTAGATTTGTTTGAAAAAAGAAATGCAATACATACCTGACATCACCTGAAATTCTCTTGGATTTACCACTGTCTCAGTTAAGTTCAGGAAAAAATTCTGGAGGTATAAGCTTTGTCAGCGCTCTCAGCCATTTAGTCAGTCATGACCGTGCTGAAAATAACTGAGTGTGTAGAATTGTTATTCTGTTACTTCTCTGGAAACAAATATGACTTGCATATTTCCGGTGCAAAGGCATCCACATATTGCAAGTAAAGCAAGTATTTGAAAATACTATTTTAAAGCAAGTATTTAAAATAATTTGAAAATTACTTGCTGACAATATCAAAGGTGAATGTGCTATTATGCATGCAAATGTGTAATACTCTTAAACTGTGTCACAGCCAAACAGTGTGGCAAAACAGGCAATTCAGAGAGTCCTACCTAATCATTGTTGGTTGAATAAAGCTAAAGATGTACGAAGCCCTACAGAAAAAAAAAAAATGTCTTAAAACGATGGCCTTAACAAAACAATGGGATAGCCTACAGTTTTAGGTCCAGAAATACCAACAAAAAAAACCACAGCTTGCATTGATTAAATATTTATGTGCATTTTTTTTTTAAACCGGAGGCATATATACACAAAAACAGTGGTTTATGATAAAAGGAATGAATCAAAACAATATACTACAGAAGGCAGGAGATAAAAATTGCCTATTAAATTTTACTTTGCAAAGCACTTAAACATTGTTCCCAGAAACAAAGGGATTTGATAGCCTAAGGAATCAAAATTTATCACCTCTTCTGCCATTTGAGTAATCTAGTCCATCAAAATCATTTACACCCACCTAAATAAGACTGGAGAAAAAGTTTCATCAAATTCTATGAACATATTGGGTAGCAACAGTGCACTTCATGTATCAAATTCAGTTTTTCCAAAATAACAACAACTACAAAACACTTGTAGAGGAATAGTGGAGTCTTTAGCTGAGAGTGTGGCCATAATCACAGTGACTAGGGGTGGATATGTAAAATCATTATGAACACATCTGTTTGCATTTACTTTACAGATGTGATAAATCAGATTCCATTTAGAACCAGTGCTATAATGCTCACAGCATAGCTCTGATATAAAAGATGATGACTGATCCGAGCAAATATGTAAAATCTCATTCAGTGTATTGAGATTATCATTATGAATATTATAATAGAGATTGATTGCACAAAACTGGTCCGTGAGATACCATTAAACGCTGTGTTTCAATTACTAAGCAATTGAATATGTACAAAAGGCTTTTAGTTTTCACAGAAGTAGAGCCTTTTTCAGCTTTGCCCTTTATCTCTTGGGCTTAATTTACACAGCGCACCAGCAATCTGCGCTCTTGAGGAAGGGAGCCTTTCTGCTGTAGCTGTTCTGCATTGCACTGTTGATGAAATACCCTTTCAAGTGCTCTTTTTAAGGAAACCAATTTAAATGTTGACCTTGCCTGTTTGAATAATCGCAAGTCAAATATTGATAGGTTAGCACTGACATGATATGGTCTTGTGACTTGTCACTACTGTATATTCACTACTTTGATAGTTAAATTGCAGATTTACGACAGAAACAGCCCCAGCATTGTTGTGTGTTCCGAAAATCTTCGGTTAGCAACGCTGTTTATCTTTGAGCTTTATCACATGTCATCAGACAGATGCAATGGGCACTATAAACGTTAATCCCGTAAAGCAGCTCTGTGACATGAAGATCAATGGAAATCAGTTTGGATGGAGGTCGGCTCTAAAACTCTTGACCCCAATACCTCAGCTGTACCTTTGCCTTCCGCTCTCTGTGATGCCTCGCCCAAGGAGCACGGGCTCATTATGCAAATGGTTTCTATTTCGGACTGCAAAAGTAAACAGCATGGTTTGATAACGAGAGACATCAGGCAAGCGTCCACATTTACTGACTGGTCTTCTCAAAGGGGCTAATTAGCTGTGTAATATTGCACATAGCCAATATTGTAGATGCAGAATAATCCCAGTAATGCAGCTCCTCACAAAAGGACATTTGTTTATGGCTCATCCCATTGGTCTTTCTCAAAAAACATAGGTTTTATGGGCACACAGACTTAATTTGATGGGAGCTTGGTGAAGCTTGGTGTTGGGAATTGAAAGAAATGTATGAATGGTCATTTTGTAAAAAGCGTAGTCTTTGTATACACGTTGATTTGATTTGAAAGTGGCTTGTGGAAATTGGCTTGTGGAAATTGAAAGAAATGTATTAATGGTAGTTTTTGTAAACCAAGTTTTCCAGTATGTATGGTGCATACTCTCAGAAAATGAAATCAATAATGAGAGTGCTGTCAGACTTCATCCAATCTTTTTTTGGATCTTAAAGAAACAGAGAGCAATGACTACATTAAAGCATTCCATATTGATTCTCCATTGCAGCAGACATCTCTGAAAGGTTGAGATTGATGGACTACATTCTAAATTGTTGACAGAAAGTTTCTGTTTTAGTTTTAATAGGTTACATAGTGTCTTATACATAACTACTTAAGGGCTTATGCACAGATATTGTGCATATCACTGTACAGCTGAGAGTACCATTTAAAAGATGCAGACACAGTGCCATTGAGCATGGTATAATTGTAAAAGGTGAGCTTTTCCTTCCACATTCTTCCACTGAATACTGCAGTCACATACAGTATAAAGCCTTGTACAAATACCTTTAACTGTTAATTCATTAGATTGAATTCTATTAAAACACCATTCCTCTCTTTTCTACCAATACAAAATGACTCTGTGGAGAGAGCTCTTAGCTTCTGCTATTTAGATAAGAGAAATGTAGACTTAAGAAATGACAACAAATAAAAAATTGTTTATGAATTTATACACAGTATGCAACATCATGCAGAGATCATTATAGTAGTACTGTTAAGTAACATTGTGAGCAGTATATTGTAATTATTTGAATATCTACACAGTCAGATAATACAAGCTTGCATTTTTACCTGATCACAGCTTGGGGGAAGGTATGTATGTGAACCTCTTTGACAAGACCTTGGCTTCAGGGAGCAATAAAGAAGATCAATGCTGATTGCAAATGAGCCAAGGTCTTAACTCCTAACTTTAATTAATGAGGTCAGTTTTCATCCTGGCATGATGAAAACCTTATTTATATCATATGATTGCAGGCTTTATGTAGGATGCTGCTACTCTATAAAGGAATTGTTAAGGTTATTAATAATCTTCACAACATGGAGTAGCGATAGAATAACATGCTGCTAAAAGGTATGTGTCTTACCATGTCCTCCTCCACTGATATCCCCAGCCATGTTATTAAATCTTGTATTAAGTCTTGTTTTGTGTGTGTGTCGTATGTGTGTATATGTGTGTGTGTGTGTGTTTGTGTGCGTGGGTGTGTGTGTGCGCATGTGGGTGTGTTTATGTGTGTGTGTTGTGTGTGTGTATGCCTTTGACCCCTTGGTAGATAGAGGAGCGCAAGTTCAGCGGGGACAGCAATGGGACGCTGTGCGTTTTCATGGTGAACAAGCCCTACGCGCTGACCTGCTCGGTGGTGGCCTTCTACATCCCGCTGGGCCTGATGGTGCTGGCCTACCAGCGCATTTACGTGACTGCACGGGAGCACGCCCGGCAGATCAGCATGTTGCAGCGGGCGGGCGGGGCCGGCACCTCCTCCTCGGACAGCGCCGACCACCAGCGCAACCACCGCATGCGCACCGAGACCAAGGCCGCCAAGACGCTCTGCATCATCATGGGCTGCTTCTGCCTCTGCTGGGCGCCCTTCTTCATCACCAACGTGGTGGACCCCTTCATTGACTACACGGTGCCGGACAAGCTGTGGGCCGCCTGCCTGTGGCTGGGCTACATCAATTCCATGCTCAACCCCATCCTCTATGCCTTCCTGAACAAGTCCTTCCGCCGTGCCTTCCTCATCATCCTCTGCTGCGGCCACAAGCGCTACCGTCGGCCCTCCATCCTGGGCCCCGGGGCCCCCTGCACCACCACTCAGATTAACGGCTCCACTCACATGCTCAAGTAGGTGCCCCCGTTCATACACTGTTACACTCCTGTTGCTCATGGTAGCCTCTGTCCAAAGGGCGCCTTGACAGCCACCCCAAACAGACACAATCCAGCAATTTTTTTTATTCTAGCTAACCTAAAATACCTGAGACATTCATATGCATAACATAATTGCTACATATAGTCTGTATCAAAAGAATCATTTCAACACAAGGTTGTTCTGTCAAGGCACAGGCATAGACTCAAACGCAGACCTGGTGCATTCAGGTTCCAAGAGGTTTATTAAGAATCACAGGGCAAGTTCGTGGTGACAGAACAGGCAGGGTCAAAACCGGGAAGGCAGTCCAAGGCAGAGCAAACAAGGAGCAGAGATCAAAACCAGGCAGGCAGGCAGATCAGCCAACCAAGGCAGGTCGGCAGGCAGGGACAAGGTAGGCCGTCAAGCAGGAGTCAACACAGGATCAGCAACACAAGTAAACATGCAGGTACGCAACAGAGAAAACACTGAGACCAACTGGCAACAAGACAGAGACAAGCAGGGTATATATAGGGCTGGGCTGATGAGGAGATGGGATGCAGGTGGGCAGGCTGGCAGGTGGAGGTGATCAGGGAATCAGGTGGGCGGGGACAGGGCGGAGAGCGCGGGGCAGGGCCGGAACACGTGGGAACTGTAAACAAAATCACATGGACGACACCGACAGACAGGGGAAACAGCTAGGGGGCCGAAGTACTGACATGTTCAATGTACAATGCCTGTGACAAAAGCACAGGCATTGAACAGCTACTGAATTGATTATACATAATGCATGCCATTTCTCCCTCACATGAGCACAGCATGTGACTCGCTTGTAACATTAACTATCTATATGCGACTATTCATTGAGGTTCCAGCAACATCACCTACTGCAGTTAACCAGTGCTTTGGCCGAGGAGTGCATGATGATGCTCTGTCTCTACCAATGATCTGCACAGCTTCTCATGCTCTCTCATGCAGCACAAGTGTAATGACAAAAATAAGTTGCTTGTTTAAGCCAAGTCTGGTAATGCCTTGCCAAAGGTCATATTTAGGCCATGAGCTTCATTTATGCAATCTTTTTTGTGCATGTGCCAAAAATATATTCAACCATGTATTTAAGACACATTAGAAATGTGACTGATCTGAAATCATTGAAAGGTATGTAGCTGTCACTGTGGCTTTTAAATGTGAACTGTTATATTTTATTTTATTCCTTTCTGTTGGCTTAATCTTTCTTAATTTTGCACACATGTAGTATTTCTACGACTTTTATTCTTTCCCCTTTTCAGATTATGTTTCCATTGCATTTGGCAATGAAAAATGTTTCTTATTTGAATCACAGAGTCTGATGTCAACTCTAAAATATCATTTTGTTTTGGCCAATTTAGATAAACGGGTAACCCTGTTCAGCTTATGACATGGATTGGATGGGCAATAATACAAACCCGTCAAAAAATTTTATATGTAACACAGGGAATTCCTTTTGCAGCCTTAATGCACTGTCTACATGGCCTTTATGCTTGCTCTTTTTGTTTTCAGTTGCACTTAATGTACTCTACAATGTGACCACTGGCTTTAGATCTTGAGGTTATTTCATTTCTTATTGGTATACATTTCATTCGAGACATTTTATTGCAGTTGAAGGTGCCTCAGTTTGTTTCTTGTGAATACTCCCTTAAATCTCCAGAAGGTTTAAATGCAGTTCAGTGCTACCCAAGAGCACAAACCTCCACTCAGGACGCGTTTTCAGTTGGTTGTTACATTGCATGCTTGACCTCCAGGAGGTTGATGGCACTTTCTCCGTGATGAAATAATAAGGCCACCATGCCATAGGTTCAGTTTATGTGCCAATGTCACATAAAAAATGTAGATACATATTTTCTTTGTCAGGATTTTATTTATTTGCTCCTGTGAAGTGTAGTAGTGTAAGATGAGCACATCCACTGTTTATCAGAGAAAGAATTTCCCCTTCTTACTTATGGATTACCTGCCTCACATTGGCCTTCTGACAGCTTTTGAGTGGAGGTTGTTGGGGTTAACAGAAGACAACATGATTTTTTCCTTTATTAAGAGCCTGGTGCTAAACTGCTCTTTTCCTAATCTTGGTGGGACATTTTCCATTTACAGTTTGCACAATAGCCTAGCCCCAATCCAGTGCTAGAGTTTACCTTGACAGTTTGAGATGTATACAATAAAACGCTGGCCAAGAGTTATAAGTATCTCATGATTCATTGCAGCAGGTGTGACTTTGTGTGCATCATGTGGTACTGCAGGGTACATGAAATTTCCTCCTTCATATCTTATGATGCTGCTCTCATGGTAAAATAATATTTTGCCATATGGAGAGGCCTTGATATAATTAGTTGTTTTGGGTCCACAGTCCAATGCACTTGACAGGAATGGATTTTCTACTTTACAGGGATGTAACAAGATGGATTCAATCAACAGTTGTCCTTAACTCCCTCTCACAGTTAAATGTGAATGTTTTTCTTTTTCTTCACAAAAATACTTTGGTTCTGCGATCACCAGCAAGGTTTGACACTTCCGTTCAGATGTAAAAGTCAGTGTTAAGGACAGATGCTGTTTGAATCCAGGGGTGCAGGTTTGCCATGCTGAGGGGGAATGGGAGGTGAAGCCAGCACTCATGTTCCCCTGATCCAAGGAAGCAGCAGCTGGAGCAGCTGGGCTGTGACTGAGAACCCTCTGTCAAGCTTCGCCGGGTGCCGAAATTCATCTTCTGTATCAGCATCCACCCTGATACCAACCTCACAGCTCCCATCACACACCTCTGCTCTCAGCTGTGATGTCCATTGGGAAATAAATCTGTATTTCTCATTCAGTGGTGCAGCCAACAGCACTGAAGTATTTCCAAAGCAATAATAGAGTATGTGCACAAGCATACATGCATACCACATATGCATACATGTAGAAAAATATACATATATACCAGGGTTTCTGCTAGGATTTTTTCTTGCTGGTACGGTGTCCTGAACGAATTTGAAACTTACCGGTCATGTTTCAATAACAGTCTATGTTACAAATGCAAATATAATGTACACCTAGGTTAACGAAAGAATGACAACGACCTCAAATCAGTTTGACTATTTAATGAACAGTAACGATTAAGCAAAACGAACAGAAACAATTGAGCAAAACCTCAACATTAGCTGCTAAAATGTGTAAAATCTGTAACCTGTAACATCTGTAGCTTGTTAAAAAAAAAGACTAGGCCTACATGGCATCGAATGTAGCCTATAGGCTACCAGGTAACATTTTATTTTCTCCTTTTTTCATTGCGGCAAAGTCCTCTGCTGCCGACTTGAAGTCAAACGTGTCCAATGTGTCTTTGCAGCTTGCAATGCACATAAGCCGCGTCACTCTCTCGTCCTCCAGACGACTTCGCAGCGCCGTCTTAATTCGATTCTGCAGATAGAAGCCCCTCTCTGCCGGCACACTTGAAACGGGCAGAACACACGCAATTTTAGCCAGTGTAGCCCAGTCAGGGTACAGCTTGTTGAACTCATAAATAAGCACTTTGCAAGCCTTCATTATACCTACGTTTTGTATGAGCATTATTACTGGACATTTTGACTGGCAAGTTTTTCATGAATCGGTTTTTTATAAATTTTACCAAGCAAAAACCGGCAGTTACTGGATAATAGAAACCCTGATATATACATATGTGTACATACCAGAGAGAAAGAGCGAGATAAGGGGAGAGAGTGAGAGTGGGGGAGAGAGATATAGATGCATGCATGCATACATACAAAGATCCTAGTGTCTGGTGGTCACTGCATGTGTCTCTAATTTGTGGGGCCAAATACCAGTTTATCTTGCTTTATGTTTTAGGATTGTGGTTATCTTGTGCCAAATTGGACTGTGGTTATTGTGTGCCAAATTGGATTTTCTTGAGCTGGTTTACTTTGATGTGTGTGTGGATGCCAGTGCTGGTGTGTGTAACATATTAGCCGTAGTGAGCTGTGCTCTTCACGGCTTAGTTCTTGAATTTTCAGTTCTCCCTTTAACTGTGTTATGTCTGGGAGAGTTGATAGCATATGCATTTATTGCACAGAGAAACAGGTTTGATTCAAAATGCATTTTATGGTATACGGTGGTCTTTAAGGCTTGGCTTTCAATGCATTTACTGTGATGCTGAATCCACCTGACACACTGATTACACCCTGACGTCTGTTATATGGTGGTGTCACTGAAAGAATTTGTTTTCATGACAGATCACTTTGGAAGATAATTAGTTTGGTCTTTTTAAAGTATACGGCCAGGGCCAAGCGTGAGTGATAGTATAACCAGGTTGTTTGCACTGAGCGAAAAGATGTTAGCGCTGTGTCCTGTAGAAGTAGGTGGGGGGCTACAGAGTGTTCCAACAGCACCACTCTTCAATTGAAGTAAACAGTGAAGAGTGCTATTTGCAGATTGCAGCCCTGCCTCATATAACATCACTGTGGGTGGAGCTGCCTTTTTGTTGCCTTCTGTGTCTCATTTTTCACTTTAATTATATCCTACCTTTGATGGCAGTTTTCAAAATTGTTGTGGTGCTGCATGCTAGCTAGGGAGTTTATCACCATATTTGTGTCTAATTGTTATTGCTTTAAACATCAGAATACGTTGCTGGAGCATGAAATGGGAGACATTATGAACGCAAATCTATTTATACAGTACTTTCCCATACAAAAATGAAGTATATTGTAATATGTTGAGTGCTTGTTGTTCACCCAAATATATTTGTATTAATACAAAGCAGAAGTATACCAAAGTGGAATTTATGTACATTATCTCAATATATTCATTAAGTTTAAAAATATATATTCTCTAAAATATTTTCTCAATATATTATTTTTAAATGGGTTCAAGAGGTCTGTGGAATTTAGCTGCTGTTTGGTGCCGTTTGTTTCAAGCAAGAGTATTTTTTCAGTGTGTATTTACTTATTGCTGTGTCTGGTCGGTTTGACTCTTTCACCCGCTGTCACATGACTGTATTAGAGTAGGTTCAGCACAGAGGTTAGAGAATAGACAGGCCAGCCCCTACAGTGAAGGATGTTCCTCTTTTCTTTATTGCTTCCTTGCCTGAGGCTCTGCAGACCCCCATTAGCCCACAGTTCAGACCAGAATGTTGCTTCTGATAGAGATTAAATAGGACTTGAGCCAACTTTCCCTTGAACCAATATCTCAAAAGAAAATGAAGCATAAAAGAATCTCTATTTTTGTCTCTAAAATAACATGAAAAAACAGGGGAGGTAAACAAGGCTCATGATTCACCATCAGAAATAAGTTTTTTTTTTTAGAAGTTATTTTGACCGGCTGTTTCACATTTTGTGTGCATGCCTTCGTGGATGCGTCAACTGCTTTTTCTTTAATTCATTTGCAATTTTGAATGATAGCCATTTAACTTAATGTTAGGCACTATGTACACCAGTTTACATTCAGTTTACATATTCAGATGTTTACATTCAGTGCAGTATGATCAATGTGTATACAATGAAAATATCTGTTAAAAATGAACAATTCTGAAAGATCCACTTTAAGCAATGAGCTTATCATGCACATAAATCTGCATAATTAACATTTAGATGCTTTTTGAGCAGAATTACAGGCATTGTCTCCTTTGTCTTAATAATGCTGTAATAGCCATTTATCCTTCCTCCACAGCCAATGCACAATGGTATTATGAGATTCATTAACAGACTTTTCTTAGATGATTAAGACC
Organism: Megalops cyprinoides; assembly: GCF_013368585.1. Classification (NCBI taxonomy): domain Eukaryota; kingdom Metazoa; phylum Chordata; class Actinopteri; order Elopiformes; family Megalopidae; genus Megalops; species Megalops cyprinoides. Next base: position 20,477,150 of record NC_050598.1, on the reverse strand, counting down.
AATAACAAAGAATCCTCCTACATTCCACAAGGGAAACTAGAATTATATTTGACATGCATACAGACATGGAATACCTCAACTCTCTATTTCATAATTAACTTAGTAATTTATTTAGTAATTCCATTAGTAAACAAAGTCTCTCATGGTACTATAGTTTTGTGAATGTGTGGAACAGGGATTTCTCAGATCATCAAAACTTCTGATGCAATTTAAGATGGTTTTCAAAATGCTCTATGCTGAAATAAAAATTGACAATAGATTTTGGGAAACATGGCTCATATTCACTGCTTGACAATAATCATTAGCTGTGGTATATCAAAACCATTTGAGTATTTAATGACATGTTGCAGTTATCATTATCACATTAATTCAGTCCAACATCTTGTCTGTATTGTAGAGCAGGGTATCATACCATTTGACTACGAGCTGGTTAAAGTAAAACTTGTTAAAACTCCTTTCAGACAGGTACAGTAAACTAAGCAAACTTATATTTCCTTTGTCTAAAACATATGATCATTGCTAATGGCACCTGCTTTACGTGGCATAGGCGTTGCTCTGCATGTCATAATGCAGTATGTTGGCATGCCAGGCCTTTCCGAGTAACACACAGAAACGCTCATCCAGAGGGAGTACGAATGTGTTTCTTTTCATCTGAGTAGCACGCTGGCGCGAGCTGGTCCGTGGTCGAGAATGGCTTTGGCGGGAAGTGTTGGTAGCATCCTGATAGTGATAGTCACTGTGACAGCGACGTGTATGCTGTGATGCATGAGGGAAACATTATATGTGAATCCCCAATTAAATGTCCGTCATTAGCAAGTCTTATGCTGAGAATTTTTAATTTAATTGCAATGAAAATAAAAAAGCTCATTCATATATAAAAGATGAAGGGTTTATTCTCTGAATTATTCATTGCCAGGGTTTTACTTTAACTGTGTATGTTTATGCATGGTTTGTTGGTGACATTTAGCTGCGTTCCCTTGTTGAAAAAGAAAGGTACATAATTTAGATGTTGAAGCAAAGTCCAAACAAAAATAAATTGTTGTCATCACCTTGAACCCTTGCCTTTCAGGCAAAAGGCCCTTGGGTGCTTTTTATCTCCTTCTCTCTCCTGATATTTGTTTCACACACTCACTTTACTTTTTTGAGTTAAGCTTTGCCAAAACTCTTGATTAAAGTGTTATGGGTGACTGCCTTTGTCACACTCTGTTTTCATACACAGACTGTGTCTGAAAGTAATACATGTTGAGCTCTCCATTGGTCAGCGAGGTTTATCATCAAAAGGGCACACAGCGAGCTTTTTGTCAGCCCAGTCGATGATGGCGGGAAAGATACCCTTTCAGCTGAAATCTAGGCCGTTACGTTTTTATGTGCAAATTATTAATCTGCCAATAAAAGTGTTCAAAAAGTGCTGAACACTTTTGAATTCCGAATGTGTGATGTTTGTTTGTTGTCATGATGGTAGTCATCACTCCTGGGGAGATCAAGCCCAATCAGGGTTGTGTCTGATAAAAGGAATGCATGCAGTGTTAGCATGCAGTGTTAAGACCTGGTAAACTTAGGAGGGTTGATATAGAGAACATGAAAAGGAACTGCTCGCCAACAAGGGTAGAATTGACAGCATTCTTCTCTCTGTTGCTATTTATGTTCCCATAAGCGGTGTGAGTAGGAACCCTTCCATAATTCATGTTCACATTGAGGTGCTTTGTGGATGACACACGCAAGATAACTGAGAGATTGGGAAGCCAATGGCAAGGTTTCTACCATCTCATAGATGCATTATTTTTGTAGTATTTACCTTGGGATTCCCTTGATTCTGATGTTATAATTTGTAGTACATTTTTAATTGTGAATCAGTGAAGAATTTTAAAGCTTGGTTTATTGGGATTTCTATCTCAGCCTAGATATTTAGACACATTAAATGTTTAATATTTCAAAATATTTCTAATAATTCAAAAGGAACAGAGATATAAATAAGTTGAATAAAGTATGGTAGTGCTGTGTGTGTGTGTGTGTGTGTGTGTGTGCGTGTGTGTGTGTGTGTGTGTGTATGTGTGTGAGCGCCCATGCATGTGTGTACGTGCATGTATATATGTAAGAACATGTGTATGTTCAACAGAACAGATAACTATGAAGCAAGATATGTAGTATCTAGCGGAATGAGGAGTAGCACCTGTATTATCACTTGAGGGAGATTGCATATGTAGGAACAGCATTCTCAGATCTGTACTGCAAAGGAGCCTCTAACACCAGTTCACAGGTCATGCCAGTAAAACTGAGGGTTGCATTCAGGGCAAAACATTCGAGTTAGAAGAAGAGAGATAGAGGCCTGATGACTTATCATAAATAGCTATCTGGTGTCCATAAGCAGGATAAACATTTACTGGCTGTGCCAAGATACAATTTCCCCCATTAACTGGCTGTTCCAGGGTCCCGGGCCTGTCATTTTGGGCTCTCACTGCAGAATCTGCAAACCTTCCGTAAGAAATAGCTGATTATGTAATTCTGCATGCTGCATTATTGCTGTCTATCACAGAAACTATCTTGGTCACCCTGGTGTTTTCAGATGTAATATTTTTATGCAAAATGTGCTAGATCCCTTAATGGTGTTCTTTTGGATGACAAAAAATATATGGCCCTGTTTCTTCTAGTGCAAAGCAAATCCTTGGATGTACAGTACGTTTTCGTATTCCTCATCACTTGCACTTACTTGTTCCCACTATATCCCCATTTCCCACGGACATGTATATCCATGTGTTACTGATGGTTTGTGTTGCCTGAAGCACAGACCACAGACTCTAGGCTCTCAATGGGTGGGAATTCTCAGACCTCGGGGGGCCTTGACCTCTTAAAGACATTCAGTTGTTTTGAATGGAACGCAGTGCTGCTTTTTTTTTTTTTTTAAACAAATTCATTTTTCAAATCATTAGCAGCTTTGATAAATGAGTCTTACTTCAGTTGTGTTTTGACAGGTGATTTGCAGATTCTGAGGGTAATAAGCGCCGTGCTAAACAAGCAACAAGCTTTAAACATGTCTCAGAGAGTGTAGCAAAATCATCCCCCTTTTTCGACAGGCGGTCACTTGTTTATACACAATATGTTTCACAATCTGAGAAGCAATATCTTGACTGGTTGGGGAAAACCATGTCAACTGTCAAGTTAAGTATGATTGTTCTCTTCACAAATATTAGATAACGAGTTTTTAAATTTGGTGCTGCAATGAGATATTGATTGCAACTGTTAATTTGCTGCGCCTCAGAAAAAAATGTTATTAATATTGGCGTTATTAATATCGAAAAGGTGATTAAAGGGATCAATGAAACTCATCTGAGGCATGAAATTAACAGGTGACACTGTACTGTTGTCTGTTATCTCCTGTTTACTCTCTCACCTGCATTACCAGTGGCCCTCACACTTGCCCCTGTTACTTAGTAAGGGCACTGTTTATTTTACAAATGTTGACCAATATTAAACATTTGATAAATATGTTACTCTGTAGTGATTTAATATTAGCTATTATTGTCACACAAATTAAGAGAAAATAAACAGGTAGTAAATAGGTAGTAAGTTCCCCATCTTCTGTCAGGAAATTAATAAAACTGTTCAGTTCTGTTCAAAAGTCAGAACGAAACATTAATAAAAGTAAAAAAATATGCATGAAGCACACTTTATATGCATGGAAGCTTATGACCCATCATGTGCTCATTACCTGTTTGCAAACCACTTAAAATGAGTCATACTTAATTGATAGGTTGCAATATATGTATATTTTCCAACAGGTTAAATAGGCCAGTAGTGGCTAGTCATTTCATGTTAGACATTCTGTAGGAAATTTACTTGCTATAATTACATGAAATTAAGAAAAGAAGTGAATTCCACAAATCAATCATAAATGAATGACCTCAGCTGGAAATAAATGTGAATGCACTTTATCAAAATAGCTCAGAGACTATCCTGAGAAAATTTAGAAGATAAACTGAGGAGCCAATAATCTGCCACCGAACGTGAAGTTTCATTCACAAAACTATCTACGGCACCAACTCATTGGCAATCAAATAGCAGAAGAATGCATACTCATGTCTTGGGCTGAATGGGTGTTGCACATATTCTCTGGAGAGCAATACCCTTAACAGCACTTCCTAAAATTGATCTGTGCAGATGTTTAATATCTGTAGAACAGATTGTAGTGGAGAGTGTAGATCATAGCACTCATATGATTTCACGGTAATCTTTTTTCTACTGTAATTGCGTGACTTCAGCAAAGGCATATGGAAGAGTGTGATTTAAAATGGCATGCAATGCAAGGCTTTGCAGATATTGAACTGCTGTTCAAGGAAAAAAAACTATGCCAAAATTCAGTGCACTTCTGATGCATGCCAAATCAACATGTTCAAATTAACTACAAACTTAATTATCCACTAAACACTTAATCAAATTTGCAAGCATTGTAGACACAGCAGAGTGTGCATTCAAAGTAGGTGGAGGACTGTTGTATACAATTTAAAGGATGCATTAGCTTTCATTGCAATACAGTGATGTGATTCTTAGTGAAAACAATATATATTTTTTGAAAAATAATAAGTAATGGAAAAGCTCAGAACAACATATGGGGTTTGTGACACACAGCACTGGACTGGACAAAGTGATTTGAAGCATATGCGGTAGTGTGTGATGAGATGAGTCTCTCTCACAGGATGCTATCCAGTAAACAGTTGTTGAGGAGTTCAAAATGAGAAGTATAAATGACATGAAGGTTCTTCAGGAACATCCCTTCCCCCATTGTTCTTTGTACCGGTGGCCCCTGGAAGCTCTCCACCAACATAAACCTTGGAACTGCTTCCAAATGCCATGACTGTCAGCCTGTATGTCTGGCTCATAAACACAGGATTGAAGCACGCTGGTCCCTCTGACCCACTGAAGTGACGGGCACATTGAGACGTGAGAACAAGTGGCAGCTGGCCGATTCAACAAACATCGCACTAGCCTGAGCAGAGTTCCTCTTCTGTGTTTCTTAATTCTTTACTCATTAGTTGACCTAATTGCAGATATGTCTCATTAATCTGTCACTTAGCGAGGAATCCATCGATTCTTCTGGCCTTTTCGGGCTGAGTCTCCCATGGTTAGCGAGATTACACGGTGAAGTGTGTTGCTATCAGTGTTTGGAATAGTTGCTGATAATCCCCTAACTGCCATCTGACATTTTTTCTTCTGTGGGTAATAATTTCAAAGTCTCCTATTTATTGATTCAAGTGCATTCCCGGGGATGAGATACTGTGCTGCCAAGGACTTATCACAGAGATAGGAACAATGAACCTTGTTACACAATTTGCACAGATCAGTTCAATTTATTCCTGAGTTGCACCATCACACCTGTAATAAAGCTCATTACAATATTGTGGGTAAAAAGGTCTTACAGTAGTCGTCTTTGTCTTTTGTACAGTGACTCATTGCATTTATGTAATATGATTGAATTTCTGTGAGCACTGCGTTGTATAGTCTTGTTTGAGTTTGGGCAGTTTTGCTGCTTTGGGGCAGAAACAGTATATGGAGCAGATCAGGAACAAATTTATCTCAACATATATTTGTCAACAAATTTCTTAAAAATTATATACAAATGTATGTGTTCATAAGATGTTGCTATGCTATGTATGCTGTGCGCTATGCTAACCACTATGTTTAAGATGAGGCTGGTGAGAAGTCATTTTTGGGTGAGATAAGGAGAGCGTGAATAATGAGAGCATGAAAGGACATCCAAAAGGTGAAGTTAGTTTATTAGCGCTGGGACATGTGCAGACCTGCACTGGATTTATATCCCCTCTTTGTACATTTTTCTCCACACTTCTGCAGTAAACGCCCTGCTTGTCTCTTTCCAATGACTGAGGGTGTGTCCCTGCACTTTGGAGGGCTGTGATGAGATGAATGTAGGGCAATGACTGCTCTGGCTTCTCCCTCAGCTAGGTGTATCTCTTGCACGTATCCTGCACTCCTCCCCCCTTGCCTCATAGTTTTGTGTTGTATTGCATATGGCACCCACATTAAGAATGAGATGATTCTTAAATCCAGCCTCAAGACTATGGTGCTTAATAATTTTTCTCTACACTCTAGATTTTTATGGTAAGGATTTGTATTTACTTAACCTTAAAAACAACAGACTGCAAGAGACCTTTGACATTGCTAATCAGTTATGATTTGGGAGTGAACACGTATCTGCCAATTCAGGGAAAGGACCCGGACACTCATCTGTCACATGCATTTGCACAGCATAGACGACTGACATTAAGGCAGGATTGTGTGGCCAAGTGTGGTATCACCTCAGAAATCGCTTGTTTACCTCAGTAACAGGGATTGGAAAAGGCTCTTAAATAATTCCGATTTAGATCCAGTCACCCATGCTCCATGCCCCTTTTCTCGTTTTTGCACATATCTGAGGCCTGGGGGAATTACTGTCCCTTTCTGACAACTCCATGATAATGTACACAGAAAGGAAGGACAGAGGATAGAGTGGCCAGAAAAATAAGAGACTGAAGTTCAAAGGTCATTCAAAAGAGGTAATGTCAAACTCGTTTTAAATAGCTTGAGGCATGTATTGTACAATACTCATTGATTGCAGGTCTAATTCCCATACGAGTAGGCTTTTAGCTTTTTTTTTTTTTTTAATCAATCTCTCCATGGTAATGAGCTCACAATGTAATCTCTCTTGGATCAGTAGGGAGCCAGTGTTTTACTCCTGTGAATAAAATGTCTGCATGGTTTAGTGTTCGATTCAGCATGTGGTAATACACAGCCATCTCACAGACATTACATTTAATGCCTCGGCCCAAATCCGTAACAAAATCATAAAACTCTACTTTTCTTCTGTTATGAATCCTTGTAAACAATACAGTGCATCAAATTGCACATGTGTAGAAGGATTGTTAATATATTGTTGTAAACTCAAACAAGGGTTAGGGTTTTGCAGATATTCCCTGTAGGGCATTTTACCTTTTACAGTATGCAGTAGTATACATGTCAATCTTTTGAGACTAAGTGGATTGTGTCCACCTGACTAAACAAACCAAGTGGCTGTGGGCTTCTACACTCAGGCTGTCTTCATGGTGTTGTGCATGTGGAGGGAGTATTTATTTTGATGTGTTCTTTACTCTGGGGCGGCAGGCTGTTGATGCTCGAAGCTAAATTCAACCACTGATTAATCTTTATAATTGAACAACTTAATCTGAGTTTCCAGTTTTCCATTTCACTGTGGTGTATGCTACTTAATTATCCTTTTCGAATTCACAGTGGAGAAAAATGTTATTGAATCTGTTCAAGGGCGGACTCAGAGATCACATAAGTATTTTAGTAAGTGTGTGGAAAGGATGTTTCAATTTACATGGATTTAATTACGTTTCTATATTGGACAAAGTATGGAATTTCGTTCAGGGACATGACATGCTCCAAAAGTCTTCACCTTAGTATTCAAGTTCAACTCATCTGTACACCAGAGTAATAAATCCATTATTGGATTTTGTCATTTCATCCGGCATGTTTCTGATGGCAGGGAGGATGTCTCACTAAAGGTATTCTTTTCTTATGATGAATATTCATGAATTTTCTGAAATTCCTGCCATCACAGAAAGTACACTCTCTTTTATTCAAAATGTTGAATGTGAATAGTAGTCATGACCTGCCCCGGTGGTCATGAATGTTTTTAATTTTAACCATCTGATTTCAATCTGAATGTGTTGAAAATGCAGCCTAATGGATATGTTTTTTAAAGGTAGATTGCATTTAAAGGCCCTTGATATAATCTGAGTGTTACACTTGATGAATTACTCACTTAATTCCTTCTACAGCATGATTAATAGGATTCTCTCTTAAGAATATTAGCCCCCCGTTTGACTGCTCTATCACCTGCTAAGCCATGTTCTGATCACGTGACAAGCACACAAATTTTTTTCCTGGGAGCCCCATTTCAGAGAGGTGCTGACTGAAGGTGGGGAGGCTTTGAGCTGAATGTAATGTCTGAAGCAGGGGGGTGTGCTGTTTGTGTTGGTCAGGATGCACTGGCTTCATCATCTTGTTGTAAATTGCATAATCGAACTTTTTTTTACCTATATGTGAATTTCCAATCGTTCATGGCATTATGCCACTATTTTTTCCTTCTCCATATTTCTAAAACCCTCTTCACAAGAAATTTGTTGTGTTTTCTTTTTTTAGTTTTTTTTTTTTTTGCATAAACACATTAGGCACACATCTTGGCAATATTTTGGAGAGGTCAAAACAGCTACAGGGGCATTTTTTCTTTCCTTTTTTGACGTGATTCATTTGGAAAGTGTGTGCTCCCAAGGTACACCTTCAGATAAAACAGGGATGTGATGAATACTGTGTTTAAGTGCTGTTCAGAGGATTGGCAGGCTCAGGCGACAAGCCTTTCAATGTTTCAAAGAAAGGACATTTCTGTCTTGCAGTTGGGTTATTGTCCCCTTGAAATTTTCACCTCATTCAAGCAATTTTTTTAGGTAGTGCAGTGTCTGTGTAGTAATTGTTGTTATTTTTTATAGAGATGGGGGGTGAGGTGGGGGCATTACTGGCTGATCATTTTGCAGCTGGAATAAGATTCAGAAGATGAACCAGTACTATATGTCCTGTCCTCACTCTGCTTGCTTCTTTGTGCTATGTTCCTTTTCAGTTGACAGGACACATTTAAAACGTATGGTTTCAAGGGCAGCAATAGAAATGCAAGTACTGCTTTCTTCTGTTTATGTCAACAAGCTATTTTCAGTTGGGAGGGTCAGTACAACAACAGTACAACGCTATCAAAAACACTGTGATGAGTACAGATGTGTCACTTTCTCATTTCTGAATTTTATTTTTTTTCCTTTTGGGATAATAACCACTACAATGTTGCTTTTAATTTTGCATACATATAGAAATTAATTGAATATATATCCCATACATTTAACACATAATCTGAGTATATCTCAGATGTATCTGATGCATTTATCATGTGTCAGAATTAAGAAATCTAGTGCATTTACATTATTTTAATTTTCCTGTAGGTTGGATTTTTTTAAAATTTTATATTCTGTAACTTAATTAAATTTGATATCCAATTACAAAGTGTTAAGCCAGCGATTCAGTAATTCACTTCATAATAAGAACCCTGTAAAATGAAAGGATTACCACATGCCGATAAAATATCATATCATATTTATCAGTTTGACATTGAGACGATGTTCCCATACGCTATACCTGAGCCTGCAGGTGGCCCAGCTACCAGGTTACATCAGTTCCAAATGCAGAACCCTTTTAGCAGCTCCTTTATGACTGATCTCAGATAACAGGTAACAGCATGAGTGCAGAAGTTATTTGTAATATGAAAGAGAAATCAATATTCTGTTTTCATTGATTTTTTTCCCTTTTCTTGCTGTGAAGTGGCATCTATTTTGAATTCTAACGAGGTATTATTTTAGTCTTTATCAGTGGACGGTTTGTCAAGGTTTCTATACAGTCCATCGTGTCCTTGATATTTTACGTCTCATCTTCAGCTCAAGAAACAGTACAGCCACGCAGCAGTGGTCTCTGCAGGGGTTCCTACTTTTCAAGCCATCTTAGGCTTTAATGACGTAATTAAACGGCTTCGTTGACAACTGGAACTAAAGCTGTACCTTAATTTGTGTTAATGAGCTACTGGTTGACAGAAAATCAGTCCAGAAAACCTGCTGGACTGTTCATAGACTAAAAGTACAAATTTTCCTTTGAGGATTTCCAATTTCGATGGCACTGCTGTGCTTAGAAACGTAATTTAAACACATCAAGTGAATGTCAGAATAACTTAATGATGGGAAAATTCAGGCTTCCGGGTTACTGAGGTTACTGAGGGTGCAGTTTTGGGTCATTGAAGGTTACAGGTGTTCAGCCCCTTTCCTTTCCATTTGAAAGGAAATTACAGTTCCTGGATAATCAGAGTTGGGTCCTATGAAATTCTGCTCTGGAGCCATTTTTTTGCCTGTATGTGTGCTTTTAACATGGGAAGTGGATGAAGCTGGTTAGGCAAGCAGTGTTTAATATATTTAAAGCGTATAGTAGTTAAACAACAGTTGGGGAAGATATGACACACATCCCTTGTGTTCTCTATTCCTGGAGCCGGTTTGTCTCTGGCCTTTGGTTCATGATCATTTTTGGACTCAAGCAAATGGAATGAGGTACATATAAATTAATAAGTAAGAACAGGGCTGTGACAAAACCACATTCAACTTGTTTTATGCAAAACATGTGACTCTGTTGTGCATTTTAATGTGTCAGTTCATTTGCTACTTTAAAAGAGTGATGAATATTGGTTATGCATTTATTTATTAATATCTATCGAGTGTACCTAATGTTAATACATGCAGTCCACTTTCCACTGTTAAATCAATTGCGCTAGGTGCAGTTCGCTGTCAATGTGTCAAAATTGTGACATTATGTCAAACTCAGTTTGCCCCAGGCTGTTTCCATACCATGACTTAAAAGCCTTTTGGAGATATTTTCATTCCCTGTCCCTGCTGTTCTGTTGTGCAGTAAATTTCAGGCGGTTAGTGTGTGTGTAGGTGTGTGTGTGTGTGTTTTTTTTTGGGGTGGGGGGGGTGGAAGCTGTCTCTCGGCATGGTCTCCCCTTGTCATGAATGCAGCAGAGATTTACCCAGCGCAATGTGAGTGTAAGGAGCGCATGCGAAGAGGAGGTTAACTACATACCGCCATGGTGCAACTTCTGAAGCCAAACAGCGGCTTTGTGCGTTGCGCAGGAGCTGACAGATTGATGGATGGGTGGGTCTCGGAGGCCCGATCTGGCCAAGTGGTGTCCCAGAAGTGGCTTCCCCACCTCCTACCACCATGCGCCAGAGTGATGACAGTCCGTCTGAAAGCACTCCATCATGCTGCTGGAAACGTGTGTAATTGCACTAAAGAGAGAAATACGGTCATGCTCTGATTCTGCGTGTACAACTAGCACACAGATGAATGGCAAGAGTGGGGAGAGTGTCTCTCTAACTGGAAAAGACATGTTTAAATCTGGGCATTCACTCTTTATACCCTCTGAGAAACATTGCCCCAATGGGGAAGATAAGGAAATGATGTATAGTGCGTAGGACCATGAAAACGGAAATGTAGGCAATATATTAAATGCTTTAAGTTTAAACACCTGAAGTCAGCAGTCAACGTGCTACCCATCTGCTAATGTATGTAGTTATGGACTGGAATACTATTACATATCAAGCCGTGAATCTCCCAAGAGTCTTGGCCCTCATTTTCTGACTACTTAACACCTTCTGTCCACTTTTCTCGGTAGTGTATCTGAATTATCGCTGCCCTTAATGGAATCCCTCTCTCTGCTCATCTATCCCTGCATGTTTTGTTTGGTCCCAGAATGTTCTTGTTTGAAACAATAGCATGCATATGTGTGTCAGATTCTTTCATCCAAATGACCAGACGTTGGTGCCTGGTTTCATTCCCTCATGCCTTTTCATCTCCCCTTTTCCCCCCTAGCAGGTTAGTAAATAAACTGCCACAATATGAGGTAAGGTAGATAAACAGGAAGTGCTGTACTGTAGGTAGAGTGTGGGTAAATATTTGTATGGGTGGGAAAAAGAGGTCTGCCTCGAAACAAGTGACTGTGGAAAATAAACCCCAGAGAGAGCCCGTCGTTATGATGAAATGAGTCTGCTGAGCTTTGGATGAACTTGTAATCTTGCCAGTAAAATGAATAAACACCCACGCTGATCTCAGATGGCTTACAGATATCAAATTAGATTTTGCATGTGCAACCCCGTCTGTCTGGGTAAGGGCATCGCTGTGGCTCTCTCAGGTGGTTTGGGGAGCAGGTTCAAATCCCAGATCGGTCTCTGCTCTTTAGCAAGAATTACATCACCATGTGTGTAGTTGCGTAACTAGATGAGCAAAATGCGACCATGTTGTGCCAATGAGTAATAATATGCATACCAAAATTTAGCATAGGTGACTTGTGACTAGAATGACTTTTAGCAATCTTGAGGTTTGTGGTAGAGATGTGCAGTGACCCAGGCATATTATACCAAGTATGTGTTGGTAACATGCTTAAAGTGTGCCTGTGTCTGATGGTGACTCTAAATGGAGTCAAGATAGTTGTAAGTGTTTAGGCAATGAGGTAAACAGGACGAGCATTATAGATGACCTCATTGCCCAAGGGAGGGGGGGGGAGGGGGGGCGAATTGCACTCGATATACAACACAATAAGCTATTACTATGCTGTTGTGTCCAAATTTCAAACCACTTGGCAGCAAAGCCTGCACTTTTTATGTTTACAAAGAGAATGCACTGAAAGTGATGCTTTAAGTTTATTTATTTTTTATAATTTTTTTTTTTCTTATCCTAGTTTACATGAGCTTGCGAGGCACAGAAGGGTAATAGACATTAGTAATAACAGTTGATCAGAGACAGGGTTCCACATTAAACAAAAAAGTAAAACACACCACACTGGATTGTGTGTGTGTGTGTGTGTCTGCTTGTCTGTGTGTACGTGTGCATATGAACTGAACTGACAAAGTGTAAGGCTTGGATTTATTGAAGACTGATGAATGATTTTGTGCCTTTCATGCCTTGTCTTGGTCACTGATGTAAGTGCATGAACATTTCCTACAATTTCCTGCATTTTATCTTGTTGCTGCCATGATAAGATCATAAAATATGTTTTATTGCACTTACAAATATGTGAACTATATCTTTTGTGTAATTTACATGTCTGTTGTGTTTTCTTTGCATTTTTCAGTGTAGGAATGTGGAAAAGGTGTGGGAGAATTGAATATATATATCACTTTCTTGAGCGCTATTGTGTGCTTCTTTGAGTTTTAATTAAAAGGGAATGGTGTGTGCAGTACTCTGTTGCTGAGTTCTCAGAGTTGGCCTCATCCAACATGAGAAGGTCTACACTTTATGTGTGCTGGCTATATTGTCTCATACATTTAGCAGCTGTTGAGTAGTTGTAAATAATGTGTTTATGCATAGAAGCCAACTGAGGCGTACCATTCATTCCAGTGTATGTCATCTTTTCCTGCTTCTCCAGCAAATTTCCAAAACCTTGTATGAGCCAAGATTTTTGGTGCTCATTTTTAACACGGTTGTTATTTTATTCCTTGTTGACTGTTAACTGTCATTACTATTATTTACTCCTGGATCTGATGTGGCTCTGTTTTGTAGAAATACAATGTTGACAAATAGAGTAGCAAGTGTGGGAATAAGAGATCACCTGGACATATGCGCAATGCTATCTGTAGCAACAGTAGATAGTAATTAATTGGAAATATATGTGTTGGGGGCTGTGCTGGATTCCCACCAGCACACGCTTGCAAATAAACTGCCGAGGCAAAAAAATACAATATTTAAAAATTCTTTCAGAATTTGTTTTCTTCACAAGTCTGCAAGGAAATCACAGATTCTGTTTTAAACCATCGCATAGTGCATTGCAGATGAAAACCTGATGATGACGCTCTGTCTGAAACATGTTCCTAATCTGAACTCTGATCCTTCAGCTCTTACCTGCCGGCTACCTGTGTGCAGTGAGTCTTGGGTAACTCGCTTGCATATGGATTAACCTGCCTTTCCTTGTTTCTCTCTGTCCCTCTCCCTTCCACCTCCTCCAATCCGTACCTCTGGATCTCTGCTGCCCCCTGTTACCTCCCTCTGGTCCAGTGGCTGCTCTTCTGTCTCCAAACTCCTGCTCTGGTTCTGCAACACCAGGCCTGTTCCTGTTTAGTGCTCTCTGAGAAGCGTGCAAGTGAGTCTGTCTCCCTCCCTCTATCCTCTCCTGTCCAGTTCTACCTCAGCCTTTGCGGTTGCTCCTCCTTTTAGACAGAATCAGACACAAGTTGTCTTTATCTTTGTGTTTATTATACAGATGCATGCTGAGTGGTGTTTTGCATGACGGTCCTAAGGATCACTTGACTCAGGTCACACTGGCTGCACATAATTTTATGTCTGAAGTTATCTTGGAGGTTTATGACTCATAAAATATGTGTACGCTGTCATTTCAGTTTAATTTTACTTTGTTAATACATTTAACAAAGAAAGTGTGGCTGATTCTGTGAGTGTATGTCTATGTGTGCGTGTGTGTGTGTGTGTGTGTGTGTGTGTGTGTGTGTGTGTGTGTGTGTGTGTGTGTGTGTGTGTGTGTGTGTGCGTGTGTGTGTGTGTGTGTGTGTGTGTGTGTGTGTGTGTGCATGTGTGTGTGTGTGTGTGTGTGTGTGTGTGTGTGTGTGTGTGCGCGTGTGTGTTGCTCTGCTTTTCTTGCACAGGTCAAAAAATGGGGATGGATTTGTAATGAGTTACGACGAAGCCAGCTACTCATTATCTTCAAAGATATCTACGTTTTCCTTCATCACAGGGTTGTTATCCATTACACCCCCAGGAATTGCCTTTTGAGAAACTAAATAAGCTTGTAAGCCTGGGCACTGAACTCTTAATGAAACATCACACGCTCTGGATCTTTATCTTTTTAACAGCAGTGTATTTATTATTTATTTACTGAGTGTCAGTTGAAGCTACACAGCTATGCTTGTCCTTTTTTTTTTTTACTTTTTAGGAGCACAAAAATCTTACTTTTTTGGACCATGACAATAGCAATTAGCAGTGTGTTTTTTTAAAAATGAAATTCAGTACTCAAATTTCTGAGTCTGTAGTATATCAATCTATAATCATTTTTCTTGCCATTATCTTTACTAGTGGTAGTGGTCATAGTCATACTCTGTGATCCGTGTACTTTGTAGTCATATCTGTGTCCTACCACCACTGCTTTAAACATGAGGTTCATGGGAGGTTCTCCATGCATTTTATTTCTCATCAGCTGCACAGCATGATTTAAGAACCATAAATTCCCAGGCCACACTCAGTTCTGTGCACACTTAATTATCTGTCAATTTAAACCTTACTATGTGCATAGCTGTAAGTACCGCTGAAGGATTGCGTTGATGAATGGCAGTGATAATATTCACACGTGTTGGCTGTATCGGCTGTCACTGTAAGATTGCTTTAATTGAGTGAAATGGCAATGGACGTGCTGCAGTTAGGACTCTAAGGCATGTGATAATCAGCTGTATTGCACCTCGGGTCTGCTTGCTTGGTGACAGTGTGAATTACGGCTCTGAGCAGCAGGAGCGATTTTGCCCGGCAGTGTCTCACAGCAAGGCTGCCGTCTGAGAAGAATAAGATCCATTCATGGAGGTTGAGAACACAGCGAGGCGAGAGAGGGGACTGTGGGAGTGAGTTCATCAGATGTGAATAAACATAGTGACATCACGCTTCCTCCAAGAGCTGGCTTTGTTCAGCATCGCACAGCGATACCGCCTCATTCAGCATGCGCTGTGCTGTCAACATTAAACAGCGCCGTGAACACAACAGTGATCAACATGTAGGATCTGCAAAGCAGACATCACTGGAAAAAACCAGTTTACTGCATGCTTGTTCACTGGCCTTGTTCTCTGTTACGCCAGCCTTTAAGTATGACCCTCAGCCTTTGAGTACGATTCCACAACACGTAGAATTCCTGAACTTCAAGTTCATCTCATAAATGTTACATTGTAATCTTTTTTCCTCAGTGGCTCTTAAGAGCTCCAAGATATAAATGAAGCAGACCAACTCATGTACTTACTAACATGTGCATTTTTCCAGTTTACAAGCTCAGGCTGCTTCCTGGAAGCTGTGCAGTCGTGGCTTCGCTGCTCTGCAGACAGTTATATGGTTGTGTGGGAGGATGTGAGGTGAAAGGTGAAAGGATTTAAAGGGATGACATGAGTGGCTTTTCCAATATGTACATTCTGAAGATAAGGGAAGACGAGGGGTGCACTTGTTCAGATTCAGTGGAGATGATCGTTTTAGTTAGGGATAATTTTTCTCTTGGTACATGCTGTTATTGCTATGTCACCAGGTGAAGCGGAAGTTATGTGATCGCAGCCTGAGTTTGTCTGTTTGTCTGTCTGAGAATGAGGAAAAAAATGAACGTCAGGTTTGGATGAGTTTTTATTTTTATTATTTGATTATTATTATTATCTTTGGCACGGGGAAAAACTGTTAGGGTTTATGGAGTTTTCTAAGGTATTTACAAACAGAGATCTCATGCGACAGCAGGAAGAGGGGTTCTCTCATTCAAAATGAACACTTAAATAGGACAACTTGTAAGGTGTTACAAGATTCACCAAGACAACTGTTACAGGTGGCAGAGGTATGCATTCTCAACTGTCTGGTTAAAGAAAGGGTTCTGCACCTATGATATGCATAAAGCCAGTGGTACGTGGACAGCACGTGAGTGGTAGAAATAAAACTATTTAATATCAGACTCATGATTTAAACTGCCATAACTCATTTTGATTTTTTTGACAGCTTTGGCACTACCTTGCATTTGTTCAAAATGAAAACACAGCCCACACAAATGCTAAATGGTTTTCAGACTCCCTATAAAAGTTGTTTTTTACATTCACTTGATTTCCACTGATATAAATTAAACAGATGTGATTTTTTTGGTAGGTTAATTCCACACTGTGTGTGAATAAATCATCCCCCACCAAGCCTTTCAGCCAATACAGTAGCTGTCATGGTGTACATCCCCTTGATTGTATAATTAATGTGAGATGATGGGTTCTAACACTTGCTGAACAAAACAACACCTTAACCATTGGTGATCCCAGCTGTATTGCACTTGTATTTCATTTTAATTTTTAGATTTAACTTGAATTCAAATTGAATGCAGATAGCATATTATAACATATCTTTGGACTTTTAAGGCATCAAAAATGTCCAGTACCATTGAGCACAAAATGAGGGTTACTCAGGCTGTAAAAGTTAGAGAACCCCTAGGTTAGAGGAATTTAATTTGCCATTTATTTACATACAGTGCTGCTTCTTAGGAGTGTATGGAGAGGGTCTTTGAAGAGATGGAGATTTAAAGTCAAGATTAGATTGATAGATTAATGATTAGTTACCTACTTGTACAACCATAGCAACATATTTCTGCCAGGATAAATGTAAGCAAATTTTACAGCTGCAGGGCCAGTGTTGAGAAGCACATGGAAAGAGCCCTCAGTTAATGGCTAGAGAATGACGCTGTTGTGACAGCCTTTGTCTCCAGGTGTAAGTCATTCTATTTAATGCTGGCAGAAGATGGACTGACCCACTGGTCAATATGAAGTGTGCAGCAAGCTGAAGAAAAACAGACCTTCACCTCACAGTTACTATGGGAACCACTCAAGGGAATCTAATTGGTTTTGTTTTCTTTGCTCAGCTTGTTTCATTGAACAAGAGAAAATAGCAGACAAAAAACACTTAAAAGCAAGTGTCTACCATCTTTTCATTCATTTCAAAACTGTTTAAGTTTTACAACTTTACTTGTTGCCCCCCAAGACACTTTTGTTATATAGTAGTTTGCTGTCTTGATCCTTTAGAGTCTTCTTCCCTTATTTCTCCCTTATCTTGACTGCAGATCTCCAGCCTTAAATCAAACTGTCTGTCCCTGTGGGAACTATGTTTTTTTTCCCTAGGAATTAAGTAAAGTTGTCTTGTAATGCAATAGGAGAAGATACTGTATTTATGTTGGATTTTAGGCAAGAGCAAGACATCGTAGAGCCACAGTGCACTTTGACAAGTAACAATAAGTTGAACTCTGAGCTCCATAACAAGCCAAGCTCCGGCCTGCACACAGCAAACTCCTTTGATGGTGATGTTGTTTGTTTGGTGTCTGTGTTTTTTCCTCTGCGGGTTTGGTGCTTTGTTGTCCACCAGGCTGACAGCAGAGCCCCGGAGAAGCATGTCCAGGAAATACTGTGGTGCAGATAGCAGCGCCATTTACAGAGCTATAAGCATCATGGTTGTCATAGCTCTTTGAATGGTACTGCCATATGTACTGAAATACCGACTCGACGCTCTGGTTCCAGATGGAAGCCTTCGGCTTTAGCGCTGCTGACAGGGTCTGTGCCTGCTGGGATAGTCACCTGTTTAAATGGTTTGTTATTGAAAAGGAAGGAAATGTACTTTGCCCATGTGTCAGCAGGCAAGACTCAGCCCCAGTAAATCAGCCAGCATGACCTTGTCACGTCCCCGAGGCACCAGTCGGCTACCAGCTCGGCCAGTGTTCCTCGCCATGTCAATGTGCTGGGTTTTATGAGTGTTAACAAATGAGTGCTCCACAGGAAAAGCTTGAATCAATAATGGGAGTGAGAGTGTTGCTCGGGGCGGCTACACACACAAATAGTTTCCGTTTTGTCTGCGGACTCTGCTTGATACACACCCTTGACACCGTTGGCACCCTTGACAGCCTTGCCTCTAAAATTGCAGAGGCTTGCAAATATGTGGCTTAAAATCTGATAATGGTAAACAGATCAGTTTAACATTAGTATGTTTTTGAGAATGGCATCTGAATTTTTCATTTTTATCAGGTTGTAAAGTAAAGAATAGAAAGCCAAGTCTATCATTAGCTCAATTTGGTTATGTAAGAGCAGTCATTGTGAAAGAGGAAAGAAGCAGATAGTGTCCCTTGCATGTAATCATTAAGTGCCTTTGTATTCCTTGTGCTCTCTGCCATTTTATCAGTTTTGGAGGTTGTACTGTAAAGTTTCTCTTTGCCTTGTTTTGAAAGATAAGTTACAAGAAAGTTACAAGAGGAACAAAATGTACAGCTATTTAGTCATAAATGCATATTAATATTTACAGCATTATATTAGTATTTATATTTATAGTATTCTATTAGTACTGTTATTGTAAACCAGTTGGATTAGAGATCATAAAGGAAGTATCAAAACAAGGAAAAAAAATAATCATAATCACAGATGACATTTCCCCTCACTATAATATAGTGTTCTTCTCCATACCACAGCTATGAGAACATGAGAGTACTATTTGAATGACACATTTAAATGTAATGTCAAGCCCTCATGATTGTATGTGTAATGAGGTAAATGTATGTGAGAAAATGCAGGGTTATGTTAGCCAATATTGACCTGCCTGTGTGTCAGCTTTGTGTAGAACTTTGCAGTATACAGCAGTCTGTGAATGGAAGTATTGATTGTGAAGGGATTTTGAGACAGAGAGTACACTGCCTGGTGGGAAAGTGGAATGGAATGGGGGCAATGACATCAGCATGGCAACTCTGTCCTTTTTTTTTCAATAAACACTGTAGAATTCCAGCTCATTTTCTATCATCAAATCCTGCAAGGTCCTAAAAGCGCAGACATCCCTGCTTCTACAGGCTCTTGGGACTGTGGCAGATGTGACATCTGTGTTCCTCTGAAATGTCAATAATAGTCATAGGATGTTGTTGGGCTTTATTGCTATGGCACTCAGTCTCTGCCTTTTTTATCATCATGCATTAAGGTATTGAATATGTGTTGCAAAGTCATGTCATAAGTGGTGATTGTATTTTAATGTGTACCTTATCGACCTATTTTCGACATTTAAACAAATGGTAAATGGCTGCATTTACGTACTGTAGAAGCCATGCTGCTTATTGGTGAAACGCTGGACTGCAACTCAGAACTACTGTAAGGTAGATGAAATTAATACTTTTCTGATATTTCTGATTTTCTGTGGAATATAATGGATATATTCATTGGCCAAATAAGAATATTTAAAAGATCGTATGGAAGGGGCAGTCTGTAACGCCTCTCGTGATAACCAGAAAGAGACCTATGGAACATGTAAGTGGCAGCTTTGACGAACACGTGTGATAAACATACCCCGGTCCCATTAGCATGGCCACCCTGAAGGAAACACAAACACAGCCATCACAAAATCTGGACCAGTCGCACCCAGGAACCCTGCCAGTTCCACATGCCCTCCCCTCCGAAAGGAAGTAACCCCTTTCTCCAGTCTTTTCCACTCAACAATGCGGTGCATTTTTGATTAACTCTGAACATGTGATGTAGAGCTGTTTGTTTTAGTCTGTCAGGACATCACATAAATAGAAAATTGTATCCTTCTTTCCAATGGATTGTGGGAACTGCATCAGCTTTGTTTTCTAGTTAAAATATGCATCGCTTTAGATTATATCGGATAAACACCTATTTCCTATTTTATTTAATTTTTCAGGTAAAGCATTTTCAGTTTCTAAAGTCTCCCCCCGGCAGATATAGCACTCAAATAATTCATTGCATTTGAATGGGGTCTGCTTAATCACGAAGAATGAAATCAAATGTTGAGTGAGTAAAAAGCAAAAGAAAAGAAATTGGGACATGGTTTCTTTTGTCTGTGAAATTAACTGTTCTGTTTTCACAGAAGCCACTGGTGTGTAAGAATAATTGCTGACAGGAAATTTACATTTTGAACAATGACTTTGATATAAACCTACATAATTCATAAATGTTCAGTCACCAGTGACTCCTGCCAGCCCGGACCATGTAAACGTCAGCCGTCTATTTTTAATCCTCTGTTCACTGGGTTCGTCCTGCTGAAAACAGAGGTGTCAGCAAGGGACGTTTGCGCCCGCAGCCGTCTTCTTAAATTGACCAGTGAAAGTTTCATAATGTTTGCATGGAGGAAAGACGAGCAGTGTCGTCTCAGCACCCTATTAACCCACCCCCCCACCAGAGTGTCTTTGTGGTAACCGCTACCAGAGAAAGCTTCAGTACCCAGTCTGTACCCTGGGGCCTCAGAACTTTTTAGTAGCTCTTTTCTGTCTGTTGTGCTCAATAATGTATTTTTTCCCCATGTCTGCTGTTCATTCCAGTCAGAACAGGCAATTGTTTGGAGAATGCTCCAGTGCCCCTGTCATTCTTTTTTTTCCCTTTTTCCCCTTTGCAGATTTTCATTGCAATGCTGAAATAGTTGAGACAGGCATTAGTTTCCTCAAACCACAGCGCATTCCCCCTCTGAGGACACAGGCACTCGCAGCTGCCTGGCATTTTGAGCCTGGCTAGAGCCCTGATTGTATGACGGCCCGTCCAGGCAACTGCCCATACCCTGGGCCTCTCACTGGGAGATCAATCGGACAGTTTGACTTCTTCTCCTGTGCTCCTGGAGCCAGCCCTGTGCAGTCCTTTGTGAAGCCTTTTATTTAGACACACTCCACTGGGCTGGCCACAGCACAGCTGGCCGAAGAACCCACTGAGGTCAACAGCACTGCTGCCAGACCGCGCTCCAAATGTCTGCCCTGGACTTTTAAATGCGCCGCTCAGCTGCTTTGGATTTCATGAGCCTCAGGTGTTTTACCCAGCGGGTGCTTCACCTTTTTTCTCATTGTTGCTGCGATGTTCATTGAGAGCAGAGTGCATTCGCTGAGAGCGGCGGCTGATTCCGGTGAATGTTCTGGTTTTCCTTTTGCAGAGCCGAGCCCAGTGGGTCTGTGGTGGTCCGAATGAATGGCTGCCATGTGATAGATGGCCATCGCTATTGAAAACAGCCCTCTCTTAGAGAGGTCCATGACATTTTAAGGCACTGACGACGAACAGGGGGCAACCTCTCTTGAATTTGCAGATTGATAGCAGAGATTATTGTGGCATGGTCTAGCTCAGCATTTCCCAAACCTCTCCTGGAGGACCCCTTGTCCTGCATGTTTTAGATCTCTCCCTGCTCCAACACAGCTGATTCAAATAATCAACTCGTTAAGAACTCCTGAAGCTGCTTAATAACAAACTGATCATTTAAATCAGCTGTGTTGGAGCAGGGAGAGATCTAAAACATGAAGGACAAGGGGACCTAATGCTACATAATGAGAGACCATTTAGAATACTGACACACGATAATAGAGAGATTGTGTAGGCTGCATGTATTGGGAGGTAGACCTGAGTACAAGAATGACAGAAATACCACATTGTCCTATTGCCTACAGACTTGACCGTGCCACATGAAACGTGCAAATGCATGCCATAGCGAGCTCTTGCTTCAATGTGACCTTCAATAACAGTGGCTCCCATGTGCATGTTCTTGACCTTAATGATGGAGGTAATTTATTTCACATTCCAAACTCAAATATCTTAGTAATGGTGACAAATGTCATTTAAAAGGCAAGGGAAAAATTTTATTGTCAGAGTTGCTTTCAGTACATACAGTGCCCTGCCAGCTATTCACATTTGTTCCATCCCTGTATGCTTCTGATTCTGAAATGTGTGAAATCCCTTAATGTATCAGACAACAGTCATAGCCACCACATTCTCTGTATGTTGGCAGTAATAAAACATAGTTTTAGTGAATATGGATATTCACACACAGGGACACTATTGAAAGAAATGTGAAGTTACTTATATCTGAAAGTAAAGCACATCGAATTTGTAGTGTCAGCTTGCTGGGTAACCAGGTAACACAATTCATGAGCAAAAATAATATTTGTTATTTGCAAAATATAATGGAAGTGGAAATGTGGCGAATGGATATTGATAAAGATGTTATACACTCTATGTCAGTGTTCCTCCTGAAGAGAGCGGGGTTCAGTGTTTAGAGCAGGGTTCTGTACAACGTCCCTGTTCTCTGTCTGTCTTTGAAAAGAAGGTCTGGTTCCTGCTCCTGTTCATACTTGTGGTTCTCCTTGGTTGGCCTCTGAGGCAATGTTGTGGGTCTAGCACACCTCACAGTTCTTTTAGTCAAGCTAATCCTTAAAAGTCTAGCCTAGTTTCTCACTGAAGCTACAGTGCTGAACAGAGGTTGGTAAAATCTTCCATCACAAGCCACATAGACATGAATGCTAGCTGTTTTGTTCGCCAGATGCCAATTTCATATTCTGTATATTAAGGAAACACTCAGCCTGGGGTAAGGACTGAGTTTTCCTTGAAAGTCTGCCAGAGTAGTAGGGACTCTGAAGGGGAGAGAGTTAAGGTTCAAAGTCATCTGGGGTAGGGGTGGGTAGGTCAGGCATGTTCACCTCCTCACCCCACTTTTGGTAGCCTGTGACTCCTTCAGGGACCTATGAACTGATCAGATAACTTTTTAGGAGATTTTCCTCTGTTCCTGCTTCCTGGTGCATTATGGGACTTATAATGTGGAAAAATTTTCAAAAGCTGTTGCAGTGAGATGAACCTGATGTATAAATGTATAATTTAATTGGTGAAAAAAAATGCAAAAAAGAACAAAGTCAGCCTGGGTAATATGGAATACCTAGTGACAGGAAGATAAAGTATTCAGCTCTGTTCCAGCCTTTGTAAGTCCCTATAGCAAGCCTGTAAGAAGGAGGTAGGAGAAAGGGAGAAGGGAAGAGGCATTAATCCATATTAGCTTGAAACAGCAGCAGTGTCACATACCATGATAGGTTATTATTGTGCTGTGAAACGTGACCAGTTTTAATGTACATCCATCATTGATCCTCAAGTCATGATGATGGTGGAGGACTGACTATAGTAGAAGAATTCAGTCTCTTACTGACTTACCAGCCAATAATAATGATAACTGAATAAATAATAATAAGTGTTATGGTCAAAATGATCAGGGATCAGATATTGATCACAACAAATACAAGCATGGCTTATGAGGACATAAGTGTTGCCAGCATCTCATCTTTCAGTCATGTTAAACCATAACAATTCAAATGAATGAGCAATGATTCAAACTCTATGCTGTTAAAACCACAAAAAAGCAAAAAGGGTCTCTGTAGTGTTAAAAGCACAAAAAGCACAGAGGGATTCACCAAGAAGTCTTTAGGGGCCGAGACATCATGAGCAATAAGCAGAACTGGCAGCTTTGTCAGGACCATAAACATGGATAGTTGATTCTTGCTTCTGTTAGCCCCTGATGGTAATTAGAAGGTCTTCCCATGAGCGGACAGAGTGCTGTAAATACAAGATGAAACCAATCATTTTAACAGTCAGCCACTTTGAGAATGCTATTTCTCACACTGCAAGTGCTCTCGGGGACAGAGCATCTCCGCCTAAGGTAATCATGCCATTCAGTAGTGCAGGAGGAAAATGTGACTAAATGGAGCACCCAGCGTGACCATTCGCAAGATACGAACAGGAAGTGACACGATCGACACAAAAGCGACCAACACTTTTTTTTATTTTGCTGCACTCTGATTTGACTTTGCCAATGTCTGGACAGAGGAGACCGCAATTCCGTCGCCCCACCCCTTGCAAAACAGACTTGAAATTGCAGATGCTATCGCTGTTTGTACCCTGACAGCGAATCCTAAAAAGCTCAGTGGGAGGGGTGTTGAGTCTGCTCTGTGAGCACAGGCTGTCCTCTTTTACCATATGGCATGGCTGCATTTTTCTTTAAAGCGCTGCGTCTGCCCGGTTCAATCAGCCTAATTGTGCGGCTGCGTAAAAGTGCATCTTGCATATAAAAGTGAGTACAAAGACATACAGCCTCCGTAAAAACACTGGCATTATGCCATACGGCAAGAAAAGAACAGTTAGGTTTAGTCAGTGATACCCCTCTGCCTACCTCTCACTCATTCTGTTCTCTATTACCACTCAGCGCCCCATTCTCATACCATGCTCCACGTCATTATCGTCTCCCTGTGGATGCGCCTCACCTGTTTCGCTCAACATTTTGGAGGGAATTCTGAGCAATTATAGGATCCTGCAGGCACACATGTATGTGTAGGAAGATAAAACCATCAATCTGTATCTCCCTTCAGGTGAGAGGGGCATAATCACTGTATTGACGGCAGGGGGCTGGTGCCGCTGTCTCAGAGGGATCTTGAAAATTGATTCGCAGTGGTGAGGAATAGGGAGAGGGCTCCTTGTGGTATCAGTCCTCCTGTTCAAATGACAGGAAAGCTTAGGGAGCTGATGCGCTGAGGCTTATCTGCTAAGGGGAGCAGGAAATGTGACGGTTGTGCCATTTTCGATCTACCGCATCATAGATCGCGCACATTACATTGTCACAACACCGATGCAAGAAAATGTCAGAAGAGGAAGCTGAATCATCCATGCTCGTTGGTCTCCCGTTTCGAGTTTTGTGATTAGTTAAAGCTTTATAAATCTTTCTATAAGTTCTTTTTTCAAGTGTGCCACCCACAGATTCTTTCTTTGCATCGTGAAGTAGGCAGAAGGTCAAGACATCAACCCGTACTCATGAAAGAATGCAACATTACTTGTGTAGTATTATTTTATTTTTCTACTTTTTGCATTTTTCCCCTTTTCATACAATTTTCTGCAATCGCTAGTTATACATTAGGCTCATCTTACTGTGACAATCTCTGCACTTGCATGGGAGTGCTGGGAATAGCGAATGCAGTCACCTGATACGCACGCACGCCAACCGTGACTGTTTTTCATGCTCCAACTCCTGCGTAAAAGCAGGAATCAGATGGCAAATGGAAGACCGGCAAGCGTCCTTGACGCAATCTGAGTAACACAGCTGGATGCAGACTGGGGTTGTAGAGTTCAGTTTGTGCTTGGAACAAGTGCCTTAACTGTCTGAGCCACTCAGGACATTTTTATTGCAGTACCAGTGATAGGGTGTGATGGGGCAGGAAGAACACTTACCATGTGTATCAAAAAAAAAATATTCACATTCAGTGCTGTTTCTATTGTGTAAAAGGGTCATCACCATTTACAAACCTGCTGTACAGCCTAGAGACTGTACATTGTGTGTCTTTATTGAGATGTAACTCCTAACATTTACCTAGCTGAATTTGTAAGGCGTTATTTAAAAAGTTATTGATAGTTTATCTTGCAGTTAACATTTAACATGCTTTAATCTCATTGCAAGTTGAGGTTAATTTCCTCAAGAAAATGTAGTAGTTATTTTAAAATGAGCCCCTGAGAAAGTGTTCCATCGGGCATGGACACAGATCAGGTCAGTAGCCCTTATAAGTCTGATATTAGAATGCATGGTGTCAAGCAACATAGTTTCCCTGGGTTGTCTCACAGAAAGACCTTAGGTGTCTTTTAAATCTCATTTATCTGAACCCTTCGAGCAGCACTCGTGCTTAATGGCATGTCAAAACCATTCTGCTGTTGACAGCTGTGGTCACAGTTGAGCTGTGTTTGTGCAACGGCTTAGGGGTGGGGTGGTTGCGGGGCACAGTTGTAATGAATCATTATTGCTAAAGAGACAAGATGCAAGAAACAGCGATCGCTGTTGGAGTTTAGCATCTCCAATGGTTTTCCACGCAGTGCTTTTACAGATTTGTGAAAACACACATGCTTTAAATTAGCTTTGCTGGCCAGTGGACATTTCATCACTCTTTGGGAAAATGACAGTGAAATAAGTAGCTGAAGAGAAGCATCCTTCTCTGAGATCATTGTCAGTAGCAGCTGTTTTGTCTGTTTTGCAATTATGTGTTACAACATCAGCTCATCACATAAAAGTCCCATTAGGTGACTAAAAGTATTTATGGACAAATGATCCGTGAAATGCCTCTCAATTGTTTTTTGATTGAGCAGTTAACAGGTCAGCATAGTCCCCCAGGACATTACAGAAGCCAGAGTTATTGATTGACAGTGCAAGTGTTTCAAGGTGGGTTTTAAGTAGGTTTTTTTTGGTAGTTTTCAAATTCTGTCTCGGGGGGAACGAAACATATTTTTTCAAGTTTTATGGTGGCTAGCCACCTGTGTAAACTGTTATCCTGTAAAATGTACGAGCCGCTGAAATGTGAAATGAATTTGGTAGGCTTTCATCAACTCTCCACTTTATCTCGGTTTCACACGTCTTAAGCAAATGAGGCACTTTCTGCAGTATCTCATGTAGAACCCTCCTGCCTATGCAATAAATACAGGAAGTGGATACCAAATATGTCATAATGCCTAGTCATACACCTAATGTAGGGTGGGGGGAACTCAGCAGCTCCATACTCTTCCACTGTTTCACCCACTCTGGTCTCAGCTGCTTCTCTCATGACCTCAGCACATAGTATAGTACTGTATAGATATGGGATCAGTATTCCAATGGTGCCCTGTGTAAGAGCTGCTTAAGCGTTTTGGTGGAGGTTTTAATGTGCCGGAACCTGTTGCTTGTAATCTGTGAATGCAGCTACTGCCGTGGGCACACGCCCAGGAGGAGAGAAGGAAGGGAATGCTGAGGACTGTAAGCGCAGCACGTTCGTTCTGCCATCTCGGTGCTGCATTCAGACCCTTCTGGAGCGGACGGAGTCTGTGTGCTATCCATGTGTCACAGATGGCTTGGCTGAATCACTCTACATCCAGGCAACTGGCAGACTTGAAAAGAGTGATTGCACTTTAATGAAGTTAGGATGGAGTCGGCGGGCGGGCATGGCAGCGGAGCGGAAGTGAAAACAAACAGACCGGATCGCTCTCCCTCCCGGCCGCAGCAGCTGACGTGCCGGGTCATTCCCAGCAGAGTTTGGGATCTGAGAGTGCGCACGTGGTGCATGGTATGTGGAGAGTCCCTGCAGGAGCCAGTGCAGGGTGTCCTTTCAGATTCCAGCACGCACCTAATTGGACTGGAGTTTACCGATTCAAGGAGCTTCCATTTCTGTGTCTGGTGGGAAGCGGTGTCTTGTTTGTGATTCATTAGTGCCTGAGGGTGGTTGTCTCATTGGCAAATGTGGCAAATGGCAAATGTGAACAGGTGCTGCACTGACATAAAGATGCATTGGGATTTTCAATGAAGGTGGCTGGCTGAATATCCGCACCACAAAACATTTTTACAATATTGGTTGGTAGTCGCAAGGGACCATCTTGTTTTAATACGCTTATGTTTGGGGTCTGTGTCTGTCCCCTTGTCTACAGCCCACACAGCCAGTGAGAGCTTCAGCTGTGCCATCAGATCTTGGCATTGCCGAGCTAAAGTGGTCGCAATATGGCAACAATTTGGGGTTCTGCTTCATTGAAATCTTGCAGCATGTTTCCTTTTCAACTCCAGGAATGTCGTATGCCTTGTGTTTTTTCTCAGGGGTAAATTTCAAGGCCAATTTCCAAACAGGAATTGCCGTTGGTTTGAGTGTTTATGTAAACAGGTCTTAATGGTTTTAGTGCATGGCCGGACCTTATGGCTACTGCCCCGGTCACATACAATGTGCCAGTCCACGAGTGCAGCTTTATGCTTCATTTCATGCTAATGAATTTTGAAAGGAGTTTTCCTGAATATCTGACATCCTTATAGTTCCAAATGCAGTATGACTTTTTAATGTTTTAATGTTTTCTTGTGTTGTAAGATTCTGTTTCTATTCAGTTTTTAGTTAAATATACAATGTCAGCAACAGCAGCATTCATTATACAAACTCAATGTAGTTTTAGACTTTTAATGTATCATGTTTAAATATGATCCCAATAGTATCAATATCTGCATTAATACTATTGGTAACATCCTGGACTTCCTAACAGCATCCACCTGATTTCTAATGTTAGATTATAAGAACAATCCTGAACAACCCAATAAAAAAAATGATCCTTTATTTTAAGTTTTTTATGATCACCAAAGCTCAAATTATGGGGTCTTTAAATGTCAGTCCTGTTATATAAATGTAATGTGTGAAAATGTTTTCTTATTAGATTACAGTGTTAACCAATGTAATTCTGGGAATGAGGTCACCACATTGGAACACGAAAATAACATTTAGACTAAAAGTTAATTAACTTGACATTAACATTTAGAAGCTCTATTTAAGCGTTGGTGATACTTGAATGGTTACAAAATGGATGTTTCATACACACAAGAAAAATAAAGGACCTATGCTTAGACAACATTTTAAATGTTAATTGGTTATGCTGTTTCATAAACCCAAATGCCTGAGTAATGTACCTGAAACGTACTGGAGTGTTTTCAGCTACTCTGTCAATGCCCCATATGCGTAGAAGCAGACAGTAAGATTTTGGTGTGATTGCACAATGCTACATTTTTCACCAGACCAGATTGTGTGTTTTCATGGTTGAATGTAAGTTGAGCAGATGACCATTGACTGCCAAGAGATTGAAGAAAGAATCTAAATTGTTCATGCTTATGTGACCAAAAAAAACACTCTCAGAGAATTGTTTGATAAAGACTCTACACAGATCTTTTGCAGTTTTCTTTTTCTTTGTTTGTGTGTGAGTCAAATGACATGTTGGTGATTCCATTACACTGAATATGTGGAGATTCCCTCAGCCTTTTAAGTATGTCCTCCAATGCGTCTCCCAAGGGAACGGATATGCATGTATTTACCATTTATCCTTTGTTAAAACTCACAATACAAAATCTGCATTCGGCACATGACCAGACTCTAACGAAATAATTTCCATTTTAAAGCCACTAGAAACCAGCAAGCATGAATTAAGTTGAGGCTTACTGGCACCAGTATCTTTTAAACCCTTGCTGTCTCAATTCCCACACGTTGCTAACTGTGACATTTGAAATGTACGCAGAGAAGGATTTGCCACCTCAGTCATACCTACACACATCTAGCAGATGGACGGTCATAATTTACTGAAGACGTTTTTAAAACCTGGGATTGAGATCCAGAAACATACTAATTGCCAACCAAAACTGTAAGGCGCATGGAACGGGCCAGGCTTAGCAGTGCATGTCATAGATAGCATAATGATGTGCTCATTAACCCAAGCTTCATACCCAGAAGTCACAATATCAGAATGACTTCTATTAGATTTGCTGTTGCAACTGAATGCTTAATCCATTCTTCTTTTGTTTACCTAACCATACAGTCGATTGTCATTATGAGAGAAACAAAAGCATTGTCCATTTTAACTTTAATTTACCCAGAGCACATGCTTTGACATACTTTGTCTGGGTTGTGGGGACAGTAAAAATACTAAGGCTTTAGTCTGCAGCGTGCATTGTCCTGATTCTTGAATTTATTCAAGGGTTGCTGACATATGCCAGTGTAGGAGTTTTGCACTAGCTGAAATGTCTACGATTTCTAGAATACCTTGAAATTTCATACCTATGATTATGAGAAAGTGCATTTCCAATTGAGGCCAGAATCATGGTATACGGTTCATTCTGTTTTTGTCCCCTCCACTGGTAAGTGCCATATACATGACTATTTAAAAGGATCTAGAAGCTCTAAAATAAAGTCCAACGAAGGGGTGCAAGACTAGTTCCAGGTTGTACACAGATAACTTACGATTAGAGGATTAATGCATTTAATCTCTTTAGTTCCAGTAAAAGGTGGCTTAAGGGAGATTTGGCTGAACTATTAAAGATTGTAAAACGCATTAGTAAGGTGAAGCATATAAACTATTTCAAGCTAAGTTCTGTCCACAGAATAAGAGGGTAATGAAAAAAAGCTGGAAATGAAGTCTCTGGCGTACTTCAAGACAAAACTAGTCACAGGGATAGATTCACTCTCTTATAATCTTAAAGTAAAAAATATAAGTTACAATGGGCTGGTTTTGTTGTTATACATTACTTTTTTCATCTCTTAAATAACTTCAGAATTTAAAAGAAAATTAAATGAAAGGATTGATTTTGTAGGAGTCACACATTTATTAATTTTCCTAAAACATTATTATCCCTTAAAAATAGTTCACAATTTTTCAATTCAATGTAATCAAATGTCTGAAGTCAGGCTGCCTGCAAGGCACCCAGCAGGTTACACTTGTCTTAAGCATTTCTGTCTTTTCAAAAGAAATGGGCAGGAAGACTGCCCCCATCTGGTTTTGTGACTGGATAAAAGCAATTTCAAATACAAATGGAATTGAATGGTCCATAGGCAAAGTGATTCAGTCCCATTTTTGCTTTGTTTTGTTTTTATAAAAAAAGAAACATTTATGAACCATCTGGTGTCTGAATGCTTTGGGGTACAAAGACATCGTGCAACAGAATTGCAAAAAATGGAGCTGGTTTTGCCCTCTTGACTCTCTATGGCCATCGTTATTTCAGTGAGCTACTTGGCTGCTCTCCATGCTATTACAAAAGTACAGATGTTTTAGCTTGGAAAAACAGATCTGGTGAACTGATATATATTTTTACAGGCTTTAGACTCACTTCTTTGCCAGGGTGTGGGAGAGGGGGAAATAGTAGTGGTATTACTGCCGCTTCCCTCACTCAGAACAGGTCATCCACGTGCCCCTGTAATTCTAGACCAGTGAGCATACAGTATCAACTCCATAAATTGGGGCACAAACCTTGAAATTTGAAGATGGACTGCTGATTCCTTTGACTCTTGGCAGTATGGTCGCCGTGGCCTTGTAAGGCAACTTGACTGTTCCCGACAAAGTACTCAAAAAGCTATGGCTTCCTGGAATTGAGCTCGTCCTCAGCTGTGCCAAGCCCAACTCTCTCAAAGCCAGCAACATGGTGCTGTGTGTTGACCAGACATCTTAGCACTGGCAAAAGTGTGCCTTTCATGTCTTTTTATATGGGATGAAGTTACTTAAAGTGAGTGTCTCTCCAGTCCGTGGGGGTAAATTACTCGTAAATTCTGCCATGACAGCTAACTGTGAAGGCCTTATTTAATGCCCCTTAAAGTCGTGAGTCTTGTATCTTTTGTCACACCATGGATGTGTTTGACTGTTTATCAACTGCTTAGTTTGGGAAGGTGGGGTTAAAGGAGTGCTCAGAGCGGTAGTTTATAGTATAACTGAGCCTGAGTGGGTGGGTGTCGGTGCTGAACCCTGACTGAACCCTGCCCTTATGTGATTCCAGGTATTCAGTTCTTCACAACGGAAATCACACTGAACAGGAGAAGCTGTCTCTACAGAATGACACTGAGTCCCAGGAGTCGTGTTTCTGATGGTGGCAGAGAGACATTCCCATTGAGTGCCGCCTTATTGGAAACTACCATTCCTCACCCAGACACACCCTTTGACAGGGACAGAGGATTCCAGAAGCTCTTCGGATCTGTGCCTCAGTCACACTCGGACGTTGACTCTCTAAACTTGAAGGAGCATTACTTCGCCAAAGGTACTTAATACGATGAGCTGGTTTTGAATGGATTTCACTTTTCACTGATCAAAAAAGAAGAATATGACAAAGAAAGTGACATTTTTTTCTGGCCCCTCCCATTTTGTTAGCTAATGGTGAAGGATTACTGAGGACTATTGAAGAATTTCAATCATGTAAAATACAGCTTCACTACCAGTGTCCCCCAAATAAAATGTTGAACAAACCAGATTGTACAAAGGCAGTACAGTGCCACATAAGTGTTAAAAATTGATCTTAAGCGTTTTCCCCCCATTTTGTTGTTTCTCAGTAGTTTTCCTACTCAGTGTCGGTAAAGCCAGGTGGATTTTTTAGCTTTCACTTTGAAGTGTCTTAAATTACTAAAAATGTGTTATCATTTGAGCAAATGAGCAAAATCATTTAAATGATGTTATAATTATAAAGGAGGTCATCCCATTACCTTTTCACATGTGGTATATTACACATAGCATCCACTTCCAAGGCAACACCAACACTCCCCACCCCTTTCAGTTACCACTGCAGTCTGTGGTATGGCAGAAAAAAAATGACATTGTAAAAATAATTACTGTCATCCTTTTCATCTGGTCTCAGATAAGTTTCTAAACAATTTGTTTGATTTCATTTAATTTATTAACAGTTGACACAAAACATATATGAGCAGTTGTGTCTTGTATCTGGATCATTCAGGACGATTTTCACCAGGTTGTCCCCACTCCCACCCTCATACATGAAGGAATCTTTTCCTTCAAAATGGGTCCCCAACTGCTCTCTAATCCCCTCACTTCACCCCGAGTGCCTTACAGGACCACTGGACCTGAATACACTCCTCTCTCACCTGAACCTTTCCCTCCACAAACCAGTAGACCCTTTGGACTGCTCCTTTCCTCCGGGAAAAGACAACTTAAGAACGTCACTGGTGGCTGCCAGAACCTACGACTGCTGTCAACTGGCACGCAGGGTAATTAGCCCCAGCGAATGGCAGATTAAACTGGAAAGGCTAAGCCTGCTGCCACTAATTCTGGGAATTTCAGAGCAATCCGGTCACACTTAATGTCACCCTTGTCAAGGCTGTCCTTGAATACGGCTGAGATATGGCATGTGATTACGGCGCAAGACGATGTGACACCAAAGGTGTCACCCAGAGTGCTCTGTCCAATAAGTTTCACAATGCCAGTACCATTACTTTTAAACATATATTGTTGAAACAGGAGTTCAAAAAATTCAAAAAGTCTTCAAACAGATAAAGTAATCTCACAGTTTGCATCTGGTTCAGTGTTTAAAATATCTTTGAATCAGTGTTAACACATAATGGCTGGATACATTCTAGGCTATATATGTAATTCAATGTTTAGTGGAAATGATGGGGCAGCCAAGTTTTTTATATTCATGAACAGTAGAGGGTACCCTTCAAACTATGAGATGTCCTCCCAAAGAAAATTGTCTCTGAATGAAATGGAATCATTTATTGTCCTTTTGTGGATTGCGTAAGTTTTTCAGAATGTTGTCTAAGAAAAGCAAGCACTTTTTTATGTGGCATATGTCCCTTAAAGGTTATTTTTCATCCATGTGTCATTTTCATTCAACAATTTGGGTTAATTCAAACACTTTAACACCAAAATGAGGTCCTTTGACAATCTCACATATATATTTATTATATATAATGAACATATATATATATTTTTTTTTTCCATTGATGCATCCTCAAAGGAGTCATTACCAAGAGGCATTGTTTTAGATGTGCTGAGGGCCGCCAGGGTCTTAATGGAGATTTTCAGTTTGTGACTATTCTCCTTTAATGCAAGCCATTTAAGGGATGCTAAATAGCAATAGAGTGCAATGTAAATAGTTCACTTACTGCAGCCTTTTGTTGCCAGTCTACCACAGCAAGGCACTGAAGCAATTGCATGACCAGGAAACATCACCACAGCCAACAAAGCAAAGGAAGTGAACAAAGTCTAATACATCAACTTTCATGTGCAGGATCGTTATTTTATTATAGCAAATGTTGTAAGTACATTTTTAACATAGTCACAAATGCAGTGTGATTGGATCACAGCTTTCACAGATTCTGGCATCTATCATTAAGCTCGGTCAGGATATCTGCCATTTTGCTTGTTCCTGCCCATTTGATCCTCTGTTTACTTGGTTATCACTGTATTTGCCCAGCAATTGCCTGTGTAATCATAGACGTGAAGTGACATGTGAGCTTTACACCAGCATTACCGTGTGCTTTTATTTTTATTAAAAATTAGCAAAATAGCACACATAAATGACAAATTCCGCTCATTAAAAAGCACATGGTAACAGATTAAAGTGGATCTTATCTAAGTGTTCACAACACCCCTATTATCCAGTAACCCTTGCTATAAGCACACATGCATGTTATGATAAGCTTATAACAACTGGAACAAGTTTCCAAAGCATGTAATGATGCCTTATGGCCATTGTGACCTATATGTGCAAAGAAAAACAGTTATAAGCCCTTTTTTGCTCTTATCACAACATTTGTTATGTTTTAAATAGTGATTTCAAAGTTTTATCAATGTTATGTAAAACCCATTTCAGCTTTTCCA
Source organism: Megalops cyprinoides (assembly GCF_013368585.1). Classification (NCBI taxonomy): domain Eukaryota; kingdom Metazoa; phylum Chordata; class Actinopteri; order Elopiformes; family Megalopidae; genus Megalops; species Megalops cyprinoides. Next base: position 20,442,876 of record NC_050598.1, on the reverse strand, counting down.
AGCATCCATAGGGACATGTAACAATAGAGTTAATGACAGTCATTTTCACAGCATAAAGTACATTCATCCTGTTTGGTTATTTCTAGCATTACCTACTGACATTTGGGAGGATTACATCAGAATGACTGTTGTTGTAGAACAGTGGCCATCAAGAGCAGAGATCTAATGTAGACCACCAACAAATTTTATTTATGTTGTGTTATTTTGTCATATTAATAATCCTAGTTGTATGATACAGTAAAACTCTCAAGTGTTGTTTTATTTAATTATCGTTATCCTTACATGGCATTAAGTTGTATTCTTTTCATTATTGTTGTTATTATTATTAGAATATAAAATCTGGAAAGAAGAATGTACACATTTCTTCATATTTGGATACATCTGGAGTCATGTAAGAATTTTCATGCTGAAATATTAACATTTATGAATTTTACTGCATCAAGTCATTTTTATGCACTTCACAACCATAGAGATATTGCAGCTGGTTTTTCTTTGATATTACATTTAATATTCGTCTCAAAAAAGCTCTTTTTTCCAGCATTACTTTGAAGCAATGTATTTTACCTGGGCTGATTGGTTTCCTTTTAGTATATCAGGAGAGACAGAGTGATACTGAGCTATATGCCCTAACTCAGCTGTAGTCTATGGCCACTATGTAACTGCTTCTTCCATAGAAGGACAAAGTACCTAAAAGAAAATCCATGTGTATCCTTCACAAAACAACTCCATGCTTTTCTGCTAATGCCGTAAAAATGCAAAGCTTTCCAAATGTTTCCATTTATGGTTTCACTTGCTTACCTCAGTACTCTTCGTGTAAACCATGCAACATGCCATTCTAATTGTCAATGGAATTTAAAAAGCTGGATAATCTCAGTCCTGCTTTCCAAGAAAAGTAAAAACTGTGAATTCAACCAGTTGACACAGAACATAAAATTATGACATTTAAGACACAGATTGTTGAGATTTCCTGCTTAAAATGTACATAGTGATATATATTTTTATGCAAAATTGTATGAGTCCTGTGTATAAGTCAGTGGATCTTAAAGAGAACGTGTGTCACTTTATAGTCTTCATGCTAACAGCACTCTTGACATCCTTCTGGCTTCATAAATGGTCGGGTAAATAATGTATGCCATAGTATATTCCAGCAAATGTAAAACACAGTCTTGAAAAGGAACTTTTTCCCCCCAACAAAATCATTTGTGGTTTTGACATCACAACTCCATGTACTTTCTTCCCTTATTGATGGTGTTGAAGGGCACCACCCAACATACCCCCAGACATCTAAAAACAGCTTTGTTCTTTGTGATATGTGGGATGCGAGGTGCCACGCTCAATTAAGAGGGTTTATTAAAAGCATCTTTTGTGTTTGTGAATGTCCCTCCCACCATGGTTTCCATGGCACCCACAATCCAAAGAACTCAGATAAACAGGAATATGGGGGGGGGGGGGGGGGGGGGGCTGAAGTTGGATGAAGCTTTCTAAGTTGATGTACCTTTGTATGATGCTCTGTTTTTTATGTAATTTTATTTTATTTTATTTGTACCAGCCATCTCCTATGCAACCGCCACAGACATGTGTCCAACAGTGCTTTATTTCTATCCCTGACCTTAATATCACTAGTTTTTTTTCACCATTTGTGTGCTTCACCCCCAGGTCCATTACCTGGTCAAAATACCTGCCATCCCAGGTCCCTGCTGTGAGTTTTGTTGGCTTCTGTATCTCAGTTAACACCAGCTGTGAAACTGATGCGGGATTCACTTTCGATGCCAGAAGAGTCACTAATCAGAGAGCCACTTCTAGCTCAGACAAGCACTGGGAAATAGAGATAAGATGTTTTTTTTTTTAAGCCAGGACAATTTTTCTGTATATAGCACAGTCCAACACAGGGGGAGAAACCAGAAAAAAAAAAACAATTGTGTGTAGAATTCATCAACAAACTCTCGCTATGTGACAAACCAGTGAGCGTATGGAAGTACATGTTGTTCAACTTGATGTATACTTCCAGACACACACAGTCTGATTTTACAAAGCTGAAGTGGGTCTGTGTGAATCTCAGCACAGTAATGTATTGCCATTCATTATGTGAAAACTTAATTTGCTGTTGGTGTGAGCATTGCCTGGAGTTTGTAAGTTTGTGCCATTCACTTGATAGATATGAAGCTTTGGTGCCATCATATGTTACAGTTCCAAACATGATTTTTAACCCCTGACTATCTCACCTCCCGTCCTCACCCCCCCCCCCCCTACCCCCCCACGCCCCCCAACACCACCCCCACCACTTGGTGATGCCGCAGAGTCCAGAAGGCAGGAAGTCATAGCATGAATGCCTTGTAAATCTCCCAAAACTTGTACAAGAACTTTTTGTAACTCCTCAGTATTTATTTTGATGGAATAAGATGGATATTTTCATGTAAGGCTTCTCTTTCAGGGAGCTACGTGTATTACTTTTTTCTGTTGCTATGTGACAGCTCTAATAAATGATGATAATTAAAAGATGAACAGATGTAAAAAAATGCTTATCTGAGATTTTATTTTGCCTTTGACACCTCCGTATAATCATGGCCAGAGGTTTAATAGCAGGGAGTGCAACATGGACAGGATAAATATAAATCCCTATCCCCCCCCCCCCCCCCCCCCCCCCGTAGGAATATTTGTTCAAGAAGATTAATCATCCACCTCATCATCTTCTTGAAAAAAAAATTGCAGAAGAATTTAACAGTAAGCAGTGGGCAGCAGTGTGTTGTAAAATTTTGAGGCTGAGCTTGTATCCAGAAAATTGGATTGCATATTCAAATCATAGCTGTGACACCATTGAGCTGAATCAGTAAAATACCCAGCTGTATATGTGGATGGTTAATATGCAAGCTCCATAATTCACCACGGCTAAGAGCGACTACTAGGCAAACAAACAATCAACACTATCTTACCACAGTGTCACACCTACTCTCCATAGTCACAGAGAAGAGATGGATATAAAAAAACAGTAATATTTGGAATATTTGCATGTTTTTCTTCCTGGTATGCAGCATTGGTGCATGGCTGCCGATGGGCATGTTTGCAGGGAATCTAATTAAAGGCAGGTTAAGATTAATGGTTTCCAAACTCTTTCTGAATATATGAATATATGTGTCTCAGCCCTCAGTTCTCCAGGTCCAAGAACAATCTGGCCTGTTGAGACAGCAGGACTCGATCTATCTTCACGACCATGCTGGTTAGCCATGAACATAAGAATGCATCCTCCCTTCCTCCTTATTTACAAAGAATGAAACGCCGTGTGAGTTGCAAAATAAACAAATCAAGCAGGTAAATCCTGCAATGCACTGCATCATTTCAGTCCTGATTTAGCTCTGTATGGCTTGGCTACATCTATTTTGGAAAAATGGAACACAAATGCTCATATCCTGACAGTCTTTCAGGTTGTCATGAGCTACATGACTGACTGTGGGAGTGCGTTTGAGGCATATTTTAGCAACAGCTACATTCCTGGCATGGCAGAAGCTGTTCACCAGTATTATATATGTCAGGCTTTATGAGAGAATCTGATGATAAGGGTTGCCAACAAAAAATGAAAAAGGAACATGAGACAATGTATAATGGCATGAAGCAAATATTGTTATCAATGAGCCTCTGGAATAACTGCACAATAATTAAGCACACTGGCATGACAATTACCCATTCAAATGACCCCACCTGAAAAAAAGATGTACTACAACAGGATTTTGCAGGATTCATATGATTAATTACATGATTAATATCTGTGGAATAATGTTTAGTACATTCTTTTCACTCCAAATTAACACCTTTCTGTATAATTTTGAAGCATTCAAGATATTAGTGCTTACATAGAGCAACAGTTAAAATTAACTGCCTATGCCATTCTATGCTTACAGTAGAAATATTTTTCCCTGGTCTCCTTAAAATGCACAGGTGAATTTCTGTCCTTTCCCATGTTTATACCATCAAGGTCAACACAGGATGCTGAATGGAGGAACATTCAAACTTACATAATATACTTGCAAAGTAATCACAGCCACATAATGATGGTTGACGCTTTGTATGTTACCCAATTTATGCTCTCGTAAAACCTGCTTGGCATGAACTGTTTCACAGGAAGAAATCATAGCCATGTTACATAGGGTGACACTTGTTATGAAATGCAAAAATTGTGCTGTATTCTAAGCTGAAGTCAGTGCACACATGCATGCTATGAGAATTCCTTCTGCATAACAGCCTTGTCAGAAGATCAGAATTTACCGTCAATAGGAACTAAGTTTCAGGGCTTGTCACACAAAAGAGAATGATAACTGCGTCAAGCTCTCATTTAGGCTGGTGGGACCATATGGCACAACATTAACCTCCAGTTGTTTGATATGCAGGATACACAGCTTTTCACATTCTTGATTGTGGTAATATGGAGCTGCTCAACTTGATGACACACACACAAGATGGTAATGATTGTGGCTTCATATCTTGCAGCTGCTAGTGGTCTGAAATTTTAGCATAAGAATTTTCAGTAAATTTCATGAGCAGGACATGAGCAGTTAGCAATTCGTATAGCTCCAGCGAACAATTTTAACATTTTAACAATGTTAGCTCAACTAAACTGGCCATTATTTGTTATAGAGTAAAGCTGTGTTTAGTTAGTGATGCTTTCTCTTGTCCTGAAACATATTGGCCTTTAAAATGTGATAATGTGGCAACACATATTGGTCACCTGTCATTAATATAATCTGACAGTAAATTAGAGAGAATATCTTATTGCCTGCCCTCGTTATAGGTACTGTAGTGAAGGGCGAGAGCAGTCACCCCACTCAGCCTCAAACCCGAGTCTACAGGGTACCAACCATGTGACTTCGACCACGACACCAAAGAGCCTGGCTCGTTAGTATGGCAGTCAGAGCACATACTCAACCGTAGTGACAGCACTCTGTCACACTGCCCTCCCCTTCAGGAAGTGCGCCCATGTTCTTCACGCACCGAGGCGTCCCTCACGCATTCCCCTGCCATACTTCTCCCATCCCAGGGTGCTTCACCCATCTCTGGGGTCCCTCACACTGGGGTCCCGAAGGGGAGGGCAGTATGACGGAGTGCCGTCACTACGGCCAAGTATGTGCTCTGACTGCCATACCAACGAGCCTGGCTCTTTGGTGTTGCGGTCAAAGTTGCATGTTTGGTACCCTTTAGACCTGGGTTTGAGGCCAGGTGGGGTGTCTGCTCTTGCCCTTTGCTACAGGTACTAATACTTGTCTTAGAGCAACCTTTTCCCAAGCAGGTCCGCTTCAAACATAGGAATAACTTTGGATACATTTAGCAATATGACTTCAATATGTTTTGCCGGTCTGGGATCAAAAGCTGTGCAAAAACAGCTGGAAGCAGGTTGATATCAAAAGCAATCATAGAGATTTTATGGTTATTTTTATGAGTTTTACTGGGAAACAAGCAGGTTGTGAGAGCCACTGAGCCAGTCCTTTCTAAATGATTTCTTCGTTTGTTGCAAGAAACAGAAAGAGCTCAGCATTTCAAGAAACAGTACAACAAAAATATATTTTTTGGTAAAAATGAATAAATAAAAAAAAATCCTTACTAATTACTGATGTTTTTCTCCCCACAATAACTGTAAGTACCATAAATATAATTGCACCTATGGCTGTTACACAGCTTAGTGAAATCGTATACTGATTCCTCCACATCCATTGAAATGAAATGTGGACCTTTGTGTTCTTTGCAGAGGGCACTTATACTGAATTTTTTCCCCTTTCTTCTTATTTCCTTGTTTCATGGAATTAACAATAGGGCAATGCCTCCAGATTCACAAAGGTCCTCTCTCATTAATTTTGCAGCAGGTATCTGGTTGTTTTATAATATACTGACAATATATTAATAAATGTATTAGTAACAAATGTAGTCTGTAAACTAAATGACTGCCCTGCTTATGCTTCTTAAATTTCTGAAAAAAATGGTGTGTATATGATGGCTTAAATTGTGTTACAGACATGTGGTAAAAATGAAAATATCAAAAACAATGGGTTGGCAGAAATTAAAAGATGATTAGTTTCAGGATTCACATGCCTGTTTCTAATAACTAAAGCATCTGTGCTCATTGAGTTACGGTAATCAAATTGAGAAAAGCTATAGTAGATTTTATACTTTTCACTCTGACAGACCAAAGCCAGGAGCCACACAGCACAACACTTCCTCCTTATTGCTCCATTTCCTCCTTATTTGGTTGTTTCTATGGACCTTCCATTTGACCTGGAGGCTTTTGTTTTCCGTTAAGGGTAAATTAGCCCTGACACTTCTTAGAAAGGCATCATCCTTAAAGAGGAGTACACTCGTGATTACTGACTGCAGCTGTGTGCATCTGCAGGCCTGTCACCAGGGAGCAGGGGCCAAGACATACATGTCTCTTGATTGGTGTAATCGTGTGCCATGTCAGATTTTCACCTTTTTAGAGATCATTGCACTGTAATTTTGCCAGACTTTGACTTGTTTACCATCCAGGAGACTTGACAGTTTGTCCTGATTGCGAGAGCTTAAGAGGTTTTGTTGTTCATCACAGTCAATAGCTACCCTGTTGAATCCACCTGTATAATTATGTTAAGGAGTTGAAAGAACATCTCTCTGTCTGTTTATCGAGCGGAAAGCCTCCCTAACTTACTGTGCCAACACATCCCTGCCTGCAGAGGCTGGGCTGGGTTCTCGCCCCCGCGTTCATCCTTTACTAAAAAATAAAATGAAAAAAAAGTGATAAATGAATACAAATGAAAATGTGAAGTGCGCTTAGAGGAACTCGTACTGTGCTGCCTTTTGATAATAGTCACTGACAAGAGGCTTGATTGGGCTGGAAGACGGAAACAGTGCAATTTCCACTCCAAAGACACAGACCTGCGCCGTGCTCTCAAACTCATAATTAAACCACAAAACTTATGCAGTGCGGTAATTGAGAAGTATTCCCCGCATCTTAGCAGTCTTCTGGAAAAAGATATTAAACACAACCTTGAAGTCTTAATGTTGCATTAATGTCATCAAATGTAAACTATGCCGCTCCATCACCTGAGCAGACATTTATTCCCTATGTATTTATTTTGCTAATCATTTTCTATTTTCAATATACCCCATTGCTCTTTTAGTAATCATGTCCTTGTAGTCCTCTCACCCATTTGCATATTCATGTTCTTTAATGATTCTGCCAGATGCATTTTTTACAGCTCCTAATAATGCATCTAACCTTTTATAAAACGCGCAAGGCCATTGTTATCTCCCCTGTGTCTGTGACATTACCCCATGTGTCTGAGCATTACCAGGGTATGATCCAGGTGTGAGGTGAAGAATGGTAATGGAGAACAGCACTCTGGCAATGGGAGGTGGGAGTATGTGGAGCCAACTTTGGCAAGGACCAGGCCTGGTAAACAATCCCAGCATGCTGTTCTGCCTCGATGCGGACCCCCTGACAGCATCGCTTATGTATCAAAATGGAACTGAAGCGTCCTGTTTTGTTTAGATGTATCAAGTTCCATGCTTGTTCTAAGCAGCATGGGCCGTGGGGGTTCCTTGTTGGTGCACTCAGTCTGCCAGCTTGGTGATGGGGTACTGAAACCTGAATGAGAACCAGGTGCCTCCACCGGAGCCAGTCAGAAAGGCATGACTGTGACTTGGGGGGGGGGGGGGGGAGTCAGGTGGGAAGGGACCAGCTTGCATGACTCGCTGCTGCTGTCTCCGCACTCGCTTCTACCTCACACTCCCCCGTGTTGGCTCTGTCAGATCAGCGTGTCACTTTTTTTTATCTTCTCTTTTGGATTCCTTGCTCTGTTCGAACAACTGTCATCCTGCTGCACTGGCTGTGCACCTTTATAGTCAGCTTTCTGCACAGGCAAAGTGACGGAGGTTAGGAACAGAGAAGCAAACATCTTTGCAGCTGTGCTCTTTTCCATAAGGAGCTCATTCTCTGCATCCCCCGCTCACAGCACATGCTGTTGCCGTAAGTGAAGGTAAAGAAAGGCAGTTTGTTCATTTCTGTTTCCTGTGATCTGCAAGGTCATTTTATCTACTACAAGAATCCTCTCTTTATACCCTCATCACATGCAAGAAGTGACATTTGAAATATCTTGTGTTGTAAAATGCCGTAGATATCCTCACATCTTCTGTGCTGTGAGACGCAGTTATTATATTATATATAAACACAGTTATTATTCCTCCTGTATGATGTATGCAGGAAGCAGTCTGCAGAGCTGCAAAGGGCTGAAGCTGATGTATACCACAGGCCTGCTTCCCAGCTGGAGGAAGGAGTGGCCCTGTGGGTCAAGGCTGTCCTCTCACTACCCCCAGCTCCCATCCTTACATTCTTTCTTCTTTCATCTTCTGCTTCCTGTCTGATGTGGAAAATGGATATCACCTTTGGATGTGGAAGGGAGATGACTTTTATTTTGTTTTATGGCACCATACTGACCAAGATTCACTGATCTGTGAACCATCCAGATCCCTCATTTTAATCACTATGTCAACACGCTAGCTGATCAACACACCATAAGTCTTTGAAGCTGCGCAGAATTTTGCGCAGAGAGATGTCTAAACAAGACCTTCATATTAGTCCTGGATTAAACAACTGTGACCCACTGTGCTGGTGTCTGGAAGTTGCCATACTTTTCACAGGACCAAGCAGCTGATAAAACTCTGAAAGTCCTTTTGTAGGATATATTGTAGGTGCATGTACCATGAATACTGCCAGATAGATCCCTTAATGAGGGAGAGAGCCCTGATGGTTGTGCCCGCTGCTGTCAAAGAAGCACAGCCACTTTGCCCATGCTAATGAAGAGTTGTGGGAGCTTTCTGGAGATCAATACCGCCATGATGCGGAAGGCATAATCATTACCTGTGATAATCGCCTGACAAAACAATGCAAGGGCAAGCCATGTCGTAATGTATACTAAATGGCCAATTTGTTCAATCAGTTTCAGTTGAGGTATTACTGGCCCTCGCACAAAGAAAAGAGGCAGAGCAGTTGACAGACTTGGAGCGATTTATGAGAAACCTAAATGCCATTTCCAGATAACTGAAAAGCCTAAACTGTCACATATTGTATTTTAGGCAAAGGGCCACTGAAATATTAAATAGCAGCCTGATGGAACAGTGGCTGGTTTTAGAGCCAGAGTCTGGTTTGACACAAATCCATGCAGAAGAGTAAGTGTGATAAGAATTTGATCTGAAATGAAAGCACAGCTTTGCTAAATACAGACTAAAAACCTGCTCCCACTGGGAGCTGTATTCATAAGTGGCAGAGCAGCCAAGGGAAAACACAAACCACCATTTGTGATGTATTTGTGTTTTTGTGATATAAACCTGAGTGGGTATTTAAGCCACTGGACTTTCTCTGCCCTTGCTGATTTAGTTATATCTAGCAGAGACATATTTGCCTGGGATTGCTTCAGGTTTATGCAGCGCCACTTGTTGTATCAGTGTTGGAGAAGGAGACGCACACAAACCAGATCCAAAGCCAGGCCCAATCTCTCCCCTCCAGCTCACTCCCACAAACACAGCTGCCGCTATACCTCTTTCAAAGTGTGTATCTGCATAATTTGAATTTAATCAGGACAGAGATTACTCTCTCTTTTTTGCATTGTGTAGCATGGATGGACACAACATTGCAATTTGATGTGGAAGGCAGCTGTGGTCAAAAGAGTAGTTTTCCATTTGTAGTCTGAACTCAAGCCTCGGTTTAGAGGGGGCACTGTGTGGATCCATTGGTCCTTTATCTTAATCATCTGTGCTGATTAGTATAAAATACAGCAAAGAAAATGGCATCATGACACAAAAAGAGACATGCTGGTATGATGTTAGGAAGACCAAAAGAACTAATGTAAGAGCAGATAGTCTTGCAGCATTATGATGGGATTGCAGCAACATTACATCAAAGTTGCAAAAATGTTGAGAGACTTTAATTTGTTTACTAGGAAGTTTGAATGTCTCGATTTTAGCATGATTTAGCAGATTATTATAGCTTGAATGTGGCATGCACTCCCATGGTGTATTTATTTATTCATTAATGAAATTATTAATTAATCAACAATTTTCTGTGCTTGCCAAACAACCTTGATGATTTATGTAATGCTTAAGAGTAAGACATTATTTTTTGTTGGGAAATTATGAATTATGAATATGCCCTGTTATTTTCCCAGTGTCCAAATATGATTGAGGTTCACTGTATTTCAGTGTGTGTTTATTCAATAAGACCACATTGCCCAAAAATATGTAGGCAAGACTTAGGACCATTGTCAGAAAGATACTGAAGATGTCTTTTGCTCTCCATAAAAAGTCCAACTTTTTGCATAAAATACTTTGAAGTGACAGCTGGAGATTTAAGTCATCATAAATCATAAATCATTACGACAGGTCACCCCAGTACAAATGCTTCATGTATATGGAATTTGAATAAGGGGCCAGTTATTTTCACTGGAGAATAGCTTCGGTCTATATCTTCATGATTTACGACAACTTTAATGGCTGCATGTGTATTGCTGTGCTCTTTTCCAGTCCTGACCAAAACCATTTTCCCAATATTAAATTTAATATTGCTTACTCAGAAAACATCATTTCAATCAGAGCATAAAGTGCTGCAAGGCAGAAGCTGAATTCCACCAATGGTTGTGGCCAGTCACCACTCTGAGCGCTCTGCTAACAGATGACATGTATGTTATAAAGGACAGCCAGGTGCCCATTGCGTTTGCAGCACAGCATATGCTGTCTTCAACCACATCCAAGGCTAAAGTGGAAAGTCAGGTGAGAGGACACAAGGTACTTCTTTCAGCATTGGTTCAAGTACAGTGTTTAGTTATACTTCACAATAAATGGGAGCATAAAACGTACTACAATAAAAGACCATTTTACAAGGAAATTCTGATCATTCACAAACAATTTATTTTTTAGCCCAGAAAACATGAAGGTTCCTTTTCATTCATACCTTTAAGTAATCTTTATTATTAATAATTAATGATCAAAACAAGCTTACAGCAAAATTCATCCATTCTCATTAGAAGTTCAGTGGACACCTCTTGAAATATATAGAAGCACCCAAAGGCCCCTTGCTTCCCTGTGGTATAAAAGGAGATAGCAGAAAAGAGATTAATCAGCAGCATGCATTATGATGGCTAAGGTCAGACAGCTCTCTGAAGACTGCAGACAAATGCTTACTGACCTCCACAAGCTGGAAGATGGCTCCAAAGAAATTCATGGAATGCTGAATATAATACTTTCCACTATAGTGTTCATTATTAATACACTTGGCAACTGGTACAGTGTGAACCCTGCTAGGGAGAGGATGTGTATATCTTGCAACTGTTGGGTGGAAGAGTGGTTTGTGAGGCAGTTGTAAATCCAGAGGTAGCAGCTGGAGATCTCCTTCACAAACTGGCATCATAGGTAATAAAATATCATAAAGAAACATTAAAAGTTGCATGCATGATCATACTATGAATGTTAGAAGTATTCATTCACATCTATAAAGAAATTATTAACAGAGGACAAAATAAATGTTTTCCACAGATTATCTCAATTGTTTAGTCCAGAGTATGAAAAATTGAGGACATTATAATACTGTCATTGTCATCCCAATGCCTACTGTTTGCCTTTCCATTATTTTCCTTGAATAAAATAAACATGATGGGAAAGTATGAATAAAACTGTGGCTACAGTACCTTTAGCTCAGTGATAATTTATATATCTCTGCAAGTGCTGAGCAGTGGATGGCAAAGGCTGTGTTTATCTTGGCGGTTTGTGTTGCTTACGTAGGGTAATTTGAATATGTCAACTGAAGATTATGTTCCCCCAGAGATATTTTTAATTTGCCATATATTTATCTATTTGTGATACCAGATGCTGTGAGAAGAGAAAGCTAGACAGCAGGAATGCTTTCTAATATATAGCATGCAAGGTGTTGAGAGAGTTCTCCATCTGCAGCCAATGGAACCTACTTGACTACGGCTTTCATTTCAAAATGCACTTGATGTGCCTGTAGTAGCTTCTTAAAATGTGCATAGCCAATCTTCTCTGCCTTTCTGAGAATTACGGCTATAATTGTGAGTCATTGGAACCTCTGGAGATGTAATTTTCATAATGCATAATTATAGGCCTTTTACTACAGGGACATGTTTATGGACCTCAAAGCATTCCTTAATCACATTTGGATCAAAAGGAATTGATGTAAAACTGTCACTGTTTTGATGAGAGATGGCAGCCAATGGACGACATCAGGAAAAGTAAGTGTGCCAAAGCTGCAAAAAATTGTATCTTGAGTCGAACAAATCAGTTTAATAAGACTCTGACTCACTACATAGGCAACTTCAAATGGTTTAATTGCATTTACTGCAGTATTTGTGGAGCATCGCAAGGGGAAAAACAGGGCTCTCAGCTATTGTGAGTGAAAATCACTGATCGCAGAACTTACGTCAATGAATATATTTTTTCTGGTCTTTTGTCATTCTGAAGTGACAAACTGACTCGCTGCTATGTGGGAAAATATGGGCCATCTGTCATGAAGCAACCTGCTTTTTTTTAATGATTTGGCAGCTGAATAGATATTCTTCCCTTTCAAGCCACTGAAAAAGTAGGTAAAGTAATAAAGGGTCGGATGATGAGAACGGAGAGTCCTCAGCCTCTGATTTAAAGCCATCCCTGTGGTAATGAGCATAAATATCAGGATGAGTACCTTGCTGTTGCCAATCCAGACCCTGTTTTCCAAATGTGAATATTCATTCTCTTTTTAGCTACCTGAAATCCATGGACATGCAGTTGTGCAATCAATGATACCCATCAGCTATTTTCTCATTGCTTGCAATTATTTCATAATTTGTCATATTTGACAAAATATAAGAAATCATAAGTGCTTTTTAACAGGTTGCACATTCCATGCTAACTCAGCAGACTAGCACATGCAGGTGTATTTTGGAAAAGTATAAACTATGCTCATGGGATCAGAATTATTATTATTAAATATACATGTGTAATGTTACATTTACATTTACATTTATTTATTTAGCAGATGCTTTTATCCAAAGCGATGTACAAAAGTGCATACAGTAAGTATAGCGACAGTATGGGGACAGGATGTGTACAGTGTACATGTGTACATTTTAAGTTATTATTCCAGAGACTTTTAGCCTTGAATTGTTGCCACAAGTGAATTGCTCTGACATGCACATGACAGTTGTTATAGAGAAGGATAAGAAGTTGTGTTTCTCCGCTTTGGTACCACAACTCAGCCATAAGGAAATGTCAATTTTTTGGTAAATCACATATTATTCGTAAAATTGATTCAACACATAGGTTTGGAATAATTTGTGGATTCAGATTGTTTGGAAATGAATCCCCAGGCTGGCTACTGTCTTTGGAGACCCTTCTGACCTTAGACTGCTTGACCCCCTTCCCCATACAATCACTACTCTCAGATCCTTCACACTGTACACTGAAAGAAGCAGAGCAAGCAATCAATCTGGAGCACCAAATGGAAATCTTTCTTTGAAGAGCCATTTATGCCTTGTTCTGTATAGACTGAGCAAGAGTGAGAGTCTGAAGAGAAATGCAATAATTTTTCTGTCTGTAATGTTGATGGGGAGTGTTGGTGTCTGTAAAAATGTTTGTCTATACCAGTGGAGTCCATTTCCTTTACCATTTTGTTTATTTGTTTTTAATTATTTCCTCAGGAATATCTCTCTTGCTGTTTTGACTAATTTATTGCTCTTTGGAGAGATGGGAATCTTTTGCTCTCATCCACGTTTGAACAAAAACATAATTTTAGCAACACGTACCCTACCAATTAGCACTCTAGCGCCATCTAGTGGATGCTCAGGTCACTCACAATGCACATTGTTATCCATTTGATGTATAACGGGCAAAAACAAATGGTTCGAGGAGTACTGATACGTATTGCATGCATACACATATATACGCCTGGACACAGGACAAGAATATGTGTCAGAACCTGAGTAGGGACACATTGCTAATGAAGTCCCACATTAACAATCAACAGAGCGGTGAATCTGTCATCAACCCCACCAACAAACGAGAGAGTAACCAATGGAAAAAGAAACGATGGCCCCCTCCCAACTCAATTAAATAAATGACTACCTTCCCTCACAAAAATATCATAAATAAAGGGAGGTCACTGGGAAACTTGTGAATAAGTAGTGAAAACCAATGGAGAACTGGGAAAATGTTTTGAACATTTTTGAACTCTTGTTTTAAAACTCGATATTTATTACCGACGACACAATTACACATAATAATAGTTATTGCTGTAGTAAAAGCTCTTTTCCAAGGCCACTCGGCATAAAATATTTTCCAAATTACAGACACTTCACATGGGACACTACACCTTCATTACACACTTCTAACCCTTCCTCCCCCCATCCCCTGCTCGACTGTCAAGACTTGGAAACCTGGCCGGCTGCCTGCCACCTGCCACCTGTCAGAGGTCAGCCTAATCAGCCCGTCATAATGTGGTTCTCTCGCTCCCTTTAAGATATCTGACGCGTCACTCGCTTGCGGTACTATGTGCTCGTTTTTGATTGGCTTTAGTGTTTAACTGCAACTATTAAAATATGTCGTACTACAACATGTGATGCACAAATGTGAAGGAAGAGTTATCCAGCGGCGGATTTTGCTCATTGTAGTCACAGAGTTTGCGTTTAAATACAACAATAAGATAACAAAAAGTACCGTATATGCATATTTAAAGGATTTTCAATCGTATCAAAATGCATCCTTATTCATTTTGCTTGACATGTGCCTTTCAGTAGCATAGCTACGTAGGTGGCTAGTTGCACTTCATTTTTCCGGGGAATCTGTATCATGACCTGACACGCTAGTCAGTTTAAAACGTTTGTTTGGTGGGGAGCACTTGATGACTTGTTCGTTGACAACTACGTGTCTATTCGTGAATAAATGAAAGTGCAGTGGAACTCGTGTTAGCGAATTAAGTGTTTCACGACGGGAAGCAGGAAGCAGGAAACGTGAAGTTATATTAAACACAAAAATGGCGTACGAAGGGTGTAGAAGAGTTGTCTGTACTTCGTTTCAAATGGGTCTGGTTAAAAAGATCGACAGCCCTAGTACAGTTATCTGTATTTTCCTGTTATTAGGGATATACACAGTCTCTTTAGTCCATGCCGATATCACAGATGGTAACAGCGAGCACTTAAAGCGGGAACATTCGCTGATGAAACCGTACCAGGGTGAGTGGCTGTCATGCAAGAATCGATATCTTTCTGCCGAACACACCTATGTAAATTGACAGCACCAGGAGTTTCGACTTAAGTAACGTTACCTCTCCTACATCATATGTTTTCTTAAAACGTTTCCGTGCCAGCTAGCTACGCTGTTCAGGGATATTTCGTTTTAGTAGTTCGCTATAAAGTAGCTATTTTGCCTGCTAACTTGTCCAGCTAGTTGGATGGCCAGCTAAGACTGATCAGGAAGTTTTAAACTGGACCTTTACTTTTAAACTTAGTTTGGGTTAGCTAACGTTACTCACCAATTATTATTATTATTATTATTATTATTATTATTATTATTATTATTATTATTATTAATGTTGCACTAACTAGTCGCTAACGTGAAATATAAATATCCCTGGCGCACAGCAGTTAGGTGTAGCTCGAAGAAGAAATTTGCAGCACCTTCTGGTTAAGCATATGCTTGTGATTATTACATTATGTTGGAGCCTCAGATATTCTAACGTTACCTGTAAAAAAGTTTAGATGAACCCTGCCGCCACATACCACCATTACCAGCCCACACACACACACACACACACACTGCTTAGATAGATTAGTAAACTATTACGGCATTTTCTGTTACACAAAAACACTTTGTGACATAGCCGTTTAGGTTAGGTTATTAATCGGTTAGATCTCAGTCAGACGCTCCACTTGGCCTTCTGCTGTAGTGAGATGCAATAACACGGGCCATAATCTAATTTATGTGTTAAATTTTACAGGCGTGGGTACAAGTTCATCAAGTCAGTGGGACTTTTGGGGTAGCACGCTGGTGACCAGCCAGTACGTTCGTCTGACACCCGACGAGCGCAGCAAACAGGGCTCAATCTGGAATACAGTGGTGAGTAGTAGACTAGGTGGCTATAATCTAGGGAGCTGCATATTACTTTGACAATCAAAAGATTATGTCAGTTGTCAGTTATGCAAATGTGACTGCACCACTACAGTGGTTGTCATGGAATCAGTGTGGGGGAGGTAGTGTGATCCCGTTATTTAGATACTAGCTTTTTGAACAGAAGGTTATTATTGCCATATTTGTAACATACTTCTCTGTTTGTAGCCTTGTTTTCTTAAAGACTGGGAGATGCATGTTCAGTTTAAAATACATGGATCAGGAAAGAAGAATCTTCATGGAGATGGAATTGCCATTTGGTACACAAGAGAGAGACTGCATCCTGGTAATTTATTAAACACATTTAGAGAGCATACATTTTAATGTATAGTTTACATTATACAAATTTGAAATTTTGTGTATTTAGTATGTCAAATTCTGAATATAAGTGACCTGTAAAATGCATGATGCTTTCACTATTATCACTACTACTAATATTACCACTACTACTACTACTACTAATAATAATACATTTTCCCTGACACCATCTCTTACTCAGGGCCTGTCTTTGGAAACCAAGACCACTTTGTTGGCCTGGCCCTTTTTGTGGATACCTTCCGCAATGATCTCCACGGAATGGATGTAAGTGCGTCTACTAAATGAGGTCACTGATGATTCTTTCTCTGCAGGGCCTGTGTTTGGAAGCAATGATAACTTCCATGGGTTGGCCATATTTATAGACACGTACCCTAATGATGAGGCCTCTGACGTGAGTTGACAAGCTGACTTTCCTTCTTTTCGTCCTGGTCTTGTTTTAAGGGCTTCATCCTTTCAATGGATTCGTTTACACTTGCTCTGTGTTGGGCTGACTGTTGCAGAGGACTGAGGTGGTGCTTCCCTTCAGATGAACTTGGCTACTGAACAAATAAAAAAACAAAGTTAGCTTCCAGCAGTGGTTCCTTTACGTTCTCCCTCTTATTAGTTGGGGTTTTCCTCTCCTAAGAGGTGCATGCTGCCACCACAATTTTGGAAATCCGAATGCAGCCTTGATGAAGCCACCCCCTTCCCCCAGTACTTGAGAATCCATTGATTCAAGCCTGAGCACTGCTATCTAACCTGCTTGACTTGTGTTGCACAAGCTGAGAAACACACATACTTTGCTTTCTAAACACTAATACTTTGCAGCCCTTTTACTTTTGCTTGTGGCAGTAAGCGTTATAGCATTCGGTTCTTTGCTGTGTCATGTACGCCATGGAGATTGTCACCATCCAGATGGCTTGCCTAGACTCATCGTCTCAAGCTTGGCTTCTTGCAGTGTGGATAAAACCTCTTTAGGCGCATGCTTTTCTTACGTCAGCCTGTTGTCTGTGCCCAGTGTAGGCCTACCACCGGATTTCCCCGTTACCAAAACAGATCAGGGGGAAACATGTTAGAAATGTACTGATTTGATAATTACAGCACCGCCTGTGCATATTAAAATACCATATCAAAGAGCAGACAAATCTGTATTTGACATCTGTAGATAAATGGAGGAATGCATGGACGGACAGATCAGTTGATTACGAATGGTCTGAGATGAGAGTTTGACATTTCAGAAATATCCACAAAACTGTCTTCACATGAGGGTTATAAGCACGTGCAGTAGGATTAATCAGCAAGGCAAATTAAAAAATTACTAAGTTATCAATGAACATTGCAGATATTAATGATAATGCTGTGATTAGTTTTACAGAATTGGTTCCTGATCTTGTAAAAATTTGATTCACAACTGTATAGATTTTCCGTGAATATTCCGAGTAGTATTGACCTTCATTTGGTACGAGATTTACTCAGTACTTTCATGACAAGATATGATAGCTTCATCTTGGGTTGTTCATTGTGAAATATTTAAAGTGGTAATTTTTTTAGAAATGATAATAATGTGTGATAGCAGTTAGTTATGATGGGGTAATTTTTTAGCAAGGAGAAACCCTGTTGAGCATACTACTTTGCATGACTACTTTGCCATCAGCCTCACTGTGGGTGAGTCCCATGGTGGGACCTAAGGGGCTTTTACGCTTCTCAGAAGAAGCATAAAAACAGGGTCTACATTGTCAGTTTAGTGAAAGTGATCTGGCTGTTTGTGGAAAAGGGACAGCAACTGCCTTGGGGTTACTAATAGTGAATCATGCCAGGACGTAGAAACCAGCAGCTAGTGGTGGCAATAGGTAACTGCGTGTAAAGGCATCACTTTTCTTTGACTTTACTCTGGCCCACACTGCTCTGTCCTTCAGCGGTCTTTCCCTTACATTTCGGCCATGGTGAACAACGGCTCCCTGCCATATGACCACAGCAAGGACGGGCGCTCAACAGAGCTGGGGGGCTGCTCTGCAGAGATCCGGAACAAAGACCACGACACTTACCTGGCCATTCGCTACTCCAAGGGCAGACTCACGGTAAGTAGGGTATTAACTTTGCTCATTTATACCCTCCCAAGGACCTGGGATGGCTTCCCCAATTGTTTTGTGTCTGAAATCCTTAGATTTTGAATTGAAGCTCTGGTCTTACCGCATTAAACAGTGTTGAGTTTTGAGTGGCTGGTGGTTATGGATTTGCAAAACTGAAAATTAGACAACAACAAAAATGATGTGCATCATTTGGCCTTGATATTTTAACAGGTCATGGTTGATGTAGATGACAAAAATGAATGGAAGGAATGCATCGATATTGGTGGTGTCCGCCTGCCCATAGGATACTACTTTGGGGCCTCTGCAGCCACAGGGGACCTTTCTGGTAGGTACACATTTTGTCAGGACAAGTTAAGGGCCATTTATATAAAATACTGAACATTATAATTTGCAGTACTCATTGAGTACCCAAGCAGACTACAAAGGGGCTGGCCCCTAGATTTTTATGATCATAATTCAGTGGGTCAATCCAAAGACCCATTAGACACTTGGAGCCAATCGGACGAGATTTCGCACAGAGAAATGAGGAACACTCAGTGTCAGTTACGTTTGCATTGATCCGCTTCCACTTCCACTAAATACCTTAGTGATTTTATTCATTTAAACAGAACGTGTATCACTAGGACTTCTCTGCATGTACATGTTTTCAGCATTTATGATGTAAAGATTTCCTTTTATTCTGTAATTTTGATTTATTTTATTGGTTAATGCAGATCTTTATGTAAGACCATCATTGACAGTTTCTTTTATGTCCCTGTACTTAATTCTGATCAGATTACTTTTTTACAGCATGGTGAAGGTCTTGAGTCCTTGAAATAACTTGTCCCTCTGTTTTTGCCAAAAATGTTAATAGTAAGCCAGCAGCTACTATTACCATTAATGTGATAAATAATAAAAGTGTAGTCTTATTAAATGCAATTTTCTACAATTCTATTCAATTTTTAGAATTATTTAAAGCATCAATGTGAGTAAACGTAGTTTCTTCTGGTGCTGAAAGTTAACAAGTTGCAAAAACTGGGGTAAGTTAATGAGACCATACCTTAAAATGTTGTGTACCTTTTACTCAAATGCAGAGATGTGAGATCAGGTTTTAGAAATTACATTTGTGTGCTGTTGACAGTGACTTCCGCTGAAAATAAAAACCTCTCTTCATCTTTTTTTTCCCCCCAGATAACCATGACATTATCTCCATGAAGATGTACCAGCTGATGGTGGAGCACACCCCTGAAGAAGACAGCCTCGACTGGACTAAGATAGAGCCCAGTGTTAGCCTGCTAAAGTCCCCAAAAGGTGGCTCACACAGTCATAAGCTCTTTTGCCCCACTTGCTCCAGACATGACCTCACCAGAGTGTTTTGCTGATAAGTTAGAGATGAAGAATTTATGCATGGTTTGATTGATTGCAGAACCTATTTATTCAGGATAGGTTAAATATCAGAAACATTCCTCAAAGAAAAACTCTGAATTTGATTGCTCTGTGCTCTTCTTTTCATCATTTAGTAGAGGTCCTAATCTAATTTCACATTATCATTGTCATTAGATTTTAAGGAAATTCTGAAGTTAATGTATAAATAGATTAGTCATGAATAATAAGCAATTGGGCTTAAACAGTTCTGATTAACAGTAAAGCTGTTAGGATGGCTCTGAGCAATTATTAGACTTATTTTCTAAAACAGGGAAAATTTATATGTTTTGAATTACAATTAACCAAGTTAAAATCATTATGTGTGTGAATCCGTGACAGTGGTAATCTGTCTTTGTCTCATCGCATCATCATTGGATGTATGCCACAAGCAGATTACTTTTGCAATCTCCAAATTGTTCATCTTTGAATAGGAAGACAAATTCCATGACTGAGGGTCTAAAAAATGACTAAAAACATCAGATGGGTTGTTTATTTTTGACTACTTAAAGTTGTTGACACTGCAGACCGGGTTAAATGACTGGAATTGTATTTTTTGATCTTCATTTAAGACTTACCAATTTATGGAATTTAGAAGCATGTCACTGTAAATATGTAATATTTCTCCAGAGAATTCTGGTCATTTGATGCATTCATCAGCAAATTCGTCAAAGTATTAATCGTCAGCAGGCAGTAACAATGCGTTTTTTTATAATAAATGTCAGAAACACAGATGTTTTTTTGACAACTGTACATTACAGAGAGCAGCTGATCTTCATGTTCCCCGGATTAATTAAATTGGAAGTCCCTATGGTGCTGTGCATTTATTCAGATCCATAAGCAATAAACCCTTACAATGTAATTAACCAGTGTAGAATTCTAAAGACTGTACTGCAAATCAGATAAAATAATAAAAGGAATAGATGTCATATTAATGCATTGCATAGCAACAATTTGATCCTCCATGATAAATATGACATATATTACAAGTTTTCTAAAGAATTGTGATTTGTGATGATGAATGGCTTGAGATAAATTAGGTTGCAGTGTCACCATAATGGGAAGGAGTGGGGAAGGTCTGAAAAGTGGGTTTTGATTAAGCACAAGGGGGAGTCTTTTAGTGTTGAGCTGAACTGTTATTATTACAATAGTTCAGTGGTTTCATTCTTAACATTTGAAATGGGCAAGCCAATGTCTTTCTAAAATTATTATATCCTCTGCAGAAGGAATATCAGGACTAGAATTAAACAGAATACAGAGCACAAGAGGGATGGGCAGTATAATCGATAACAAATGGTGTCTTCGTTTTGTTTACGAATTGATAGATAATGCATTTGTTCTGTAGTGCTTTAGTGTCTGTAGTACTGAGTATCTGTTTTTTCCTCTTTCGGCACAGACAACATTGATGATCCAACAGGCAATTTCCGCAGCACTCCTCTGACAGGATGGAAGGTCTTCCTCCTATTGCTCTGTGCCCTCCTTGGTATTGTTGTGTGTGCTGTTGTGGGGGCTGTTGTCTTCCAGAAGAGGCAGGAAAGAAACAAGAGGTTCTATTAGAAGACAGACCAAGAGGAGACATTCAAGAAATGTGAATTTTTAAAGATTGTACAAAATCACAATGTTTATATCTCTGAAGTGCTGGAGTGAGAAAGTAACTTATGGTATTTTGCTATGTTCAACATGCTGTAGAACTCATGGCCCATAATTGCAAGGCATCTGGATGATTTAAAAATTGAAAAGGTGGGGGATTCATTTTAAATTGATTATTTTGTTTCTCTCGTTCATAATTTTTTTGTTAAAAATATTTTCTTTTTGAAAAAGATATTTAATCTTTAAACAGGAATCTTCAGATTTTTGAATAAATAAAGAATTTTCAAATGAAATTATTTTCTGACATTTAGTATTTTCCAGCAGCATTGTATAAAGATGATTATTCTACTTGTTTTGATTTTTTTTTTGTACCCATGCACTCTGACTACGCTTGTTTACAGATGTATAGAAGGTTGTCGATTTTCTTATTTTTTTTAATTGGCTTGTGCTTTGAATGAAGTTTGCTTTGTTTGAACTATACCTTGGGATTGTTTCTGGAATCAGCCTTAAAGTGTTTTTGAGTGTTAACCATGTTTCCTTCACTTTCTTTGAACTAAGAGTGTTGGGATGAATCATGGAAAGGGGTAAAAACGAAGCAGACTGTGGAGCTCAATGGCAGCAGTGTGGAAGCAGGTAAATTTAAACGTTCACGTGTCGTTCATTATGATGACAGAACTGTATGAAGAGTTTTGTTTCACAGATAAAAAGAAATCTAAGTTGACACATTAAATGTGAGGTCCATCAAGGATTGGTTTACTTTACAGACTTGTTAGATGTGGTATATTAGGTTTTATGGAAAAATTCTTCAGAAGGACTCAGAGATGGAAGGGTGGAGATGAGATGGGTTGCAATCTGCCTGGCCCTTGCAGATTGGTGTTGGTTTATTGAGACCAGCAGTGTTGAGGCAGTAAAATCGCTCTGATAGATCAGTGAGTACTGTGTCACTGGTAGGATATTAGGATGATACACAGTGTGGGGGGGCTATTATGAAAGATGTCGTACTGACATGATATATAAAGTTCACCAATGATTAAATTGCTTGTAAATTGAACTGATTGTGGCAAAAAAAGGGCCAAACACAACTGGTAACAGCAGTTTTTAGACAAACCCTTTGAAATTGTATCAGTATTTACAGATGATCATAGAACAATTGTTTTCATGAACCTGTAGGGTAAATGTACATGTAATGTTTTATATGAATATAATTACAGAGGAACACCATTCAGAAACCTAGAATACTATGCTATATAGGGGGTGGTGGTCACATCCGTATAACAAAATGGGTGTTTTTGTCTTTAAACATGGTTACTAGCGCTCTGTGTTATGTTCCTTTTGTATAAGGCCTTCCCCTTGTGGTATCCGTTTAGTTTAAATGATCAAAATCTTTTTTAAGTTTCAAACACTTCTTAGCAGAGTTGACTATAGCCCCCTATGTTAACAATGAAAGAAAACTTACAAAGTAAATGCAGAAACATATTTATTGATACAGAATGTACCAGTAACAGCAGAAGGCCATAAAGCGCAGGGAGTCCGGCTGCATGTTCGGTTGGTAAACTTGATCAACCTGTGTTACGCACTGCTCTTTGGGAAAAACAATGTTCTTACAATGTTGGGTTCTGATGTAATAAAGTGACTTTAATTCACACAAATCGACTGAGCACTCTTTATTTAAAACCGACATTTGAAATGCATATATTTTCCAAGCATGTTTATTGAAATGGCATGTATGAAGCATTTTGGCAGTTAACCAAGAAATAAGTATTGAGTTCCCTTACTTCCTAAACACACAGGAAAACCACATCATTTTATAAAAAGGTTATTCCAGCCACACCATGATTTGTAATGATTGCATTTTGTCATTAACCCTCATATTCTTGTGCATTGCATATTTATGTGTATGTAGGTATTTGGTTTGTTCAATGATTATATATTGATCAATGCCTTAGTTTAGTGAATTATATTCAGTATATTTTCATACCATTTGTATGTATGCCTAGTGTATTTTGTGAAGTGTTATCTTCACTTAAAATTGAGTAAGCGTCTCGGTTACAAAGTAATCGCACATACGAAAAATGGACTCGGAGCAGACGCCGAGCACATTCACAAAACTACAAGAACCAGAAATGCCCGCCGTTGAGCCACCAACATTAATTGGATGATGCCGAGTGATAGTTTACGTGGCATTGGCTCCTTTGCGCAAACTCAGCTCTGTCTACCTGTCTTTCCCAATCACCGGTAGTAAGATGGTGGCCGTCAAAATGCAGTTTAGTGTGTGGTCTGTTTTGTTGTTTAACATTTTGTACAATTTTTCCTCCGCCTTATATTTTCACATAGGGGAGACAGAAAAGAAATGCTTTATAGAGGAGATCCCCGATGAAACCATGATCATAGGTAATTGTTTTCCTGAGTATATTTATTGTATTGAACTTGCTAGTTAGCTAATGCGTTAGCTAGCTTGCTAGCAAGGTCCTTCGTTTGGAAGGCTGATGACTATTGGACTAGCTGATTAGCTAACTTTACAGACAAACAGTAATAACTCTCTAGGGTGTTTTGATCACAGATTAAATGTTCTAATGTTACTGGGTTAACTAAAAAAATCTGATCGATAGCGAGCTTCTAACTCGCGATGTAGTCTTGATCGTTAGCTCGTTAGCCTGCTAGGCTATTGTCCGTAATTGAGTTTACTAGTCCAGTGTACTTGATAGTTAGCTGCCGTGATCAAATTGCAAGCAAGAAAGAAGGTCGATTTTAAACGCTTCTGTTAAGTAGCTGGTTAGTTTACTTGTGTCAGTTGGCAAAAGCTGATTCCGTTTCTCTTTAATCCGCTGGTTTACCGAGCCTGCAAGTCTACTAGTTTCACGTTTCCGAAAAATGTAGCAACGTTAGGCGACTGTTGATGACAGTCTATTACGTGGTCTTCCATTCGTTTAAGGCACTACTGACAAAAGCTTAGTATTATAAGTTGTTCTGCTCGAATAGCGTTAGCTTACTACTAGTATATTGGACTACCATTGCTAGTAAATGTCAGCTATGGAAAAGACGGATAGCTAGCGATGAAGGGCGACATTTGTAGTGCCTTACTGCCTGCGTAGTTGCTCATTGGGTTTTCGTTGCTGTGAACTTCTGTGATCATGCTATGCGTAGCTGTCTGCCTAGCGAACGGCAGGTGGACAGATCCTCAGTCTACAACTCAAACAGGTGAAATGGAGGCGAGATGCACTTTCTTCTCGAAATTAGCCTAACGTTATGCTCTCCGTTCAAAACTCCTGCAAGCCACGCAACCGCATACGCTGCTAACCACTTCCTGCAATGTGATGCTGGGGTGCTTTGCAAAGATTCAGCCATACCGTGGTGCAGATTCAGTCATATAGATGTAAAGGGGTATGAACCGGTTGATCATTCTAAGAGTGTCAGGTAGGCATGCCTTAAACCTAAGGTTGTTGGAAATCTGTGACATTGCAGAGTTGTTACGTTTTAACTGAGAGCGAAGATTCGATCTACACTTTGAATGACAATGCTAATGGGGCTCAGTTTTTTTCTTGAGAGTTTCATATGACGTTTTTTTTTTCCTTACATCTAGGGAACTATCGGACACAGCTGTATGACAAACAGAAGGAAGAGTACTTGCCTGCCACACAAGGACTCGGAATGTTTGTTGAAGTGAAAGATCCTGATGAGAAGGTACGCTGGTTTGGGTTAATCACTTTATGCCCCCCAGGTGAGATATATAATTGTGAGTTTTGATTTCACTCTGTCTGCCATTACCACTGCTTTCCAGGTGATCTTGTCTCGTCAGTACGGTTCGGAGGGCCGATTCACGTTCACTTCCCACACCCCAGGAGAACATCAGATCTGCCTACACTCCAACTCGTCCAAGTTTGCACTCTTTGCTGGGGGAATGTTGGTGAGAGCTATACAACAAGCTAACATGCTGCACCAGGAGTCTTTACCAAAACATTTATGTGTACATAGCATGAAGGTGGTGCTACGTGATTGGATAACTTTTGTTAGTTAACTTTTGTCCCTATTTCCAGTAATGATCTGTGGGTTTCAGCTTTATGTTCATTCTTAAACGCAACTCCTGACTAAGAAAAAATGTTTTCTTCAGAGGGTTCATCTGGACATCCAGGTTGGGGAGCATACCAACAATTATGCCGAAATCGCAGCCAAAGACAAGCTGACAGAGCTGCAGCTTAGGGTGCGACAGCTTGTCGAACAGGTTGACCAGATTCAGAAGGAGCAGAACTACCAGAGGGTGGGTTGCCTTTTTCATTCTTCACAGCATAAGTTCAAGCAATCTGATCACACTGCTCAGCATAAACAAGCTTTGATCAGATTTTCTTTGAGGCATTTTAGGACCACAAGTCGAAAGACAACGTGGACAGAGTGCAGAAGAAAACTTGCTGCATATTGCTGGTGTCCGTTGCTGAAACCTCTGGCTGTTTGTGTGACCTGCTGGCCGGTCTTCTCTCACAGTACCGTGAAGAACGCTTCAGGCAGACCAGCGAGAGCACCAACCAGAGGGTCCTGTGGTGGTCCATCGTGCAGACGCTCATCCTCGTGGCCATCGGCTTCTGGCAGATGAGGCATCTCAAGAGCTTCTTTGAGGCCAAGAAACTAGTCTAGAATGCACTCTTATTTATTTATGCATTTTCAGTTCATGCAGTATAAGGAAACATCACTCAGCACATGTCACAATCTCAAAGATCTGGACTGGCAAAATTACCTTAATATTGTTCCAACATTGCATTTCCCCTCCTCCCTCACAGTTTTTCTTTGGAGTTTATTTTTTACCTTTTTGTTGTACAGTAAAAATACCCTTGATTACCAATTAAAGTCACAACATACTTGTTCAGCTTGAATTTTAAAAGCTGTGATAAATCCCCCCTTTTTTGTAATAGGTTACCCTGTATTGTGTTTTATTTTGGGCAGGGCATGGTTTTAGCCACTGATTTGGTCTTAGTTTTCTGCCTCTGTTTTGCTTTTGAGATTGTCTGTTTGGCTATGATACTCTTCAGCAGGCTCATTAATGTAAAGGTTAGTTGCACTTCTCACTTTTTTCTTTGTAAATCACAAAAACCACTTGAAAATTTCTGATGTAATTCAACAGGTAAAGAATACATACACCTATCATTAATCAAGGTAGGTCAGTGTGAGTCTTCTAAAATGACAATAAAGTAAGTTCAAACACCACTGATAGTTATTTTTAAACATTACACAATCATTTACTGACCCCTTCTTACAGCATAGTGCTGTGTTAGACATGATCAGCTCATTTTTAGTCTGTATTGTGAAATTTGCTCTTGGTAGAACTTGACCAATTCATGCGGCAAATGGGATTTTTATAACATCCAAAAGGCTTATTTTAACAAAATATTAAATGTGTAACATACTTCCAGTGATTAATTTGATGTGCTTTGTACTGTGATATTAAACCAGTGTGCTACCGATCTAAGTCCTAGATGGTCAGACATAAACTTGTTAATAGCAATGTTGACAGAGTGACCTTTCAGGGCTTGATCATGGAAAATCCTACTAGCCAGATGTGAAGCAGGAAATTGTGCCATCTGTTACAGTTGCTGTGTTTTTGTTTGCTTTATATACCATGAATTATGTATACAGTCTTTGACAATTGGAAGACCTAGTTACTGTCACTTGAACCAAACCTGTATGGTAGTTGGTTGGGTAATATGCCGGTGTCCTTTTGGGTTGTGAAATTGTGGTGGGAGTATGCATTAGGGACACGTTTTACAACGTGAATCTCAATCATTTATGTTCTAATTGGAATAAAACCCAGGTCAGGTAATTTTCCTTATGGTGCAGAAAATGTGCATTTCCGTCTGATTGGCCCATATTGGCAATTTTATAGAGTCTTTGGGCAAAGCAATATACTGAAGTGTCCAAAGAGGCAACCATCTTGCCCATTCCATTCTTAATGGCAAATCTGTTAGGTTGTAGGTGTACATACCAACATTAATAGATAATGTGTAAGCCCTCCAATCTGTGTAGTAACTTTTCAGGCAAATGGCTCTGGTTAGAATATCTACATGTGCATGGTTTAACTGGGTTAGAAGTTTGAGTAGAACTTACAACAGTTAAGTGATCTTGAGAATGAAGAATACCACATACTGCATTTCCTCCTATCCAGGATTTCTTGGCACTGTAAAATGTTAACATTTTTGTTTTAAATTTAAAAAAGGAATTGAATGTATGTATGCTACTGTAAAGGACAATGGGATTTGAGCATTATGTGTTGTAAATGTTTTCCTAACATTTCCAAAAACATAGTGGGTCCTGATCACAGTACTTTAAAGTCATTTGCTGATTATTTTTGCTGAGGCACATCTGAGGAATCAGATCCCTGTGTTTCGTCTCGGTATTGCGCAACCACAAAATTTCTCTGGTTAATCATCATAGCAAATGCTCTGTTGTAGACTTTCATTCATTCATTTAGTGTGCCATTTTCTTTTTGCATTTGTATTATTGAGAAGAGTCTGGCTAATCAGTCTTTTATATTTTGAATTTGATCTGTTTTTAATGAATAAGAAGTAACAGTGAAAAATGGGTGAAGGTTTTGCGTTTCAATGTTTCTTGGGTTATTAAGGGTGTTCAAATCTGGATGCAAATCTTTAAGAATTCTTTTGAATTGAATTTTTGTAATGAGACCTGAAAATAAAGTTTCCCCCCATAAGCTTTTTGTTGTTTAAAATAGTTTTAATATTTAATATCAATAATATTAGCCATATAACGTTATTACATTGAACACCTACATGATTTTTTTTTTGTAAACTATGAGAGGAGTACACAATTAATGGTGAACAGCAGTTAAAAGAATATCTAGAAATATTCACAATATCGGCTCAATATTGACTGTGTTTCTCGTGCTAACAAAAGGTATAGCAATTGAATTTCTAGATTCTAGATCTAATTCTAGATTAATTATTCAACAGAATAATGCTGTTAAAGGATATAAATAAAATACCAAGTAGTTACGTCCTATGTGGATTTTCCTAATACGTGGATTTTCATAAGTGTACTGTATATTTTCTTATGTTAATAATTGCCTGTGGCTCCTTATTACAGACTACATAAAACATTTAAAGCGCTACTGAACAAGTGCAGCAAACGTCCTCTTTGTTTACGCAGTGTAACAAATAATGTAGTCCTCTCGAGCGTAGGAACTTAAATACTTTGGCCACGGTTTCCACTTAGAACAATCTTCGAAACGCACCTGATTGAAAATAGCCAGCGTGTAGCATTTTTTTCAGCGGAAAGGAAGACCGTTTGATTGTAGGTTTCGTCTGCCAGTGTATGTACAATGCGGTTAGCTAGAAGGGGGAAAAACGTCTTGTTATGTCGATGTATAGGATTCATTAGATTTAATTGCTGTAACCTTCGATAGCTTACTACAACGGCTTTTAATAATAACCGTTAGCTGTCTATGTTAGCATGCCAGTTAGATCAGTGTAGCTGTCGCTCACTCTACCTTGAATTATCACAGCTAGACTAGATATCTGAAAAAGGGAAATGTAGCAAGGCAGCTGACTTAATTAACGTTAGCTAGCTAGCTAGCTATTCGAAGCGAAAGCGAATCCATGCTATATTAACCAGCTAAGTAACTAGCCTGGTACATTATGCCATTTTCTATTATAATTAGTTGGATAAGAGAAGAATAGGCTTTCATCGGGACATGATGGCGTTGAAGTAAAATGGAAGGAGAAAATTGACAAGGAGATGTACATTTGTAGATTTACAGCCAAGACATCAGTTTCTTGTACGGATAGAAAATAGTAGCTAGCATTAGCTAGACTGCCGAAGTCGAGGGGTGTTATTTGGCTAGCTATCTACCAAGTTAGCCAGTTTGCTAAAGACAGTTCTGGGAAGCGTAGTTGTGAAGATGATGTATTCTTCTCGAAGAAAACCGGTTCTCTACTTTAAAGAGGACAGAAGGTAAGGTGCTTTAAATGATTGTTTTACGGTGTATTTTGATGGTAACGTTAGCTGTCTAACTGGATTAGCTAGTAAGTTATGTGTAGCTGGCTATGTTTGCTCCATACACTGCTCAGGTTGAGCTACCTGGGCATATTTTATAATGCAGTGCGAGTGATCTTACCCAACAATCAATAATGCATGTAATATTCAGTGTATGTGAAGGCTTTGTATAACAGAGTAATGGAGTGGTACTATGTAAGTTACCTAGCTTTAAGTGTTGAGCTAATAGTCACACACAAACGCGAAGTGGCGTTAGAGGTGATGATCTGTTTATACAATCTTGATATTATCTTGGGACAACCTTTCAGAGATGAACACCAAAAAGCTCTGCATCGCCAAGGAAATAGTTTGTGAGTATTGTAGAAGTGTGGTTCTCCGACGTTTGCTTTCTCATGATTATTGTAGAATTGTGCATCAAAGATTCCATGAGTGGCACAAAGTGCATGATCGTTGTCTTTTTTTCTAACCACATTCTGCCACAATGGAATATTGTGCAACACTTACGTTGGGAAGTTTTGAAACTGTGGCGTTATACAGAATGCTGTAGGTTCATTTACAGCAGTAGGGTCTTTCTGAACGGTGGACCCAAAGCCTATGGCTGGAGCTTACACAGCAGTCCTCGGGCTACAGGCTGTGCACGTGCTTTTGTATTTGTCATCTCGGCGTTTCCACAAGATCAAGGTCCTTACCCCAACTTGTTTCCCGCTGTTTGTAGCTTTTCATGTGATCTCAATTTAGTGAGAACAAAATGGTAACATATGCGCAACCTGCAGGAGCTACAGAACATAGAGCGACGTCCTGATGTCGACAGCTCAAGCTCAGACTAGTTTTCGGAAACTTGGCCGAGGGGAAGGGAGAAATATAAATGAGTTCGCACATGCTAACAAGAAAGCAGGTCACTTAATATTTGTGTTTGCTTGACCTGTTTCAGAGCGTAACTATAACTGATACTGACATTTAACAAAAGTCAATCAAAACAAGTGACAGTGAAGTGTAGCAAATCTAAACCACTGCTTTTATCTCGCTGGTTTGCCACTATGCCATTTCAAGCCATGATATGAATGTTAAACATGATGTTTGGCATGCACGGTTTTTTAACAGATGTGCAAGTCAGTTTTGGCTTATACTAAGTGCTAAATGGGCTAGGCCCTGTGTTTAAGAGCCTTTTTCAGCCTTTTTTCCTGAATCTATGAGGTTAATGTTATTAGGGGTGTGAATTTTGAGTGATTTTGCTATTTGTTGCAGTGTGACATGCATGTGATGTGAACGGAAAACCTTTGGGTATTTGTAATCAGCCATTCTCTAGAAGTAAGATTCCAAGGTAACTGAATTGCCCTTGAAAACTGTTGTTTGCTTCCAAATTGTAGACCCTCACACATAAACAGATTTAGTCTACATGAGGGAACAGGATGTGTTCCTCTGGAATGGCCATTGACCTGGTATCAATATTTTTAGTTCTTCATGGTCAGGTCACTTTCCACCTCATGGTACATGATACATGGTACATTGATACAGTATGTCGTAATATCCCATTGTAGACATATGAAGGAGAATCAATGCCACTGCTTCTTCGATGACTGTGTGTCTGCTGCATCAGCGTGTGTATCACTTTCACAAATGACAGCTTTCTAAATCAGGCAACAATTGAGCACTGACGTTGCCACAGTAGTGTGCACCTGTGCTTTACACATTAGCTTTAGTTTCATATGAAATAGTTGATGTTAGGATTGGGTGTGGACCAGCTGATCTTGGATCTGATGTTAAAGGAAAGTATCTGGAGCCTGCAGCAGTCATATGATATGGTATAAACTGTACTGTGCGTGGGAAAAAACCTTATTTTTCAAGGGGAAAGAAAACCGTTACATCTGCAATAATGGTGTTGTAAAAAGAGTCCGAACACATGTCCTAATTCATGTGACAATATCCTGTATTTGAGCAGTATTTTCAGCATTCACTTGTCTGTTTTTTTGCAGGTAACCAGATAATCAATTATACCTCCCCACCCCTAATTATTACTGTGACATAATAAACCTATGGCTAGCAGCAGTGTAGTCAAGTGCAGTGTCAAGATGTGCCGAATGCACGATGTGGTTTTTAAAGACTTTTTTTTTTGAAGTCTCTGTGTGTATGTATGCAATTTGCAACATTTAGCATGAGTAAATATTCAACCAATTTGAAACATGCAGAATTATGAATTGCCTTTGTCTTTCAGATTTCTGTCTTGGAAATGCAGTGTGCTGAAGCTGTTCTGCCTGTGCATGGCCTTGGTCCTGGGCCCGCTTCTGTGGCTACAGCTCAGCTGCTCGGGTGACATGAGCCGCGCTGTGGTGGAGGACAGTCATGTGCCTCACCAACCCTGCCTGCTGGACAGACAGCCATCCGCAGCGGACGACCCCTCTTGGGGTCCTCATAAAATGGCCCTCCTCATCCCTTTCCGGGAGAGATTTGAAGAGCTGCTGGTCTTCGTCCCTTACATGCATGCCTACCTGAACAAGAAGAAAATACGACACAAGATCTTTGTCATCAACCAGTTGGATCACTATCGGTAAGACAGAAGGATATTGATTTTCAAAACCGCATCTTGTTTTCAAAGTATAGAATGATTATGCTAAATATTCAGAAATAGGCCTCCAACTCAGCTTATTTTTAAACACAGTTACATGCTTGAAACTAGTTTCGGTCTTTTACGTTAAACTGCACTGTGACAACAAGATCATTTTGTGGTGCTGTATTTGTGGAGAAGTGAAAAGTACTGAGCTATGCGACTGATCCATAAAATGGATAAATGCATAAACTGTTTGTAACAGTTTGTACATGAATAGTTTGTAACAGTTTGTACATGTAATGCACATTTGTACATTACTCTCTATTGAGTAAATGTACATAGTAAATTTCTGATGTAACTAATATGAAGAAGCTTGATCCTCAGCTCTGAGTTAAAAAAAAAAACTTCTCCTTCTACAGCTTCAATAGGGCTTCACTTATCAACGTCGGCTTCGTGGAAAGCGGGAATGACACCGATTACATCGCTATGCATGATGTAGACCTGTTGCCTCAGAATGAAGCGCTGGACTATGGATTCCCAGAACAGGGGCCCTTTCACATAGCTTCCCCGGAGCTGCATCCGCTCTACCACTATAAGACCTACGTGGGAGGGATACTGCTCCTCACTAAGCAGCACTATCAAATGGTAACCCAGTGCTCCACATCTCCACATTTTGAGACTGCTTAGATGCTGAGCACCTTGAGCAGTAGGTTAAGGAAACGCTGTGTTTGTAGCTCTGTTGACTCTTCTTTCTGTCACTGCAGTGCAATGGCATGTCCAACCGGTTCTGGGGCTGGGGAAGGGAAGACGATGAGTTCTACAGGAGACTGAGAACAGCTGGATTACAGGTATTCCTGCATTATTCGAATGGACAGTGGAGTGTTTTCATTCGCACGGCGCCTGTTTACCGACACACATCGTCTTTTTTATTTCAGCTGTTTCGACCCAGTGGGATAACCACGGGTTACAAAACCTTCCGACACATTCACGACCCTGCCTGGAGGAAGAGAGACCAGAAGAGAATAGCTGCCCAAAAGCAGGTCAGTTATTTAGTCTGTTGTCACCTGCTAACAATCTCCACAAAAAGATAATCACATGTACTGTGTACCAGTGCAAAGCTATCGAATACAGGGCCTCATCACACCTGCGGAATTATTGGATCTTCATTTTGTAACCTTGCCATGGCTGTAGAAACCACTTTATCACCATTCATAATGATAGTACTCACACTATTAAACCATTTGTCCTTCATCACCATTGATAATGAAATTGCTCACACTATTGAACCATTCTTCTGACGAGGTCATCTGGGAATGGAAAAAGGGCATGTACATATTTTCTAAATAAACTTTTCCATAAAATGACGATTCATTGTTATGTTAAAACTTTGATTTTGTTCAAATTTTGTAGTAAAGCAATTGCCATGTTTTGCCTTGTTTAAATAGGAACAGTTCAAGGTGGACCCGGAGGGTGGGTTGACCAACCTGCGGTACAAGGTGGAGTCCAGGCAGGAGCTCACGATCAGCGGTGCCCCCTGTACTGTCATCAGTGTTACACTGGAGTGTGACCATAGCCAAACGCCTTGGTGTCTACTAAGTTAGTATGCCTTGAATCTGGTCACGTGGACCATAGGTCAGTGGAGAGGGGTCTGGATCCGCCTTCTGGCTGCATACAGAGGCTGCCAGGGACCAGGAAACCCCTCTGTGTTACGCCAACAAAGACATGTAGGCATAAAGGCAGGGCATGGATGGCCACTGCAGTGACAGCGTCATTTAAACTGGACTAGTATTTCCCCCTTTGTCTTTCAGTTCTGGATAAACTACATAATAGCTGCCTAAGTTGGTCTTGGAGAAAAGTGCTGAATCACGGACTAAATTTCAGGGACTTTTTTGAAGAGGTCACAAAACTGAACCTTTTGCTAGGATCTTATGTGAGCAGAAATGAGGTACACATTGTATGTGGAAACAATTTAACAGGACTTTTTTTTTTGAAGAGATAGCAGTTGGCAGATGATCCATTTGGAGTGAATTTGCTATGGTAATACAGGTAATACTTGGAGATGTTGAAATGTATTTCATGTACTTCTGGAACGTTTTACGTGTGCTTCAGTCAGTATTATTGTTTACATGTGGTGTCTGAAAATCATACATTGCAAGACTGTTCTTTCCTTCAAAGGCACTTGAAGTTGTGTTACCATTTCAGAGTGGGTGGAAAGGTGCTTGGATGGAAAGACCTGTTTTGTCATCATGAACCTCATGCTGCTTGGTAAAGGAGTTTCCTTGATACGCTAACAGTGCCACAATAGGTTTTATGTCCAAGTTGTAAAACACTTTGTTCCCTGTTTGATTTGTTTTATCGGCGGACTGAAGCAGGAGGTCAAGAGGACCGCGTTGATGTGATCCTATCAGTAAACAGAGCACATGACATGAACTCTTAACTGTATCCCTTTACATACTGCGTCAGTTGCGCAAAAACAAAGCCTTGGTATAATCTGTTGGCTTTCATACAACGGAGATTAAATGGTATGGTACGTGTGTTTGCACAGTATGTATATAAAGTGCTGAATCAGAGACCTGTAAAATGTGTGGTCCTGCTCATTCCTCTTTCCTGCTGTTTTTTTTTTCTTCAATGCAACTTTTCAAAAATATATTACCTCTTTGCCCTATGCTGATTTGTGTTAGTGACAATCATTGAATTTAAATGAGAGAGTGGCAATAAACGTTGGATTTAAATAATCATAGAGCAATTATTACTACTACACCCTCCCTTTCAGCTTCCAGGAAGAGTTAAAAAAATATATAGATATATAAATATATATAAATAAATATCTTTTTCGGCTAGAGGCATGCTGTACATAACACTCTGAAAGTCCTCACTCTATCTCCTGCAGTTTTACTTTAAGCAAGGTACTTAGGTAGAGTTTATACACTAAAATCCAAATGTTATTTTAGCGCATTTCTATCATTTAATTGTTACAGGGCAATAATACATTGCATGGGTG
This sequence comes from Megalops cyprinoides, assembly GCF_013368585.1. Classification (NCBI taxonomy): domain Eukaryota; kingdom Metazoa; phylum Chordata; class Actinopteri; order Elopiformes; family Megalopidae; genus Megalops; species Megalops cyprinoides. The sequence continues at coordinate 20,407,802 of NC_050598.1, read as the reverse complement.
CAGTGCCATCTTTGTGCACTAGATGGCACAATATGATGCTACTTTGGTCTTGATGCTGCTTTGGTCCCTGGCAAACAACCATAGCCGGATATGAAAACCATCTTTAGCAGTTAAGACTCCCGATCTATAGGTCTTTAGTCTTTAAATGAATACAAGAATTTAAGAGTCGTAAGACATATCCACACATTATTATAGTGAACTCTGTGAAAGTTCAGAATTTTAGTTTGAACTTGTGACTTTCACGAAGGCGTATTCTGATTCTTATCGCGTCGTATACTGTCAGCATTTTAGGAAATTATTTCATTTAGGAAATTGTTGTTACTAACGTAAGACATTTTATGTCCGGAATCAGTCTGTGTTGAGCCATTACAGGCTAAACTATCTGAATTTAACTGTTCCAGATCATCTATTGTTTGGAGTGTCGCTTTAATCTTAATGATCCTGTGAAAAGTTGCAAATGAGGGCATTTGAGACTCTTTGAACTCTATGGCGCGTTCTCACATGGAGTACTAATAGCAACAATGGTAATATAACTATTCTATTCTGCCTGGAGATTACAACCTGTTAAAACGTGAAATCAGAGGCACAGATGTCGAAACTTGATATAGAAATTCATCCTCTAGCACCCAACGTGGCGTTTGCGGTTGGTGAATATTTATTTTAATGATGTTGGGAGTCAAATGTCTCAGACATGTGGAAATGTTAAAATATACTGTAACTTAACTGTAACTTAAGTCCTCTCAGTTGTTGGCAATAGTTGTTAAATCGATACATATTCAATACAATAAGAGACTCAATGTCTCTATACGAACTTATTATATAAACTACTCTGAACAGCACGACACACAATTATAGCTAATTTAGTAAATTTAGTAGTAATAAAACCAATAGTGCTAGAGCTGCATAGTTAGTCTTAGGAGCAAAACTATGGCTTGATATTCATCATTTTTCATTTGTCATTTATCAAGTCGAAATAACCAACAACATAATTAACACATAACACATACTGGAATTACATTTCTTCCAACCTCATGAAATAAAAGCGTTGCTAAGTAGAGGAAAGCGGGTGAATCGGAATTGGTCACTAAAAAAGCTAAATGCTTGTGAAGAAGTGTAGGCTATATCATTGCACTTCCGCGCACCCCATGAAGGGGAGACTTACTAGATCAAAAGCAAATTAACAACTGATTATGCAGTGTTCAGTGGCGGGACTTGGCTGTGGTCCACTTATGTTAATCTTCTCTTTTCTGGACAGTGCAACTTTCAAATGTGAGTCCATGTATATCCCGCTCAGTAATCAAACGTTTGAATGGATTCAGTCGATTTTGCGTCTTAACGATCCGTGAACACGAAGTGCAGTTCCTGTCGCTTATTATGTGTTGAAATAATCTTAAAAACCTTAACGTTGCGTTAACCATAGCCATAATACCATACATTAAATTGAATGGGCTGCGGTTTAAATTCAAATTCAATAGTGCGATAGTTTTTGTTGATGACATGCATAACCCGTTCTAGAACGGATGGGTTGAGCAAACCCAACACAAAAATGGCCTAACCATTTTCTTTCGCTTTAAATACGCTAAGTGACCAAACAACGTGATGTTGGATAGAATAACTGCATGTTATACTAGACTACACGTTTTTCAGCACAGTCGGAATTTCAATGGGTACACACGATTCAATTTCACATCTTTATAGCATCATTGCATTCGTGCGCATGGTTTCATTTCGTGTAATTTGCATGGTATTTATTAAGGATACGACGTCGGACTATTCTTTGGGGGAAAAAACAGTTACTCTAAAATCCGCCTGCATACTAAGCATGCATTTTTATTGTGGGCGTTTGTCGAAACTGTGGGTATTTTTCTTCAATGGCTCACATTATCTAAAATATAATGGATCAATAAAGGCCCCGTTGAGGAACGATTGTAGGTTTGCGCTTGGCTTGATTGGTGATATTTGTCACTTCATCAGTGCATTGACAATAAACCCTCTGAAGTCTTTATTTACGAGTTTATCGAGTCGTAGTTGATCCATTAGCACTCACCAGCTCGAACCAACCGCCTCATCAAGACAAGTTTAACCCTAATCTCTTCAAAGAGATTTTTCTCCAGCATTGTGACAACACCCTGGGGCACAGTTAATGCTCCATCCAATCCGGTTGAGGCTGGGGTATAAAGCCGTGGTCACTTCAGCCTTCGACACTCGCATTCTCACGGAATCAAGATCCCGTTGAGTGACAGAAGGATAGAGGAATGAACAGTATGGATACAGCGTTTTTCAACCGGCCGTCATATGCTTCACCAATGAACTATTGTTACGCCGCGAGGGACGGGCAGCCGATTCTCCACATGAAACACCCGGGGACGAGCGGAACACAGAAGTGCTCGTTCAGTATCGAGGCCATCCTCTCCACCAGTCCCCGGGAACCTGTCCAACACAGAGTGGAAACTCATCATGGGCCAACGTTTTCTGCACCGCCTGCTCTGCCACTGTGGCTTCCAGCGGGATATTCCGCTCCGAGCTCGCCTGGCTCTTACCCCCACCATTACATGGGTTATCAGCAAAGCGACATCCACCACCAAGCGCTGTATAACGAAGGTAAGATACGTTCCGGACGAAATATTTATTCTGTCTGTTCGTTCAGTTTATTTTAATTACTCACAATATTCACGCGATATTCAAGTTGTGCTGAACATATGTTTCATTTTAAAGGTTTTTCTGGGCCTTGTGGAAAGCTGATGTCTAGAAGAAATTACGTACGGAGAACCTGTAGGAGAATCCGCACCATCTTCACCGACGAACAGCTGAAGAAGCTGGAGGAAGTGTTTAGCAAGCAGCGCTACATGACGGGGACTGAGAAGGTGCTCCTGGCCTCTGCGTTGCGCCTCTCTGAGACGCAGGTGAAAGTTTGGTTCCAGAACAGGAGGACGAGATGGCGCAAGACACAGGAGGACAAGGCCTCCAGCTCTCCGCAGAGCAACGAACTCCGGATCCCTTCTCCAACAGAGGGTGACCAGTTTAACACGGTGGAAGAGGAGGATTCATGGTCATCTTGAGAAAGGACAAAATGACAGTTAATGGTTTTAGAATATCGTGGCGTAAGGCGTGTCGTGTCGTAAGCCTATGTAATTCGCATTCTTGTTAAACAAGATGACTTTGGTGCTTTACACTCAGAGATCGTTGTTCCACTGTGTGGGATATCAAAGAGTGATTGTAAAATCTTCCCAATAAAAAACGAATCCAACATCAATTACTGTTGTCTCATAAATAATACATTGAGGTTAGACTGTATACAATGGGGTTTAATGATCAAATCACAGACAACGTAGATGTAACCTTTTTACAAATAATTTCGTGCAACAGCGTTGTCTACGATTTGCAGTATTAAGTCATACAACAGGTACAAACTATGAAGTCAGGTATTTTGACGCGAAAATTATATGTAGTTTAATTTCTCTTCCATTATCCCTCCACACTCACCTATTGCTTCATACGGGTATTTGTACAAAACAGAAAGCACATGCTAAACGTTTAGTAGTCATTTTATAGATTGATCTTTAAATCATGCATGACTCTAAACTACTGTGTTATCTAAACCTCATGACATCACTCCACAACATCTTGTTTTAAAATAAGGATGACCAGCTGATTATTCTGTGCTCCGGCTATCCATTTGCCTTTTAAAGGTTATTGTCTGATTATTTCGCCATTAGTTTTCATGATAAAAGCTCTGAATGGTTTATTGTTGGTTGTTACTATCAAAACCTCCATCACACAATGGGATTAAAAAGATAGTTGCTTGATCTAGCGTCCCATTATTGTATTTTATGAATACTGCAATAATGTAAAGCTCCCAATGGTAACATAGTTATCCAAAGAAACGTTTCTTTGTTCATCAGACAACGCCTGAAATGATGCCAATACCATTACATTATATGTTGTGACCAGTTTAGTTATATTCAAAGAGAGGGACGATAGGTATAGATTTTTTTTCAGATTTATTGCCATTATTACAGTGTGCAACATTTACCATGTCATATTTCTAATTGTAATCATGTTGCGTTTAGAATTTAATTGAATGTCGCTTTAATTAATTTAACTAATTTTATCTTGCTGCAACGCGTTCCTGTTATCGAACTTAAAAAAATATGTTCAAAGGTGTTTTTTGGCCATGTTTTACTTCAAATTCAGATTGCATCTCGTTGACACATCATGTAAGCCATTTAAATACTATTGAGGATAACAATACCTGCTATCCTCGACGAAGATAGCTTTGTTTCTATTTTGATGTTTAACTAAATGGTGCGAGTAAATACGAACTAATCCTGAACCTCCGGGTGCAGATATTCTCGCCGGTCGTGGCATTAGGTCTGCCTTTCGACGGTGACATACTATTGTGCAAAACCTACTGTAATGTGTATATTTTAAAGCTGGCTTTAAATATTACTGTAACACTATGCAACAATAGCAGTGCACGCGCTGTGACGTCGAGTTTTATTTGTATTCCAGTGCTCTAAGTATATTTTTATGCTTAGAAGTTTAATCTGAATGTGCGATTATGAACATTTACCGTGGGGTAATATAGGTGGGCGACAGTGTTAGCATTAACATAAATAAATTACGGTCGGTAATTGTAGTTACAGCATTTTTCAGTATTTTTCGTGAAAACATCTTCATTTGTACTGTTTGATAAAATTTAATACCGATTTAAGAAGCAACTTACAACACTGCTTCAGATAACCTATTAATAATTATTTTCCATTACTTCTGAACAAATTTTAAGATCTTATGTCGGTCGTAATTGCTATATAAAATCTGTCGCTTTTCACCTAAGCTTATCCTTAGCTACACTGAAACTGTTGAAACACCTCACGGCAGTTACGTATCAACAGTTTATTTATTACAAACAAGATTTAGACCTTCGCAACATAAATATCCCCATAAGTCACATATTCACGCTTAAAACAGGATAATGCAAGCATTTGTGTTAGCCACTGTTGATCGGAGTCATTACGGTATAACCCTACATTGGTTTGTTTTCTCCGTGATGATTCCCATCCCATTCACCTGATAATGAACGTCTGGGACCATCATTCCACAAGTAGTTCATGTGTATTCCGGAGCATGTGCAAACACGGGATCCTTCTGGATTTCCTAGTTTATATACACTCCGTTTCCGTCTAAAATCCTGATCACATATTCTCTGACCTCGAAAAAAAAACTGCATTATGTGTGCAATTTTTTTTTTTTTTCAAAAAATGAAAAGTGTCAGGTGCAAGGATACATGCACAGTAGTTAGTCTAGGATACGCACACATACATACTTACATAAATATATTACATTGGTGTCTAGATAGGTTACACATACCATAAACGCGGATGCAGTGCATTTGAAGAAGTGTCACTCCTACTTCTAGATCTATGTAAAGGCAGTGCTGTGATAACGAGCACATTCCGCCACAATTACACAATTACACCGCCAATGTGTTTTAAGGCATTGCATTAAGCGTTTCGTTTCTCTGAAATAATGTAAGAATTTTACCTCAAATTGCACTTTTATGTCATAATTTCTTCGAGTAAGGACTGGACTAGTTAAGTCCGTTTAGCTTGCCAGAGGACATACTGTATTGGACAGGATGGCGTTAAATGCCGCCAGCTCTAAACTCTCCAAAGGCCGTTGTAAATACATTATCTGGCCCCTGGCTTCAGCTGGTTTGTTACGGTACAGGGCTCTGCCCGAGGCAGTCCTCATAGCAACAGAGCGCCGGGTTCCTGATGGCCAGGTGTGTAGGGAAATTCCTTTCAGTAATTGACATTTATGGGCTCGAAATGATGTCGGCAGGAAAGGTTTTGTAAGTGGGAATTGAAGTAGTTCTTTTTAAATACGGCTACCTCCGTGAAATGTTTTGAGCAAATAATTTAAAATAGTAATCATCCCCACAAATTTCAAAATCGACGCGATCTTCACCTTATGGAGATGAAATTTATGACCTCATAAATTGTGCTTTTCCCACAAAAGAATATTTCACATTCTTATGAGTGTTCGAAAGACATGTGACATATATCCTTGTAACGATAAGAAATGTCATGTTCTGAAGTAATTTTGCAGAAATATTGCTGCTACAGTTATTACATGTTTTCAGATTATTAAAATGCAATAACTAACAAAACATACCAAGTCAAGTATCACAGTTTGGTGTCCATTGGATCGTGAGAACAGCTCACCTCGTTCTCAGTCTCTCATTTGTAAGTATTTCTAATGTTTTAGTGACATTTTCTCAAATATATCATTTTCTCAGATGTACCGCAAGCCAATGCGTCATCTATTTGTGTAAATACATAGACTATTTAAATAATTTATTTAAATAATAAATTCTATTATGCAATTTATTCACGAAATGGTGGAATGTATATATATATATGCTACATTCTGGAGCGATGGCTAAACTTGAAGCAACCATGTTGTATAGTCGGAGGGAACAGGGCTTGCGAGTGACTTAAAAGTTCTATTCCCAGGTGGGCCACTGCTGTTGTACCTTTGGGCAAGGTAAAAAGTAACTGTAAACTCCAGTCTGTAATAGAGGTCTGTTGTCTTAATTCAGGTGTAAATTTCAAATGCAGGCTTCTATTGCATATTCTGTTGGAGAAGTGAACGGTACACCAAGGAGCAAGGCAATGTTGTCTTTGAAAAGTTTTGGAAAAGGCCAGCACGCACTTTAGGCAGTCCGTTCATTCTTTTGTTCAGTATTGTCGCTCATTGAGCTCGCAATGCCAGCTGTGCTGTAACAATCAGTGACCTACCTGAAAAGCATGGATTGTAAAAAGTACCCTTAACAGTAGTACATCTTTGCATGTACCATGTACTGCGGAACTGTACGATATTATAGAGAAGGAACGAATATGCTGGTTGCAAAACGGAGTTCTCGCCCGCTCCCAGACATAACCCTTTTGCAACAGACTTCAGAATCGTAAACCAAATATAAGAAACCAAAGAAACTGAAATGTTGAAAGAAGTTTGAAAGCAGATGAAGGAGTTTGTGTTGACATGTTCTATGACAATGCTGTCTTTCTCAGTTGCTGGTTAAATGCCAGTTTCATGAATAATTTACTGAACGCGACACTCATGTTGCCCTGCTATGGAAGTAACTGGGCTACTATGACATTATTCCAGTTCTGTATTGCACATTGTATTCTGTAGACGAACACAACGCATGTACAGAATGTGAGAAAGAACGGTTTCAGACCAGACTCTACACACTGTTTTGTAAGATACCCGTGCCAGACCACTGGTATTTTGGTGGTGTCTTTTGTGTGTTTGAGTGTTTTAGTTATCATTCCTATAAATATAATAGAGGTCCTCAAAACAATTTGTAAAATCACTTAATGTTTTTTGAGTGGGCACTTTCATTTAAAAATACAGCAGCAGCTTCCCCTGTATAATATTTCACTAAAGAGAGCTCAATTCTAATCGTTATGCCGATGTGTGAAAAGGCATCAGAGTATGAATAATATATATTAAAATATAGATGAATAAAAAAAGATATATTTCCCTTGCTTTGGTGCCCTAAACATCGTTATGTGGCCCAAACCTAATCCACTAGAGGGCGCTATTTGTATGGCAACAGCCCCTATCAGATTATTTCCCTAATAAATTGTACCACATTATTAATATTCTATAATAGTTAATGTTTTAAATCTAACCACCACATTCAACTGTTGTATTGTAATTAAAAAAAAAGAACTGGAATAAGGAAGAAAAATAAAACAGCGGTGCCTTTGCTACACAGATACTGCCAGATGTAATGGGATTTACAGTGGTATTACTTCCAGATTTGTGTTAACATAAGAATGCTCCACATTATCTTTGAGGCAATAGTATGATGCGGGATATATTGCAATTACTTAGCAGTGTTTTTTAAACTCACAAATGGACAAAGGGACCAATTAAGATAATTTTATAAACAGAATATGTATTTCATAAAAGAACAAGAACACTCCATAATATCTCCATAAAAGCATATCATCATAACATCTGATTGTGTAAAGAAAATCAAAGCTATTACAGGCCCACAGTTTCAGCTTCAAATCAAAGCAAGGCACATTGTACAACTTCTGAAAAAATAGAGCAGCATTAAACTAATTTAGTAGCCCTTTAAACTCCTTGTCAAAAGGGTTCTTTATCAAAAGACAACCAAATGCTCCCTTTTTACACCATTGCCAGTCTTTCTGCAGTTTTCACCAAAGACCGTGGGCTACAGAATTTGCCCTTTTGAGGGGACATTTCCTTTGTGTGCACCATTGCAGTGAAGTTCAGTTTTGCTCATTTGGTCTGCACTGGCTCTTTTTCTTGTAGCTTTGAGTCCTTGGTAACACATGGAATAATTGCATGAATCTCCATGTGATGTCGTGCATTTTGGAAAGTTATGTACTGCACTACATTTTTGGTGCTCTAATATGTTCAGGAATGGATGGCAGCTACTCTCCTAATCTCCTTGTCTGTGTTTTTTATGACCGGTAAAATAGCCAACGCTGCCTTATTAAGGTGTCTCCCTTTGTAAGAGGGCTTAACATCAGTTAGCTGGTTCCAGGCAGGGGGACAATAATCGCTTTTTAACTCAGCTTCACACCTCGAGTGCCTACAAAAACTCCAACTGGTTAATGCCTCCTTTCAGTGCTGCACTATCTATAATTAATTGCCAGAGGCGAAATTAATAGATGTTAATGGCCGTTTGAATCAAAAGCAAAGGGGCAAAAAGCTGCAAGTGAAAGCTATTAATTATGTGTCGAGGGATTGGGCGGGCAGGGACAAGAGGGGCGGGGACAGGGTTGCTTTGGGCTTGTGTGGTTCACATGGGCTTCCGCCGAGCGGACCCTGAAAGGGGCGAGTGGGGGGGCTTTTGTGGCTGCCCTGAGCCACGATTGTTCCACGTGAAAGGGGTGACATCTGTCCTGGGGTTTCTGGGACTCTGATCTACCCCCACAAGATTTAACGTGGCTGGAGACAAAAGGTGGAAGCCATGGTACCCAGGCACACAGAATTGCGTGACATATTTCCTGGTACTTCGCTTTGATTGGAGTCAAATGAGCATGTGTCTAACCTTCATCCCCATCCCCACTGTGACAGAGTGTCAGCTCATTTGAGGAGAACATTTGGTTTTTTTGTGGTAAGAGGTCGGTCCAAAAGTCTAGGTGGAAGAGTATACCTTTTCATGATACTTTTAATGAAAGATGCTCAGCAGTTGAATCACCATAAACAGCACAATTCAGTTAAGCTGACCTACAGGTCTCAGCTGCTCATAATGAGCTACAAGGAGTGTATGTTAGAGTGGGTTAATCATTTGTCCATGTCTGTGGTCAGTCAAGGGAGTGTCATATCTGTGCTTGCAGAGTGGCTCAGGAGTACTTTCCAAAAGCTAGAATACCTATAATATTCTGTTAAAACTTAAGGCCATTCATCATCTGTCCACTATAGGTCTTCTGGGATGATATGCACACTGGGGCTTCATGGGAGAGACGTATTACCTCTCTGTCATTTGTCATTTATCATGTGTGCTGGTCAATGATGGATTATTACCAACGATACAAGATGGAATTTTTGTGCTACGTTTGTTGTTCCATTCCTTGATATTGAAAGACATTCATTTAATGAATCTGGACGAACATACCCTGGCCTTAAATAAATGTATATGATCTACATCTAATTGAGAGCAAATTGGGGGCACACTGTATGACAGCGAATAGCGTGGAATGGTTTACAGTTTCAAGGATGTTTGTATCTGCTCATTAGACTGATGGAACTGCTTGCAGGGGGCGCTATAAACCGATGTTTTCGCTTGACGGCGAATGCAAGAGATGCAAATGAACGAACGAACCTCATATTAACAAATATAATTTAGACTATTGAGGAACATCAAGTTTCCTGTTACCCTAATTGCTTAAAACACATGCTTGCTGTCTAAATAAAAATACACGAATTACTCATTTGGTAAACCAAGCGCCCATAAGAGTACTGAACAGTAAAATACCCTTGGATTGTGTCCGAACACAAATTAGGCTAATATTGCATCATAAACAACAACAACAACAACAACAGTAATAATACCAAAGATATGATTCTCGACATTCTAGTATTATCAATTAAAAGGTTATTATTATTATTATTATTATTATTATCATTATTATTATTATCATCATCATCATCATCATCATTATTATTATTATATTTTTTATTATTAGTATTATTATTAGTAGTATTAGTATTATTATTGTTACTCTAATGTTTCGTTAGGAGTAATTACATTGATTGTATTTTTTTCTTAAATATCTGCATGTAGTAATATCTGTTTTTTTTCAGAAATTGAATAATGCATTGCGCAATTACCAGCTACGTTTTTTTCATCTTATTCAAGCATGTGACCTAATCTACGTAATTATCACGGTGTATAACCGCGACCTTATGATATTGTACTAAGGTGGCTATAATTGGTGCGATAGGACTGCATCTGCGCATGCTCACCACACCTCTGCGAACGGAAAGCCGAAAGCAGGTATTGAGCTCAGTGAGTGACAGGTCTTTTATCAAAAGCTCAGTGATCCTCGATCTTATTAGCGTTCAAAAATGTTGCTCCCGAGCATGAGATGAGACAACGCCAGCGCTGTCATAGGATGAAACAGTTTTGATATGTTCTGATCTGAGCTTCATGTCGTAAAAGATATTCTCTTTTACTTGAAAAGTGTTGCTAACATCAGAAACTTGCGTTCCTTTGTTGATATTTTCTGCGTTGATCCAGAAATACAACTATATCGTATTTTCACAGTGTGCAACTCGACAAATCTCATCGCCGTCGCGTCAGGAAGTTCTTCTACCAACGACATTCAGACCAAAGGAACTGCACCAAGTTATGGATTGCTCGGGGACTAAAAATAGGCTATCGTTGCTTGGATTTTAGAGACAGAGCTATTTTCTCGTCATAAACCGGTCTAATTTCCCTGTCGTTTGCTTCGATCCAGAAACATTTTAAACAACTTATAAAAAGACTGGTCGATTAAAAAAAGTTTAAGATGTACCAACATAGTAAGAAATGCTTCACCATCGAGTCATTGGTTGGCAAAGAAGCGAATTCCTCGACTGCAGGTGAAGAACCTGTCAGACCCACGGCGTTACGATTCACGGAATCAATTCACCCTTCTCCCTTTGCGACTTGCTTTCAGAACTCCGGCAGGACCGTGTACAGTAGCCCGGATATGATGTTCCCAGACCCGGGTACACACTCGACCAACACCGCTCTGTCTCTGCATCCGCTCCAGTTGCCCTCCCAGCATTTTTTCAACCCGCACCAGCGAGAGACTTTGAACTTCTACCCATGGGTTCTTCGAAACCGATATCTTGGACACAGGTTCCAAGGCAAGTATATCAATTTCCACGCCTTTGCCTTAACATTACTGGCATAAAAATTGGAAATGTATAAATCAGAAGGTGTCCATTACGATAGCTAGATGATGGTAATGATGACGACCGTTGTGAAAATGGCAGTGACAACAGCATACCAATAAGTCAAATAAAGGTATCAAGCTACTAGCTTGATACGCAACTGTTACGCAGGTCTTCTGAATGGGAATTGATCAAACAAGACACGAGAAGTGCCCTTCCCGACGAATCGGTTAAAGACGCCAAAACGTTACTTTTTCCTCGTTTTGTAATAATAATAATAATAATAATAATAATAATAATAATAAGTAAGGCAAAAGAGATATGAGGAAAGGATGGCATAGTCATGTTGACCCAATGTGAAAGAAAGACAATTTGGCATTTCGCAGACGCTTTTAAACCAAAAGACAGACTGAAAGAACTGTACAGTTCACAAATCATTAAATTATGTCATTATAATCGAGACTGCTCAAGTGCAACTAACGACAACATCCGAAACTATTGCAATACCTACCCACCTCCTGTATTTGTGTATTTTTTTTGCTGTAGGTCAGGTTCAGTTAGGTATTATAACTGAAAATAGTTTTTACAGTGAATCTGAGGGTGAAACAGACGATATTGAGACAGAAATGGAATTCAATAATGTTCTTGCATTTTATGACATACTTGTCATCTTTAAATTCAGTTTCACAATTTCCTTTTTTTAATGAATGGGGAAACACGCTTCAACAAGTACATAGGCTATGTGTCACTCATAGATCAATTTGCAGACTGTTGTAGATCATCTGTCACAGTAAAAGGTCTTTCATAAAAAAAAATATATATATAAAAAAATAAAATAAAAATCCCGTCACCGGAAAGTCTAACAATGTCAAACGGCGTGTTAAAACTCATAAACTTGGCCTCGCCATTCGACAATTACATCTCAGGTCCCCTGCATGTTCATGTCTAACATTTGATATGTTTTCAACCTTTAAAAATAGAAAAATAATATTTTTCTCGATTTTTTTTTTTTTTTTTTTTGCCGCTAGTAGCCTATAAACTGGACACCATTACGAATGGCCTATTGTGTTTCACACAAGGAATTAGTCAGGACAGACGTAACATAAAAGACTTTGGAGCAGGACCACTGAGTTGTTGTGTATTGTGATTTCTCAAAGCTTGTTTCCATGCTTTTTACGAGTTAGTAAGCACATACACACATATATGTCTACATTGTAAAGATAAGAATGTTGACCACTGTATTAATAACGTCGTAATTCTATGTTAAACATTATTCTAAAAGCACCGGGCGTTAAGAGAGAAAACACCCAAAACATGACAGTATAAACAACGATATTTAATATTTTATTGATATTATAATTAATGGTAATGCACTAGCACATTTACTGTCATTCATGTGATTACTGTTATAGATCATACTGCGTCCCAAAAATTATGGTATATTGATCTCGTAATCAACCCAAATAATTTTACCCCAAGCCTCATCGACATCTATCTATCTATCTATCGATATATATATATATATACACACACACACACACACACACACACGCACACACACACACACACACACAAATACTATACTAAACATACAGGTACTACGCCATATTTCATGTCTATGACATATGAATATGTCACTGGAATGAAAAAAAATCATGTTTTCATTACAGTGACATGTTGAATTTTAGGACTCAGAAAAAAATATATGTGTTTGGCAAGGTCAATACTGATCATTAAACATCATCAACCAGAGGGAGGTTAAATCACACATATGCTACGACGTTTCTGTTGTGGAGTTCAGCGGAAATAATGCTGAACGGTGAAAAGAAGCAAATAAGACGACTCATGAGGTGTTCATGTATGCTATTGGCTAAATGACCCTGATTTACTTGCTAAAATAGTAGTCAACGACGAGCACCGTAAAAAAAATAAATATTCAATTTCAATGAATTACTAAACACAGATTGTATGGCTGATTCGGCCTACAGTTTAGTTCATTTCCAAAGCTAAAACTAGAAAGAATGTATGAATAAAGACAAAAGTAATCGAAATAATCCCAACATGATTAGATGGATTCAGTTCAATTAGTTCCAGTCCTGCTCCCCAATATCTAAAATTGTTTAAATTAGTAATGGCAAAAAAACGGAAAAGCAAGCTCGGCATAATCAAGTGCTGAGAAGAAATAATCATAACAACAACAACAATGACTAATAACAACAACAAGAACAACAAAACATTATTATTATTATTATTATTATTATTATTATTATTATTATCATTGTTATCATTATTATTATTATTATGATTAATAATAATAATCTGAGCATTTCTAGGATTTCTTCATTTACGTTTGTATTACGTAAAATTAGCCTTTTATTTATTTTTTCCAACAGCCCGGTTGTCTCAACATAAATAAATGTTAAATTATTGAAATGCAGAAGTGCAAAAAATAGATTCAGAGAGCCAGCAGCATCCTCTCATACAGTGTTATAAGAAAATTATCTATATCGCAGCACATAACCTCCACGGAATTACGGAACATAAAATATTCATGCGATCGGTTTGAACATTTGAGTTAATTTTAGTTTCGCCTGTAACGAGTGAATTCTGGTCAGTGACGATGTGATGCAGGGCTCTGCAGAAATACTGCCTCATGTACGGCTGACTTTATTTTGTTTTATTTAATTTTTTTTGAAATTTTAAATTAAATATACAGTATATATTTTGATGTTTGTAAACCACTCCCGTGGAGGTTCCATTGGGAGGGGTACTACAGTAAATGCAGTTTGATTGATTTACAATATTTGTTTTTCGGCAGTAGTTAGGACGTCAGGATCCATTTGCATTTACAGATATGTAAAGTTTTACTTTCTATTTTTCCGGAGCGCTCGGGATGTGTTGTGAATAATTTTTGAACACTTGTTTCATTGGTCATCAGAAATAATTGCAATGATGGAATGTTTCCCAAGAGCTGATTGTTTAACAGCTTTAAACTCAAATAACATATGCTTTGCGTAGCGTATTCTGCAACTAAATGTCCTTTACATGCAGTCACGGGGAAGTGCTGGATTTCCACATTATGGCATGCACTGTGTGCTGTTGTTTGCACACAGTTCACTTATCAATCAAGGTCTATAGATATATATATCTCCTACATGAAGATCTACTTGTGTTTAACAGATAGCCTAGTTAGAAACCATATCAAACATAAATGCTCCAGACATGAAAGTTACTGGCTGACAGCTCATACATAGTCATCATCACGGCAAGTCTTGTCCACAACTTTAAACTTGGAATTGAATTTAAAGCAGTTGTTCAAAAAACACACTTCGCCTCAAGGCTTCCTTTTTTGTGACCAAAACATACATTTGTTTATTGACTGAACTGCGTGAAATAACCAGCACCCATGCCGGGTGTTCCTGGTAACAAAGCAATTTGTTAAACCAGAAGGATCAAGAACTCTCCGCTCCCTGGTCTCAGTGATCGGGTCGTTGGCTGCGCCTCTAAGATCAGCCGCCTCAGGTGTGCCTGGGGCAGCTTGCGCTGTGCTCTGGCCCTCCAGGGCCTGCACCAGGTAATTGGTGGAAGTCAGGGGTTGTTGTTACTGTTTCTCAGATCCGGGACTCAGATAAAGCCCCCTTTGTTTACTGACAGAACGGATCCACTCACTAATGGTGTCCAATAACCTTGAAAACGACTGTTTAGACAAGCCTAAATATGGCCGAGGGGATTGAGTGAGAGAGGATTACTCGTCGAGAGTGTCACTTATTGTTGGAGAGAAAGGTGAGCAAGGTTTTTAGCTCGGCTACTTCCTGGACGGCCGGGGAAGGCCTGCGTGTCTTTGAATCTTTCATGCAGCACCGAGTAAACAGGATCCCGGACAGACCTGGTCCAATGCAGTGTGTACAGTATTTTAATAAAGTGCATTTCTGAGTGCCGAAGACTGTTGCCGTCAGGAAGGAGGTCTGACAGTTCATTTGACCCCGGTCACTCATCTGCTTGCCAGTCTGAAGGTTTTCTTTGTACCTGCCAGCTCACCTTTTTTTCCTCATCACATGTCACCAATCCAGAGGGGCTATGATGCGCATACACAAATACATTTCCTACGTTCTTGTTTTCCATAGCCATCTCATTGTCTATAATTTGTTTTTGTGATATTGATATTGAGTGGCCCAAACAGCACTTCTGAATTATGGGGTGTAGATAAGATGCAATCAAACTGACGTGCATGATGTACTATGTTGATACTCTGTTTCCCCTTCAGACTTCCCTCAGATTTGAACTGAACACAGCCCTGGTTTACAGACATTGACAGTACTGGGCTAAGATGCAATTGCTTTATGTGGCTCTAACCTCCGTTCAATGGGCGTTTTGTCCTTAACATGCATTTTGATTTCCATTTACAGCACATTGCGTTTTAGTTAATTTAACTGAACCGTGCGGACAAAATGCATAACATCTAAAGAGAACCTAAAGCAAGGCCTACTCTGCCTGTATATTGGGAAGGTGTGGCTGTATCCCAGGGGCGTTTGGATCGGCAGCTCCAGGTCATAGTGAAAAAAGACTACCGAATTCATGGCTTGACGAAAGCATGGTCTGGTGCCCCCCATTCCTGCCATGTCCCACTCCTGCTCCAGCTTTAGAGAATCACCTCCCCACCCCTACCCCCCCAACCCCCCCCCCCCCCCCCCCAGACTCTGACAAGACTGAGCCTGTCCATGCCAGGGGAATGGTGGCAATGCTGCTGCGGGTGCCATCTGGTTCTCTTTCAGCCATGTTGGGGGGGCATGCTCACTGAGGATTGGCTAGTGCCTGCTTCAGTCCAAACCCCCGGAGGGTTCCCCCAGCTCTTCAGGAGGGCTGAGTCGCCGTAAGATTTGGGACTCGGGGAGTGTTCCACTGTACCAGTCGTCCCGGGGGAGACTCGGAGGTGACGCAACACAACAGATGATGCCAGACGAGAAAGCACATCCGTTTTCACACTGCAGCCAAGGCAAATATGCATGACGACAGATTGGAGGTGTGGGATCATAACAATAATAGAAACTACAAAATGCAAAATCATACATGGAATGCTTGTTAGAATAAGTAACGGAGGAAAAAAAAGCTAAAATACTTCAGAGACATTTTGCAATGTTACATTGCAACCTGAAATTTTTCAAGAGGAAGGTCCAAATGCTTTTACTTCATGCAAGGTGCAAATGTAACCCATCAAAGGAAATTTTTCCGTATGGAATGTGGAAAATTTGCTCTTTAAACTCATGACCAATCAAGTAGTGTTCTAAGCATGGTCATTTTGCCTTCATTCTTTAGATGCTCATAGAAGAATATTTAGGCAGTATTTGTCATCGCCTCCTGACCTCATAGAGCATATTGTTTACATTCTTTTTCTTAACCAGAACTGAGCTCCTCTCATTCCTGCTCCGAAATATTTCTATTGCATTGTCGTCTGATGTTCAAAGGATTTTCAGCACACCAGCTGAGGATGGTTGCCAGTGACAGTCCCATGACAGAAAATATGCACTCTTTGCCTGACAGAGACAAAGTGCATTCCTCATATTTTCGGTTCCATTGGTTGTAGGACGTTTACATACAGAAGCAGTCAGGTGTGCCCCACAAATCTTTGTGTTAATGACAGCAGTCGTGTGAATACTTGCCATGCACCAAAATGTAATTTATTAGTTATATGTGCAGTGCATTCACACACAGAGTGAGGCAGAATCCACTATACAGTTGTACATCCTTAAATACACTTCAATGGTTCCAAACACTTGAAGAAGTTGAACACATGGGTAGCTAATATTTCAGTTCATGTTTGAATAGTAGTTAATTAGTCTTAGTGTTGGTTTTCAAATTTCTTTGTATCGTTTAAAGTGTGCAAATATATAGTGCACAGTACACAGGGGTGGGATTTGCTTACAAACACTCATACACCTTCACTAAAGACATATCATTGTCTGAAGCTATCTATATCATGGACCTTCTTTAACCACATATGAGCACAAGTGCTTTGCTTTTCACAAGCTTTCAACTTCAAAGGCACTATTTGAAGGAAAAACATTTTTGGTTTCAATGCTTCTAAAAACATTTGAAGTAGGAGAAGCCTAGCTCGCTAAATCCTTGTTTATCTTGCGGTAATGCTGATGAATGTAGCGGTTAAGGCCTCGCTTGATGCTACCATTGTATTTTCTCAGACTTGTAAAAGGCAAAGAAATAGATGCGGAGAGTTTGTGAAGTCTGATAATTATTGATGATTAGAATGCAAACGTAAAGCCTTGGTGTGGCATTTTGGGCTTCATAATTAGAAGCCGAATAATCACCAAAAGTCTGTGGCAAAACCCCACTATATTGTTGGCTATCATTCCTGGCAGAGAAGAAACTATAGACATAAGTCTGACACACAGGCATGAGCTCTGATCTCCATAGTACATGAGTGACCCCAAATCTGCATTGTTACTCATTATGTTGAGAGATGCAGTTTACCCCCACTGCTCCAGGATACATTCACTCTTAAATTCAATTGCATCCCACCATTTTCTGACTCCAAATGTTTAACAACAATTTAGCAAAGTGAATCATTGAGGGAACAATGCAATCAGGTTTAAAGGTTTCAGCTGTAGTTTCCCATATTAAAAAAAGAACAGTACACAAATGTAAAGGTTGTGGCTGCAAAGTTTTATGGTCTTAACTTCACTAGCACTGTGTTGGCACTGTGAACTATACCTTCACGGTGTAATAAATCACTCTGTTCATATCACAAATCAATATTTCTTTAAATCTAAGATGATTTTCTAGTAATGTATAATTCCATAAATTTCTCCAACAGTTGCAGAAACAGTGGTGAAACTCCAATACTGTGTGATCCCCTGGGCCATCTAATTTTATTTTCTCGCTCAGGGCTCGAACAAGCCAAACTGTTTTCAGGCGTGAATCTGTGACAAACATCCTAGACAATTTTTATATGGACATGCTGACTCCTATTCAAATTTGGCTGGAGACCCAATATTTATTTTGCTACCACTTATTTGGGTCTGAGAGGCACATCCAGTCTGAATCTGTTGTCACTCACATCTTATGTTGTCCATTTGCGCCTGACCCCTCCTTTCCACCCCTCCATTTGGCCAGTTTTGCTTACACGTGATTGAGGTGACTTTTGTGTTACACTTTCTTTTCAACATAGGCACACCCAACTCCACTGGTGGTCACACAATTTATAGATCTATTTGCTTATGTAAAATATTTCATTTTTTTAGGAACAATTTCAATAAACGGACCCTATACCAGGGGCTGCAGATGTTGTCTGCAGATTGTGAAATCACATTAACAATGCAACCGAAGAATACCGAAATTTTACTATCGCCTTGGGTTGAATGAATTCAAATGCAAGCACGTCAAATTTTGATTTGCTTAACTGAATATCAATTTCTTCTCCACAATTGTTTTTGCATTTTTTCCAGCCCAAGTTATTTACTTATGATGTTTCGCAAATCTAAAACAGACGTTATGGCTTAAACGCTTAGCAATACATAAATACAACACATTAGTATACAAATGAGTTCATGACCTCAATGTGCAACATATAGGCTATCAGCTTTGTGTGTTGGAGATCGTAAGTGGACATATTTGTTTAAAGATTTAAAAGCATTCATTTTGTTAGTTTGAAATTCAAAGGTCACTTGGTCAGGCAAGATTGTATAGCCTTCAAGATGGAACTGTCACAGCAGATTTATTTTTATTTTTGGGTAGTTGTTTTGTAAAAATTTGAAAAAAAAAGTTTGAAATTTGTTATGGAGTGCCAGCTTGCACTTAAAAAACCTTAAATACTGTAATGTACTGTATACACAGAACCATTTAACAGCACATTATTCTTTTAGCGGTTTTGTAAGTACTGCCAAAGCACACATCGAATGGTTAAATTATGGCAAATGTTTGTTGATATTCAGACAGTTTTTGATTGAGGGTAGATGAACATGTTGTTTTATTGGAATCCCAGTGAGCAAAAAACAAACACCTGAAAAAATGCAATTCATAAAAGCATTGATTTTGGAACAAGTTGTGGAAACGTGGAATCAGCCACTGTAGTCAATGGCGACCGGCTGTGGGTCACCCTGTATCGTTCTGGATATGGTTTATTGCAGTATTATTATCATAAATTCTATCCATACCAGCATCTGTCCAAATCCCATTTCAGATGGCATGCTGCATTCTGTTGATGAAGAAATGGAAAGGAATGATCAGTCATTTACCATAAAATGTCTTTGACATCCTTTGCAATTATGAGTTATTTACATGATGTAGCAGGTAGCTTTCTATGGGGCACATTTTTTCAGAATGGGGAAATTTTCCTCCAAACATTATCCTTAAGAGGCCTGTTGCCACCTGCCTGAAGGCAATAAATCCAGTTAATTTTCATTTGTACCTTTGGGTGTGTAAAAGCAACACTGCCATGCACCAGAGGTGTTAATGCAATATATGTGTGTCAGTTATATTCTATTTACTATGGAGTCAAATAATAGAATAGAATTCCTGAGTCTTAACAAGATGAATCAATTGTAAGACTTACAGGAAATCTCCTTGAAAGTTGATCTTTGTAATAGCTGTTCTCATAGTGGTGACTTACAGTCTTTCACCCAATCCATCATCAAGTGCAATAATCCCCATATTTAAGCAAAATAGTTATTTGAAGTGGATAGGTATGAGGTACTTATTCTGAATATAAACAGGAACAAATTAATACAATTTGAAACAGAATATAAAAAATGAGACTTTAGCATGGAGTTCAAAGTCAATTTGTTGGGGCTCTGAATGCCAGCAGTCTATGTTAACCTGCAACATCAACTTGGAACCTGTAGTGTTACATCACGTGCACATTAAATTCAAGAAATTTAAGAAATGTGGTTTAAATAGTAAATGGAGATGCCAATTTAATATTAACTTCCATGTATGCATTTGTATCAGATCAAATTAGGTATCTAAGGGTTATATCCCATATCCGTTTGGCTTCCAATGTGAGTTTTTATTTCCAAATGAAAATCAATTTCCTTTGCTAAAGTATGGAAACAAATGGTTACAGTTTGTTTTTCAAACATTAACCATAAAAATTATGCTTAAGGTTATTTGGCCTGGTAGCTGAATCAATATCAGTGTGTCAATTATACAGCATAAGTTTGCCAGAGCATTCAAACACAATATGATTGGCGGAACATCTGCAGGACAAGAATCACATATCCATGCTAGTACAAGCATGAACCCTCGGAATCGGGCGTGGGAACATTGTGATGACACTCATGGTGATCAGTGAATGGGCTCATATGGGGTCTTAGGAAATGTCTAATCCAAAAGAAACGTGGTGTACTCAAAATATGGATCACAGGTGACATTTATGTGCAGTTGTGACACAAGGGCACTCCCTCACCTTTCCACTCATACTGGTGTAGTTCTGTTGCTCCTAGCTATAACCTCCTCACACACATACACACCCACACACATCCACACCTACGCACACATGCACGCACGCACGCACATACGCACACACACACACACACACACACACACACACACACACACACACACACACACACACACACACACACAAATACTCAGTTACTCAATTACTCACCCATCCCACTCATGATACACACAGACATACACATACACACTCACACACACACAGTTTCTTCATTCCTGTCTATCATCTCTGACGCTCTGCCTCCTGTATCTGGTCTATTCTGTTCCCCGCTCTCCAGGTGAGGACAGCAGTCCGGAGAACTTGCTCCTGCACGGGCCCTTCTCCCGCAAGCCGAAACGCATCCGCACCGCCTTCTCTCCCTCGCAGCTCCTGCGGCTGGAGCGCGCCTTCGAGAAGAACCACTATGTGGTGGGCGCCGAGAGGAAGCAGCTGGCCAACGGGCTGTGTCTGACGGAGACGCAGGTGAGCGCATTCCACAGGGCTGAAACAGTCAGGGCAGGGGGATGTGAGTCATGCCGTGCAACATCCACACCATAGGGCAAATGTGCCTGTAAAAGCAGGTTTCTCAAGCACAGAGGAAGTGATCTGTTCCAGGGGACGGCTGATTGAATTGAGAAGGGGGCAGGTGACTGTCATTAAAGTGAGGCTTACAATCATTTTTCATCTCCCCATTGCAGTCAATGCTACAGATGTGTTTTTTACAGTAATGAGTTACATCGTGTTTAACCACTATGATGAACACCCTGAAGAACTTGACTGGTCATGTATTTTCTCTTCAGCTATTTTTTAGTGAC
This sequence comes from Megalops cyprinoides, assembly GCF_013368585.1. Lineage (NCBI taxonomy): Eukaryota > Metazoa > Chordata > Actinopteri > Elopiformes > Megalopidae > Megalops > Megalops cyprinoides. The sequence continues at coordinate 20,386,106 of NC_050598.1, read as the reverse complement.
TACGACATGGATTCACATGCATTTGAGCATGAGGAATATACAAGTGTAGTTGCATTTTTTATATGAATTGCTTAGAGAAAACTGTATCCAAATAATGTTAAAACTATGCCAGAATCACATGTCGCAAATGTGCCGTTCCTAACACAGGTCCTGAACCAAAACACTGTTTTAGCAGAATTGATTGATTTAGACTTTAGATTTCACACACTAATTTAAGCTCACATCAATTAATATAGCAACATAATAATATCATGCTACCAAAAAATGAATATGAAATGTTCTTTCTTTTTTTGCACTTTTGGAAATTGAGTAATACATAATATTACCTCTGTGTAAATTGCTGGGTAGGTAGCTAGTAAAATGTTACGTTGTAAGTTGATTCTCTGATGAAAAAGCCCCGCACCTCTGTAATCAGATCCTCGTTCAGGTGGTGCATTAAACAAAACAAATGGCTATAATTTTAAAAAGTCATGACTATAAAACTAAAAGATCAGAAAAGTTATTTTCCAGTGTAATGGAATTTGGAATTACCCCCATCTCACCCACCTGATAATTTTGGTTGACATCAAATTATATCTATAGGAGAGGGACGTGAAGGGCTGCTTTAAGGTTGCTTTTAAATGTGCCCCATGGTTTGTTCCTGGGGGCAACTGCCTAAAGATAAGAATGAATTAAAGAGACCATTTCAATTCTGCTGACAATCTTCAAAAAAAAAAAAACTCCAGTTGGGCAAACTAAGCAGGCTCTATTGAATTTAATAGCAATATTGTAATAATAATAAAGTTGTCCTTTTCTTGGAGTAAGAGGCTTTAACCAGTATTTCTGTTGTTGTTTGGTGTTGTAATAAACAAGAATTTGTTGTGCAAAAAAGAAAAAAAACAAAATTCGGTGTTCAGCCTCGAGGAGGGAGTGCATTTGAGTTGTGCTGAAAATAGGGCCAATTCTGTGGGCCTGTTGGATTTCTGGATGCTAAAGGACGGTTCTCCCCTAGGTGAAAGTCTGGTTCCAGAACAGAAGGACCAAACATAAGAGGCAGAAGCTGGAGGAGGAGTCACCCGAGTCCCAGCAGAAGAGGAAAGGCAGCCAGCACGTCAGCCGTTGGCGTGTAGCGACCCAGCAGGGCAGCCCAGAGGATATCGACGTCATATCGGAGGACTGATGTCACCCACCTACGGCAACCTAACTAACCCCCCTTCAATTGTAATCACTGACTGCGAATGTTTGGTGGAAGTTTTTTTTTTTAAAGGCATTTAAATGTAGATGTTTGTTGAACCTTCAGTGTGCCACCTATGCGCTCTGAGCTAGATTATGGCACCGAGCGTAAGCAACGTTGAACAGTTCAAAACCTCACTTGGCCATCGCCTGATTGACACACAAACAACAGAGAGAAGGAATGAAAGATCTCACAATACGTGGCTGAGCAGCTCAAAAAAAGGACAGATTAAGTGATGATCAGCCGTCAACACTGAACCCTGCTTTTTTGGTGTGACGATCTCTACAGCAGTGCAGGTGCCACTGTGCTGGAGAAGAAAACAAAGAGCCAGGGAGCTTTGCTGTGACCTGCATCTTCCATTCAGCGGAAGCCATCTTTCTGCCTGCCTGAACTTTGAGGTTACTCGTCTCCCTATTCAATATGCTCTGTCTTTGGATTAAATGTGGTCACGTTTGTCTCGTTTCATTCTCTGTTCATCGGTGATATCTGTGTACATGATTGTTAATGTTTAACAAGCACAATTGTGGTCAGATGTAAGCCATTGGTAGAGAAGTGAGGAATGTTAGGGGATGCCTGAGTAGGATATCTGTCTTTATCATGGTAGTCTATGCAATATATGAATTCAAACAAAATTTAAAGATATGACAGATACATCAAAATAAAAAAAAGACATTAAAACCTTGTAAAGCAAATAATGTGGTTTGAGACTATTAAAATGTTTTCCTTTGTGGCCCTCTCATGAAGTCATAGGTTATTCGCCATTTATAATTACATGAAAGGAATGTCTTTTTATATATTTGATTTATAAGAAAAAGAAAAACAAACAAAAAATTTTGGTTTGTTGTGTTTTTAAACTTTTTTGGCGTGAAGTAAAAATTTGGGTTCCCTATCAGGGTCTGAGGTGAATTTTGTTGTAGCTCATTTTGAAAATACATTAGCTTGAGACATTGGCTGATGAATCCAATAACCTTTTTTAAAAAATTAAAATAATAATTAAAAAACGTATCACCATAATAGTGACATTATTGTTAGTACTTGGTACTGGTAGTAATAAATACTTTGGCAACAATAATCAGATTTATATGGGCATTACTTTACATATCACTTCATTTGGACAGGCATATATTTTTGTTTTAAATTTTTATATAATTTGGAAGATGATTATACAAGAAAAAAAACACTATATAGAGTTCACGCCAGATTAAATCGGTTTTGACAGATTTAATAACTCTGAATGAATCATGTCAGGTGTTTAATTGTGTTTAAATATATTGTTGCATTGATATGAATATTCAACAGCAATACATTTTTTAGTTTATTTTATAGGTACTTATGAAACATACATTTCAAACGAAGTTAAATACGTTTTAAAACATATTGTTAAACCAACAGAACTACTTTCCCAATGTGCCTGCAAGCATACTTACAGAAAATAAACACAAACGAATTCTGCAAATGCAAACTGTAAGACATAAAAAGCACAAAGTATGTATATAGAACATTTGTGAGTCGACGCTATTTTTATGTAAGCACTGGTTGTAGAATATATTTTCTGTGTCAAACTGTATACTTGTGTTAATTTTTTCCTCCCCGAAATACACATGGAGTGCACTAAAAATATTTTATTATGTGTGTAATTAACTGACGGAATCGTGCTGTCTGTTGAAAAAAAAAAAAAAAAAAAAAACATTTATAAAAATTACGTATATTTTTCGGTGTTTCGGCAGTACAGTTTGCTTGTTCTGGACTGAACAATAACTTAAATAGTCTATCATTCAATGCAACTGCACGCATTTTTTCATTAACGCAAATGCCTGACTCTGTTTTGGTTAATTAGACTAACATATTCACTTAGTAGCTATTTAATTAAAGGATAAATAAAGATCGCATATGAGCCAAATTATTTGCATACAATATTGCTTTGTCTTTTTAAACATAGAAGTTGAACGTATTAGACTGTAGCGGCTGCATTATTGTGAGGAAACGCGACGAGGTGTACCCTTCTGAGTCTTGAGAGGGACCATTCATTACCCTCGTAGGTATGTGGGGAATTTTTTCTCCCCAACGGTAAATGGGCGGGGTAAAATAACAGAAAAAAAATCAATAGTGTTAAGTGCCAATGAACAACTGAAGGGCATTTTAAGAAATACACACACACACACACACACATAGTACATGTATGTGTCCTTTGATTTATTCAGGATTTTCTCGATGAAAATATTTATTGGGTAAATGAAAGGCCAATTCATACGCTAATTTTTTTTTTGAGATTTTTAGCGGCAGGAGACAGCCTTGAGAAATTAAGTATATTTAACCTCCCTCGACGTAATTTAAAGTGTTCAAAGGCTTCCCTAGCAACACTCACTCCCATCGAGGTCTCTTTTTGTGCAGTCTGGTCGTGCTGTAAACACATGTAACACGGAATTATCTTTGCGTTATGACTAGTTTATAAAAAAAGGAATACAAATCGCATAAAAATAAATGGCCAATTACTTCTAAAATTTAAATATAGGCTTTGATGGATCACTTTGTCGTAGGGTTAATTATGTCTTGATTCCGTCCTGGTTTATATATAGACATGTTTGAACCCATACATAAAAATGTATGCATATATGCACTGGATTGTAAAGGAAATGAGATTAAAATACTCAGGTTGTGGTAGAGCAGTAGAGGGCAGTGTTACTGTTGGACCAATGTGCAGTAAAGCTGTACCCTGAGAAGAGGGGTGTGTGCCTCAGACGTATGGTGATCTATGTGGTCCTGCTTGGTGGGTCTGTTGTCATCTGAGGTTAGATGTAGATGTGCTTTATCACAGCGATCTCCACATTGTGACTAAAGAGCCACATACAGCTCTTACAAAAGCAGGGTACCTCTCCTAACAATAGAAATTCAACTTCAAATAGAAAAAAAAAACAAAAAACACATGAGTGTAACCATTCCCATACTGTGGATGGGTGAGTGGCTTAATGGGTGACTGAGAGAGGCATTTAATGTGACTTCTTTTGTCCTGTGATGATGGCCATTGTGGCTCCTGAGTCATTAAAGTCTGAACACCTCTGCTCAAAGAGTTCAGTAAATTCTTTTCCCTCCATCTGATATCATCCACTTAAACTGTATTATTTCATGGCTAGAAATGCTTCAGTTAGCCCCACGATGTTTTTTTTCATGAAGCCTCCGTGGAACATAATGAAATATTGTGTGAATGCTTTGACTGCACTGGGGTAACGATTGTTATTATTCATTAATCAGATTTTATTTTATTTTTTCATTTTTCAAGCTATATACACTCATTCACTCATACGCGCATACACAGACACACACACACACACACACACACACACGCGCACACACAATCTGTTACAGGCTCTTTAGCTGCAGTTTACCATGTGTCGAAATGAAAGCCTCTAAGTTTCACACTTTTAAATATCCCTCCTACATTAAAAAAAAAAAAAACTGAGGAGGAAGGCAGAACTCATGCTCACATTATGTGATAGAGAGAAGGAGCTATCAAGGCTCGTGAAGCATACAGAGGGCTACATCAATGATGAAAAAGTTGGAGCATTAAGGGAACGTTAAAGGTGAGCAGAGATGTCTCCTTCTCTTAACACACACACTGCCACTGGCCCCTAATGGAGTTACCTGTCATCACATTCTTTTGTAACACAGGGATAAGGTGTACCTCCCCCGACACCTGCAGGAATCCCTGACGAGGGGACACAAAAGACGGACATACCTGATCAAAGTTACTATGGCCTCTACTTAGCACAGTCTCAAGTTTTTAACCGCATTTTTGACACTGAAAGAAAAGCCAAGCCCACTCCCACTAAACTTGTGGAAAAACGTGAAACGTGTACAAGCCGCACACATTAGAGAGGCCATTATTGTAACATGAGCTTTTTTGTGGCTTCATTGCTAAATATGGTCCACGGATAATAGTTCTTGCATATTATTGTTGAGTTGAGGCAACTCTTGGTCTTGTACAAGCCTGGGTGCTGGCTGGTGGTGTAATTTTACTCAGGTCGAGTGGCATGCTTTTTTACTCCATTCCAGGCTTCACTGCTAGACCGAGAATCACAGGTGTCATTCTTGGACCCCTCCCTGTGTTACCTGTTCTTCTTGGGCATTAGAGTGGGAAAGTGGAAGAGTGAATTGCGACCGTCACAGGTGAGTGACCAGGACAGGAAGCCAAGTCAAAACATTGTCAAAGTGATTGAGGAGGGGGGGAGGGGGCCAGTGACATATTGGGTTGGTGGTTGGGTTTAGACAGTTGCTCCTAACCTCTCATAGAAGAATTAGCAAAAAACCTAAACCACACCACACTTTGCAGGACCAAAACATTCCTCTTCAGCGCAACCACTGGCACTATCTTTACAAAGGAGTTTGGTGAAATCAAAAGTACTTGTGATTAGAGGAGATTTTGAGGGTCTGTGCATTTTGTCATTGTTTATGTTACCTCCTAATTAAATTAAGGTGTAATTTCTTGATTAATATTATGTATGTGATAAGCTGCATTGAGAAAAATACACTTATGCACAATTAAAGAAATTTTCAGGATCAAATGTTAGATGCTAAAATAATTTATGAATGTGGCTAGCTCTATCTGATATATGATCTCTGGCTAATTTACCATTGTTTCCTTCTCTGTGTGATTATCTGCTGTGTCTTAATTCTTCTCACTCAAGTTATCCCCCAAGTGATGATTTTCGGCCGTCTGTTGTGGTTATCACTCCAAATCCAGCTTGTTTTTTTTCTGAAGAATTTATTTATGAGGTTACAGATTGATGGTAAATTGCTCATAAATCTCAGGGCTTTAGGCTCTTAGTTACACCAGCTGGAAAATTAATACATGTCACCTTTATGCACTGTGATCTACACCTGCTAATTCTTCAAGCCCGGAGCTAACGAAAGGTGTTAGATTTACATGGTTCCCATCACCTTTTTTACAATAGACAGTCTCATTATCAGCTGATATGCATATAAACTGTGAAGGAAAATGTATGAGCAAAATATACATGTTACTAATAAATTGGGGATGTGTATCTTAAAGCATCCAGCTATTGCAGTATTGTATAGAATTCTATATCTATAATTCCATAATTCTATATCTTTCAAATATCTATGTCCTTCAAAGGGAAAAATGATGGAAAGAACAAATCTTTCATTACTTTTACAATAGGTTTATGGTCCACCTTTACATATTTATGCCATGCTTTAACCTTGTCTTTGGATTTATATGGATGTATGGTAGATAACCTCTACACATTTTTAATTAACCAAGATAAGATGAAGACCAAGAGCAGTATGACTTTCCCCTGCTGTACACTACAGATGAAGGGCATGATTTTGGATTAATGGCTTCTAGCACTTGTGGTGGTTAGACTTTAATTTCCTAAATTTCAGATTACCCAGGGCTCACTTAATCATTGTTAAGATGAATCACTGCAGTCTACGACTAGAACCAACCCTTACCAACCCTTAATGCAGCTCTGAAAGAAATCCTTGAATTATTACCTTGTGAATTCTTGCGCATGAACTTATATCAGTGTTTATGTTCGTAAGTATTACATGTATTCATGCCCAGGGAAAGTTTCTGTTGTCTAAACACTCCCTTTTGTGTCCGCGGCCCTGGATTATTCATGTCTTTTAAACAGTCCTTCCTACCTGCCTCCCCGCGGTTGCCGTGGAAACCCAAAGGTGTAAACAAAAGAACAGATGGTTGGATGCATGTAGGTGTAGAGCTCGCGCTGCGTTGTGTCTCCACACTCTCAGAGACCTCATTGTCTCATGCATTATGAACCTCCGTGTTTCTGTCGGGGGCTTCCTTTTATCACCGCTTGCTGTTCCATTGCGGCCGCGTTTTCTGCCTCTTGATCCCTAGCCCCCCTGGGCTCATTCATATTCTGTTAGTTAGATTTATGACCTCCTTTTCAATTTTCATTCGCCCGGCCATAATTTCGTCTGACAATGAACAAAGTAGTGTGTGCTTGCCTTTTGGAGATCAAGCTTGCATCTACTTGATTATGACCCCCCCCCCCCCCATTGCATTCATAATTGATGTTCATAGGCTCTATTAATCAGTTCCATGTGGATTATTAAATGTATACTTAAGTACTGACATTAAATTCAGGTTCTGTAATGACTTTAATCATGCTTGTTTGACATTGTTTCTGTTCCTACAATTATGTGATTTTTAAACTTAAATAATTATTTAGTTATTGTTGTTATTATTATTAGTAGGAGTATTGATCATATCCAATAGTATATGAGTATTGTTTATGGTTTTGTAGGGTGGGTCCTAAGGTCCTTGTGTCCTATGATGACTAATTCAACACTACAAATGCTCACCCTTTTTAAAAATGGGTTATTTCACTGGAAAATACCACTAAAGTCATTCATAATCCTAATAGATGTCATGTTAGTACAGTGTGCCAAGGCTGTGTTCAGAAGATTGACTCAGTAGATAACAGACTCCACCCCTAACAAAGTTCTGCAATCTGTGTTCAGGAGATTGACTCAATGGATAACGGACTCCACCCCTAACAAAGTTCTGCAGTAATGATAGAAGTCTTTCATTTTTGGCACTGGTGCACTTTCTTCTAAAATTAAAATCGAAAAACATGAAAAAGAGAGCCATGCTAGTATGGAAAACATATCAGCTTCAGTAAGATCTTTATGGGACATACTGCCTAGTTCATTGTCTCCAAATGGATGATACCTCGTAAACACGTTTATCCACTTTCTGTTTTATTCAGATTTCTATGATCCCCATTTTACTGTGTAACTATATCACAACAAATAAATAAATAAATAAATGAATAAAATAGGAGGTCATTTTCGATTAACTACCAATAATTAGGCAAACCGGAATAGCTATGCCATTTATACATAAGACAAATAGTTGATTAAACACTTTGAAAAACATTTTTCATGAACCTACCATTTTTCAAGTCCACATTAGCAGAAGTGGTACAGGCATTGTGCAGATGGTTCCCTGTCACTGGATTCGTTTGAAAGCTGTTTACTGTATATGTTAGCAACATGTAAAGTTGAATAAAAGCTCAGAAATTGCCTGAATAAAAATGATATGCTCTGTCAATGATGGAGTCAATATGTACTATGCACAAACAGTGCAGACCGAACTCTAGATCGCATGACTTGCAGTCTTGTGCTTTCCAACACAGCATAAACCTCTTGACCTGTGTACCCAAAAATCAGAAGCTACTGCTCCTCCACAAACATTTTTTGCTGTCATTTGAAATAGAGGAGATCACAGACTGATGATATCAAGGCCATGTAAGGCATTATGGGAAGGGCTTCAGCCTTCCTCTGAATAAGCCTAAGGAAATCCATTGAATCATGTTACTTGTGAGGTATATTGCTTGTTTACCTTGCTGTTAACTTTCAACCCTAAACCACTATGATCACTCTTAGCTCAAATATACAAAAGTGTCCTGCAGGTAATATGAATACCCTGTAACACTGAGACAGTGCATAAACTAGCTTTCAGTGTGTGTGTTTGTTCAGCTCAATCGGTGTCACTGCAAGCTGTAATTCTAATTATTCCTCTGGCCAGGGGTAAATAATCTAGCCACCCAAACTGACCTCTACAGTGTCTCCCAGGAGTGGTTATAGTTTGATATCACAGCTCTTTGTTCATGAACAGCATAATTGCTCAAGGTATTCCAGGGTGTCTCAGAGCCACCGTCATTTGATGCTGTGTCGGCAGTATTGTGATTTGCCAGTGTTTACAGCAAACGAGCAGTGATTACATGATTGCATGTTTAGAGCAATTAGCTGACAGTGATACGAAGCTAGACCTTGAGGCTGGTGAGGAAAGAAATATGGTCACTGTTTTTCTTTGCATTTCCAGTCAAAGTTAATACTGCTCGCCTATGATTTACATGGGGCTCATTGGTAGGTGTGTGTCTGCTCTGCAATGGGATGAACTGTCTCACTAATCTGTACATTCGACTATCAATCATGCTGTAGTCATCCAACACTTTGGAATACACAGTTGGCTGTTGAGCAGCAAATGCAGACCCAAGGGGGGGGGGGGGGGGGGGGGCTAAGGGATGATGTTCGATGAAAACAAAACAAGGGTGCAAAAAAAGGAGTAGAAGTTTTCCTTATTTGTGCTTGCAGTTTTCGTCATTTCATTTGAAAAAAAAAGGCATCAGACGGAGCTCTCTCTTTGCACGATGAAACCTGCTCTGGACGGACACGCTCTCAGTCCCTTTGGAAATAACTTGTTGTCACTGTTGGAGCTGGCAGGGAGTGGACAGAAAGGATAGGGATTTGACAGAACGGATGGGGATTTGGCACGAGGTCTCTGGAAGCCTGTCTGATGCACCGTGTTGGGATTATTTACAGATACATCTCCAGCTGTTGCTTTATTTTCGATACATACAACTGCAGTTACAGCAAAAGGGAAGCTGCAGCTCTATATTTACTGCATTTGATGCAGGGGCAGAACAGAGAATACAAAGCCAAATATGAATTTTTCTTATGTTAATATTCCTATCCCTGCTTCACCACGCTATTACTGATGTGATCAAAATACGTGTACAATTAGACCCTATTAATCCCTGATTGGTGTCCCTGGTGGCTTCATTTATGGTTCCCATGAGTTGATATAACAGACTCAGTGGTACAGACAGGTGCTGCATTAGAGCCATATTTCAAAGGCATCACTCTTTGCTGGGTTAATGAGTAACCTTTGGAGAAACTGGACATATAAGTTGTTTAATTTAATACAATGTCCTGAATGTTGTGAACTGTGTAAAGATTCAGTGTGAGCACTCCAGTTCATTCCAATAATATTTGTTGGTTCTGTGGATTATTTCACTCACATCGTATAATATTTTATTAACCTTGTAACAAAAATTGTTTTGAGCACAGAATCGTGCCAGTTTAACATAAAGCATAGATAGCAGCTACATTAGCTACATTACATTACTGGCTTTTAACAGATGCTCATTGAGAGCAACTTACATAGGTTGCAGTTTTTTTGCATGTTACCCATTCATACAGCTGGATATTTACTGTAAGTACAGCAAGAGCACAACAGCAGTGCCCCAGCATGGAATCGAACCAGCAACCTTTTCAGTTACGATTCCTGCTCCTTAACCACTATGCTCCACTGCAGTTTATACTGATGTTTATTATGAACATTATTACAACAGCGGACATTTAATGTGATGACACCTGACACTCCCTTGCTTATTGCATCATCCCTTGGGATGGTTGGCTAATTAGACCCATAGATGCTAATACTTTAATGTCAGATAAACAATTACACCCAATAATACAGGGGCTTACTGCCTTCTTTGAAGATGTCTTACATGTCTTAGTCATGGTGAAATGATTATCTAAATTTGAACAATAAGACAGCAATACAACTTGTAGTTATGTGTGCCTTCTTCGCTACAAACATATTAATGTATTTCAGAAAAAGATGCAGATTGATGTTGTGTGTTTTGTCAGCAAAGAAAATGATTGCAGTGTTCCCGTTGCATAATCATGATCTTTCCAACACAATTGTGTGATACCGTATTCATAATGAACTAATGGTAATTACTATTATTAAATATTGCAAAATATCTGGAGGTAAATAAGCCAATAAAAAATTATGTCATGGCAGTCTTAAGGAGTCTGGAAACAAGGTAAACATCAATGTAACTCACCTAGTTTGGATCATTTCGGTTTGGATCACATTGCACTGTGGACGTAAGAGAGAGAGGCATAAGAGAGAATGGGGAGTGAGGAAAGAGTTAAGTCTCTGGTTCTGACAGCAGCTCACAACAAGCCCTGCAATCCCATAAATCATCGGCACCCAATCTGCCCTACCAGCAGCAAAATGGAAACATTCTCCGACTTGTAATATTTCATCTTTTTGCCAAACTATTTTCAGCTGTTACTGTGTGTTTTGCAAGTCATCAAAGCTACAGTTACACATCGGCCTCTGACCGGGCAGTCCATTCATCCAGATTGATGAGAAATAAACTAAAAAATGATTCATTACTAAGTGTAATAGTTGAAGCATTTCAAATGGTAAAATGCATTAACACAGTGGACCACCGAGGCAGCACCACACTTAACTCTGTGAACAGAATCAGAATACATAGGTGAAAACTGGAAAAAAATGAAGTTCACATTGACACCAGAGAGCACTTCACACGGAGTGTTAAATGCATGAAAAAGTGCATGGAATAACTTGCCAAAATTTGTAATTGCATCCTGCTAGACCAAACCTGACACTGCGTCCCAGAGGGTGAGCTAAAATGGCCGATCTGTCAGTCTTTGCCACTGAACTGCTATATTCAACTGAGTTTGAAGTTGACTAGTTATGTTTTAATATTTATTTATTTAATATTTTAATATTTGATTAGAGCATTTGGTGAAAAGGTGGATCACAAGATGAATCATTTTTGGTAATGTACCAGCATAATATAACATAATGGAAGCATTTTGCTTGTGCTGTTCCCACAGCGTCAGTCAATGACATGGCTCACCCAGGTGATGACTGACAGTTTTTATCACAAAAGCAGACTGAATCATCAGTGATGGGACCATCTGTGTTCAGTGAAGAAACAAGCAAATGGTAGACCTGTGTAGTTTAGGATGTCATGAGCTGTGAAAACAAAGAAATGTAGGGATGCTGCTTTATAATTACTTTAGGTAATGTATTTTTCTAACGCTAACAGGATCAGTGTAATCATACGGATTTAAAAAAAATAAACAGAAGGCTAAATCAAGGACGGGATTATGGTAAGCAGCTGATTCATCAAAAAGGACTACTGGTAGAGTGTGCATATTTCTTTGTAAGGTAAGAATGATTTCAATTGAAAAAGAAAAATAAGCGTTTTGACATGCCCCTTTTACAGCTGTTCCACTTTATATTTTAGAACAGCTGCTCTGCTTCAAGGTCTTTAACACATGAGAGGAGCTCCTGTCCATTCCTTCAGCACATCATGAAATTTAACATAAAGGCCAGGCAGATGTTCTCTTATTAAGTGGGATCTGTTGGGGAGTATCAGTGTGCTCTTCTTGCCTTTCTTCCAATTCCCTACAGCGAAGACCCTCTCAAGTGTGCTACCAATCACCCCTTTATACCTCTGCGTCACGTTACCCACCCAGCTTTGTCTGTTAAATTACCAGGTAGATTTGCAGCACATAATTGCTGTGTGTCTGATGATACCATGACAAGAACCAGAGTGATTTACAACACAAATGATATGATAATTACTGGCTGGCAAGTTTCAGGAGCTAGTTAGCCTGTTTTATAGAGTGGAAGAGCTTGTTTCCTCTGCCGCCACCTGTTTGGTCCATGCTGATTGGCTGGGGGTTGCTTGAGGAAAGGAAAGCAGCTGACCAATTACAGGGCGCTGTCAGTCAAACCTGGGTTTGTAACTGATTGATATTGTGAATCAGAACAGGGCTGTAATTAAAGTATAATTAATGCTAATATTAAAAATACAAAGAAAAAAAAACATATAAACCTGTGTGCCCCCCGGATTTTTTTCCAAGAACATATTTGATATGTTATATACATAAGCATCAAGCTAAATGGAAGTTGTGTGCTGAAAATTTGTATCATTCATACTCTGAACCTCATGCCTGAAAGCACTGAAACTGTTCTCTATGTGGTGTATCTTTCCTTGTCCAAAAAGAAAAAAAATTCTAAAAGATAAAACATTCTGTGATCCATGAACACGTGTTCTATCAATATTGATATTCAATATTTTATTTGAAATGTATTTCAAAGGTTTGATTTTCTTTGGAAATATTCATTCCTTTATTTTTCCTTATTCTATCACTATAGCTATGTCTTACACAGGTGCTGTGAAAAGGTGGCTCAGTCACATGTGATTGGTGGAAAAAGTCAAGTACAGAATTATCAAAACACTTTCACCACTACCGTTTAGTGGATTACAACAAACATAATGTGTTTGCATACAACACACATACATATCATTAGAGCTATTAATAAATAATTGCTGGCAGACATTTTGGTGAGGGAAGAATGTGACAGAACCTGAAAGCCGAATGAGCCTCAAGTTATTTGACTGGTGAAGTGCATTGGTAAACAGTGTGAGCGACTGTTGCAACCACAAGAGTTTCAAGCCACAGAGTGGTTCCCTATATTTGTCTCAAAAACATTTTTCATAATCTTAAACATAGCACCAAAAACAAAAACAGACATGGAAAGAGCAAAATTAAAATAGGAGGTGTTGCTTGTCCTCGCTACTAAAATTGTGGGCACAGCAGCTTCTGTTTATTTCAATGTTTAGTCCTTTTCTTGTCCTATTGGATTCAGGCAAGGGTTACTTTTAGATATTTACAGCATTTTAGCTCTGCAACTACAGAACTCATTATGTTGTTTTCGTAATGAATACAGTTGCTTATAGAATTCCTTGATCATATTGCTTAAAGTAAAAAATAAGAGCAAGCCTCAGCATGGTAGGCTAAATTTCCCATGTTAGCATGTTACTTAACTCTACAAAGAGTTTTTATTTTTTTGTTTTAATTTAAGAGTATTTTATACTTGCCTGACCATTTGCACCAACCAGGTAAGCAATAGGGAAATGCTACCTGGTTATTCTGTGCAAAACAAGCTCAAACAACTCAGCCTTAGCTTTAACTAAAGTTTAAGCTAAACTGACAGCAAAGGGATATGGCTCTGCTAGTGCTTCCCTCAGTCAATGAAGAAAACTAATTCAGTCACAATTAGCCCTGTCTATCATTAGCTTAAAGCAATAACTTCTAACATTCTGTTAGTACCATCCCAAAGACAGAAAAATGGGCCACCTTTACCCTCATGCCGACAATGTGCAGCACCATGAAATTAGCTTAAGAGCTCATCTGCTTTGTGGCGAAGACAGACAACTCTGATGACCCGCGCCGACAGTTTTTGATGGATTGATGACTTCCTCTTTTGTTTATAGCGGCAGCAGTTTTTGCGTGGCTTTTACGCAGAGACGTGTGACTAATTAAGTCAAGTGCGCTTGTAGCCAGAGTCGCTTTGTGCATTTTCGCTGGTGTAAAAATACTGCAGCTATTACAGTATCATATTTGACTGATGATTAATAAACATTGATGAGAGGCTTTCTTCCCTTGCCAACGCCTCTCCTCCAGGCCTCTGTGGTAAGACTGCCGCTCTTCTCCCATTGGCACTTCCCAGACAGTGAGAATCAACACTCGACAGCAGGCTCTCTTCGACGCGATCACGCATCCTTCCTTCCCTGTCCTATTTTACTAATGTTCGAAACGCACTGGCTGTTTGCTTGTTTCCCTCTGTTTCTCCTCCGACCTGTGAAAGCCTTCGTGTGGCTGCAGTGTCATCTCTGTAATCATGTCGCCAAAGGCTTTCAAAGCCACCTGGGGCATTGTACCAGAAACCAAACACTTTGGTAAGTTTTTGGCAGGACGTACATGGCATAAATTGAACCTTCTAAGGGACATTGAGTGGAGTGCACTGGGTAAATGCTTCCCCCATAGTTGAGTTTCAAATGCTCATTGACTTTTTCTGGAAAGCTAGAATTCATTTTGAGCTCTGTGTTAGATGTTTTTGAGGTAAACAGTTTCTGAACCAGTAAATAAAGTTTCTTTAAATAAATAATTCATTGCATATCAACTGATCATACTGACGCTGACCGCTGACATAGTATGAGAAAATACGTCTCTAGATTTTTTGCCTTGCTTCATTTTGTTTACAGGACACCATAAAAAATGAGCCGCAAATCATGTCAAAAGGAAAGTACAAAAAGTGAGGTGGCAGGTAAGAAACCCTATAGGACAGCATGGAAACACTCACACTAAGTTCTCTGACACCAGTGGTCTTGGCTTCCCAGCTTCAACCACGCCCAATCTCTCACCATGTTGGGTATCTGACAGGTTCTTGGTTGCCTGGCTGCCGGCAAAGGTGACGTGAGTTCTGATGAAGTTCAGAGGGGGAGGTTCTCTGTCATTAATATGTCCCAAAGTAATGGAGTACACCACACTGACTTGTTTTTTTGCTGTAGGCACAATCTTGCAAGCCCAGCTGTCTAGCTGGGTCTGCGTTGGAAGACACCTTTGGTCTTATTAGGTGGTATGATTGGGATAAGAAGGGAGACACATGGCAGTTCTTTTTACAAAAAGAATAATAATAATTTATGGGCCCAAAAGAAGCCAACCTCAGATATGGAAAGTATTTGTAGGTGAGAAAGCATTCGCCCCAAGTGGGTACTCAAAGCGTGAAACTGAAGGATATTGTGTGAGAGTTTTTACTATCTAACACTTGTTTCACAACACTCCTTAATTACTGCTTTAAGCGGCAGACCAGCTCTCCTTAATATCAGGCCTGAGGTGAAGTCTGTTTCGCTGCATTCCAAGATGAGAAATCCTGGCATTTCCCTTTTTCTGATCATCTCATCTAGCACTGCGGTCCAGATTCCACATGTCATGCAATTTGGTAATGCTTTATCATCATGTTTCTTTGTGTGCTGAGTGTGAACACTTAAATATTGTAATCAGTAAAGATAAAATGAAGTAATTCATTTGGGTGGGACTGAATTATGCCTTTGCCTCCCGTGTTTTAAGTTTTAAACATTATGGCCCATAAAACGGTGTAATAAGGAATACTTCAAATGTTTCCGCTTGCACGTGTAGCGTTATTTCCCTCAATAGTAACTCCCACAGGCCAGGGTGATATGCATGCTTATTTTGGCAATAATTAAAGCCTCAATTCATGAATGCAATCTTATTTGACTGAAACGAAAGGCCCTTAAATTAAAGACTCGAGGAGGGCAAATACTGAAAACCAAAGAAGTGAAATTTGCATTGTGGCATAATTTCAGCTTTTCTCTTCTGAGGTGTCATCATTTACTCCAGCATTGCTAATTAATTTTCCTCTAAACAGGGTGATTTTATTCAAATGAGGCTGCTTCTTCATTAGCACACCTGTGCTCAGCTGCCTCATTAAAAACTGGAATCTTGTAAATTTTTACATCCGCAGACAGTGGCTCTGTTACCAAATATTGAGCAAGGTAGCACTGTGTTAATTAATGTTATAATGAGAAAGTGAGTCAAAGTTGGCTGATTTGCATAACCTGTGCAACAACAAAACTGTCTGCAAGGAGCTTCTGTCTTCAGCTATAGCTTGCTGGAGATCCTTCTCAACCATAATCTGTATCGTCCTGGTTGTTGTCTGCTGCCTGTATTTTTAACACCATTGTGAAGGATCAGCGGTGACAAACCTTCAGTGGGAGACATTAAAGAAAATACAGCAAATTATAAATTACTGTATAAATCATGCATTGCTAAAAGCTTAGTGGAAAAATTGCAACTGGTTTGGAAGGTATCAATGATTGTTCTGTTTTTAATAATTTGTTCCTTTTAATGTCTATATATTCCACAAAGGAACAGAAACCATTTTTAATTACAAAAACAAGATATTTATTTAATTTATTTAATTCACTGAAGGCTCTTACTGGATGCATTATATTCCCTGAATATTTACTCCGAAAGCCTTTTAGATATGGAAATCTCTGATCGCTAGAGAATATGGTCTAATACAAAGTTAGTGTGTATACTGCAGCTAGTGTAACTAAAATATAGTCTGTTTCAGTCTGAGCCAAGGAAGTAGCCTCAGTATCAGTAAATCTGAATCTGAGCCAATGAGGTCTATCCAAGCCCTGGAAACGATGATAGATGGCCAGGAAAAGTTATCCTGAGATGACTTTCACTTTGAAAAACAATCCAAACCACTGCAAATAAAAAGTTGTCAGCGGGGCCAATAAAATGCTCTGTTATGGAAACAAAGGCTATCCGAGCACCACCAACAACTCAACCAGGTAGTGGCAAGTGCGGTTTTCTGTCTCTCACATGTAATCCGGCTCTTTGTGTCGGGGCTAGCTAATACCCTCAGCACTGATGGGCAAGAGATGTCAGCTGAACGCAGTCCAGAAATAGCAGGTGGGATGTGGGGAGTTAAAGGGATAATTTGTTTAAAAAGGAACACAGAAAGAGACCAGGCCCCTGCATGTCCCCTCCCCCCCCCTCCCCCCCCGGGTCTGTGAAAACCAGTCGCGTCCTTGTGCGGCGTCTGCACCCATGCATGCCAAGCTGGACGTGGCACCCACATCCTGCAAATTAGCCGGCCGATTTACATCCAAGAGTTTAGACAGGACAAGACGGAGCGTAACGCGCCAGCCTAAAGAGGACGCCTGCGGTCACTGTGGTCGACCGAGGAGAGCCTCTCCATAATTCAAAGCATGCTCCAAAGTTGTTACGAGGAAGGATTATCCAAATTGCCCTCTTATGCTCTGTTAAATTTTGTCTGTGTCACCAGAGGCTGGGATGTGCGCTTCACCTCCGTGGTTATTCAGCCTGTTTATTGCCTCATTAGGTACTCATTTCTGTTTGGAAGCAGATGGAAAGATTGCAAATTTCTGTTGTTGCAGCTTAGCTGCTTAGCTAAGCGAGGGCGCTGCAGTTGAAATAGGCTGAATTACTTGGAGACTCTGCTACTGCTATGGTGTATCCTTCATCGTATGTTATAAGCCATCCTCTTGTGCATGTTTGTTTGTCCTGTGAGAATCAGGTTTATTTGCGCATTTCAGGCCAAATCAAAAATCGTAAAATAATGTCTGGGGTACCTGAAATAAAAAAAAGACTCAAAGAAAATGCCATCAGAAAGAATAATTGAATCATGCTTCATTTGACCAATTTACACCTCACCCAAGATAAGGTACACTTTTACCTATTAAACTGAGTGAAACATCATTATGTAATGGTAAGAAATGGACTAATCAAGTATGCTAGTTTCATGCATGAAATGTTTGCAGTGAAAGCAACACGGCTAAAAAACTACTAAAAGCTATGGCATAGAATTATTTGGACATTACAAAATGAAATGAACGAATTTGATGGTTGCTATAATAAGCATATGTACCACAGGCTGTTCTGTTATTCTGAAGCACATTAATCACCGTACAGAACAGAATTTGTGGTCCTGCATGTTAAAATCCCCACAAATTCAGGAAAGATTTCACGGTTAATAATTCATAAGTGTGTGCTAATCTCACTCTAGGAGTCTAATTAACGCATCATTAAAAGCATAATTCTGATAATTATAATTTCTCACTTCTTAAATGAGAGTGCCACAGAGCTGGGTAAAAAGAGAAAGGGTGTCTGCAGAGCCAATTTGGTGATTGAAACAGATTTAGAGAGGAAAGGGGGGGGGTCAACAGAGAAGGCAATACAGCTACACATATAGACGTTTTTAGCAAAAGAATATACAGCACACACTTATTTTGAAGGTTTACTTCCCCATGCCCCAACAAATCTCTCTCTCTCTCTCTCTCTCTCTCTTTCTCACACACACACACACACACACACACACAGAGGTGTATTTGCTTTAGAAGGCCTCCCATGTATACATGTCTATATTTTGATTCCTTTAACATGGGTTAACTACACTGTGTGAGTTGTAATGCACATCTTCCCTGTATCAAAGCATAGGTTCTGTCAGCAGCAGGTGTAGTGATGTAATTGTAAGCCCAACAGATGTTCCCAATGTGGCAGACATCCAAATCAATTATTTCTGTCTTCGTATGAATTCAATCCTCCATCACTTATGAGAGGTGTGAATAGGTAAACACCATTTCATCATTTTTTCTCCTTCTTTTCCCCAAAGACATATCATCACACTAAATTATAGAACAAGGCCCTTCCGTGAAGAAATGCTGTCTGTTGTCTCTGGTTGTTTACACTGGAGGCAAGTGTGGCATTCTTCCCTGTCAGCTGAGCAGGGTTAAATGTTGAGTTCATTCCCTATAGGAACAATGTATATTTACAAACACAAATCTAATGCCTGCTCTCTCCAGCTCCTTCTTGAAAAGAGCAACAGTAATAGTCTTTCATTGTTCTGTTGCATGGGGTGCTTCTGCATGTATACTCACCTACATTTTCACTTGGGTGGCATAACGAGCAGTGAAAATGAACTTTTTCTCCTTTATAAAGCGGTGGCAGGTTTCCAACAGAAGCCTCTTCTGATTGGCTGGGGAGATGAGCCAGCCGTGTAATAAACTATTGTTCTTGTCTTCACACCTAGCACCACTCAGGAGGTGAGAGCTCCGTCGCCTCAAGAAGGGAGATAAAGTCACTTTTTCGTGTGGCTTTTTTTCCCCCTTTGCCAAAACAACAGAAGTGTTCGGTACTTCATTGGAGACAAGCTGTGAATGAGACAAGATTAAAGCTGAAAGTTGGGTGTGGGGCAAAACAGGTAAAACAATCCTGACACAGAAGCGCTCATGATGGTATTTATCGTGCTCCTGTCTCTGAGGCCCAGATTTACATTTACATTTATTTATTTAGCAGACGCTTTTATCCAAAGCGACTTACAGAAGTGCATACAGCAAGTATAGCGACAGTACGGGGACAGGATGTGTACAGTTCCACAATGAGACAGTTCTCAGCTGAGAGCAAGGTCTGTTTGAGGACACAGTACTATTAGATTTGCACAAATGTGCAAAGAAGCTTGGGACAGCCATTTTGGCTCATTGTGGCACATTTCAGAGACACTGAAGTTGAGCAGGAAGGCCATCTGGTCTTGCAGTAGGATCCCATGGGAGTCCTGAGTTTTCCTAAGTGCTTGTGCTTCATAAATATCCTTCTCCACCTCTTGCCTATAGCAGAAACTGGTCTGTTTGCACCCGAGGAGCCTACAGCTGGTTCAGTGGTTTGGAACTGGATTCTACAGTGTGTTTCTGATGCTGAAGATAGTACAGATAAAGTGAAAGTAAAGCTGGCCTCAGTCTCTCTAGTGATTCCTGGAATATGACCCATTCCTCCAGAAATGCTATACCCTTCAGCAAAGATGCCCTTTCCCTGGTCTCCCTGGAAATTGGCTGCATTGTGCCCTGCATGCTTGGGGGACATTGGCCTGGACAAGGATGGAGAAAGACAAAAAAATTATTAGACAGGTTTTTGATGAATGTTTATATCACTCCCACTTTTTGAGGTTTTTTCATAAACACAGACCCATCATGATTTTGGAAGGCAAAAAGAACATTTTTTTATTATTATTATTTTTTGACCGAATGTGTCTCAGTTCACCATCTGCCTTTTCCTGCCCATTGAAACTTCCTTATTTTGCATGTGGTCATCTGTGCTGCATTTGCTGTCCCGTTGACATCATATTGACATGTTACATCACACAAAATGTTCTCACAGGCAAGGCATCCCATTCTATTAATAAAATATATTTTCCGTAAAGACGAGAATCTATGACTGCTCAAGGCTTAGGAAGAGACCAGCGTACCATTGCTGATGCTGGCGTGGTCCGAGCTGGCTGTTGGCACATGAGAGTAGACTGGTACAGATGGCGGCGTGAAGTCCAATCCTATATTTGCTGTTCAAGATGGCTGGATTAGCTCCCATTGCCCAACAACCTGGTGCACACAGTCCAGAAGGCCAATCAGTCGACACATCATGGCCTACACTACTCACCGCTTATGACTAACGAGTCTTTGTTTTTTTCAGAATTTGAAGCAAAAAAATAATCCTTAAAAATGGGTCAATGCTCACTTCTTGGTAGCCCTTGTGGTTTGATTTGTCTGCTTTTAGATCGGGTTGTATCTACTCTGCATGCCTTTTCCTGTTCCAACATCTACAAACATGTATTGAAATCTTTATATTAACTGAGCTATCTAATCGCATGGCTATACCAGAAAATGGTATCTGGTATAGCCATGCGATTAGATAGCTCAGTTAATATAAAGATTTCAATACATGTTTGTAGATGTTGGAACAGGAAAAGGCATGCAGAGTAGATACAACCCGATCTAAAAGCAGAGGGACTAAAAACAGGAAGAGGAAACTACCTGTACCTGAAGATGCCAGAGAATTGGTCTCTCTGGTCAGGAAGGTGCTGGGAGGGTATGCTGTACTGGGGACAAGACTTTTGGATGTCCTGAAGAACAGGAAATACATTTCAGATCACCCTCACCTCTTCAACTTCTTACAGATCTCTGAACCGAATACAAAGTTCCTGAACCCTCACAGCCTGCAGGTAACCTTGTGTAATGATAAAAATGTACTGATAGGTCAGTAATTTATTTCTTAAATGCTGCTTTTCAACATTTTCTCTTCATAATACAAATCAATATATTCACATTTGATTTTCACTAAGGGGCTTCACTATGAGATTGTTGCATAATAAACATGTTGTTTTTTAACCACAAGCTTATTATTGAAATTAGTACAAGATGATACTTCATATTTTACACTCAGGATGTGCGTTTTGGCAGTAAATTTGTTATGTATCGATTGTACATGTAATGACTTTTTCTTTGCACATTTTGAACATTCTCTTCACAGTTTTTCTTTGGGGTTATTTCTGAAGAACATATATTGATGTTATGTAAATGTGTGCTGGAAGGTTAAATGTTACTATGTTTAGTGAATATATACAGTCAACTCTAGAATTATTGGCACTCTTCATGAAAATGAACTAAAATTAATATATAAAAAGAACCACACATGCAATGAGTGATATTTTGGGCTTAAACAAATGGGTAAGCCTCATGCTTTTATTTTCAAACAGATTTTTGGAACAAAATAAAGTTTTCCTTTAGTGACACAAATTTTCATGAAAATGCAGATTCCAAAAATATTGGCACCCCAATTTTCAGTATTTGGTGGAGCCTCCCCTGGCAAGAATGACAGCACTCAGCCTCTTTCTGTAGTGTTTAACAAGGATGGAGAACACTTGTGGAGGGATCTTGAACCACTCTTCCATGCAGAACATTTCCATTTTCTCTTGTGAAATGCCCTCTTCAATTAAGACCACAGATTTTCAATTGGGTTCAAGTCTAGAGACTAAGAGGGCCATTGCAAAACCTTGATTTTGTGTTGCTGCAAACATTTCTTTTTAGATTTTGATGTGTGCTTCAGGTCATTGTCTTGTTGGAAGACCCAACCATGGGACAGTTTCAGCCTTTGTTCCCTGAAGATGCAAATTCCTTTGGTTTTTTTTATTTATAGTATTCTTCAAGGGTGCCAATAATTTTGCCACACGTGTTTTTGACAGAATAAACTATTCCAAAGATAAAGCAACACTTTTGCAGGAATGATTTTTATTAAATGAATATTTAGCAATTTCTCCAAAAATTTGAGGATAATTAGAATCATTATATGTATTATCTATATTATATTAATGTTTTTGCTCACTTTCTTGAGGGGTGCCAATATTTCTGGGGTTGACTGTAGGCTTTGAAATTCACCGGAAAGAGCATGCATATTTTTATATCACTTGAACTGGAATGAGATTTCTATTGCTAACCAGATCTGGACATTCGGGTCACAGATGAAAAGAGAGACCAGTTATGAATATGCCAGACAGCAGACACATTCAAAATGAGGGCTGTCTAGTATTAGCATATAACTGTGCTCTTCCCTACCAAATAACTGTTGTGCAATCTGATTTGCTAGAAAGATCAGCAAAATTGTGACACCAGTCTGTGGCATCCTACCACATCATTTCACTGGTGAGAAACCGACCAGCAAATACAAATATTTCTGCTGTCTTTGAATGTTAACTGTCTTACAGATTCCAACAGCAGTGTTTTTACACCTGGGTCAGAATTGAATAAACCTTATTTTGACATGACAACCTGTAAAGCCACAGCCAAGCTTATTTTTCCTCATCTGCATGTGCAGGTTGAGGTCTGACAGTATGCCACCGTGCCCTGGAACTTGCTCAGCAGAGGAAGGTGTGAGCATTGGTGCATGATGGGAAATGTTAGCATGTGTCACCACACTAATGTCTAGTGGGAAGGGCAGCAGGACGGTGATCCCAGGCTTTCAGTGAGATCAAAGGATGTACGACAGGGCAAAGTGGCAGAGTTTTGCTTTGTCAAGTGGGTAGAGATTCATGCCCTCATGTTGGTTGTTGGCCTTCTGCCCCATGCATTTTATATTTCTGGTAATAATACTGACACAGTAGATTTATATGCTTTGTACTTTCTAGGATTTGCAGTTCACTGCATAGCTTTATAGCTTCTGGTTAAAAAATAATAATTATTATTGTTTTATATTTAGTCAGGTGGAGGTCGTGAAGGCATTAACCAATTTTTATACCCTCCATTATCCTAATTCAATAGGTAAATTAATAAATAACTGCAGAGACATAAATTAAAAATAGGTGTGATGCTATCCCATGAGTAATACTGACCTTTGTTTGCCCTTCTTTCTAATGCTGATTTAATCATCACAGTTCTCAGGATAGAAATGGAGAAACCGTCTCAATCCTGACGGCTTTGATTTAAATATAGATAACAGTCAGTCTGCTGCATTTGCAAATTACAGTAAACCACCAACAGACCACAATCCTGTATTCTCCAACCTCCAGTTTCCAAGAACAACGATTCCCAAGGCACCTGCCAAGTGACAAGTGGTTACAGTAGACAGGTTTAATGTCTATTAATGCCATCACATGGTTTTCACAGAAAGTCATTACATCACAGTGATATGTATTTGTCTGTCTTTAAAAGTATTCCAGCTGTAATATGTTGTTTTACTTAAGATTTTAATTTCATACATTTAATCTGACAGGAGAAAGAAGTATGGAGCAAAGAATCATACAACATTTACAAAGAGGTTAATTTGAAGAAATGCTTTGCACAAAAAAAAAAAATCCTGAAGAAAGGAGTCCATGTGTGTATGTGTTTGTGTGTGTGTGTCTATGTTTGTCTGTATGTGTGTATGTCTGTGTGTGTGTGTGTGTGCATGTGTGTGCGTGTGTGTACGTGTGTGTGCATGTGTGTGTATGTGTGTGTGCACTCATGTGTGTGTATGTGTGTGTGCACGTGTGTGTGTGTATGTGAGCTTGGCTCGTGGGAGGCATGTGCCACTCTTCCATCTTGGAGCAGGATTCTGACACCGGAACAACGTTGTTGTGGTGGATAATGTACAAATTTCAGACAGAAGAGAAGCAAAGTGAGCGTTTAGCTGCGAGTGTGAATTGCCTTTCGCACCAGACAGATTTTCAGATCCCATTATGGCTCCAGCTAGCGTTTTTAGTGCAAATTTCTCTGCGCTTGTGTCGATTGCACATGCTCCCGATGCCTAATGAGGGAGCATTAGCCAAGGGAGAAGCAGTAATTAGAGCAAGCGTCAGAGTCGAGGACAGATGGCATGCAAAGGCAAGTCTTTCCCCTCTTACTTACTGTCCCACTCTGCCAAGGATGTCAAGAAATGCAACTTATCTTTGATGTCATAATCTTACAATGATAGAAGAGGGCCTTTGATGAAGCACACTTCAGAAAGCTAGATGAATGTCTTAAACAGTGATTCTATGCAGAAAAGCTTTTGTTCTCCAGATCAGTCTGTTGGCTTATGTGTCAGGAGTGTGCCCTCCTACTGTTCTATTCATGTGCCATATTTGTATGTATTCATGTCATGCGTATATGGTGTCTTTTTATTTATTACAATAGTATTATATCAACCCCATGCTATACATACATGTATGTACATATTATATTGCATCTAAAATTGGATTTGAAAAACGAATTATGAATTATGCTTTTTGATTAAAACTTGCAAGGTATATCAGAATCTTTACATGAATGCACTGGGACTTTGTAGCAAAATAATTTTTATTAAGGACACACTTAACACTTACCAACAGGAAAGAGTGGAGCTTTTCACAGGCATTGGTGTTGTGACACTGTTTTGCAATTAGCAGAAAGGCACATTGGTGAGAAGTGAAGTTTTTCCACCGAGTCAATGAGTACCTAAACGATAATCCATGCAATGCAATTGCATGCACTGATGGTAACCCAATTTAAATGTCTAGTTTTGACTGTACATAATTAGCCTGTGACTTTTTCATATTTTAATGTGTTTTCTGTGCGCATTGTTTATGGTAATTTATTGTTCGTGTATTCAAATACTGCGATGTGTTCTACATTTGCCTGTAGCACATTTGAGAGTCTAATGAGGCTGTTTTAAATTGTGAGGAAAATTGTTGAAAGTTGTTGACAGCCAATCAACATCTTCCTCAGATATATAAAGAACTTCGTGTGTAAACATTGACTCTGGTGTGACAGTACTGCAATATGCAATGTTGAATTCCTTGATATCAGGGACAAGAATCTCAGCCACTCAGCCTCACCTTGAAAAGTGTGATAATCCTCAGGGTGGGTCAGTCATCTTAGTAAATACTAAGTCTACAGTTAAGATAAACTTCACATCTGTGTTTCATTAAATATAGAGTGAAAGTATTTGTTTTTCTGGTTTGTCCAGATGCTTGGAACACAGCTTTTCAAAGCAACCACCTTTCTATAAATCTTAAAAAGCAGTCAATCATAAGATAATGTGTCAATTTGTTATCTGGAACTAGAACTACCAGTCTCATAATTAGCAGCAACATGCCAGCCCTTTCACAGCTCAAACTGTCACAGCCATCAATATTTTCTTGCAGTCATTGGTGAATTCTATTTCCGGACATGGACCCTGGTCCTCCTGTGAGCCACCTGTCCCCCCCTGCTCCTCTGTGCTCGACGGAGTCGTCCTCGCAGGTGCTGAACACGGTGAGGCCCACCGGACGAGACTCATCACTCACTTTACTGACTGGGATCCATTAAGGGGCTTTCTTTCTCTCTCCCTCTCTCCCTCTCTGTCTCTTTCTCTCGCTACATCCTCACACTTGTTTAGGGACCCAGGAGATCATGCACCCCCCTATTTCTCGCATTGACTAAAAGCACGGCATCAGCACATCAAGGATTTAAAGGGCCCTTGTCCCGGAACAGCCAGGCAGAAGTTCTTTCTTTTTTGAACGTGACATTCTAGTGTTGTATTTTGTTTATTTTTTCTTTCACCTCTCAGTTAGAGCAGCTTCAGTGCTGTCTGTCTCTCACACACCTGCAGTGCCCCAGGGTTAGTCCTTCATCCCCCCCCGCCCCCCCCCCCCCCCCAACCGAACACACACACACACACACACACACACCACACACACGCATACAAAAACATTCTTGTACAGGGTACTTGTATTGTTCATTTTAGCAAGAATATCTTGATTCATTCCTTGCAGTGAAACAATTCTGTTGTAATGGGGAATGTGAAAATTCCTTTTTTGTATGAAAATCAGTTTCCCACAAATTTATTAAAAACTACTTAGTTTACTGATATAAAGTCACAAAATAAAAATAAGGCAATAACCTGCAATTTAGAAGATAGGTGATAACCTTCATCACAGTAAATACAGTAATAAGATACACTGAATATGTGCTGCATTGTTAGCAATATGTGCCTTCTCAAGTTACTACAGGAAGGTACTTTTACCAGGAAACTCGGTTAATGGTGTAAGAGCTTAATCCTGAAACGGCTTTTGACACACGTGTGTAAATTCATGATGAGTGTGGCCCTGGGGTATCCAGCACTGAGAGTGAGAAGAATCAGAGAACTGTCAGCACCTCCATCAATATGTGTCTGTTTTTGTACACAAGCAGGCTGCATTTGAGAACACAGCTCCAAATGATAATATGCTCCTATATGTGTTTTTGTAAATGTTTTGTGTGTCAATGTGATGTGAATTTTGTATTTGTGTGTGAGAATGTGTGTGTATGGGCATGCATATCTGCGTATGTATTGTTTGTGAGTGTGTGTGTGTGTGTGTGTGTGTGTGTGTGTGTGTGGTGCGGTATGAGCATGTGTGTGCATACGAGTGTGTGTGTGTGTGTGTGTGTGTCAGGTGTGGCATGAGTGTGTGTGATCAACAACACCTGGGACAGCAGGGGGGACCAGGAGGAGTGCCCACTCCCAGAGTGCCGTGCGGCTGTAACTGCTCTGCTTTGGCGCCTCAGCTGCCAGCCAGCCCTACTGATGAAGAGAAGGTGTGGGGAAAGAGCCGATAATGAAGGTACAGTCTTGTTGTGACGACAGATTGTTTGCTCTGGGCCTTTCCGAGGTGCTGTTGAGCTCCACCAAACTCCACGCCCCCCTCTGCCCCAGGGCTTGGCACCTCTGCCAGGGAGAGGAAGGTATTTCACCTCCATCAGCACACCCGCCCAGATCCTGGTGGCTAAGTGCGAATGGTTTTATTTTTCCTGGTGAGTGATTCTATTTTTTTCTTGTGTTTTGTGTTTCATTTCTCTTCTCCGCCCTTATAAACATCAACACAAAGTCACTTTGAATAACAAGCCCCACCTAATAAAGTTCCTCCTGCAAGTAGTGTCATTCAATTCAAACCTACAGTCGGTAGGTTTATTTCTATATGCAAGGTGCAGCCATTCAAATCACAACACAAAACAACCAGTCACAACCAATTCCTTTTCTTTGTAATTCCCGTTTGCTTAGACCAGACTGAATTCTTTGTACATTTGGAACAGTTAAACCTTTGCATGTTTTTTCCCCTGAACCCCCCAAAAATGACATAAAAAAAACTCTCCCACTTTGTAAGCAATTCCAGTTAACACGAATCAAGCATATGATTTGACAAAATGTCCATTTTCAGGAGTGAAAGGGAAAACTCTTAATTGCAAGTAGCAGGGGAATGCGTCTTGGTAAGCAAAGACTATAAAGGTTGGTTGGCACAGTTTGCCCCAAAACCGGGCTCTAATGAGTGGGTTCCGCTGGGGATAAGTACGCCCACTTCCCCTCCGCTAATTGCTTTATTAATGGCCTGCCTGTTTCTGATACCACTATCCTCTGAAGCACTATTTGTACTTGACAATATCCGCCTTTGAAAAATCAAAGACACCTGACCCGAGGGCCCTGGATTGCAGGCAGGGTGGCTGTAAAAAAAAAAAAAAAAACTTTTGAAGCGTCCGTCTCTCCAGTGAAGCCGATCATTTGAAGAAAACCATATGCACTGGCATCTGTCTCCCATGACTCCTCTCAGACTGCAAAGTAGCTCCGGAGTCTCTCGAAGCGCGCCGAGCGCTGTTTTTAAACGGAACAGCCATCTGTCCCTCTTTTCTTCTCTGCGAGTGCTTTTCTTGGCACGGGGGGGAAGTTTACCTCTTCCCTCGACTCTCCGAAGTGAGAGAGCCGCTCGAGACAAGTTTTGTGCGCGACTGTTCATCCAACTTCCACTGAAGTGGAGCGACGTGAGCTCTGGATTTTTTGGAAAACGTGTGGGCGTGAACGTGATTTCTATTAAGTGTAGGATGTATAAATGCAGACTTCCCTCTGAAAAAGTGATAGCAAGGAACCTGCAAACGTATTGAGCAAGTCCATGTTTGCTTAGGATTGTGTTACGTGAAACAATATTTAGAACGCTGCAAAATGTGTTAAAACAATCCCTCGTTAGGGGCTTGTTGATTTTGTTGTTTTACTCCCCTTCCGCCCAAACCCCCTGCCCGTGCACCACCACCCCCTTGTTCACAGTTTCACAAAAGGAAGGGATTTGGAGATTTGGGAAGATGAGGAGCTGGACGGAAATGAGAGGACAAACTAATTACAGCTCTGGTCTCTTCCCCTCTCCAGACCACAATGGCTCAGTGCTAAAGAGGGCCATTCCCTTCGCTGTGAATGGGATGGGTGGGGCTCTCAAGGGTCTGTTTTTCTTTGTCTGCTTCTGTCTGTACCGACACAGTCAGCGCACTTCATGTTTAACATCAAATGTACATCCTGCAATCAAATTCATCCCACATGCTGTTAAAAATATCATTCGTATTGAGATCCCTGTGGGAGTTTCAGCTGATTTTATGTGTCTACACTATAAACATAATGTACAGTATGTATGTGTGTATTTGTGTGTACGGACATGTATGTCATGTTATATTCATTGATATAAAGGCATTTTCTATACTAACATCTTGATACATTCTGATATGTCATACTGTGTGCATATACTGACTGTTTTTAAATTCAGTGCCTAAAGATACAAAGGCCTCCTGAAAGGCTTTGCATGTAACCCCTGGCAAAATGACCAATGACGACTGTACAAATATTGCATATTTTGCACTCTCTTGAGGAGAGGACCAATGCCAGCTTCACTATGTGATGGAAATAATAACCTGCGGCCCCCACTCAGCTGAGGACAAATGAGCTAGGTGTTTTCAGAGGCCGGGGCAAGTGGGGTCTCCTGCAGGTGTCTATTGTGTAAACTCACCATGAGGGGTTTGGGAGTGGGAGGAGAGGCGGTTGGTTTGAACACCACCACTAGAATAGGAACGAGGCTGGATTACCCTGTTCCCATCAGTATGGGGTTATTCTTGAGGTAACGTCATTAGACGGCATTAAAGCAATTCACTTTTCCCATTATCCCTGGAAGGTTTTTCAAAGCACAGGGGATTAGCTGACCAGCAGCACTTTAATTGACGGGAGGGCATTCTTTATTAATTTCACCACTAAACTGATGACATCCTCAAACTGCTTTTTTACATTGGAATAGCAATGGACGGCAAATGGCAATAGATTACTAGTACCTTACAGAAATGTGAGGTGTTTTTTCACCTTTTCAGTCGAACTCTAAGAAAGTCTGGAATCTATGTTAATGTCAAACATGAAGTTTCAAGGGAAGTTTCAAACCAGGCTTTTAGGTACAATGGGCAAATTGTGTTTGGAAAAAAAATCTGATAGCTAAACCAGAAAACAAAAAATGGTCTGTATGTATTGTAAAGCATAATATTTCATAAGATTTTTTTACTGGTCCCCCTGAATGACTGTGGGTCAAACATATTGTGCAGTAAACCCAAGTGTTAGACTGTATTTTTTAAAACATATTTATGCCTGCTGTTTGATTTCTGTGAGTGCTTAGTAATATTCCATATAGAAATGAACAAGACAAAGATAATTTAATGTGGTTCAGTTTTACTCATCCTTTACATTCTACCCTGCTGTTTGCATTGAACAAACCTCCATGTTAACAAAAGTTGTAACGATGAAAATATGCTCAGTATATAATAGTTGATGCAATTTTCTTATCATTCAGTGAGTTACCGTGCCATGATAGGCACCATACCACACATGCATAGCAATCATGCAAGATACATTAAACGCATATCACAAGAGGCAGAATAATAAACAAAACCATAGAAAAATAAAATGCATACAGTGTTACATACTTAAGCATAACATCCAAGAAACATTTTGACCTTTATTCTTATATTTTTTAACTCTATCCATTTATCCACCTGTATCCACTTTACTGCACTATTACTCATTGATTACAATGTAGGGTGACCATACGTCCTCTTTTTCCCAGACATGTCCTCGTTTAGAGACGCATGTTTTAGGTCCCAAAACGACATATTACTATGTTGTGATATAAAACCCTTTATTAGTAGTATGTTGTGGTAACGTCCTTTTCACCTATTAACAGAACTACGATTACTATTAAAATAGAGGAATAAAGTTGAATTGTGACATTTCCTGATTACTCTGTGCAGGACCTGGGTAAATTTAGCTCTAAAACCGAGCCCCTGCATTCACTGATCGCCTTCCCCACCCACTAGCACCTCTCCCATTTTCCTCCCGCTCCCTCCGCGGCGCGAAACAGCCGCCACGTACAAATGTGCTCCTTCATCCCCACAAGTGCCGGGCTGTAATTAAAATGTGATTAAGAGGCTGGTCCCAATGAATGCGTTCCTAAGTGCCCCATGCTGAGCTGGTGTTGGGCCCAGCATGGCGTTTTTAATTGATTCGGCCTAATCAGCGGGCAGAATTAAAACAGTCACAGTTGTTCGGAAAGGAAAAAAAAGAGAGGGAAAAAGCACACATTATTATGAAGGGAACCAGCAGAAGGCCTGCATCTTTCTGGAACGTGTTTTTGTGTCCTGCATAAATTAAACAGTAAGACACAACAGGCTCAGACCAGTTTGTTAATGGATTGATAGCCATTAAAATCACAGATTGCAGGGAATAGTTCTACTATTAGAATAAGCCCCAGTTGTTATGTTCCATCTTTCTAGCTCTTGAATTTTAAATGACCCCTGATTAATACCTTAAATATAAGCTAATGAATAAGTATGGCGTTTTCTCACTTCTCTTAATATGGAAGGAAATGAAGAAGGATACATCAACTAAATGTATTGTTCAGCAGTGATAATACCAAGATACAGTGAAAGTATTTACTTTATATTTATTTAATCAGTACATTATAATGTTCAGTACCTCAGGACACTAAAATAACAGTTTACGTTCTCAAATGTGATGCTGAAAGACATTTAGAGTATATAAACAAATACATTTATATTGACAAAAAATTCTTCTGTCCTGAGACCAATGTAATTAGAAGACCTAATGGTACACTTAAGATTAACAATCAGTGCTAATGAACATGTGGCCATCCCTTTTGGGGCATTGGTAATTTCCTTTCCCTATGCCCCAACCCAACAAAATTCAGTCCCACTTGAGGGACAATCACAGACACCCCCCACCCCAGCAGATAGACCTTGTCCTAACTAAGGGCAGTCAGTTAATGACATCACCCTAAACAAGGGCTCCAGTGCTGTACAGAAACAACCCAGTCTGCTTTATACAGTAAGATCAGCTATAACCTCACATGTATTCTCATCTGCACATATTAAACAATGTAGGCTGTATGGAGGGATGACACTCAGCAACCAAGCTCAATCAATGGGACTAAAATTAATACCATAAAAATATTTTTCCACTTTTGGTAGTGTATGGCTAATCCAAATGCGTCCTATGTTCATAATATCCTGTTTACTATGATCTGTGATCATGCATTTCATTTGCTATAAGAGATGTCAAAATGCTCTGCAGTAATTCTGTAACAGCTTCTCCTGAGAAAGGAAATCTGCTGTTTGAAAAACCTGTTATTTCTTAATGAATTGCAACAGATATTGTTTACTGTTGCTTGGCGTCTGTGGCGAGGTTGGTGCGAAGCTGCCTCATTTGATTCTGTTACTTTCTAGAATGATTCCTGTCTTCCACTACATGTGTCCAACAGGCTAAAATCTTTTCATGGAATAACCCAGTCTGCACAAAACACACCTAAAGCACTAAAAATGTTTATGCCATTTCTGAATGTCTAATGTCAACGTTAAATTGACACCCTCGAGGGGTGGGGAAACTGTACATGTTTGTTTCCTTCTTGATACTTCTTATGAACCTTTGTAACCATCAAAATAACATTAGTGAATGGCAAGACCTGGGTTTAATCTGCTCTGTCCTTCTAGAGGTTAAACATGAAGGCAACATTAGAGAGAAACAGTGATCAGTGCTATTAAAAAAGAGCACTAGAAGCTACTGTAGACACAAATAAATACAAAATACAAACATGCACATTTGCTTGTACATGCACAATGTGTCGGAATAATCTCAAACAAAGAGGAGGGTGCCAGGCACATTTAAAAATTGTAATCAGAGAGTATTGTCCTGTTTGTGAGGTAGACATCAATGGTATTAACAGCCCTTTGTTTTATTGGCAAAGTTTAAAGGTTTCCTTGGCTGGCCTGTACAAACAGTAATCTGGCAGCAGTTTTATAGGCCAGTTAAACTAAAATAATAAAAATATGCCTGAGGTATATTCCTTGTGGTGGGTGGAGTCATAAGGCTAGATAATTATTCAAGATGAGCTGATGGTGCACTTAGTCGAAGATGGTACACTAGCCCTTCAGGGAGATACTGCTGCATCACCATTGTTTGGTCCTGTGTATCCAGAGGCCCAATCAGGAACAGAACAGATGCAAGTGGGTATCTCTATGGCAACAACTGACAATAGCAGAAATGTAGAAATGGTGTGAAATAGAAGAAAAACAGCATTAAATGATTCAGTTCTATCAGTACTCTAAACCCAAGGAGCACAAGCCTGAAATAATCATACGCAATCACACACACTGTGCACACACACACTCATTTTATTATTTACATGAATTTGGACACATTTTTAAGGCAAGGCCAAGAGGACTCTAAACTGTGAAATAAGGTTTGTTCCATGTGGAGAGAAACTGCTTTATAATACATAATGGATACTATCCAAAATATCACCCAACGTAATACTTTTTGCAGTCTCCTTAAGTCCGCAGTGTACTTTTTGCACCTACATTAGATGAGAAATCCAATGGCAACCGTTTTGCTTGGAGTGGAAGTAGTTGCCGCCTCCAGTAATTGCAAACACATAAACTGCAAATGAGTCACAACGTGGCAGGAGTCAAATTTAGCCCAATTACAGACAATTTAAGAGCTTTCCATATGGTAGAGCAGAGTAGCTTCAAATCAATATCCTGACCATTTTATATATATATTTACATATTCATGATATCATACGCTGTTTATTTTATTTTCCTTCCCTTTCTCCATTTGTTACAATGTTTATGTGATTACCATGATATCAACTAGCTACATGCTACCTCTGTTAGAAACAGCTTAAAGGTGGTTACAAAAATAGGGACATTAAGTTCTGAAGTTATAATGTACATTAAAAGTTACAAATCAAGGAAATGTTTAGTGCAACAGCAGGAATGCTAAAAGAAATGTTAATGCTTCTCAAGTGTAAATTGTTGAATTAATGCCAGCCGTGGAAGTCTCTACCTTATTAAGTAGTGTTAATGCAAGCACTGTGTCATTGTATACAGATGTCCCATTTACTCAGAAGATAATTGGAGTAATTGGAGTTAACAAGTAAAAGATACAAGCAACTTGTACAGTAAGTGCTATAAAGTATATTTGTGCTTCTGACATCTTCAAAAAAAGCACATTATGGCTGTTAATTGCATTTATAGAAAAAAAAGACATGCATGAGTCAATTACTAGATATTTGGTAAACAGCACATCTCACATCACTCAGATTAAAAAAGGCTTACTTAATGCCATCTTTCCCATGTTTACTAGGAGCTTGGATTTCAACAGCAAATTGCATTTTCAAATGCAGTGTCCAGTTTTAGTAGTAATGTACCACAAGACTTATTGTTTATAACTGCAGAACCTGAAAATCAACATACATCAAACTCAGCTTGACTTTTTATGACTGTTATAAGACAGTTATGCAAACACCAGTGGTTTTCAGGACAGAAATACAATACAGAAGTGATGTTCATCCCTGAAGCACATGTTTGAAACCAGCTGTGCAATCTGCTGACAATGACCAGCAGCCCATACCATCAGAAAAAAATTGGTCTCGATCACCGGGGATGAAGGTAGGCTGGTTAGACAGTGGGTGTCAGTGTCTATCCTCCAGTTAACGCCTACTTCACTGTAGTACACATTGGGACAGCGGAACACATTGGCATGAGGATGCATTGGAAGATTGCATTCCCCTCATCATCATGGTCCTGTGAGCATAGAGGTTGTTGCAGTGAGACAAGCATAAAGTAGGATAATTGTTAATCAAAAAAGCTGGGTGAAAACAGAGAGGAAAATACAAAAAAGAAATACAACCCAAATGTTTGAGCCACCACCTGAATTGAATCTTCCATATCTGCATCTTCACACTTTATCAACAAAGGTCAATATGTAATGTCAGGGTCATTGACTGATAAATCTATGCAAAGTAAATCATACAAGTTTGTCCCTTGTATGTCTGGCAAAGACTTAAATGATTAATACCCTAACAAAAAGCTAAAATTTCTGGATGCTGCCTCAAAATGATAAAATAACAGTAAATAATCAAATAGTAATATGGACAAAACATTGAGGCCTCAGGATATTGGAGCAGTGTTTGCATTAGACATTCAGCTTTTGATATCAGGAGGCCAATATTTTTACATATACAGCCCAGCATACATGCCCAGACATTCCCTGTCCCTATTGCCGGTACAGCATCAAGACTTAAGCCTTTTTTTGGGATTTTTTGGGAATAACCACAGACACCTTGAGATCCCACTCTAACTAATTTACTGTGGCATTACATCCTCTAATACCCATAATAATACTTGTACTCACTATTGGTTTATTCTGGTAAGATAGCCTGTTTCAGCTGCATCTGTTCATTGTATTGTATTTCAAAGAATTGTTGTTACTACCAATTAGGGTAATTGTAAGCATAGTATTTGCACAGAATGTGCATAAAATGTGACTTTACCTATGAGAAACCTTGTGTGATTATGCATTGAACACATTTTTGTTAGAGACTCGATCAAATGCTGTGACCTTTTAATAAAAAATATCAATATGGGTGAAATGTGGTTTATGGTGCTTATATATTATTTTGTACATTTTTGCGTCAAAATAGAAACAGAAATGTCAAAGTCAAAATTACTTACTTAGCTACTACTTACAGTTTATCTTTATTATTATTATTATTATTATTATTATTAAGAAGAAGAAGAAGAAGAAGAAGAAGAAGCATCATAACAAGAATGTTCAGTTGGAAGTTGGAACATCTGTTGAAAGTTTTTTTCCTGGAAATATAGTCTCATTAATGAGCCCAGACTTGCTTTACAAATGGTAATTATTGGAGAGTCACTCTCTTATAATGGCACCTTGTAAATTGGGTATGGTCATGCTCTTGAACCTTCTAATAGACCCAGTGGAGTCACTCAGTTGCTAAAGATGAGTGTGCACTTTTCAAAGGGTTGCTTTTTATAACAGGATTTTATCATTTGAGCCCTGAATTATGATAGTAAATAAATGTAATGAGATAATTGGTAAACATCAGTTGAGTCTTTGCTGCATTGTGGGGAAACACTGCATGTTTAATTGCTGTTTTGTATTTCAAAGATAATTAACTGTGCTACGCTCTCCTGCAAATTATGAAAAATATCTTTGCTTCATTAAAATTGTGTATTCCCTATGGCTTTAACAAGAACCCTGTGGATTGGAAATGTAATTAAATAATCTCGCAAAGATATAAGGCCCTTTACTAAAACGACACATTCCTCAGAGTTAAAGATGTGCATTCATCTTATTAATTATTATCGCTGTTATTACTATTGATCCAAATCAGTCTCAACATAAGACGCACAACATTGTATGTGTAATTAAAAATGGAATATAGAAATTCTGTTACCAAATCCCCTCCCTATATCTAGTAGAGACACTTCCAGTCATTAAATGTGCTAGGTTATAAATACAGATGTAATCTGTCTTTCTGTACGTCTGTTTCTCTCTTTCTCCCTCCAGTTCTTTATATTTTCCCAGTATAAAGTAGAAATTGAATTTTGAGAATTAACCGAAGCATTTAAAATGTCATGTTCCTTTGTAGTTAGCAACAATTGTTATACTATTGCTACATTACATTACATTACATTACATTACATGCATTTAGCTGACATTCTTATCCAGAGGGACTTCCAACACAAGTTATTACACTGCATACAGTAATGGTGTACAGTATGAACTAAAAATATTTAAGCAATCTGCAACTCCATGCTTTGCTGACAGGCCAATGCATAACCACAACCACATACATACAAACTCCTCTCAGATGTCCCATTAGCCCTGCATGGTGGGTTGGAACAGTACTCAAACAGCCACACCTGGAGAGGTTGCGGCAATCCTTGTGTGAAGCCTGTATTATGCTAATTGTGACCCAGGGGCACTGTGAGAAGGCTTGGTATAATTATCTGTGTAATTGTCTCGTATTTTGTAAAGTGGCAGATCATTTAATTCAGGATTAACATTTCTCACCTCCAACGGCCGAAGGCTTCACTCAGGCTCCCACTTCTCTCCCCTGTGGGGAACTCGGAGACACTCATACGCGCGTACACCTGATCTTTTTTTTTTTTGTTCGCTAAGCAACTCGGCGTGCAGAGAAACAAGCTGACTTCCACTTGCGCCACTTACCCAGGTATGACCGTACACGCTCCACACCATTTGCTGTGTTTAATTGCCATGGTTTCAGCTTTGCTGATGTCTTTAGAGGGAGATGACAGAGCAGCAGTCATTTCAGTCAGAGTAAGTTTACACATGCTTGATTCCTTAATCCCCTACTGTTTTCCCATGTGACTGTCTCTTGAACTCCGTAAGTCTGCAGTACCTGCTGCCTCTTGCTATAATTTCTCATGAAAGCCTTGCCAGGTTTCTTGAGCATTCAATTCTTTGAACACCTGTACCCTATGTTTTAGTGCGCGTGTCTACTGCAAGGAAAACATTGAATGGTTGCCACAGACAGTTATGGTCTATATTGAAAACAGTGCACATAACTTCAATATCAAAATTTAAGAAAAGGTTATGTATGCATTTAATTGGTTAAAATAATGTGTTTTTCTATCCCTGATATTGCAAAGGAATGTTGTGCAAGTAATTAAAAGATAACACTCAGTTCCTGACTTCCTGTCAGCTTGCCTCCTCTCCTCTGAGGGCACAGTGCATTCTCTCCCTCTGTGGGAGACTTGTGTAGTCCTCATCTTCAGCAACTCTAGAGTCAGACTATGTCTTGTAGAGAGGCTTATTAAAGCAGTCAAAGAGAATTAAAAGCAATGGGTGTGTTAGTAGGCTATTTCCAGTGTAAACCTACACATTGAACACATACTAGCATTTCATCTGCACGTTATATAAAAAACATTATATATAACGTATATTATATATAACTATATATAAAAGTTACACACTTTTATGGAGTGGACATTTAGGACACATGATGCTACAGCAGCTTTCCTCCCATCATATGTTTTGCCACAGTATATATATATATGAGCATAAACATACATTTGTATGCATACACACATGGTTTTTTTTATCATTATACGAGTGTTAAATGTTGTGATGAAGACCGTTCAACTTAATGAGACAAAAGCAAAGCAGACACTACTGATCATGGTGCAATTATGGCACAACCTGGGGGTTGTCTACAGCATCACATAAGCAAGAGAATCCCACCTTACAGGGATGGAACCTCACCCCATTTCCTGTCACTAATACGACATGCCAATTATCTGTTTTTACCTACAGGCATTTTTTTTTGAATTGATTAATTATCTATATTTCATAATTTCGCAAACACTTTCTTTTTCACAGTTTTTCTCTATTGGCTTGGGGCCTGACACACAACTGGCGTATCCCTCTTGAAATGATGGATGCGTTCCTGGCTAAATGTGGATTTAAGCTCTTCAGTTCTTGAGGTATGTGGTAATAAGCTGAGTTGAGTTTGACTTTGCTAAAGAGCCTGAATAAACAATAATCAGGGCTCCATATTTATGACCCATTCTGTCATTCTGTCAAACCCTAATTGAGAAGATCCCTTAAGATCCTTTGAGCTGAGGGATACTACATGTCATTTCCAATGTACAGTCATGTGCCACATAACGTCTATTTGGACAACGTCCGTTCACATATACGTCCATAGTCCCATAAGGTTATAATAAAGTTTAAAAATCCCAATCACAGAACGGGATGTAGCGGACGTAACCAGGCATAGTGAAGACAACGCTTCCTGCATGCAACCGTGTATCTCATGGAAAATAAAGCGATTGCGCTTCCAGGTGTATAATGGTACAGTGTATTAATGTGTATTATGTTTAGTATTGTACAGTAGGAGCCAACTTAACTCATATATTATAGTGTACTTTACCAGATACATTAGTTTAAATATAGTATGGTACTGTATGTTTACAGTATTTTGGTTACAGTAGCCTACTCCATATAGGTTTGCTAAGTATATAGTATGGTGTTCGCACAACGTCCAAATCACATAATGTCCTATTTCACAGAACGTATGGTGGACGTTAAGTGGCGCATGACCGTATTTCAAAAGTGCACAATTTTCAGCTCCTCTCACTTAATTGTAAATGTTGAGTGGCAATTGTTGACATTTGAAAAATACACTGTGATTTTGTCTCATTAGGGCTCAGGGGTCAGCATCACAGCACCAAGCACTTCTCCCTATGTTCCCGAGTGGGTGAGGACTGTAGTGGCCACTCTGCTTGGCCCAGGAGCACTTTATTGTTCACAGAATAGGATGCTAAACTCAATTCTTGGATGATCACATTTCATTCTGTTTACTGCTACACCAAATTTTCCACAGGCTTAATCTGCCAA
Source organism: Megalops cyprinoides (assembly GCF_013368585.1). NCBI lineage: Eukaryota > Metazoa > Chordata > Actinopteri > Elopiformes > Megalopidae > Megalops > Megalops cyprinoides. The sequence goes on along the minus strand of NC_050598.1, from coordinate 20,347,021 downwards.
ATTAATACATATGCCCATTGCTAACATATACATGTGTGTGTGTATGTGTGTGTGTGTGTACATGTGTGTGGCTAATGTGAGTGTAGCTAATACATATTTACATATGTCCAGAAAATGTTAGCTTTTTGTTCAGCCGATGAAACTTTTTCCAGAGATGCTTAAAATATCAAATTATTTGATGATGGCCAACAAAATTTATTATAGATAAGAAACACTCTACACCCCTTCCATGAAATGTACACATTCCTTTCAGTATACCTTGTGCAGCAATACATGTGAATTTTCCCATCATTCAATCTAAAAAAGGGTGCTCGCGACAAACATTTCACAATTGCTATTTAGGACAGCTATTTCTGAAATGTATTGGTTTCCAACAGCACTTGAATTCATAAAGTAAACTTTTCTTTACTTTTGTTGTCATTGTATCTTTTGGATTGGAACCAGGCAGTCAGAGAGTTAGTCAACCACGTTACATATTATTTGAACTAATCCGACATGAGAAAAGTCTGGGGCGAAACAATTAGGCCTCCAGCAAGAAAGCTAAGACAGTTGTGTTTCAGATGAAGTTAATCTGACAGTTATGAATTGTCAAACTCAGACGTGTCTGACATTGAAGAGTTTTTTAATTTAAATATTACTTGTTCAAATAGTGTATTTTCTGTTGATGCGCAGGTAAATACTGCAAGTTTGGACCTGGAATGGTAATTCTACATGGCACGTGAATTCCCCACAATACAACACTATTTACATATCTTAGTGTAACACAGACACAGAGAAATCCCGCTGACACAAAGAGACTACATGTTTCTCCACAGTCATGACAGTGTTTATACAGTTATGAAACAAAACAGTGATGAAATAATTATGTACAGAAACTGATATCTGTATGTATATATAAATACATTTGCCTGTATTGATCAAATAACTGCATTTTCAAATCCACCAAATTTACAAATGTCACAGTATCATTGTAAAAGGAACAGGACTGGGCAATTTTCATGTTAATACATTTTTTATTTAAAAATGACATGTATGGGATTCAACATTGTGTTTATTCCATCTCCCATAAATAAAGGTAGCTGTTTTAAGAAGTGAAGATGAGTGATTAGAATGAGCCACTGAATCACATTTTATCTTGTAATGTGTATTTAATCCAGAGAAAATCTATCACTATCACTCAAGCTTTGTTTAAAAGGATCTAACAATTTTTAATCTTAAGGCATTTTATACTTTTATCAGTCTTCTAGAACATATATTTGTTGTGTTCTGATGTATACCCCAGTACTCTGATTATCTTATTTAATGTGTGCACAAGTCTAGATCTTGAGCAGAGCTTAATCTACTACAAAACCTGTGCACTCCAACTTTGTACTTTATATAAAATACTTTTACTTTTTGCCAGCGTGTACAATTTGATAGAAGGGGTTCTATTTGTCAGTTATATGCCCTTTCTCGATCATATTCAGATCTTCATGTGTTATTTTAATAAGCTCCAAAATGTTTGTTTCTCCTGTACAAGTTCTTTCAGGTCTGAATTCTTTGGAAATGACAGAAATGCTTTGCCTGTGAAACTCTGGTTTAACTGAACTAACCAGTATAGAGAAACACATTCTATGTACAGATCTTGGCAGCATTGTATGGGAGTCCTTGACCCCTTTCTCTTGCTTCCAGAAATGCATCAGTGAGATGGTATTCATATTTTTTCAGTATTGTACTTAAGACAGTACTGTACTTACTATGATGTTGATATGGGCATGTGCACTAAATATTTACTGTCAATAATGGATTTTCAATATGAATTTTCATGTTACCTCCTCACAGACTTAAGTTCTCCTTATTCATTAATTTATTGATTATTTTTGGATCTCAGAAAAGTTTTAAATCTTGGTCTTTGGCAATTCTTCTATCAAGTTCTTAAACTTGTATGTGACTGGGAATTCAAGCGAAATGCTTACCCGCTTGCCAATCATCTTGACAGACGAAAGTCCAGAAGGCTGCTGTTTCATTGCCTCAGAAGGGGGCGTGCTGCTACCCCAAAGAGAATCTGTCATCAAGGCTGGGTCCTGGCATTGTCAATGAGTGGGTGTCTCCCAGTCTCACCCTAAACAGTCTCACAAAACCATTGAAAATGAAGCCCAGAGTAGCTGTGGCAATAAAAACCCGCTTTGTGCTAATTGATGCCTGTGTGACACGGTGCACGTCAGGCATTTTGATACGATGACATTTTTCTGGACAAGCCCAACCACAAGGAGCTTAGTATTTAATATATTAAAGGATCACATGCCATTTTTTCCTTTTTTTTTGGTCAGAGTATGGTAGATGATTGACAGTTGGCATGTTTATACACAGGCCTCTGTGCTGTACGAAGCCAACCTGCCAAACTGGATCATGTCAGGCCAGACAGGAACAAGGGACAATGCCAGTGGCACACAGTCCACCACAATGCCACCCTGACTTGGTCAGAACAGGGGCACCCAGAGACTGTTCTGACCACAGGTCACAAGTTACAAGTTAGGATTTGCCATGTTGGGTTCCCAGGATGTTGTCACATCAGATGTCTATAAAAAGAACATAGAACTGAGTGCAATGTTCAATCGTATTTCTAATTTCTTTTTTTATAAAATTTCAGAAACAGTACAGACGTTGCCACCAGCTTCTGTTAAATGTCATGTTGCCTACCTCCTACATCTTTTGCGATAATCATCCACTTATTTCTCGCTAAAAGACCTGTCATTATGTGAAGGCACGAATAACTGCACCCGGTTTCTTTCCTTGCACGTGTTGGGTGATTTCCACGCATCTCTGAAAACATACCACCACTAATGTAGTAGCTGCAGGTACTGTCTGGCTCTGGATTTATAGTAAAGGTGTCTGTTAAATATGTCATTATTTTCACATTTCCTTCCTGTAGTTTGTCGTCGCTGAACACAAGCCTGAAGCTTGGGCGGAGCAAAGCACGAAATAGCCTTATCTGATCCAGACCACTTTGGGAAGACACCTGTGGAATTCTGGACGATATATTACCGTCTAAGTAGCCATAAAAAGAGATTTACTGCCTTATCTGGGCAATCCCAACAGCCACACAAGCCAGAAGTGTACCTGGTTATCTCTTGAAAAAATTATATAGGAGTGTAGGAGTCTCACGTGGCTTTGCATACTAAACGCCATAGAATTAGAAAATGGACACAGCTGTCATGATGAAATATAACCCGTACACCCACATGCAATGGTAACACACCTTATTTGAGTGACGGCCCTGTGGTCCGATATTGTGCTTCTCACCCTTGGATGTTTGTCAGTAATATTGGCAAGTGGGTTTGCATTCGGGCATATTCGCTGTATAGCTGGAGCTTGGAGATGACACCCCACCACGGCTGGCCTTTGATCAGCTAGGCCTACCTGCCGGCCAAGGTTGAAAGACTGTTTATTTGACACCTAATGTGTTGACAGGTGTCAGGTCGGGGAGCCTCTCTCTTTGTCTGCTTGAGGCAGAGGGAGGAGGTAGGGGTGGCTGCACCCCCCTGAGCCCCTGGGGTCTTCCTGTGGTGGCGTATGTTTCCAGTGCAATTCCTGAAGGTGATGGGTCTTTAAATAGAGGGTTTAGCCAGCCCTGACACATCCCCAGTGAGAACCATTAAGTCCTAAACGCCTTTGTGCCTTGTTCTGTTTGTTTTGCTGTTTTTTTTTTTTTTGGCTGTTGTTTTTTCCTCTTTTTGTTTTATGGACGTGTTGTTTGCTTTTCTGTGTAATTGTTAAGTTCAGGTTCTGAGAGGTGGGTTGAATGAGAAGCAGTTAAATCATTGTTAAATGTTAAATAATTGCCCAAAGGACAATCTCATTATTTGGCTAAAGCAATTAAGTATTTATGACAGATGATGTAAGACAGATAAACATGTAAGAAAATATCATTAGTAAAGGAAGTGTGTGAAGCAATACCTGGATGTTTTTACCCATTGCAATCAATGTTAAGTGTATTAAAAGAGCCATTTAAGTTGTGTCTGCCTATGAATTAATTTTTTATTTATTTCATTTAGATTTTGTTTTTGTTTGGAAATTCTTCAACTTAGTTTTGGAAAAGAGCTTCACTCATCTAAGGGAGTTTCAGTAAGAACTGTTGGATTTTGAGTTTTATTTCTATTTCACTCCATGTCAAACTGATGAAACACTTTTAATTGCTGGTGCAGATTACAGATAACACTACATATATCTTCTTTATCATTTTCTCAGAGTTTCTCCCTCTCCAGAAATATGCATGTTGACTATTAATTCCTACCCTTCATCTGAATCAAACTCAGTGTTAGACTGACAGGAGGAGGGAACCCTCATAAAAAAGAAACAGTGAAGTGTCTCATTGTGACATTTTGTGCTGGGGGAATGTGGTAGGACTGCATCTCATGTCTGTCACTGTTCTGAAGGAAGTGTCTCTCACTGAATGGGATCTGGGAATGCCACAGCAGCAAGAACCTAAGGACAGGCTGTCATTTCACCTCTGGTGAAATGAAATGGTGTCAGCTAGTCTGAGTTTGGTCACGTACAAAGGAAGAAAAACAAACATGTGCTGACGCAAAACAGGCTAACATTAATACCCAGGTAGAACGTTTGGAGAGGTGCAAAGAGCTGTCAAATGAACAATTATTGATGACATTCCTCCCAGTGTGGCCAGTCCACTGGTTGAATCCCATGAATAATTCCTCTCCCTATAGTAGAAAATAAAACACCAACAATCAATGGCCTCCCTGTTGACTCTCTGGTCTAACATTTCTCCCTTATTCCTGAGAATAGAGTGTGATTGCATTTAAACCATTTATTGGACAATCATCATTTCTCTTTTATCAAAGCTGAAGTACTATCCTATCCTTTGTTCATGTGACCACCCTGTATCTCTCTTGAACACAGACTGTATGATTATATATGAAAACACTTAATTGTCGCTGGTAAGACATATTCTCCACTTTTTGGTTATATATTAGTATATTGGTATACTAATAGGTATATTAGTTTAAATAATATACTGACTAATTGTATGAAGTGCTTTTATCCTCATGTTTGCCTGGTGTTTACTGTGATACACCTGCAACTACAGCTCTTCATACATCTCCCAAGCCAAAATTAACCTGAGGTAATTTGTTTATGCTATCTGCCATTGCCCATACCAGACCCATGCATGCAAAGAAGAATGAAATCTCTACATAAGAATTCTAGTCACTAACTTTCTGAAATTAACCAGGATCATACAGCTTCCATTAATAGACACTTTAGGAACTGTGAGTATTACGATTACTGAGAATTAGCCTTACTTAGCTTAGAACAGTAGCTGGTCTTTTGAGGTAATTATGTCTTATATTTTAGTCATCTGAGCTTGCTCATTAGTCATTAAAGACACAGGATTGATGTGAGGCACGATGAAAACAATACCCCCATTGATTCTTTTCTGATCTCTGTGTGCAAGACCCTAAGCAGCCACGCCAAAGGGCATTCAGCAATCTGTACTTTAATAATAATTCATATGCTGTTGTCAAGGACAAATTGCTTCAGGAGGTGTGCATTAACTAAACTCTTTTTTAAAAAGCATGTCCTCACCTGCTTGTGAGCTATGCTAAAAATGCCACAGGTCTCCATATCCCAGGGCATCTGAAGATGCCACAGAAGTAAGCACAGAGACCAATGGAGAGATGCATATACAGACAGAGAGGAGACACAAATAATTCATTCAGAATGCTGTCAAATCTGACTGTGTAATGAATATGCCATTAATTGTCATTTCTTCCCTCATGACATGCCAAACACTGACGTGCTGGCAGATTCATGAGCTTTGTAATTCATCATTTTGTTATCGTGTTGGTTATGGGCGCCAAGGTGGTGCTGATGGCGGGATTGACATGTTCCTGTTCATTAGAGACTCCTCCCAATGTCAGGCCAAGGGGCGCAGAGGACATTGACCACATGCCTCATTCTCACTGCACAGCCACAGATGGCATGGATCACCGACCTGTGGAGGACTGAAAGAATGCACAAGGAAACAACTTTCAATAATGAGTTTCAAAACAACTTGTACTTAAACCCATATGTATAGGTATGCTGATGTGCGCCTAAAGGGCAAACCCCTGTCCATATAGCCATACACGATGATAAAGGGTTAAGACAGGGCAATTGACTGTAGTGTTTAATCAATTAAATGTGGTCCAACTGGTCCTAACCTGTGGTAACAGGTTAAAATGGCATGAACATTATGGATTAAAGATATATTTTTGGCTGCTGCTGTGAAGAACAATCACTAGCAAAGTATTATATCAATATGATTATATTAATACAAGGCAAATCAGGTATTATTCTTGACTAGCTAGCTAGAAGACAAGCTACTGTCACCATGCCAACACCACAAGTAACTTCCCTGTAGTCAGCTAGCTGAGGTAGCTTGATATTTGATATATGACTCAATAAAAGTAAAACCTTAAGCAGGTTTGTATATGATACGCAATGCAGAGTTATGAAAATTCCAAACTTGCTCGTGCTCTTTGCTTGCCAGAGAAATTTCAAAAAATCAAGGAAAAAATCAAGCAATAAATATATGTTAGGGTTGTAGAGGTAGGTCATTAGTAGGACCTATCAATCAACTAAAGCTTTTTTGCTAAACACTTTGACATACTAATAATACTGATCTAACGACTCAAAATACTACTACTACTCTCTCTCTCTCTCACACACACACACACACACACACATATATTGGAAATATATAACAGGATATATAAAAATGTAACTGAATATATAAATACAATTTGTGAATCTATATATTAATCTTACAATAGGAGCATATTAGGAGCATATTAATTAATAAAAAACTATATTTATATACTCTATATGAAATGCATGTTGTTGGATAAATCAATAGAAGTTACATGACAGCCACACTCAGTGCGCCTGTCCTACAAACCATATTTAGTTTTGTTTACATTTGACATTATTCTGAAAGAGAAACTGATCTGCCTTCATGAGAATCCACTGCTGCCTTAAACAAGCAGCATTACAAAACCAAAGGAAAATATGCTGCCATTAATCATGATTAATTTGATAGGGTGGCTGAACAAGCAAGAATGAGGCCTTATCTGATTGGAACAGGCCACAGGCCACAGGGTGAAGGGTACAATAAGAGATCACACAGAGACCTCTAGTGGTTTGCCTCTAGAAATTGTCTAAAGTTCATCTCAATGAAATTGGAGAGAATTCAAAAGAGCATAGGCAAAAGGGAAAGATGAATTTGATGTTCAAATCTTGAATATGAAAGTGAGTGAACCCAGAAAAGAGTACTGTCTAATAGCTTGTGACTCAAAACCGCATGAGCAGCTGGACGTGTGCTTTGTGAAAGGAATCGGGGGTGTGTGGCAAGCTGTGTCAGTATGTGCTTCATTCCAGGAAGAACAGCCCTGTGTGCAGGTCCATACATTCGGTGCTTGTTTGGTCCCATTGAAGTGGGGCCTGATGAGGATGAGACCATCATGTTTGACAGGACATCTTCTCCCTTTCTTTCTTTTGCTCCTGGCGGGTTACCATGATTGTCTTTCATCATCAGAAGGCCATTGCTGAACAAGTGGCCTCTTCTGTCTGTGAAGTGAATGGCACAGGCCAGACCTTGACCCGGCGCTTACTCGGAGCAGTGCACACCAACAGTCAGGGGAGAGCTTCATCTGCACTGATCACAAAAGCGCAAATGCGCGTCAATCACGAACACAGGTCCAGGCACCGCGGCTCCACCAAAGAGGAACTGCAAAATCACTTTGTAACACTGCATAAATAAGTAACATGCAAATGCAAATTTAATTACATCCGCTCTTTGGGTAACAATATCTCACTGTGCTGTATGCAGCACATGAAAACAAAGCCGCTGTTAAAACACTGCTCATTCAGATCCCTCCAGCTTAACTGAACACTGATCACTTTTTCTTAGGCAAAGAAATGCTCCAAAACTCCACAGGAATACCCTTTGCCAGTGAATTTTATTCTTCAGCATAGAAATCCCTCACATTTCATCATTCCTTTTGTTTTTCAGCAGAGAGCTGGTTATAGTATTGGGAACCAGCCAAAATCCACCTAGAAGCATAGATCTGAAACGAGAAATGAACGCAGTATGTTAATAAAGAGGGTGGTGGGGGTAACTACACCTTTTAAATCAAAGCTGTTTTCTCCAGGGTGCAATTTTCACCTTTTTTGTTCTGAGCCAGAGCGCAGAAGACACCTCTGTAGCCACAAATAGCACTTGGCAATAACCAGTTTCATTTTTCTTACTCCCCCTGGAAATGGAAGGGTTATCTTTGCCTTAATAAAGTGATGAAAGTTAAAATAAATAAGGCCCCAAAAAGCACTCTTCACACTTAATCAACCTGAAGATGTGGGACCAGATGTAATGGCAACACATTATTTTCAGCACCTTTAATGAATATGCGATACATTCATTACAAAGCAATTAGCAAATTATGAAATGAAGGACAGGTATTGTACTAAATTCATGCAGCTAATAATGCACCGAGGGACTGGTCGCAGTTCAGGTGTGCTTAAAAAGAGGCCTCACACCACAAATTTCCTCCACCTGCCCACAGTTCTTTTCTGGAAGGTTGTGAAGACTACAGTTTATGGGTAAGCACATAGACACGGACCTGGCAAAGTGTCCAACCGCATGTGGAAATGTGACCAATAACACTGGGGGATGTCACACTATGGGAGCAATATCTGCCTTTTACTGGTCATTTCCGCTCATGTAGCTGTTCATTTTAAATCAACATGAAAAAGGAGTGTTGAAATATTTCTAAATATGGTTTGCCATAAAATGATGGGAGTATAACATCATAAGAACACAGGACACTATTCTGCAGTTCTTGCATACAAAAAGCATGCTGAGGATTTTTGTGGCCATAGCAGTTTTGTCTGCATTCAAGGACATAAAAGCATACCTTATATTGCACATGAAAATAACCATTCCATAATAAATGTCAGTTTTAAGGATAATGATTAGTCCTCTAAAAGTTGTGACATCTGACAGTAAAACACAGGACAAAACATTTGATTGGACATTAGAAGTAAATGCCAAGCAATCCTGTCTGCAGTGGTTTTTCTATGGCTGGTATCTGCAAAAAAGGAATTTTCCTGGGTCTTATTTCTGAGTAAATAACAGAATGTTGACATCTTGCAGAGGCGTTTCACAGTCCAAACTGGACACACATTCACAGATAATGGTAAAGTGAATTGAATTACAGATGCCCATTTATTTCAGAAACCCTGTGGGGTTCTTTAATGATGTTTTGCTCATGAGCCATCACTGTGAAACATTTGGCGCAGGTAGGTCTACATGATCACCACTCACTGAGGCTGCAACTGGATGCTGTGTCAACGGCAGATCAATGCGGACGTCCCGCCGTGCTTGTCCCCCACACCCCTTCCTCTTCGGACAGAGAGGTGCACGCAGGTGGCTGCGAAATGCCATGGGAACTGAGTGACATCATGGCAGGGGGGCTGACCTGCAGTTAACGTGGGGGCCGGGGCAGGTATTGTCCTCGTTTGTCAAACAACCATTGAAACAGTGATCCTCTTACATCCGCTCAGCAACTCTGCACCCGGGGCACACAGAGCAGGCTATCCCACTTTCACCCCCTCAGACATGGGGGCTGTGGGAGGGAGGGAAGGGGATCAGACTCTGTGGAGCAAATACTACTAATCAATCAATCAGTCAGTGTCCCCTTCACGGGCTTGTTTTCTCCAGCCAAACATTGTCTCAAGTCAGGTTTGTGGTTTCTGGACATGTGAAAAGTGGAGTGGTGGTGGTCCCCTCAGCCTGGACTGGAGAGGTTCTGGTTGTTCAGTAAGACCGTAAATGTAGACAAAAAACATACATGAGCTAAATATCATAATTGTGTTTTTTTTCTGTTCATACCATACAGAGACACTTTCTTATAAGTGATTCCTTCTTCCTTCATTTATACACACGATGTCTGTGGGCTTGTGATTATACCCTCTTCCAAATAAATGAACTAACCCTCTGCTTCCACTTCACATATTTTGCACTGAGAGCAGATCATATAGTATTTTAACCTCTGAATCCCTGTACTGTTCATTAGAAACTACTAAAAATGTACTGTTTACTAGTGTCCAAATTGGTATGCAAAATGTAATATAAGGCTGATTCTTCAAACAGTGCAAGGGAAAACTTCATGTGTTTTAATTTCTTTGATCTGTTTTAAAATCCTTATTGATTGAAGCTCCACGGTTTGTAGCATACACAGAAAAATAAACACTCACAATTGCACAATAGAAAACAGAGTGGGTAACAAGGGGAAAAACAGACTACAGATTTGGGGAGGGATCAAATACAGGAAAAATATAAAGGGAGGTTCCTAAAATAACCCAATAATAATTTCTGCATTTGCTAGACTAAACATTATTGTATAAGATACTCCTGGAAGCATGCTATATATGAGTACCAGGACAATAATGTTGATAATTCATTATTCAATATTTGACTTTTGGTGTTGCAGATTTAAAGCTGGGGCAAGATCAGTAATGGCATCATGCTATCTTTGTTCATTTATGCTGGTCCACTGCTGAACTCTAGTGGTCAAAAAAAAAAAAAAAAACTACTAGGTAGACTACATTTAACTGGTCTGTAGAACTGAAGAACACCTAAAAGAACCAAATAACCTCACCTTTCCAGTTTAAACACATCAAACCAGAATAATTCAAAACTTCCATCCTATGAATTTAAATTGTCTTAATCCTTATAAAAGTTTATGCTCTATTAATATAAGCTTGAGTATTTGGCAGTATTGCTTAAATGTATTCATTGGCCTTCCATGTATTTTCAACTGAAAGGTGAATGTTCTTATCACCATCATTTTATTATAGAGAACATTTAAATATAATACATTAACAAAACCTACTCATATGTACAGGTTTAATGCTGGCAAAGCTAAAAGAGGGGAAATTCCTGAAATTAGGCCTATGAACAGCTAGGGCTTTTCAGAATACTGATTTGATACTGTGGTTGTAATTTGCAAACCTACTGGCTCGAGCCAATCTCCCCTGAACAGACTGAAGACATATTTAAGAATCAAAACTGCTTATTTGTGTTAGCTGGGAGAATATTAGGGGAGGGGGCTTAACTGCAGGCTCACCAGGAAAAAGGGGTGGTGTGGGCAGGACAATCAGGACCTTCGGAGTCTGGCACTGGTGCCGTTACTGTCCAATGGCGTAGGGTGTAGTCCTGAGGCCCGAGCGAGATGTTGGGGGAGGCTGGGGATCAGTCATTTGGTTGATACTACGAGGCCAAAGGTTGCGAAATTGTTAGCATGTTGCTATACAAATGGCATTAAATCCAGTTGGGGAGTAAAGTCAACATTTCAGTCATTTTAAAAAAAATCTACAGCTCCCACCATCATGCAGTTGGGAAAAAGCACTAAAACCGTTCACGGTACAAGTCATTTGAATTCATGATTAAACTCTTCAGTGAATTGTTTTGTATTTGAAAGAAAAGCTTTTGCTGATGATCATGCTAACGTATTTGGGTTGTCCTACTCAGTTTACATTGAAATCTGGTTTCAAATTAAACTATAGCGCAACGACCATCATAGAATACCAGTTGCCAGCTCGGTTGGTAGGTAGCTGAAATCACTTTTGCTCCCAGGAATTTCTCTTTTCTTTTTACCACTTTCGTATTCTGTTCAATGGTGGACTGAGCAGAAATACTGTCATGGATTACATTATTTTTGTCAGGGCTCAGGCAGGGACTCAGGCGCGGACCACGGGAGCTTCGGGTTCCAAGCGTCTTTGATAGAATCGTGAGGCAGAATCGTTAATCAGAAAACTGGCAGGGTCGAAAACCGGAAGGCAGAGCGAGGATCGGGAACCGGACAGGCAGGTAATCAGGCGAACGAGACAAGGAGGCAGGCAAAACCGAGGTCTGGGAAAAAGCAGGGTCAAAAAACGAGAAACCGGCAGACAGAAGCAATACGCAAACGGCGGGGACGAAACAGGCGAAAAACACGGTGACGAACTAGCAACAGGACAGGGAAAAGCAGGGAAGATATAGGGCAGGGCAGACGAGGGAATGGGAAGCAGGTGTGCAGGCAATCAGGCGGGCGGAGACCGGGCGGGGAGCGGGGCAGGACTAAAACACAAGGAAAACAAAAGCACATGGGCAAAGGAAAAAACAAAAACACAACAGCTAAGGAGGCGGAGCACTGACAATTTTAGTTAGCCAGTCCAGTTAGAAGGTGCGAGGAAGCTATGCCACCCCACTGTAATAAGCACATGCTCTTTCATTATTTACTTTAAAAAGTAATCTGCAGACTACAGCAATGTAGGGAAAATTAAAAGATAGTAATGTACCAAAATGTGCTCAGTTGTCTTTCTTATTACATTGTTAGACACAGCTCAAACAAGAACTCTACTTATCATCATAGCAAGCAGTATGTCACGTGTAAAGCATAGATGTTTACAGCAACCAAGGCAGAAAAAATCCTATCAATTTATAATAAATGCTACAAGACATTAGTCTGTGCGTATACCAGTTTAAATGAGAAAAAAAAAACTGATTCAGACAATCAATCAACTGCACAATAAAGAGTACTGATTGTACTGAAACATTACAAGAAAATGATTTTGAACAAACCAGAAGAATGAGGGTATTTATTTTTAGTTGATTCCAAATACAGAGTAAGCCTGGATTAATAGCACTCTCAGACAACATTTGATTCACATTCAGTATATTTGGCAAATACATCTTACCACTTAAGACGTGAAACACAAGGCAATGCACTAACTATGCACGTGCATGCACACACACACACACACAATGACTGGATCAAAACATGGATAATGTAGGGACTAAAAAGTGCACATGTGCATCTGAATATGTCAGGATTCAAAATCTACATATGCTAGTGCTTTATTTTCTAGTTTTGATAAAAAGTTTATAATTCAGAATGTAAAACAAGTCTGCAAAATATCTACATTTGCAGAAAACATCCTTTGACAAAATAGCACCTGAGAAGTTAACCACGTGAGAAGATGGGAAGATGCATTAAGCATTACACCCCCAAATCTCAAGTAGAGTATTAGATAACACTTATCAGATAACACTGTGTCACTGCACTGAGAAAAGACACAGCACCTACAATGTAACAATGTTTTTTTTTCTTTTTAATGAAAAACAGCCACATCAGTGTTAATTTATGGTCGGGGTAAATTTACCTTTTTGGCAATTAAACATGTACTTGTATCTGTGCAACAATTTATGCGAACGAATAATGAATAGCATATATAGTTATAATGCTTCCGTCATCATAACTTTGGCTTTGGCTCTCAGCTTGGATGGCTACAGAGGCTCTCTGTATGGCAACTGGTAAAATTCAAATCATACTGGTACAATTCAAAGCATAATCTGACCAACATGGTCAGTGTATCTCAGCGCCGATACATTATTGTCATTTACCTCTTATCCAGAGCCACTTGCATAGGTTACAAATTTACACATTATTAACTTTGTACCTTGCCCAAGGGTACAACAGCAGTGTCCCAGCAGGGAATTGAACCGGCAAACTTTCAGTTACACGACTTATTACCACAAGGCCACCCCCAATCTATCATGCCTGTTTGTTATTTTAACTGTCTGATGTACATGTGAAGCCAGCCGTTAGTTAATGGCACACACCTGCCTAAACAGAGGCACATTAAATACAGGTTTATGAGAAAAGTGTAGTATACATCTGTGAGCAACTCATGGCTGTGTAGTTTGTGACAAAGGCTGTTTGGTGGCTTTTTTAAAAAAATATATTTTGTTGAATATTTGCTCTTTCTGTTCTGATGTTTTGTAAGAGTCAGCCAGCTTCTCCACACCCAAGCTGGGATGTTTGTCCTTTTCAGCAGAGTTCAGAAATGTCCACTCCAAAAGAATTCTGTGGCTTGACCATGACAGTGTTGATAAAATATGTAACAGAGGTGTTAAAGTGTAAGGTGGTCGGTGTCAGAACTGTATGTACACTGAAGATTTCACAGTGGTCTGAGAGAAAGATTCGGGACTTGGGGTAGTCAGGTTCCAGGGTTGGCTGGTATGGCTTTCCACAGTGACTGGGCAGGTTGGGGGTCAACTGGGGGTCAGCTGGGCCTTGACAGCCGAAGGATGGAAGTTGGGGCCAGTCTCCCGCTGCAGCAGCTTGTATAGGAGCTCTTCCTTCTCCTGGTTCAACTTCTGATTCACCAGCGCCTCCCTCTTAAGGGACTCCTGCAGGCTGTCGTGCTCCCTGGACAGCTCTCTGAACAGCATGAGAAACAAGGGTAACATTGGTTTCTGACTGTGACAAAAAAGACAAACTGGTCTTGTGACTTCATAGCAAAAGTGCAAGATGATCAATGAGTATGACACAGGCATTGTGGAGGGACACAGGGAAGCCCCGCACAACTTGTGATGACGCACAACAGCTCATGAACATCAAAAATCTATTTTGCCATTGTATTTGTATTGGGTGCTTTCATTTTTTTCTAATGGAATCTTTGTATGGTTGTATTGTAATCAGGTTATGAAATAAAAAGTATAATCTCAAGTGTAATAAAAATCGAGGAATAAATGTAAAGAAAAAGGATTAGGGTTTTTGATCATGAGCTTCCAAAGTGAATGAAAAGTGAGCATGGAATGCTCTCTAGTGTTCAAACAAGGGATAACATTTCCCTAGCCACCACTACTAATTTAATTCCAGAGGCAAATGGGAAAGGTTTTTTTAATGTGCTTTGAATTACATTGGCCGTCTTGGTTATTACAGTGATGGTACGAGAAAGGAACTAACATACTGGATCAATGCCTGATAGTTGTCAATGCGGGCAGATAAGTCCTCATTTTGCTGGAGGACATGTGTCATCTGGTCCTCCAAAGAGATATTTCTCTGCACCTGAATCAGCAAAACAAGTCGGTGAATTATCAAAAATCAGACTCCTGAGCTTAAAAATGTCAAGCTTTTTGCACAGATTTTATTTAAAAAAACATTTATTCTGAGAGAACAAGTAATCAGCAGCTGTCTTAGATTGTTACGTTTCAAGAGTATTTTTAATGACAAATTAGCACATCAATAATATATTTATTAGACCTCACTTTTCTGTGCAGTGCTGTGTATTATCAATGCTGTGGTATTGAAAGTGTTTTGAGTGGCTGTATCTACACAAGACAGCCAGTACTCTGAACCATGACATCCATTTCTATTCACACTGGAATCTCCCTGCATTTCTTACAGTGACTTGGGAGAGACAGAGGAAGGGCCATGGGACAATATTCAAGGCCAGGATACACTCATTGATAGCTAAGAGTCTGGCCTGTAAAAGAAAGTCCCAGCAAATACCATTGCCTCGGCGTGCTGCAGTTTCTTTCCATGATCCCGTAACTGCTTGCTCTTCATCTCAATGACAAACAGAAGGCTCTCCAGCTCCTGTTCCCAGAAGGCCCCAGGGTTGCCTTGTGCCTGGGTTTACAGGGGGAGACGTTTAAATATCAAAATGAGAAAAGCCCTGGGCTGCAGGCTTAATAAACATCTTAGAGACAGAAATGTGACTCTCTAGTGTTCCTGACTATTTTTTAGCATGCTGCACTGAAACAACCCCCTCATCTAAAACAAAACAGGCCCTCGAGTTCATGAAGACTAGCACATTTCCATAGCAACATCACATCTCTACCACATAACAGAACCATGATCTCTAATGAGACATTACAGTTTCATCAGTTTAATTAGCAGGTCAGACACATGAGATTATGATGCCTAATCCTGTAAGCAAATAAATAATATACTGTAAATAGTGCAACTTCCTAATTAGGAGAATCTTTGACTTGTTGAGTTGTGTCATGCTGGTTCAGTCATGATAACTGGTTCAGTCATGCTGCTGGTCCAGTCATGATAACACACCTGAATGTTTCTTTGCAGGTCCCTCTTCAGACTAGACTCCTCCACCCTCTGCTTTAACTCGTTGAATAGCTGAAGTTCTTCCCTCAGCGCATCCACCTGGCCCTTCAGATGGATCACATAGGACAATCAGGCCAACTAGATCTTCAGACTAAGGCCCAAGGCATCAGTGTAATCACTGTGATGCATTGAGTAATCACTTTAAGTAAGCACTGTATTTCTTAGACTGTTGCCAGTCTATGTTTTATCAATTTTGGCGAGCGCAGAAACATGTAATGACATGTATCAAAAAAGCGTTACTCAGAGTTAAGAACAAAGCACAAATATGCGTTCACTTAAAATTGGGGACTGACCGGTGACCAAAAAAAGACTACCTGCTATTGAGTAGACACACTGTCAAATTCAACTGACACACTATACCTGCAAAGACATTTGTTCTGCCTGAAAAGTATTAGTCAAAGATTTTTTCTCTTTGTCATATTGCCTCTGAAGTTCTGTGGGGAAAAAAAAAAACAAAAATCAGACAAAATCATTTTAAAGGAAAGTGATTGGTCAATGAAACCCAGGCAATGGCCTGATATGCCTGAAATATTAGCATTCACTGCAATCCTCACAGTAGAAACAGCATCGAGTACCCAATATGGTGATGACTAATTCAAAGTTTAATTATGTACATATTTGCACACATGGAAAAGGGTCTTGCCTTCTGTTCTGCTCTGGTGCTCCTCCATAACAGCTGTGAGTTGCATATCAAAAAGCACATTGAGATCTGCAGTGGTGTCCACTTTGACCTGAGAACACACAGATGTAAGCACTATTCTGACCTGACTTCTGACTTCATACAAGGTCATGCATGGTATGGATGCTATACTACACAGTGTAAAAAGGAATAAAATGGTGAATGAATGTCTTTTTATACAGGATTGCTTTAGTAATACCTCTTTTAAAGTTAATTTGGTGTCTTTCTTTGCATGACACAAGAATGCCATGCCTTAATCAAAACAGTTATGGCTTTGTTGACTGGGGTTTCTGAGCAGATAAGCGAGTCGAGGCAGTTTAACCCCCAACAGGGGTCACGGTAGGAATGTCCGAACATATGTTCACGCGGCCCTGGATAACCAACCAATCCTACCTCCACCACTGGACCCGCCAAGAAGAAGAAGAAGAACCCCCAACATAAACACACAGTCCAGGCACTGTTCCCAATGATTTCATGCTGGAATAGCATGACTCATTCATTGCCCACGACAGTCATTGCTTGACATAATTATACGTGTTCTGTCCTTATTTTTTAATTCCATTGAGTTACAGTGCATCTCCTTGAAACATGTCTAGATGTCTATGAAACATAGATACCAAACCAGAAGCATCTGACTGAATGAAATACCACATGAAATGGGGAAAAGGACAGAATCATTCAAGCTTGTGCTACATGGGAGTAATAGGCAGAGATTTCAGGGGTGTTGATGGTGCGAGGTACCTTGTCAATGATATCCTGGACAAGGCCACGGAGTTGGTGATGGTAGGTCTGTAGCAGGCTCTCCCTCTGCCGGATCCCTGCAGCCCTCAGGGCTTCATGAAGGGTCCTGAGGTGCTGCTCATGCTGCTCCTGCAGCTTCTCTAGGCTGCAGCCCTGCTCCTCAGATGGGATTCTCCCTGTGGGCACGACAGAAAACAGCAGTGCCGAACTGAACCTACAGACAAACCATCTGGAACATTACAGTACTGCTGAACTGAACCCACTGATGAGCCATTTGAAACAATACAAGCACTGCTTTACTGAACCTACCAACTACTGAACTGAACCCAAAGGCCCAATGCAACAATGCTGTACTAGTGGTTTATGTAAATGCATGGTGGTAATTTAAAAAGTGAGTGTAATATACTTCTATTTTATTGCATGCTACAGTAGTATACTGGTCTGAAGAAGATGGAAACAATTAAATATAGAAGCAGAATCAGAGAAATGTTGTGAACACATCCCACATACACACATGCATTACAGTTTGTTCAAAGTAGTTTTGGTGGCATAAGAAAAATCTAATTTAGCAAATCCTCATTATTGTTTCCATAAAATACAATATATCTGTGCTCTCCAAGATCTGGGGTATTAATGTCACTCTCATTGTTACAAAGCTTGGCAAAGAACAGGAAACCACTCACTGCTTCCATCAAGAAGGCTGTTAATCTCCGTGGATGACTTATTTTCCTGTGTGGCCTCATTTTTCTGCTGTGAGAAAATATCATAAACGTATTAACAAGAGGAAGAATTATGTGGTAATGAAAAAAACTTTAAATGTTTAAATGTGTAAAAAATAAAAAGGTAGCCATCCATTGTGTTAATGGAGCTCTTAAGGTGGGTTTTGATAAATTAAAATAGTTTTTTGGAACTAGTATATTCAGCAATGAAAGTATTAAAAACAAGACCAACAAGGAGGGCAAGACTGAGATTAAAGGGACAGACCGCAGACCTGCTGTCTGGCTCTGCATTTTTATGTGACAGAAACTCAACAACCAAAGAGGCTTTTGTATGGAGTCTCCCAGAATGGGTCCTAATTTCTGAGGCCAGTTCAATTACAAGTCACACAAGTGAGGGGTATTTAATTGGTCAGTCCCTATTTGACTGCAGCCATGCAGAAACAAAACTGCTCCCAGGACAGAGTGTTTTTCTTTCACACTGTAGATGACAATGACAGGAGCAATTGTGGCACGGAGCTTACAATGGAAAGCCTGTTCCTCACTATTGCTCGGTATCGCCACCACCAGCCAGGCAATATCCAGTGGATCCCTTTAATACACTACACAGTTAATAACAGTGTCATTTGTACATTTACATTTTACATTTTGACAAATTAGCAATTTGAAAGGCAAAGATCCTTAAACATTTAAACAATTGACAGTTAAGAAATTAACAATTCTGGGGGACATGTGAAGATTCTCTTCAAAGGGCTAATAAGATCATAGGATACTCCTCAGCATTATGTCACAGCAGAAATATGATGGCAGAGCACCAACAACAACACCCAGCACAATTCACTGACACTACGCCTGACCTGGTCAAGCTCTATTGGGAGCCCAGGAAAGCATTATCAGGAGCTTGTTCCTTTCTGCAGCTGGTGTCTGTCAAGGAATTTGACCTAAACTGTAATATAGAACGAGATAAGGCGCCATACATGATAACAGCCACACAGACATGTTAACACTCGTAGTACTTGTGGACAGGAATGGTCTGTAATTTCAAAGGTGGAACACCACCACAAACATGACTTACTGATGCCCACATGTGATTCCACTGAAAGCAAGCTCAAAGTCAGTGGAGGGTTTTGCACATGTTGATTATTTTGCTGCTCACACTAAGGTGCTTCAGCACATCTGATTGCTTTGTAATGGTTCTTTGGCATAGCTGTACGACCATACCAAAACAGTCAGAGACGAATCCCCACAGGGCAAACAAAATAATTCCAGTCAGTGCCCCATAAGGGCAATTTAATTTAACTGCAGTAGAGTCATATGTTTTCTTTTATTTATAACTATTCAACTTATTCTATTTTTTAGAGCACAGCCCATACAAGGAAGCAAAGCCTTGCTTATTATCATCTACCCTGAACAGTTAAGAACAGTTAAAATATCACATCCATCTATCACCAGCAAAAGCAAACAAAAATAAAAAATGCTTGAATCTGGTTTATGTCTCAGGGATATGTCCAGGGTGGATATGAACTTTTGAACTCAAAGCTGCTTGGCTGAATAAACAAGCTAAAGGGCTTTTGGCTGTCTGCAGTCTGCTCTTACCAAGCAGGGCTGCACAAGTCCTTTTCCAGCAGGTCAGGTTACCCATCTGATGTTACAATTCTTATGACGTTTTGTACAGTTTACACTTGTCGGCTTCTTAAAAATATATAGTTCAGCAACACTTGACATTACATGCATTCATTTAGCAGATGTTCTTATCCAGAGCAACTTCCAGCACAAAAGAACAGAAGTGCCAGACCAGGCTAACAATGCTCCCAGAGCAGTTAGTGAGAGCATAACACTATTCAAGCCCTACCAGAACTTGTGCAACCTGACCAGACAAGGAAACCAAGAAAACTACCAGTAAACACCAGTCACTAGATCACAGAATCCAAAACACATTACAGTACTACATGTGAAATAAACAGCAAGTAATACAAGTAGTAGGTGTTAAGGGTTGGTGACTAAGATGGAACCAAAATGCAGTCTGAAGAGGTGGGTCTTCAGTCCATGTTAGAATTACATTTTATTCATTTCACTAACATTAGTGGGCACCTATATCATGTCATCAGTAATTTACCTTACAGTGATTTTTAATCTGTTTAAAGTACTGTAGCTTGAACTGAATTTAGAGTTTCCTGACACAAGGTGATAAGCATTGGAAGATGAATACCTGGGAGTCTTATGTCACTGGCCTTCTCAGTCTGATTTACAGCCTATAATGACATTTAAACTGGGTTGGACTCAGCTTTGCCTCAGCTTGCCTGTGATTTTTATATTGTTTACACAGTTATATTTTTGCATCACCAGTTGATCATGCCCCACTCAATTCACCACTGTTCTTCTGAATCTGTACAAAAGGCATCAAGTGACACATGTGGACCCGTTACCTACACCCTCCCATGGCTATTTTAAACAGTATATGTAAAAAAGTGTACTGAAGGAGGGCTAGGACAGACAGAGGAATTGGTATATCCTTCGCTGATGCCAACCATCTTGTAGGTACCTGCTGTGTCACTAGGAGGTGCTAGTACAGCAATAAGTCAAACAGCCCTAGTTACCTCAGGGGGGTGAACCCAGCTGTGTCCTGCTGGGAGGAACTCCCGGACATTTTCAGCTAATGACATGCCTAGACTTGAACTAGCGATGTCTGGGATATAGGATTTAACCTGGGCTCAAAGTAAGCCATTGAGCCATTCCAGATCATGCAGCTCTGTATCCTATAACATATTGAACATGATCAAACAGGGCAAAGCACGGCCATATTCCCTGTGAGTTGCAATGAAGAACCAGAATGTTTTCATTGACACACTCCTCCCATATATGAACAGGGCAGCAGGGAAAGCTATTTGCTTCCATTTAACTGCAGAATTCAGAGACTCCTTACAAAAGAAAGAAAAATGTTTGTTTCGGGACAAAGATATGGTTGATGCTACTAATCTAGGTGATACCGCAACTTTGTCCTCTTAGATAAAATAAACACATAAAAGCCTCCAAAATTCTCAAGTACTGTGGACCATTTTACTAAGAGCTGGCATGTAACAGTGGAGTGAGGGGCAGTTAACCTATGACCCTTCTGGAATGGATCCACAGCTAGGTATGCCTGCAAAAATTTGATGAAAACAAAGATCACCTACAGAAGCATGTAGCCAGTGAGAATGTCATAAGTGGTTGGTTTCTCCAAAAAGTTTTCTGGGTTTCTGGGTCACATCAACACCTCTGCAGTTGCCCTGCATCTATCATGGGAACAGATGGCAAGGTGATCAGTGGAGGTTAACACCTCCAATGGGCTTTGTTAATGGCCACTCTCCTTCTCTTCAGTAAATGCTTTCAGGGGAAGCTATATCCATATTCATATTCATTCCATCTTGGAATGACTGAAAAAATCCTCTCTAATCCTGCTGAGGGGCCTCTAACATCTTATTTTCACCTCAACACAAAGACCAAAGCCTCTCTGTCACTCTTGCTAACAATGCAAGTATGAAATAAAACCAATGACCAGGTAAGCAGCACTTGAATAAGGAAGAGAACCAGAAGATTGGTATGCTGTCAACATGGTTATCAACAAAGGATGTCTACTCCAATTCAAGGTGTTAGCAACATTATCTACAAACATGATCAAGGTGACAAATAATTGCTGTGTTGCTCTGTGATCAGGAAGTAAAAAAATCTGACACAGTTGGCAAGGTAAGTCTTTCGCAGGTGATGTAATTCTAGCTATGCCTTTCAATGCCCAACTGGCAGGCCACAAGAGGTAATCTGTTCCAGCAGCCCTTAAATGAACTGCAAAGGACACACTTTATTCATAGGCACAGACAAGTGGTAGGTGTGAAGGCAAATTATCTTTGATTCCACACCAATGCCTGTCTGTCTCACATTTGTACTGTTCAGTACTCAGTCAGCTGGAAATGTTAGTGAGGTATAGTATGGCTGGCTTTGGGTCAATGATCACTGTCACACAGAAGAACATTAGATTGGAAGCTAAATGCGTTTACAGTACATCAACCACAACAAACTTTGGGAACTCACAGATCCAGCACCTGTTTCTGCCTTTCAACTGACAAACAATCTGGGCTAATCAAACATTACTTACTCTTCCTCCTTTTGTCAGTTTCTCAAAATGTAAAACCTTAGGACACATCTAATCTTTGACAGGTAACTTCCACAACAACATAGCCAACTGAATTCATTGCAGATAAGTTCAAGTACTTATGGAGTAATGTTTGTCTGTTTTTAGTGTGACACAGTCCCTCCACCCAGTTAATGTAAATTAATGATGGTATGCTCACAAAGAGCTTATATATAAATATATATGTAATCATCAGATGTACTCCTTCAGAATAACAATTTCAAATATGTTAATGTGATATCATGAGCACTGGAGGTATGTGAAAATTCCTCAGCCTTTTTTGATTATTCCCAGAAATCTGAATCTAATGCTTTACAGCACAGTAGGGGTACTTCTTTACAGGCAGACTTTCCAAGGTGCCGAAATAATTTAACAGTTATGGTAACACCTAATCGTCTGAGCAACATCCTGTGCTATGCTACATAATCCTTTCAGTAGCCTCCCCAACCACATGGTGTACATATTCAAAAAATATTTAGTATCCTATTAATAAATATTTTCCTGATAGTACATTTAGTAATATCTGCATTAGTAGCAGTTGCATTAACAATAATAAACACCACAATAACTTCGAATTTGGCTATAATTACACAATCCTGGTGAAATCACAAACACAGCAGCAGCACTTGTGAACAGACAAAGGTATTGAATGGCTGGAATGCAACTTCTTGAACAACACTAATTTTACAATTTATTTATATTATAACTACAACATAAATATAAATTAAAATTATATAATAAAACTATATACAGTTTATTGTTATATAGTTTGATTATTATTTTATTATTTATTAACAGCCCGCATCCAGCTCACGTCTAAATGGCAGTTTGTATGCTTAAATGAACCTATGATGTACTGTTTCTATACTGTATACGTTTAGGGTACATATACTGTTTGCACAACCGTTAACATAAGAATCGTCAACGCGGAAACCTGTACTACAATGCACCGTACATTTTATGCGAACAGTGGAAACCGTAGAGTGCAGTCAGAGTGAATACCCGTACAGAAGAATCCCGGGGGTGCCTCGTCCAGCAAGAGACCGACACATTCCCCTTCACTGACAATACAACCAGTACTTCAGCGATATGAAGCGTAGCTTTTTCACTCACATCTGCTACCAATTAAAACTTTCTTAGAGATAGGCTACAAACCACGCATTTCTTAAATATTGCGCAACTAATTTACTTTAACATGAAAGGATACGTAAATAAATGTAACTTTTAAAAGTTATTTATTTTTAGTCATTTGTTTAGACAAACTGCTTGAAGACAGAGGTAACTAATTTGAAACAATAAGAAGCCACACTTACAGACTGATTCTTTAACATAGAACTCAACAAGGTATCAGATATTAATGTTGATCAATTACTACACCTTTTTTTGGAAGAAACACGGCGCACTACAGCAGCAACCCATGCTTGCCTACCGCACCAGACGAGCTGTACCCCCAATTGAAACTAGTGTAAACAGCGCTTCTTGCTTCTTTCGACTGAGGCTGGAGTTCGCGTCCCACTTTTACCGTACTGCGTCTAAAATGAGCGCCAACTAAAACACATTCTACAGAACCTTCACTTTCTGAACACAGCAGTGTTACTATGTTATGTTTGTCTGTGACAATATGCTTGTTATGGCAACATTTGGAGAAAGTGTTCAGTCAGGGTTGTTATTTCGAATAATCTAAAGATAGTCTAAAGATTTTGATAAAAGGCGATTCTCAAACTTTGGACTCCACTCCAATGTTTACTATCAAGACTTCAGCTCACTTACACATGCTGAGATCTCGGTTTTACAAAACAGGTTATTTAAAAACACATTTAATTTGCTTTCCCCGCTTCTGTGTTGTGAAGCATCTTGTGATGTATTAATAAGCATGTCCAGGCCTAGGCTTGACTTAGCTTGGGTAAATACAAGCCAAAACTGTTGAAAACCCTGGCTTCGGCATTGGTACCAGATATGTCACGCAATATTTTCATTCCAACTAAACAGGCTTCATGGCTTCATAATAAGGGCATTATATTGGTATAATGCAGAACATGTTTTGTTACAATGCAATGGGATGCAACTCTGAAGTTATAGTGCTGGAAATATGTCTGGCTTTTGTTCCATCAAATAATTGGTTCCACTATTCTTCTACATAAATACAGGTGACTGTGTGAATTCTCTTAACTGTGGAGCACATTCAGCTCATAACCACTTGCATTAATTAATATTTGATCCAATTATGTGATCAAAGGGCTAAATGCACCAGTACCAGAAATATATGTCAGTTGAGGACAAAGGTTGCCAGCCTATGTTATAATGTAAGCATATTTGTTTTGTTAATAATGGACATGTTCCTGTTTTCTATACAATATGGTATTTCCTCATAAGCGGATGAAAGTAAGCAGCTGTAGTGTCCACTCTAATCTAATCTTAACCTATGACCTTGACCATGTTAAAGGTGTGTTTAGTGTTACTGAGATACTATATAGTACACCTGTTTCCCTGGTACCCATCAATATGTTGCTATGTCTGTCTGCCACCTTAGAATTAGGAGATGCACTCATGGAGTACCACTTTGTGGTTAGTTTGATTTTTATCTGTATATATCACCTATTCACAAAGTAAATTTAGTTTATTAGGTTTCCAAAGTCATGGTCCTCATTGTTCAGCCATTTCAGTGCTGTTCTTTGACAGTGGGGTGTAACTATCAAGGGGCCTTGTGCTAGCAGAGTCTCTCTGCTACATAATTTGCATAGTTTTAGAGTAAGAGTTGCATATTCGTGCAGCACACATACTGTCACACTACCTCTGTAGAAGCAGGAGGGCTTGCCAATTTTAGTAAGGAACACCTGTCAGCAAGTGGTTCTTTTTTACTTAATTGTATCTGTGGTATCTATTGTCATTAAGCACTTCACAGATTACATTACAGATATTTTAAATTCTTATTCCAGTTACCTTTAATAATTTAATTACAATAAAACATTAGATTTTTGCATAACTCAAAGTAACTTTTTTATGTGGAATGTACCAAGACAAACAATGTACTGCCAGAGAATGCAATCAGTGAAAGTGGACTCAACTAATAGGTGATGTATATTTAAACTAGCGTGTTTATAAATTTCCTAAAAAAAAAAAACTAATTTGGGACAATTATCATATAGAGATAAATTGTCTGTCTCTGACATTTGTAGCTAACTGGCTGCCACTTCTGCAGTATTTTATAGTGTAGTGCAACTGCAGAGTGACCTTTAAGTGCAAGTACCCTTGCAAGTGACCTTTCAAGTGAATGTAATATGATTGCCAGAACTGGCAGTGTGGTGGATATTCTTTTTACTAGTAACTTCAATTTGTCCATTGGAGGTGTGGTACTGCATTCCACTGGATATGTGTCAAACTGTGAATGTTGAGATAAGTGTGCAACAGCTAGGCCGACAGCCAGATTTTTTGGTGAATGTCTCCTGAGAGGAGGGACACTGTGCGAGGATTGGCTATTGTGCAATTGACTAGTTTTCCTATGAAAACCTACTTTCTTTCTTTCTTTCTTTGATCCTGTGACATCTAGTCATATCTAGTCATTCAAAAAGTCAAATGAATGACAGGGGGCCACTTGTCATGGAAGGAATAAGCATAGTAGCAATAGTAGCAGTAGTGGTAGTGGTAGTTTTAGTACTACATTAGAAAGTATGGCAGGGGTACATGACTGTACTTGTAGGACAGTTCCTCTCTCTCCCACGTTCTCTCCTATACTCTTCCAGTATAAATATGACTCCTCCGATAAGAATCCTCTTGGGAATTTCAGTTGCTGCCATTTTCTGCGAAAAATCCCTAGCTATTTATAGGTCAGTTGTCATGCAACATAAAACAGATATACCAGCTGTTCAGTGGTACCGGGTGCGAACTGAGTAACTTTCCATCGAGGAGCAGCTGCAGTGTCTAAGTTACTGTGCATGTTAGCTGCTCTTAGCTTCTTAACAAGTTCTTAAGATGAGCAGGTATGAAAAATATTATGTACAGTATTTTCAGTGTCATGACAATAACATTCCTTTCCTGTCACCAATGATATTACGATTCCTTTCTTCCCCTTTTGTTCTTAAAATGAATCAGACAAATACATGCTTGATCATTTCAGGTATGAATTCTTCAACAAGTCAATCCACACAGGAGAAAAATACCTCTAGCAGAATGGGAAACATGAGAGAGGCAGTAATTTTGGGAGCATCCCAAATTAGTTTTGTAATTGAACTAAAATAGATCAACATGCATGTATCTACTGTTGTGTGGCAGGTGCAGGATAACAACAGAGAGAAGAAGAGGAGGTAGTCTATACACTGGCCTGATGCTCCCAGGAAAAGATTACATTTATTTGCATCTACAAAAGGAAAATGTATCCACCCCCAAATAATCTCTAGTGTAATAGGTAATGCTGTGTAAGTGTAATGGGATACGAGCATGTGTGAATTACACAATATCATAATAGTACTGCTACTACTGCTAATACTAATACTTCTAATAATCATTGGCATCATCATATGTAATATGCCATACAAATTGCAAATTAGCAAGTGTAATATAACCAGTAACACTGATCTACTGAAAAAAGATATACAGAACCACCTTTTTCCTATTTCTTTCCTGTGAATAGAATTTGAATTACTCTGTAACTGATCATAATGGCCTTTTTGTATGCTGAAAGAATTTTTTTTTTTCATAGATATCAGATCTTTGTGTAGCGTAGCTTATGCACTAAAGTGACATGAATTTGAGTTTTGAAACACAGGCTCAGAAAATAAACACAGACATATATACACACAGTCAGTGAAATGAATTATGGGAAATGTGTGAAAATGTGTAGTGATGCAAGTGCTACGGTAGTAGAGATCTTCTTCAGTTTCTGTAATGGCAGAAAACAGTACAGCTGTCCAAGTCCAAGTCTGGCCATTTATTGAATGGCTGTGTGGGGCTGTATGTGAAATCTATGCTCAAATGAGCATCAATGAAACAGAAATGTCAACAGACTAAAGGTTATTGTAATCATTTCTGTGGGACACCCCAAAATGCCTACCTCTTAGTGCTCTTTGTATATATGTATTCCCAACAATGCCAACCTGTACCTTTGTAGATGGCATACCTGCCGTCTCACGTTGCCAGTACCTCTCACCTTACCCAACACCTTTGACACAAGAGATATATGAAGAAGAGAAAAAACAATGATACAACAGGATCCATCAAATGGCAGCTCAGCACATCCCATTAAGCCTTTTGGCGGTAAAATGTAGCCAACACAGAAAATCTGTGTTCACCTGACAAGGGAGTGTACAAAGTGATGGTGTGTGGAGTATAAGTCAAAGTCAAGAGGTCCTGCTTTAATTAATGAATATGACTAGTTCTAATGAGCTCTCAGAAGGCCTGCTTCTGTCCTGAGGTCTGCAGTGACATAACATTCTTTCCATTGCCTTCCAGCCTACATGTGAAACATCAGGCAAATACATGCACATGGTTGGGAGCCTAGAGCTACCATATAAAAAGAATGCATCTCTGGCTGGAACATGCCTGCAGTCATTTTAAAACAGTGTTTGTAGCTGTGCTTCAAGGTACAAGACGTGAACACAGTAGTATTTTGTAGATATTTCATAAAAATGTTTTAGTTTTATAGATTTTTCCTTTTAATTTGTCAAAAAAACTAATTACAGCAGTTATGAAAAGCATAACCTTTTCAAGGACATTTCCCAAAATAACTGCTCTCTAATATATATTCAGATATCATATATGCTGAAAGAAGTGTGATTTCACAATTTTCAGAAAAAAATCTTCACAAGAATTTAGTAAAAATTTAGAATGATTCATTATGCACACACAGATCTTTGCCTTTGGATTTTGTGTAATCTACTGATATAGATATATACATATACTAATATTAATTATAATCATATACTAATATTGATTGGAGAGGGACTTCCAGTGTTGTTTATGAAGGTCTGACCACTCCATGGAGAATCAGAAATATCACCAGCGTAAATGAAAGAAAAACACTCAAGCTCTGATTTTGAAACCAGGAAGCCCTTTCCTTTGAACATCACATCAAAGCTTATAAGTCCTTAAAAGTCTGGTCATTCATCAAATCATTTCATGAATCTATATTTGCTTCAATATCATAACCAAAACAACTCAGCCCTCAACAACAGCAGTGATACTTCATTGAACTGAAAGCTTGTTTGTATGTGTTCCACTGCAGCCATTTTAAGACCATGGGCCTCACATAGAGAACATTCTGCATTCGTAGGCAACAGTAGGGCCCCTAGGGTGCAGGGTGATAATTGCTTTAATCTTCAGCCATATCCAAACTAATAAGGGGATGAAGTACTCATTAAACTTGTATGAGCAAAGTTAGCAGAGATGATGATGGAGGTAGCGAAATGAAATGACCGACATGTTTCGCAAGGTTTAAATATGTTACCAGAGAGAGTAAAACATGTAATGTCTTGAGCATAGCGTGGCCACAGTGATAGTGGTACTGATTTAATGGGATCTTGTTCACACATTTGAAGCCTTCACAAAGCTTAGTACGAGTGACAGTTAGAAACCTCTGCTTAGTGGCAAAGGTCTTTTATTTAATTCTAATATTTATCACTTCACACATCATGGGCAACACAGAGAACTGAGGAGAGTCCAATATGCTAATGAGCCATGTGCCCAAAAATCTAAATGATTTTATGCAGATGCCAATTGCGCCCTCTTGTGTTATAACACGAAAATGCAACAACCGTTTATGCTGATAGGTTCCTCTATGCTTTTATGAATAGAAAATTAAATCACAGTCCAAAAACCGTTCCTCCTTAAATTATTCCACGGACAATGGAACTAGGTAACAGGACCATGAGATGTGTTTCTATGCTATCCTCCTTCCTGGTGAGCACCTGTGTTTCATAAGCTCAGTGTCCTGATAGAAGGGCACAGTGACTGACCCTGTGATGGACACACCAATGATACTGACCTTAATGGAAATACAGTTTGATGTGCTAAAAGCCTTCTTGCACTGTGATGAGGCCATTGTAGTATGCAGTACATAATTCTATAATAATCCTAGCTTCACCACTCTATGTTGTATATTAACATAGATACTGCAGAGGGTATTGTGAAACCCAGCCAACACTGCATTAAATAACCACGGATTCAAACAAAAATAGTGAACTCAAGAGTAAAATGACAATATAATCTGTGCATAATGTAATCTGTACATAATCTTACATGTCAAACACTCTCCAAATAAGAAATCTCAGTTTAGGTCCCAACTTCTGAGAAGTTCTGAGAAATGCAGATGACCCCAGTCAGTCTCCCCTAATTTACTGCCCTAACACTTTTCTGTAACACCACTTGCTTTAGGCCTCTGCTTTAAGTGAACCTTGGTAATATCGAAACTGGTTTTGTCCACATAGTGATACTAACAGGAATCATATGTGTTTCAGTGGTGGATGTCCCTGGACCACCGGCTGCCATCTTGTAGCACTCAAGGTGCAGATGGGTAGAGTAGCACACAGAATCATAGGTCTTTTATAACTTTTGCTCCCTTTATACACCAAGCCCACACCCAAACCTTGTTTTCTCATGGCAGTGCAAAGCTGATTAGACACAAGTAAAGTTGCTTATCACAAATTCACCCCAGTCAAAGAAACAATTGTGTTTATTTTATCACATACCACATACCTGAAGTGTACCATTTCTCCAATTTGACATGCATAACAAATATCTGCTGCGGCCAACAACTGGTTTTACCCTTATTTTTCTATTTTTTGCGGAAGTGAAGAAAGCCATATGTAGCATCACATCCTGGGTTTGGTGAGTGCTACACTTTGTGAGTTTAGGGGAAATACATGGAAAAGAAATGGAAGGTAAAAACCTACTATTAAAGATGAACATTTTTTCAAATCTAGAACATACAAAAATGGCATAAAGCATATATAAAATCAAAGGGACTTTTGAACCATTTATTACATCCAGTGAGACAAAAAAACAAAAATATACAGCAGTTAAACAATGTCACAATGATATCAGTAAACATACTGCAGACATAATCAAGAGCTGGATCCAAGACTATAAACCAGTGGCAATCCTAAAATACCCAAGAAACAAAACACAGTGTTCTCTTGTCTAGCTCATGTGACAGATTATACAGAAACAGGCCTGTAATATCAGTCTGCCAAGACCCTAAAACCGATTTTACAACACGGTTGTGCAAGTCATCTGATACAGGAGTGTAACAAGCTCTGCACAACAGAACACCGTCACAGAAATCACCTGATACAGTACATGTGCAAGCTTTGTCATAAATCAGACAAACACTATGAAAAGCTAGAATTTTTCAAAATGGATTTTTTCACAATACATGTCTGGTGGATGATACATTGATTGAGCTTATCCTATAAATATACACACTTAGTCCTGGCTACTGATAATTAAAATCCAGCACTGAAATATTAATGTAGCATCATTAAGAAAATTGGCGATACTGCACATTTAGTTTGAACATCCCCTCTTCTGTTGATAGATATGCACAGAACACTGCCCAGTTAAAAAATAACAAAATCTTCACATTACTGCTGACATGCAGATGTGACATTTAAAAGGCTTGTCTCTGTTGTTCATTAGGTGATGTTTTCTTGAGAACATCAATTCCACTAAAGCATGAGATGTACAGCAAGCACCACATCACAGGGTGTCTACCCTTTACCGACATTCTGGGGAATTACATGCAGAACCGAAAATTCCTTTCCCTGCTGAGAGATCTGCAGATTTTGAAATGTGTCTATGGCCAAAACAGGCTGGGCAGTGGTTATGGGCCAAAGCAGGCAAATTTCTGAGAGATACAGCAACTGAACTGGAAGTGAATGTCTAAATCCTAGGGGAGGTCACTGCTGCTGTACCTTTGAGTAGGACATCGTCCTTAATATTCTACAATGAAAGACAGATATGTTTCCTATATTAGTACATAAGTAAATAAGGGGTAGTGTCAAAGGCATAAGTCACCAGAACTAAGATCATGTCCTGAGTTGTCCATGTTCACTACAATGTTGAGGAATCTGTTTTTTTCTATTAAATTAGGAAAAGTAACTTGAACGTCAACTTATGCATGTACTGATTTTTTTTTTTTTTGCAAAGAAAACCTTATTTAGACTTTGTGTGTGATAGACCCCTCTTAAGGCTGTCTGACCCCATGTGATTAAATGTTGATATTGCCTAAACCTGGATCAGTCTCCTGTTGCACCAACACAATTATCTGGTCCATTGAACACTTTCCAGGGAAAAGATAATACTGGAGTGACCCAAAAAATAAGCCCCAAAGGTCATATTCTGCAGCAGTTCTGTCTGGTTGCAAGCCAGCATTTCAGTAAGAGCTTTTGACTAAATGTATGTGCTTTGGCTTATGACAAGCTTCTTGAACTAAAGTGGCAAAACTATCATCTGGCATTTGATCCATGGCTCTGCGCAGTCTAAAACAAGGGAGGTATTGTAACATAGCACTAATGCTAAAACGAGATAACTGATTCCAGTGAATACTAACACAAACAGGGCAACACTTTCATTACATTAAGCCTGATGCGGTTAACTACGTATATGAGAAAGTCAAACTCAATCAAGCTGGCCAATCACAGCCCATTCTCCAACTGCTTTGTACTGGAACCAAGCTTGCAGGACCTGGTAAAGCTCTTCCTGCTTTTATGCTGCATTTTACACAGAAAATAGTGACAATCAACCCTGAAATTCTGGCGCTGTGGTTGTAAAGCCAAGGGCAGGATTAGCAAACTGTGCCAATTCAGTCAGCGCCAAACCTGTCAGACAGACAAAATGGTTGTGGTAGGATGATGTTGATACTCACTAATGCGTAGCTGGCAAATTTCTGCTCAGAAAAGGATATAATGTTGTCCAAGTGTAGCTATTTTTTATCTTTTGGAGTTTTTATCTTTACAATGTCATTCATGAAACAAAAGCTAGAGTCCTCTAAAAACGTCTGTCTCTGATATTATTAATCACTCCTACAATTCAAATTCATGACTGGTGTTATAGCCTGGGTGCTGCATTAGAAGACCAAGCCTGGTCTGCTAGACCTGTAAAGTCTCCTGGAAGGCATGTCTGATTCCATCAATGATAACTTAATACTTCTGGTGATTTATTAAGAAGATAAAACATTGGTACAAAATGAGCAGTACAAATAAAAATGACATCAAATTAAACATTCAATGAAGAAAGAAATAAAACTCATTTGATAGGTTAAAGATTTCAGCTCCTTGAATTAAATGATCATTACTGTGAGAAATGGAGATTCCAAATCTCCAGGAAGTTACATATGATTAACAGATACTGTACAAACACAGTTAGTAAAAACTGCAGAAAAGTGAAGCTACATAGTGGTTTAGGCACATATATGGCTACAATCTCAGATTAATTCATTAAATATTAGCATTCTGAAATACACCTCCATCAAATAATATAAGCAATCCCTGTCAGGCAGCATCCATCTGCAGCAGAACATGGCAACAGAGAAGAAAATCATACATATGGCAACATGCGACATTTCATATTTGTAGCTTCATATTTTAAACTATTTAGAGCAACCCCTGACCATACAGCCTTTATGACTAATTTCCAAGACTAATATACATGTTATAAATGATTAAAAGTGCAATTTCATATAGAATCTGCTATTCAAAATAAAACTAATGCCTTACTGCCACCCACTATCCCTTCCCCCATTCAAGTCAAGAAAATTAAGGAAAATGTAACAGAAACGCATCAGAATACCCTTTTCTGCCCCTTGTATGCATTAAGTTTCACACACCAGCTTCTACAGTACATTAAAAGGAATATATACCACATTCCCTAAAAAATAAAGTGAACACAATTTTTCATTTGCATCATCATTATTATGCCCTTTGTTAAAAAAAAGAAAAAAAAAACATGATTGTTCTTAAGACACATCTAACTACAGTTTAAGCAAAAGGAAATGCACCATTTTTGCAAAATGGTGATGACAATGACCTCAAATTTATGCTAGGCCATTGTCATCTGATAATGTACTTCATATTAAAAACAATGTTTAGTTAACTATTGTTTAGTTGTTGAATGACTCAACAACTATCGTAATTGTTATTTGGTCAATTCTTTCCAGTAGTGGAACAAGGAAATATAAAAGGTCATATCCCAGAAGAATGCTCCTGGATGTGGCTGTGTCATCTGGGTTTTACGTTGAGTGGAGTGCAAAGGACACTTTGAGGCAGCCCAGCTCCTGCCCCTTGTTACCCAATATACCCTCCACTTTGTACTTCCCATTGGTTAGCCAAAATGGCAAGTCCACGTCAGGAATGTGGAACTCAGACGGAGGCAGTGAGTACTCTCCCTAAGGAAAGAACAGAGATAGGGTCACATTTGGGTAATCAGGCTGAGCAGAGTAACTCTCCTTCTCATTCAACCTCTATTCACTTATTTCACAAACCAATAACTTGTCAGATAACCTATTTTTCCACTATTTCTAAAGGTCTCTGGGGTTTACACAGACAACCAACGATACCATCATCCATAAACAGGTGCAACTCTTTAAAAAGACTGACTACTGAACCGCGCAAATATAGGTGGAGCGGGTGAGATGATTTGGAGCTGAACCGCCCCACATCTGCTTACTATCGTAGGTTGTGAAAGACAACATCACGCGCCACATTCCATCTGACCACACTGAAAGCATGCATGCAAGAGATATCAGATGTTTGTAAGCACCACCTCCTCTGTCATATGACGTATATCATATGACATATGCCACAGGACTATGAACACATTTTGGGCAAGTGCAAACGCTGGGCCTCAGAGAGTCAAATTAGTGTGCGGGATAAAGAGTAACGGCAAACACTGTACAAGTCACGGTCAAGAGTATCCTGATTAATTTTGTGTCGAAACTGTTATCTAGAGGGCTTGTGGTTTCACAGTTGAACGATAAGAGGAGAAAAAAGAGAAGCATAGGCATGCTTCACAAATTAAAAAAAAGGAAGTGTATCTAAGTACTCTGCTTTCACTGAGCCTGTGAGCATAAGCTTGCTCTGTGCTTGCTGGAGAGTGGCCAGCAACAGCCATACACCAGAGGACACAGGGCATAGCACCAACAACACTCATACTTAAGTGCTTATTTTTCTCCAATTGCAGCTTGCAGCACACGCAGATTGTTTCAGTTGTGTCCTACAGAAGGATCTTTGCCAGTACAGGATTACCCATTTTGAGTGTGTGTGTATTTTTTTTTTAATGCAGCATCTCATTTTGGGCAGGGGGAGAGAGGGACTCACCGCTTTGAAGGGACAGTGACAGGGGATCCCGTAAGTGTGCAGAGGCTCGGGGCAGTCCTGCCCAGGAGGGATCAGTGAGTCCAGCAGCTCACAGGCGTCTGAATAGTCACAGCTCCCAAGCTGTTCCACACATGGCACCTTGACCCAGAATCCAGCCACATCCTTGTCCAAGGTCACATTGAGCTGGGAGAAGAGTCAGCACATTTTTAAGCAGGTAAAAAAAACAATACTCTTTTGGTCCTAGTTGATTTCTTAGAAAAGGCTACTTGCTGGACATTGCACTCTGGAAGTCTGTTGTAAAATGCACATTGTTTTACTGTCTGAAGTGAACTGTTTTACTGTCTGAACATTCCACAAGCTAAATACATTTTGAATGGCTGCAACTATTTTTCTTGTCCTTTCACCTTCTAGTGGTAACGCACTGTTCCTGCTGCTCATTGCTGAAAGAGCTCCCCACTTGAGAGACTGAGCAAGCCAGGGGACCTGGACTGCCTTCTCCAGTTTCAGCAAAAAACATACAGAAACCATAAAATCAAAAATGCCAAGTGAAAACCTGAAGTGCAGAGAAATACTGAAATGGGATGAATTACACCGCAGACATGAACTTTGTGCACTAAAATAATCCACTCCCTAAAATTCTCTCACACAAAAGAACTGCTGTGTAACATAAGGGAATTGAACTTATCCAAGGTGTTGCAGGTGAAAATTACTGTTCTGCCCTTAAGCACAGCAATTACCCTGACCTTAGTCAGTATATATCCTGGCACACAAAGGTATAACATGTATGCGGGCTGCCCTGCATAAGGGTTCCTGTTAAGCACATGCAGGTCAAAGGAGCCTTATGGAGGAAAATACTCAAAACTATTTTTATCACCACAGCCCTCAAACTGTTAACTGAAACGTAAGGAGTAAATTTGTCCTACTGATACCTTTGTGTTTGCCTGTGATTTTACTAATGAAGTGTATTGTTTTGTGAACTTCCTTTTTTCAGCTAATGCTTAATGTTCCATTTCTGCATGAAGTTTTTTTTCCCCAGTGCAAAATGGTTATGATTGGGGGTTATGGTGGCGATTCTGGTGGTTATGACTGGACTGTTTTTAGGCCACTAGCCTCAGTGATCTCATGAGCCTCATGTGAGCTCAGAGTCACCCCCCTCTCCACTGAGTCAGGCTAAAAACTAAAAACACGCACTCATGCACGCACGCACGCACACACACACACACACACACACACACACCAACACTTCAGCACAACCAAATAAAAATCCTCTCCAACGTTCAACTAATTAGGTTGCTTAACAAAAATTGGGTTGCAGAAAATGCTTCCAGACAGCAGTTTCGACACAAAATTAATCAGCATTCTCTTCACCATGACTTCTACTTCTACATTCTCTAGACGGGTTCTATTTAAAAGCATTGTCTGACAAGAGTCTCTTACTCCAAAAGTAAGCAAGATGACTAACATGGATTAATGTGTGTCCCTGTTTAGTAATGAGGCTATGCACTCGAAGCACACTTTTGAAAGGTTTGGACATTTTTTAACCATCATATACACAAAACAATGCCTTAACCCTGGACAGTGTGAGTTATATGTTGAGTTCTCACAACGACACGGTTTTTGTGCAATTTACTTTTAGTCTGATTCCCTTGCAAAGTTAAAACATACGGGCTTCAGACAGAGAAGCCCACAGAAGAGTAAATACAATATCCGACTACCCCCACCTGAAATGGACCCGTAGGTGACTTGAAAAGGAGTATTTGATCATGTGAGACAAATATGCCGTTTAAATATGCGTTGCATTTAAGAAATAGCCTACATTTTGCCAGCATCCACGGACCAAACAGAACATAGACACATCATGTTAAACTCGGTGGAATGGTCGCATGAAGAAACACAGCAGGTTAATTTGATTTCTGAGACTAAAAAAAGCTACAAGTGTACTTACAGAAAGAGGAGCGGCAAGCTCCACAGCCGTAGAGGCTGTAGCGGTGGCATTCAGGTCCCCAGGAACACTTATTGGGTCGGGCGACACCTCAAGAATCTTCGTCACGATCGGGTCGCCAGATTTTCCGCAGTTCTCCCAGGAAAAACCGAGAATCTGTAAACAACTAAATGTCTTAATATAGGTATGTATTTACAAGCAAGTTAAATGAAACTAGTAG
Organism: Megalops cyprinoides; assembly: GCF_013368585.1. Lineage (NCBI taxonomy): Eukaryota > Metazoa > Chordata > Actinopteri > Elopiformes > Megalopidae > Megalops > Megalops cyprinoides. Next base: position 20,310,267 of record NC_050598.1, on the reverse strand, counting down.
TCCTAGAACTACTATTATGGTGTTATATGTATGTATATATACACGCGAAAAAGATTCTAATAAATCATTTACAGTACGAACATTTTTTTATTCGTGCTTACCTTCGCATAAGCCCGTCTTTTGGAAGCAAAATTACATTTTCCTTGTTGCATAAAAATGTTAACGATGAACAACGTTGCGAGAGATGTAATTACATATCTCATTTTGAACATCTGCGATGGACCGAAAGTAGCTAACCTTACAATAGTCCCGCAAAGAACAGCAGTAAAACGATACCCGTTCTGATTAACAATAGAAAAAAAAACGAAAAAAGGAAATATATCCTATTACAAAAGTATAAAACTCAATATATATAACCGAAATTAGTGTATCTGACACCGACGTATCATACGAGCGTCCGAGGTTTCCTCAAAAATGCCATCATTTGTTTTGCAGTTCTATTATGTTTCCCCTGTCTTCCGTATTTATTCAACGGCGTGCAAAGCTAGCGGTTGACAGAGACCTCTAAAGGAGGGAGGACCACACAAAAAGTTGAATCAGTGTTAAGGGTGGAAGTGATTTGTACTTAACCTCATTAGTCTACACAAGTTCAGTTCAGCGCACAATATTGAATTATGCAGAGTATATTTGGTGTTTTGATGTGACTGTAGTTCTAGTCTACAGACTGTTAACATACTGAGGAATGTGAAGTTAAACTCAATGCAGAGTAGATCAGGTAAGATATATTATATTGTATAGCCGTAACTATTATTATTATTATTATTATTATTATTATTATTATTATTACTGAAGTAATAGCAGCACAACAACAGCTGTTAAACTGTAATTTATTTCGGTCCAAACATTTTTGATTAATTTCCAACAAAACATCAATTTAATATTCAGTGGTAAAGACATAACACTGGGAATCATCATTCTCAGAATGTCTCAGTGTTTGTTTGTCACAAAACAATAAGTAGACTGCCCTGCATCACAGAGAATCATCACCTGTGTTTCTAACTACCTCCACCACCACCATCACCACCACCATCATCATCACCATCATCATCACCACCATCATCCCCACCACCACCACCACCACCACCACCACCATCACCATCACCACCATCATCACCACCACCATCATCACCACCATCATCACCACCATCATCACCAGCACCATCATCACCACCACCACCACCATCATCATAACAATCACCACCACCACCACCACCATCATCATCATTTAACAAATATCAATATCCATGCTGTCTCATAGTACAATATGAACACAGAGGTGCAAGAAAAATACATCATCAATATCATGTATCTTAAAAATGTAAATATGTAAAAAAGGTATATTTTCAAAACTAAATCAGAGCCATATGCTTTACAATCATATGTTTTTACAATTATGTAATTTTTACACCATATCAGTAAACTGCTGGTGTTTACATAGGTCCTTTTTTTTTTTACATAGATTTCCAAGATAATCAGGACACCCACCCCCCCACCACTCCCTAGACACGCTTATCTTCATTACCATTTCTGTGGCAAATATTTGCCACAAGGTGGAGTACTTGTATTAAACATCATAATGTCAAACAGCAGGGGACTGATTTGCAGCAACAGCGTAAAGTGTAATATTGAGCCACTAGGGGATTTTTGTTTTTCCACCATATTCTTAAAGGGCCTCTGGAACAGAATTATAACCACAGATAAAACAGTGGATATGACAGTTGTAAATTCCAGTTGTAACTTTCTGTCAAAATTAGTATTTTGGTTAAGTTACAATAAAACAGTAGTTCTACCATGATGTTAATATCCTTTAAGATATTCCACTGGATAAATAATGTGCAGATAAATGAAATACTCCCAAAATGAAATGACATGGAAAGAGGCTACATCTGTCCAAAGGGAAAATGATTAAGGTTAAATATTTCCGTACTGTGATATTACATCTAGCCAGGAAATTACAATTTTGTAAGTTCAATCATCCAGCCCATTTTTCTTTACTGGTGTAAAGGCTTGTTTCTGCATGGCTGTGCCTGATATGCATATACTTGTCAGAGATTTGGCAGGCCTATTGTCTGTTGAAATGAGTAAATGTCCTGTCTGAAAGGTTTTTTTTTTTTTTTTTTTTTGTCCGAAAGAGTGTCGACAACCGATCAGTAACACAGGTGGAGACAATGTCATTTATTGTAAATTATCTGATGTGTAAAACTAAAACACACCTTAATACTCCAAATGTGTCATTCCTTAACACTCCTCATTTATTTAGTTTGATTTTGTGCTTTTAAAATGGAGGGGTGTGTGCAAACAAAAAGCCCGTATTGAAAACACTGATTTATATTTTTGTGATCGAAGAATATGTCATAATTCACACTCATGATCATACTCAAATCAGAAATGCTATTTTACCACTTATTGAATAATAAAAGACAGACAGAGGAAGAGAGAAGAAGAGAGAGACAATAAGACTGCACAGTGTATTCCTACATTTAGGGGTATTGTTTGTTTTCATACATCTACAATGGCATCAGAGCCTTCTATTCTAATTTGACTTTAACTCCCAGGGTGTCGTCCCAGGGTGTCAGCACAAATATTGTATTTGATACCAGACTTCTTTTAGTAAGCCTCATATTTTATGTGCAGACACTTTTGTAATATGTTGTTTTTATTTCATGTGTGTGATTGTGTTTTCTGAGATTGTGGTGTGAATGTATGTTTAAGGTTCATCAATATTACATGTATATCCCCATGGCCTTTTAGCAATTTCTGTATTCTGGACAAATCCGTGATGGAAATGCAACAGAGTTACTTTCCAGAGTGTTTGATTACATTGGTCTTGTGTGGATAATTACGTTGGCCACACCTGTGTTCTGCTTGCCTGGTCTAATCCTAAGCAAATGTTCACCACATTACAATCCACACCTTATACATTCTCTTCTCAGAGTACAAATATTATTAGATAATCTTTTTAGGAATAAACAGATTGGCACAACACACTGTTGCATTTGTAGCATCTTACAACATAACACAAGGCCTAATGAGAATGGCAACCACCATGAGGTGATGGCCTCTTTGCAAACTGTTTTGCATAAGATGCAAAGCAGAGAAACAATTAAATTTATATCTGATCTCTTTTTCCAGAGTTCTAATCCTCAGCCCTAATAAAAATAGAATCATCCCTCATTATTAGCTTGGAACAACAGGCTTTGTTCTTTATGGATACCTTTTATTTGTACTAGCAGCAAGAAGTTATTGTTCTCTCACACACATGACAAAGATACACATTTGTAATGTGGCATGAATAGATAATAGCCAATAATGTACTGGGCACAGTGTGACTGTGGAATCTACGTAGCGTACACACAGGCATGCACACATTTTTTGGATTTACATGTGTGTCAGTGGCTTTAAATCAGTTTATAAATGCAGGAATGTTGTGAGCCCTGAAGCTGAGGAGCCTCATTATCTCATGGGAAAATGTACTGGATCTCAGCACAGAAAACATGTTTATGTCAGTTAATAGGTAACACAAGTAAGCACAGGTAGCTTGATGAATAGAAAATATATGTTTTGTCTAGTGCCATGAGCTGTCCCACCACTAGGAAAAATAATATATTCTTGGGTCCGGACCGATATGTTAGCTGCAGGTGCATTTTCACAAGGACTTTACATGTCATTGAAATTGACTTGGTTTGTCAGATCTCTGAAAAAGAAGTTCAGGACATAATGGCTTTACTTGAGCAGAAATGTCGCAGTTGAAACTGCCAAAGCAAATTATATACCTAAGCTGTTACCCTTGAGGAAATGGCAAAACGACTGCCATTTTCTTTGGGCTTGCAGAAATGATATGTCTTTCTTACAGCCTTGTACACTTAAACGGAACAGAATGCTTACTGATGGAGTGAAGGAGGACATTCACTCACACTTGTTGAATACTCATGACTGGTTTAGGGACCATGGGAAGAAGCAGAATTTGCATTTCATAATTGGTGTTTTAAAATGACCTTTGGAATGGGAACACCTGTGGTATTCTTTAATCCTTACTTCACCTTGCGCTGGAATTCACTCCATGGTGACCCCCTAGCTTGTTAATTATGTATCTGACTAGAGCCATTGGCTCTGCTAAGTCACAGAATTAAGAGACATGAAACATTTTTCTGACTAACAGGTTACAAAAGGCCCTTAGGAACAGATGAAGAAGCTATGTAACAAGACATGGCCTGCATCCTGCACCCCTCTCTCAACTGCGTACGATTTTCTAAAGGAAACAGTAGAGACAGTGTGATAATTAATAGTGAATCGTGACCATTAAGTGTTTATGTCACTGTACTGAATATGGTCATTGACAAAAAAATGCATCCTTGTTCAATGGGAATTCCAGCCTCCAGTTGAATGTAGCACATTCAGAAATCATTAACTGGCTGTTATTGAGGATGAAGGGGGAAAATTATACTAATCATGACTGCAAGAGACAGCAAAATGCAACATAAATACTGTGAATTTTTTCAGCGAAGGCTGCGAGTAGCATTTTCTTGCAAATCTGTATTCCTCAGAACACTTAAAGGTCAGAGTCCTCCTGCGCAAGGTGGCGATTGATAAAGATCAAAGTGTTTGCGCTGTGGGGTGCTGGGGTTCACTGCCAACAGGATCTGTGACAGACCGGGAGGCTTCTGGCCTGCTTGATTGACAGTGCTTGTGAGGTGTCCTGCCAAAGTGTGTTGCTCAAACAGCTTTGATTAGTGGGGCAGCGAGGAAACTTGTGCTGGTGCTACGGTGGCTTGTATGTGTTGTGCAAACAAAATGACTGCTGGGTGCAAACAGTGGTACAGTGCATTATGGTCCGGGGTCAAGCAGCACTCCCTCCAGGAAAGTGGTTAATACAAGGCCAAGTGTGCAGTTTGTTTGTGTAGACCAGGGGCAGGCAACCCCATCCTGCCTGTTCTTCCACAAATGCTTCTGGTCTTACTTCCAAAGCATTCTAGAATGATGACATCACATTGTTCATGAAACTCAGTGCACTAAATTTAAAAGCTATTAAAACTAAAACAGCAACTGTATTTGTATACTAAGGCAAATAAAGTGTAAGGATTAATTCAAGACAACCAACATGTTCATTCAAAAATATATACTTTTATTGTTACTTTTAAAAAAAGTTGGAGAGCATCTATACATTCCAATATCCAATATCCAATTGCCTTATTTGCACATGAGGAAGGAAATGAAGGCTATTGTTAGCTGTATCACAAGGGCAAGAGTCCACTTTTTTCATTTGTTAGTTTTTATTCACAAGATTATGAACTTTATGAATTCAGGTTTATGAATATTTTGCCCAAACATTATAATCAAGCTGCTACCAGAATAAAAAAAAAATAATGAAACAGTGTTTCTAAGCTGTTTTAATACTGAACAATAGCCTTTAATTACTTAATTGGATGACTGTTAGGATAAATTAATGCCAGTGATCATGTGCTCAGTGTTTTGTTGAACTGAAAAAGCAGGATATACGTTGGATTGTAGAACAATGTTGCCCACCCCTGATGTACTGAGGAGGGCTGGATTTAAAAAAAAACAACCTTTAATGTACACTGTACCTCACAGCATTCTTCAGAACCAGTGGAAAACCACCCACATTGCATTGCATCAAATAGTAATAAACCTTACACATAGAATTACTGTATTGGGTTCAGCATTTAATACAGTTTGTGATATACGTCACACATTTAAAAACATTATGGTACAGTACAGTTTTGACCAGAGAACAGACACCCATATTGCACTTATTGTGTGACTTGAGCCACAGAACTGGAACATTGTATTACTTTATTGTATTATGGTAGTATTACTGTATATTTCATTTTGAATGTGAACCCGGCTTGCATATATTTGACTGGTGGTTGTAATGAGTAGAGCCATTCTTTTTTCCCGAGCCAGAGCACAATAGAACCCTCTGTGTCTCAGCCATTTCATGTTTGAGCACAACCAGGACGTGTAGGTGTTATTCAAAACTCCAGGATCTTGGTCTTGCAATCTGTAGGACTAAGTGTTCTATCTCCTGTCCTCTGCCAAGTATTGTCTTGCACGTGTGAACAAAGCTCTCATCACCCTCTGCCGCAGCCATCAAGAGATCCCACACTGCTGTTGGGAGAGGAATGTAGCAGAAAATTAATTTACTCCATATGAAGCCTGGTACACAATCCAGTTTTAAAGCTGTTCGTATAAAATCTAGAATCTGCTCAATATTCACAACATTCCAGAGGTGAGATCTGAGGGCAAATGAGTGACATGAGATATGATCATCTAATAGGCAGAAATGTGATTATAATTGATAGATTTGGTACTGAATGGCTGAAAGCAAGGAATGTGTAGAGCCTGATCAGTTTCTCCTGTTTTTGTACAATTTGAAGATCATTGCAAAATACATTATCTTTCATGTTGGAACATGCACCATGTACTTCCCTTTTTACATGCGCTACACTTGATTGCATGAAGAGAAAGCAAGTAATGCCAATTCTGAAGCACAGATAACATCTGCTTTCAGCTTCACAATGTTTGGATGTTCTTACGGGGAGGCTTCTTTTTTAGTATGGATAATGTCCTTTTGTTTTTGATTAGATGTGCCCCCTGCCATAGAACCAACCTTACCATGATTGTGTATTCAGTAGGAGTAGTTATCTCTCAACACTGTTTCACAGTGATTTATTACATTAGGCAGCAAGCAAACAGGCCAACATCAAAACCACCTCTTTCTGTTCATTAAGTCTCAATGCTTTTAACAAAAGCAAAAAAGAGGAAACAGCACAGTTTACTCCCGCTTGGGTAGCAGAGCCAGTAACAGCTGTTTCTCTTCAGGAGTTCTTGTCAAAACACAACAAAGACTTACTCCTGCCTCATTAGGGATTTTGGCATTGATAAGAAACATTACACGTGAAAGCTGATGACAGAGATGGAACTAGGAAACCTGGGCAGGAACCTGTCACAGCATTACCATATTGTCGCAATAGGTTGGACCGATAATTCAAGAAGCCCCCTATCTGCTGCTAATGGGGCTTGACTAAAGCACACTGCATCCACTTTCTGCCTTGCAAGAACTTCAAAGGAGTTACGCAGACGCACACCATGCCAAGTTGAACAAGATTAGATTTTACTGAGTCAAGAAGCTTCTTCAGTAAAGGGGCATGTACATTACAGGTCAAATGTTTGGACACACCTGATAAAGATGGGAAACATGCATTCAAAGACATTTAGATTTACGGAGTTATGCTTAAATTCTTGAAATTTGTTTCTCAGACAAATATGACTAGTGTAATTGATGCCTATGTATGAATTTCTTTCCAGAAAAATAGTTTAAAAAAAAAACACTTTTTTGCTACTTTGAATCTGAATTGTAAGACAGCTTTGAGTACTGTTTAACACTTTTTTGGTCACTGCATAATTCCATTTTATATCTTTACTATTATTCTAAAATGCAGAATATAGTAAAAATAGAAAATAAAAGCAGTGTCTAAACTTTTGATTGGTTCTGTACATGCATTGAAAATACTTCCTCTTGATACAGAGGCAGTATCTGGACAGCATGAAGTATCTGGACAGCATAACTGAAATAATAATAATAATAAAACCATGATATCATTTCAGCTCAGACTGTGTCTTTCTAAATATCAGCCTTCATATTTTGGACACTGATTACACATTTTTTTCAGTTGGTTTGATTAATATATCATTTCTGACCAAGCGTGATATGCTTAACTGATTTTGACTGTAGCATAGGGGGACAATAGCACCCCCTTAGTCAGAGAGGTGCAAATGGATGCTACTGACTCTTGGTCAGACAGAAAGATGATTGTAAACCTTCATTCACTTACAGCTCCAGCGCAAGCCTAGGCATTTTCTAAAAGACTCCATCCAACGTACTGCTGTCCTGTCCCGCTGATGCTACCTGCAAAGGTCATCTTGAGCAGCAAACGTGTTTGCAGTATTAGAGGGACTGATTCAGGGACAATGCAGAAATACCTTAATTGCTGTTTACCTGTAATCCTGGCAGCGTACGAAAGAGGTAGGGTGACAATACTTTCGCTTGCAGATGTTTCATCTGAAATACAGTAACAGCCGATTGAAAACATGGATTTACCAGTTAATCTCATAATTCATATGCCGGACAATTTGAAGCACATGTACACTCATACAGACATATCCTCAGCCATTTGAAGAGGATGAAAAAAACTACAGACAGCAGAAATTTTTCATCTCTTCTCATTGCCTCTTCACAGCCAAAAACACCCTCCAAAACTAGAGCTATCAAAGTATTAAGAGGGAGTCTTAAACAAAATGCAGAAAAGTAAAAAGAACCTAGAGCACTGAATTTCACTCTCCAGCTGCAGGTTGTATTTACTGAGATGTAGTTTCGCTTTTTGAGAGGGTAAGCATTTTAAACACCAACACTAGCTTGAAGGTGCCCATGCATACATCTACAGCTTTTGAGAGGAAGGAGGGATTAACTATTCTTAGATGAAGCCCTTTGCTGCAGGACATGGAACCATGCAGTCATTTATCAGGCTTTTGCAAGAATTCATCACAGAGATTGCAGTTGTGTTCTGAAATCCAACACTTAAATTGATTGACTGCAAAATCCTCAAAGCTGATGTATTCACCTGTGTAGAAAAAAAATCAATTAATAGATAAAAAATTTGTGAGGCCTCATAAAATAATTTCAGATGTCAAAGGCAGTGGAGGGGATGTAGGGCATTAGATGTTTACCACAATTTTCTTTGTGTTTTTTCTCTTACTCTGACTCAAGCACAAAGGACACTAAGTTGACCTGTGAAGAGTGGACTGTTTCTGCAGGGCTTGCGATTACTCTGGAATTTTAAACTGCATTCACACATTCCTTCCCTTAATGAAACCACAGGTGTCTAAGCGTACTAATTATTAAGAAAAAAATACAGGCAGGTTTGTTACCAGAGGGACTTGTTATTATCTTACAAAACTTTTGCATTCTTGATTTACTGAATGTACACATTTTATGATGTAGCATTCATTTGATTTGTACTTTGTGTTGAATACCCAGGGGTATTTCATAAGGCTATAAAGGCTCTGGGGTACTGAAAAGCTACAAATCCATTAACCTCCTCTCATATTCTGTCAACATTTGTTTCTATTTTCATGTCAGTGATTAATAGACATAAGTGGATTTCAGTTTTGTCAAGAATATTTAATGAGAAACCTCACCATTGTGTCACTGTAACTGGGGTATTTGCGGATACCTTTTTTTTTTAAAGATGAAACTAAACGTTTAAACCCTCATACTTTCTGTGCACTTTCACTTCCATGTCAGGCGTGGCCTCCAGCCATGTTGAGCAATAGGATAGGAGTCTCTTGTCAAATGCATCTGCCTAGACATACTGAAACTTGTAGGGGCAAATTCAGTGGGGGTGGACAGTGGTAGATCATGTTATAAGAGTTGCTCAGTATATACAGTTTTTTTTGGTATGCTGTTGCTTGTATTGTCTTGCTCTTAGTGTTAACGGCCTCTTCTCTGAGGAAGTGGCTGACAAAACGTTTTCAGAGAGCAGTTGACCAACATGGATGGCATGCTTGCCAGTGTCTGCATTCCATAAAATGTTGTCTTTATGTGACTTATGAACCTATGTGACCCCACCCTCTCTCTGTCCACAACTTATCAGAGCCTGGGTAAATATACACTGACATATATGCATGGAAAACACATTGAGAACTCTCATGTGCAAATATTTTACTCTTATCACATTGGGGATGGCTACAAAAACAAAAATAAACTATTGTGAGTATATATAACTATTTGTGAGTATTTTCCTGGCAATCAGTTATATATGAACTTTCATTCATATTTATGGCAAATAAAATGAAGAGAATAAGAAGTAAAAATGACAATGCCCACGGGCCATGCATGTACACTGTCTGGCAGTGTTAATAAATGATGTGGGTGCTATTAGTTTTATACCCAAATGTACAGAGTGCATCATCTCTGTGTAATGTATGATTCATGATGTGTCTTTGGACCTTGGTTTCCTTTGCATCTTAGCTGATTGCTTTATATTAAGAGTGACTAAAAAAACTCCTTATACATCTGTCAAGACATACTGAATTATACTCTTAAAAGCAAGATGATATATCTGCTGTCAGGTCTCCCATATATTTTTGTCAGGACCATTACTCTGTTGTCTTGCATGGAGGTCATGGCCACCAGCAGCTTTGAGAGGCAGGATGTGGGCACTAGCCCTGCTGTCTATGGTCTGTCTTATCTGTCTTGTGTTGGGAGTGTTGCTGTAACAAAGACCCACTTTTTGGTGCTATCTGTGACACCACATGCTCTCGTGGCCCTGACGTAGCTTCATCCAAAAAGGCACAAGGACTCAAAATCTTATCTAACCCCTCTGCAGCTGACTGCCTGCCTGAACAATACATTTCTTCAGTATATGCAATCATTTCAAAACAAAGTTCATACATTTCGAGGCTAAAGCTGAGTGTATCTAATCAATATTTTATCATTTTTGGTGAAGACTGTGTTTTTTTTTTTTTTTTTTTGTGAAGGAGACCAATGAGATGAAATAGTGAAAACTACAACAAAGTGATGTGGGTTTATACTCGCAGCACTGCATTTGAAACCAAAGGTCTTTTGGTTCAAAACCAAGTTATTATGTTCCTGCTTACTTCAGTAGGGCACCATATGAAAAAAGATAATGTGTTTACTGTTGATGACTTTTAAACAGATTTCCTAAAACTACGACTAAACAGATTGTCCATAAATTATACTGTCAAACTATGGTGTTACTCAGTGACAAATCACTATCGCTGGCTGCAAGACCTGGCTTTCCATGCCAAACACTCTATAGGTACTTTTGTTTTTTTCTGGCTTAAGGCAACTCTGCCAGAACATTATTCAAGGACATTACCTAGGTAGCTAGCTCCACATTTTTCAGGGAGCTACCTAGTTAAATGGGGAAGCATATGGCAGGCTCTGCACACTAATAGGAGTAACACTTCAGAGTTAAAGCTGACAACCAAATGTCATAGACCAGTCTCCCAGCAGGTAGCTAGAAACTTCCACATAATTTCCTCTCTTGTGCTGTTGAAGGGAGATGAAGGAAATATTTCTTTGCAGGACACAGAATTATTCCAGCCATTCTGAAAAGAGCTGTAGACAACCACAAATAACCATACGCTACTCGCTGTTATCATTGCTTTCAGCCGGCAAGCTGTGCAGTACCAGTGGTTAGCTGAGTAATGGAATACAACACAAGGGCAGTGCATTTGCTGCCTTCACCAAGCACAGAGTGCAAACACTAAGCGTAGTAATTTACAGTGTGGCTCCATCAGTTACCTCTTGCCAAACCAGTTTTCAAGACCAGCAACAAAACAAAGCATGAGGCAATAATATTTATCTATAAAGGTGAAAATAGCCCTTTTAACCTATGATAAGTTCAGCAGACATGGAGTCAGTCAAGTTTAAGAAGTTTCTCTCCACCCCTTCAGAGATAAGTTTAACCTTTAAAGTCTTTTAAACTCTGTAAGGGGAAATTTTTCGATGTTGTGGTCTTCGCTGGATGTGGCCGTAGACGTAAATGTTTTTCCACCACAAGGCCTAAATTCAATTTAAGAACAACATGCTATGTCTATAAAGATGGAGAATGAATTTAAGATTTTTTTTGTAATGTGTAAGTATCACTTTTCAAATATAAAAGAAAGCGGGGGAAATTTAATGAAAGCACAAAAACAAGTAAAAGTTCCAGCAAAAAAAAAAGTCAGCTTCACAATTTGGAAAGGTAAATGCTGAGTGAAGATGCTGGAGCAGGAGTATCGGCATATTACAGATGGCAGCATTTGAAGTGGCTCAGGTCTTGCATGCCATGGAGAGACTGCCGGGCACATGTGGAGTCAGTGCCAGCACTTGGGTGAAATGCAGGAAAGATTCATTTGAATGGGTGTTGGCAAGACCGTTTAAATAGCTGGCAGATCAAAGCATTCAGACTGGGACAATGGTTCAACACTGAATTGAAGGCTGATACCTTAGATGATTGCTGGAATACTTTACACACTAGAAGGCATTACACTGCAGACAGATCCCACCAGGAAGGACGATTCAAACAGAGAAATGTGCACTAAAAGAGGGTTTTGAATGCAAAATGCATCATGAAGGACTATGCCAGTTTAATCCACTTTGCTATGCTCCATGGTATAGGAGAAATAGCATTATTCCTTGGAACACTAGTTGGTTTTGTCTCTATATTTTAAGATGCCTGTGGGGATTGGCATACTATCAGAAACAGATTACACAGAGGATGCTAAATATGCTACAGTGGTGCATAACAATCTCTGTACCTCTGCAAAAATAATTAACAGGTTCTCAAAGTGAGTAGACAAGCAAGCAGACAAAAAACAAAACCAAACTGAGTGGGCTTCTCAATTATCTTTCACTCAACTGAGAGAATTTACAAAACTTCCTAAAAAGGCAACTCCCTCTTGCTTGCATTCTATAATGTCATATCTATAACCATGTGCTGTTCTATAGTTGTTCTGTACTACAAAATGCAGTTTTTCTTCTTTTTGTAATTTCTACAGTCAGACAGCAGTGAATTTCGATCAGACAATTTACACAATGGAACAGGGTTTCTAAATAAATGCACATTTAAACCAAAACATGGACTATACTTTCAGGATTCAGCTTTCACCTTTTTTACAAAGAGAAAAATAATGTTTTCTTTTCTTCAAAATAAGGTGACACATGAACAAATTAGTAGCGAGTAACTACTGACTAGCCATTGGAGTCTTACAAAGAATTTTGTCATCTTAATATGCTACACAAGGACAGAAAACCCTGTATAACCCTGAATATATTCTGAACTTCAAATTTTTCACAAGTAAGACATCTCACAAAAGTCTTGGAACATGTTTTTTGGGGAATAGCTGGATATAGTCATCAGCTAATGGCTAATTTATAGTGCTACACTACACTATGGCTCTGAGCCTTTCATGTGTGTGTGTATGTGTGTGTGTGTGTGTGTGTGTGGGGGGGGGGGGGGGGGGGTGCTGCGTTCACACTTTCTGGGAGCTGTGTGTCAGGCTTAGCGGGTCTGCTGGGATTTTGATTAAGCTTCCTGATCCCACTGGGCCGGGCCGAGTCCCTACCCCGTTACCACCCACCCGTCTCCATCTGCCTCCGCCCCTCCACACGACACCCTCTACTCCTGGGCCGGTACCCCTCGCACACCCACCCCCCTATAGTGGCCGATGCCAGCCGGCTCGATGCGAAGGAAGCGTGTGATATTAATATGACGCGATGGTGGATGTCCTCTCTCCTCCGGCACCTGTGGGCTCTAATGATTGCTGACGTGCGGCTTTTTTTGGCGGATCTGCCCCACCGCGTAACAGTGGAAACCCGCAACACGTTTCAGGCAAAAAAATGAAACAAATATGCATCCTGTCTCTTGACCAATTTGTCATTATTTTCCAAAAGTGGAGCCTCCTGCACCAGATTTGTGGAAGGCAGAGTTTGTTGATAGTTAAACGACATTGTACAATGGAGAGTAAATGCACCAAAAGGTAGCTCGATTTAAGTAAGAAGAGTGTACAAAGCTGCCTTTGTGCTTGGAGGGACAGTGGGTATGCTCCTGTTTTCCTCACACAGCACTGCCAGATAAGTGCAGGTTTAAGTGTAATGTTTATGCAACACAGTGGAAAGCCTGAAAAGTATATTTCGTAAGAGAAGTATCCAATCGTGATGACTGATGGCACAAGAAGGGATCACAGCAGGATTATAAACTTCTGCCCTGAATTAGGTTCTGGATCATAGCTGTAATAGAGTCATGGTTTGCCACAATGAGGTTAATAAAAATGCTGTATTTATGGTATACTGAACTAAATATAAGACGCTGACTAGTCCTAGTGTGTGAATATAGTCTATTGTTCTTTGTTAACACCTTATGGCCCAGTTTTTTTTGTACATGCTTTTGTAAACATAGCATTGCTTTTGGCAATTTGCTTTATTTATGTATACATCTAGATAATATACCATGATTCCTGACTCATTGTGTGTGACGTCAAAAATGTTTAACATTTACACTGATTATTCCACTTTGAGAGCTCTTACAACAACAATAGACAGACACTCATGCTTTCAGTGCAAAATTTATTATCCTGGATGTAATCTTGCTCCACTTTTCAGAGGGAAAATACATACAATTCATTTCACAATGAAAAAAAAAGCGCAATTGATTTTCTCTTGCCCATTTTCTTTCAAAATGTTTTGCTCTTTGAAAATTGCTGTTCCTTCAGAAAACAGACTTTGAGCAGGAGGCTCAGAAAGTGAACTAGTATAGTTCACCATATGGTGTAAACTCATTCTTTTTTGCTCCAAGATTATCATCTCTCTTTGCTAATTTTTTACATAGCCTCCAAAATTTTATTTTATATATTGTTTGCACTACAAAGAATTATGTTTTATATATATATATATATATATATATATATATATATATATATATATATATATATATATATACACACATATATATATAACATAATCCTTTGTAGTGCAAACAATATATAAAATATATATATATATACATGTATATATATATATATGAAAGCTGCAGTGGATAAAATAATTTGCATGGAAAGAATGAATTTCTGGAAAAGGATTAGGGTTAATGTATCTCGTACAAACATACATGATCAAAATGGAAGCAAATGGTGATAAACAGAATTTGTATTTCCAAAAAACCGTCTTGCACAAAGCATTCACACATAAAATATAAATACATGAAAATGTGAAACTATTTGTTTTTGTTTGAAGGCCACAGCACACAGCTGTGAAATCTTGTTGAAGATTACTGTTGTGCTTTCTATCAATTTCTTACCATGCATCTACCCTGCTGACAAGTATACCTTTATGTCATGTGTCATGGACTTGTAACTGAAAGGTTGCCAGTTTCATTCCCCAATGCGGTGCAGCTGCTGTAATCAAACATGTCATCATTCAAACAAACAACTTAGGCTTGTATTTTTCTTTGGAATTACTGCAGTCTATCTATCTATCTATCTATCTATCTATCTATAATATATTTAGATTCAAACAGGTGTTCTCCACTTTTATGTCATTTTCCCATGGCTATTACAGTCATTTAGCACCCAATCCTATCCAGAGCAACTCACATTAGTTTATACAGCTGGCTGTTAACTGAGGCAATTCTAGGTTAAGTACCTTTCCCAAGTGTAAAACAGCAGTGCCCCAGCAGGGAGTTTGATCCAGCAACCTTTTTAGGTTATGAGTCCTGCTTCTTACCACTACTGCTGCTACAACATCAGACTGCTGCCATAATACATAATGTTATTAGCAGGAGGTTACATTTCTGAAAACAGCATAGAAATAAAAAAAAAAAAATCACAGATAAACAAGATAAAAATTTGCAAAAAGTTGAATACTCATATTATATTAAACATTGTATGACTATATCATAAGACATGTACACATGTAAAGCAGAGTATAATTATTCAGTATGGTGATGCACACTGTGTGAAGGATTGGGAATGACATGGAGAACAGCAAGAAGCAAATCAGTGCCGTCAGACCAGTGTTTAATTACAGGGCGAGCGAGACAGCGCACACAAAGAATAAAACGCATAAATCTCCTTTAGTCTGCCCTCGTGGGCTTAATGAAACAACTAGGCAGCAAACTTCCAACTTCTTTGGAGCCCTCACGGTGCCTTTCTGCAAACTGTTCACTTGATTCTAGAAGTGCAAGCGCAGAGAGGGCTGTAGTGCTGCGAGGCGAATAGGGACACAGCATTGAAGTGTGTCAATCCACGCTTTTAAAAGACAAGACCCAAATATAGTTTGTCTGCACAGGAGCCTGGTCCTAAACCTCCCCCAAGATTCTGGTCTTATCAGTGGTACAGGTTATTTCCTACTTTTGTGCAAATTCGGAGTCTGAGCTACCGTCGTTATACAGTTGTATTATTTGTGTATCTGTTCCAAGCCTATAGACCTCCAATTACCCCAATTCCAATTTAATACACAAGTTGCATTATTGGACACAAATGCAGTAACATTATCAAGACAGATGTTGAAATCTTACAAATGTTTCTTGATGTCATATCTTGGGCTTTCCCATCAGTTTATTCGTCCGTGACTATAGATGTACTCTCAGATGTTTTAATCAGTTCTTTTAATTTGTTGTCATGCATGTCAGGAGATGCCTGCAGAAGATAATTCTGTCAATGGTGCTGATTGCCTGACTGTTGTTTATATGCATGTTCCAAAATTAGCACAATTTGGGATAGTCACTTTTTTAAGAGGAGTCAAAGTTTCCACTGGGATAAAATTTCATTGGCCACAACAGCCATGACATATAAGGCTAAAATTTATATAATTTTCATAGGTAAGCAATTTGTTTCATCAGCTAAATTGACATGCTCTACAATGAATATTTCAGGCAGGCTATGTATGGACATTACGATCATTGAATTTCACAATGGGTTCTGAGCAACAGCGTACAGCTCAGTACTGTTGTGAAATGCATAAAACTGTAATTCAGCAAAAAACAACTAAAACTAAGCTATTAATTTAGTTTAGCTTTTTAGCATACAATCAATGCTTGAATATTTACAAGGTTTTAAAAAGAAATGCATTTGGAATTATAAAATTAGGCCTACAGCATTTGTGCTCTTGTCCGTCTGATAGCAGTCACCTTAGCAAATGTTCCTTGCTATGCAATGTTGTATGTATTGAATCTATCATAAGCTCTTTGACATAGAGTCATGCAAGGCTGTTGTAAGGTGATAAAGTTCTCCATACTCTTGCACTGTTTTTGTAATCTGTTGGATCGCGTCGTGGACTATTCTCAATAATAATAATAAACATTAATTATATATTTAGTCTTTGATTTCTTTGATGTACTTAAGCTTTGAAGTGTCCCTTACGGCAAGTTCTGTTCTGTTACTGTAAATGGTTGCTGTGACATAATCAACCAAAGGTTGAGCTTGAATACAAGAAATCATTCAAGGTGCAGAGCAACCCCGATAGCATTCTCTGTAAATCACGTGTAGGGTTTTTGTCTATCTAAACAAAATGGGATGAAACATTTCCTTGAAGTTTATACAGTTTGTACTCTTTTCACTCAAAGATTTGATCTTATTTTCTTTCCTCCTCCCTGCAGGCAAAATAATTTTTACAGAAAACCTCAATTAGCCATATAGTGTATATATAGCCATATTATAGTGTAACTATTTAGGTGACTAGACCGATTGTTTTAACACTACTGATAATTAAGTGCCTAGAGCACACCTGTAAGGCAACGATTAAAATACAGGTTAAAATCCCTATGGGTCAAGTGGTCAAGAAAAACTGAAGGCCTTAACTATCATATTACACTCTGCAGAAATAAGCTTTGTAATGGTTGAAGTTGCTGAGGAAGTGATAGAACATACAAAATCACACAGCATAGAACTGCCTCATTTTCAGATTTCCATTCAGTATGCAGTACTGATACTGATACAGCATGCAGATTGAAATATGTGAAGTGCTTGAAGAATTAGAAATTCTCAGATGTTTTTATCTGTGAGTGTGCTGGTTAGTACAGATCTGCGGTGGGCCTAGTTTGAGTTTTACCGCAAGGTCTGACCTGAAGTGGAATCATTAATAGAACGGGAGCCTGTATCACCTACCACCATAAATGTATCGGCTGAAACCACCAAGGGTCCAAATTGTAGAAGGATTTCTTCCCCATTTGTATTGCAGATGAGTCAAATCACAAGTTGAGGTTGTGTATACACAATGACCCATCAATTAGTATCATCACAATAATAATCTGTGGTGGTGGTGGTGGTGGTGGGGGGGGGAGGGTCAATGAGAAGGAAAAGAACCCTACTACACTCTATGTTTATATTGTAGTTTGTGGATGGATTTTTTTGTTTAATCCCAGTTTCAGTTTCAAAGTGTTAAAAAGTATCAGGGTATGTTATGTGTCAGTCAAATTTGAATATGTTATTAAAAATAAAATGCAAATGTATTATTTTATTACCAGACCAACATATTTCCTTCGACCAACATAAGCTGTGGTCAATAGATGTATGCGCAAAAGACATTATTTTACAGGTGAGACATATCAACCTCATGAAGCGTACCGCACACATGGGTTTGGTCATTGAGTGTCCCAGCTAAAATCTGCATCTTTGTCATGCAGTCAGTTCCCTTATAATTACGTCACTTCACACTGTAAATGAACTGTGTTAATTAGCATTATTACAGATTGTCAGGAAACATCTTGGAGCATGCGCAGGAAGTTGCTATCTGTTCTAAACGTCCCGTGTCTGTTTGTTATTTGTTTACAAACTGATGCCTGCCCATTTTGATGAGGGAGAGGTGATCTCTTTAATCTTTATTTGCATGTGTAAACCGTCAGAAAATGTTTCTCAACTTCACTGATGGTGATGTTATCACAGTGGTGTATGATAGACACTGACATTGTCTTGGACTTTGCTACAGTCAATCCAGCAAATAGCAATCCTCAAAGCACAGACAATTGCTGATGGAGTGTCAAATTTGTCCTATTATCAACATGCATATATATATATATATATATATATATATATATATATATATATATATATATTCATTTCCTTTCTTCAATTGTGGGGATGAACAAATTTTATATGAAATGGAAAAATTCAGATGACTAGGCTACTCGAAGAGGAAAACCTCTTTTCCACAGTTATCATTATCTCTAACAGCATTTTCCAATGCTGTAGAATTCAATTCCACAGTGAACGATGGGAAATGAATCGCCTCAACTTAATCACCCCCTAACCATTGACAACTTAGATTCTTGATTAGGAGTCCAGGAAATTGATTATGATACTTCTGATGAAACCACAATCAACAACCTCTAATAATATTACCAAGTCATCTCTCCCCCCCAATGTACTGTTTGTTTCAGTTGGGTCCTTCATCTTGTTTTTGAAATGGATTTCTGGGTAATAAATCATTCCTCTCATCATTAAAATTTCCCTCACACCCACAATTGTTGTGACTGATGTAACTATTCCTTTCCCGTTAACCACAAATGAACCCCTGACAAAAAATGTAAATGAATAAATTACATAAATAAAAGTGGTATTTAATTAAAAACAAATCACATTTTGTGGCAGACAGGTGATGAAAACTCAGTGAAGCTCAGGATAATCTTGCCTGGCCTTTGAAGATTTGTTTATGGTTTAGATTTCCAAATTACTTTGTATGACTTAAAAGCACCCTTCTTTTCGTAATGTGGATATTTAATGTCTTTAAACATGCAAATGTAATGTTTAATGTTCATTTGGATTATTCTGGAGATTTAGTAAATGCAATGGGCCATGCCATGAGCATAAGTATGCACATTCATCCAAGGAACTAAAGCTCTGTAGTCATCTCTCAACTCACATTTGAATGAAGCCACAGTCCAAAGCAAATGTAAATATTTCTTATTTCAGCCTAAAGGCTGACAAAGATACTAACGAATAACAAAGCACAACACTCTAAAAATAATGAACAATTTAATTTTGGTTCTTCAATGGGGTGACAGTTTTCATCTTATACCATATTATTCATCTTATACTTTTTGTGTTACTGTGCCATGGGCCTTGCCAAAACAAGGGCGCAAATGATGATGTTATTCTGACACTCTTAGCATGCATTGCAAGCACCATCGAAACCCTTTTGTGAATGTGGAGACAGGCCTGTCAGTCATGCAGTCTGTGTTTGTTGGGAGATGTTTACACATGCCACACATTTGTGGGGGAGAGATCACCTTTTCCTCAGATGGACTCCTAAAGGCCCTGAGGTCCTGCCTGACAGATCACCAGACCATAGAGAGGTGTGAGCTCTCCACCCTTTGTTAGTGGAAAGCAGTTCCTTTTCACACCCCTGAAAACCAGGGAAACAATTCTCCCCTATTCACTTGTAGAACTGTGGCCAGAGAGAAGGAGCAGGAGGTGGCCTTGTGGGTCAGTTCTCTCCAAAGAGGGACAGCTGGTGCCTCTAAATTCTGCTATTAACAGCATGGCCAGTCCCCTCAGGTGTGCACAAAACTCCCAACCAGACCATGGAAAAACACAAGTTGCTTTGGGAGTGACCCTCATAAACTTTCCATTGGTGATCTCTGAAGAACTCGTGAGAAACACAAGGACACTGTAATTTGTCTTTTAATGTTTGTTATTGTTTAACACTTGGATTTTTAATAACTAATAATAAACCTTGTTAGGCTGTAATTCAGTGAGAATGAAATACGGGATATATACAGTATGCTACATGTCTTAGTATGCATAAAATGACATTATCATTACCTGCCACTTTACACAAAGATGACTGGTACTTCCAATCAAACAAATAAAATGGTTTAATGAATTTCAAGAACAGACTGCACATGATCTGTAAAATATATGAAAATTCAATGTGTGACTTTTTATGTATTTTAGTAGAAACCTTCTTTGCATAATGTGTTACAAACCTGCAAAAAACTGTTGCATAATTGATAGTACTGGTTTTCAGCAGGGGCAGAAATGATGTCTTGTATATGGTGATGTTAAAATGAGATTTCTAATGTCCTGAGAAATGCACGTTATTTCCAGGAAACCTAATTTCACTCAGTCCTTGTCCTGTATATGACCCCAAGTTCCTTTTAGAAACAGCCGGGAGAGAGGAGAAGAGAAAGGTGAACTTATTGAGTGAGGTATACTAAAGGGGTCAAGCCAATGCTTGAGAGAGGGTGAAAATCTGCCATCGAGAGGCTGAGAGGTCAGCCTAGGTCTTAATGAGAATGCTTGATGCTATCTTGTGCTGACAGCAGACGACATAGCTTTTTCTAGAAGTTTGTCATTGGTGGGCTATCAGCAAGAAAGATGCGAAAGAAGGCAGAGAGGCCATTTTCAAATTAACTGTCCTTAACATTTTTTCAGGATTAACAAGCTTAATCGTGACTAATTTCATGGCACTGCATTACTGTTATACACTTCCAGTATGTCCACTATGTCCAATATGTCAGAGCAAAACACATGAAATATACCTCACAATCACCAGAATATAGCTTTGGCAAAGAAACTATTCCTCATAATCAACAGTTGTTCTTTGCGAAACCAGCTGTCTACTAAAACAAACAGAATCCTCCATGTACATACCACAGATGAGTGAATCTCCACCCTCCTTTTCCAGCACTCAGGAGTGTGTGTTGTACTTTATGTTCAGAGAGCAGCTCTGTGAGGTCCACCCACTGCCAGTGGCCCAGTGCCCACCTTCTGTTGGGTCTTGTTTTGTGGGCCACGCAACCTCTCCCTTTCACCGGGCCCGTGCGGTATTGGCTCCATCTGTGTGGCCTGTTTCCACCGCCTCCTCTGCCTGGAAGACATGGCTGTCCCAAACGAGAGGAGGAGAAGCAGCCCCCCCCCTCCGCATGGCAGTCCAGAGCCAGGAGGGTGGACATCGTGAGGCTCTGCTCGACCCACTTTGAGGACACAATGTCCTTTCACAGAGGGCTGGTGTAACTCCTGCGTCCTTATTCCTCACCACTCAATACACCCCACAAATTGAAAAATACAGCACTGGGCACAGCTACCAATTGGTGTTTACATAACAATAGCACAAAGACAATGTGCCTCAGGGTGTGAACAATAGCTTGAGAACCTGCGCTAAGTAATTACATTTGAGAAGCAGCACTGTGTTCTCTCTCCCCCCTGAATTCAGGTATGCATCAGAGTAACTCCACTATATTGGTATAGTGAAGTGAAGGCAAGTGCAGGTGAACCCTGTTAATGTCTTTGTTTTTGGACACAAAATTATATATAAAATTATATATTACAAAAGGAGCTTTTGATGTCAACAACATAACTTAATTTAGAAACCACTGACACATTCTTTTCTTAAACCTGATATAAGGTGAATCAGTGTATTAAGCAAGAGGGTACTAACCAGGTTTAACTGTACTTAAACTATGAGAAATATTATTAGAACCATGTGTCACTACATTTTTTAAAAATTAGCTTTCATTTTCCAGTGCAGTCTGTATCTGATAAAAAAAAAAAAACTATTTTAAAAATACACCTATTAAAAAAGTTAGCTCCACAAGAAGAAATAAAAACAAGCATGCCCATATGATAAATCTGATGAGAAATTAAATAATCTAGCCTGATTCTTTCAAGAGCCTGAGCACCACTGACCCTTGACTACAAATATAACCTTACAAATAAATGACTCAAATTTCAATGTTGAGTTTTGCATGTGATCAATTCTGACTTTTGTGTGCGATGTCTGGGGGCTCAATGTGCAGGCATTGATGGGGTGTCCTTTCCAAACGTGCCATCACCAACTCCAAAAAGGACAGAAGCACCTCAAAGAGCTTGTTGCAACACACCCTCCCAGAGCACTTTCCTGGCCTCAACCCAAATGCAAAGAAAAAAAAAACAGCCCACAATCTGTGTTCCTGCTCCTGGGTGAATGGGGGAGGGAGGAGGGAAGGGTGTCAGAGAGATGAGGGAGGGGAAGGACCTGAGGGAACAAGGTATCTCCTCACCACACAAACTCTGTTAGCCTGCGTTGTCAGTCAGTTTTTGGGACAGGCGCAAGCCGCGGTACAGTATGGGAGCACGGCGCCTTTCGATAGCCCCTGACTGGATTACCACTCTCCGCAGAGCGTGAGGACAGGTTGAAAAGTTTCAGGGGTGAGCCATCTCTGGGGACTTATGGTAAGTTTTGCTTTTGTTATTTCAGCCCGTAGGAGCCACTTTACTCAGCTTGTCTCTGGCTCTCCACTTCCTAAAGAAGTTATCTAGCTTCATCACAGGTCCTTATTGTTGAATTACCATGGGAAACATAGTTTATGTTTAAGCATAAACACCTGCATGGTCAATTTCAATGGACCTGTTATTTTATTAAACCCAGTTTTGTGTTCTTTTACATTTAATGTTGATTCTATACTTTGTGACATTGCTCCCTGGCAAGATGATATTAAAAAAAAATCATAGATAGATAGATGCTCTTACCTTTCAGTGAACACTTTAACATTCCTGGCTATCGTTATTTCTCATAAATGGGATTAAAGCTAGAAATTATAGGCAGAAATGTTAAAATGTTTTATTGGTCACTTGGGATTTTTATTTGCTTATTTTACTTCGTAAATTAAGTATATTTTTTACATTTTACTATCTTTTGAAAATGCAGTTGAGAATTCAGACTTAGAGTTGTCTTGTAGTTTTTTAGAAGGGACTGACTTTTAGACTGCCAAAAAGGTCTGGATGATGTTTAGTGTGACAGCAGTTATCTAAGGCCACACAAACAAGTGCTGATCATTATTTTGTGAATGGTTCAGTTTGACATCTGTCTGTAAAATGTGCAGTCTGATCTATCGCACCATGATCTCAAAGTGTCATTTGGGTGTGCTTTGGTGCCATTTGATGGATGTGCTACCAGATAACCTTTGAAAGTCTGGCAATTCATTTTTACGATCATAACTTCCTATTTTGATTTATTGATGTTACCCTCACATTCTTGTCAGTCTGTACCTGCACCCATAAACGTTTCTGTGGTAAACAGAAATAAAGTAAAATTCTTTAAAGTTACTTTACTGAACTTATGTTGACCTGGAAGCAGAAAACTCATTGTAAACATCGCTGTGGGGTTTTTCTAGGCATATTACTTAGGCCTCCGTAAAACAGTATTTAGATCGTTAAGCCAGCATTAAGGATTTTGACTGTGCCATTCATTACTATGACCTGTCCTGGCAATTTGGGTAATTACCTCCCAGTGGCATTGGGTGTGGATAAAGTCAATTGCTTTAATCCACAGTTAGTTCGGCAGTTACTCTTGACAGATGAGTGACATGCAGTGCTATAAGGGCTAATTTTAAAGCACACTTGAATGTATTTAACCATCTCACAATCTTATTGTGTATTCTATATCACCGTGAAAGTATTAATAGGAGGTGCATGTCCTTCTACACTACATCCCCATTTATATTTGTGTAGCCTCATCTATTTATGTATAAACAGAGTCTCAGAGAGGTACAACATGCTACTGGTAACTGTACAAACATGGAGTGGTGGAAGTGTTTGGGTTTGAAAATAGTAGGGGGTAATACAATGAAACCATGGCCTTCTTCTGACAACCACACGACTGTCAGAGTAAAAACTGGAATTGTGACTCGTCTGCCCGAGTATCTGTACTGTACATTGTAAGTGTAATCGGATAGCGACTCTCTCTCTGTATTTGTCAAGATACACGACGTCTACACAGACAGGGGTATCATAATGCTATCAATGGCCTCAGGTGTTTCTTTCCCTCCCTCTTCACCTTTTCTGGTGTAGATCCCAAGGTGATCCAACATTTTTGGCCAAAAGAGTACTGTAAAAGATAGTGCCAAACCAAAATGCATCTCATACTTGAATCTTAAGTTTACCCACCATTTCCTCTAGCATGTAAAACATAATTAGATCAGTTGAAAACAACTATCTCTTTTGACATGTTCAAGTAAACAAGCTGCAAATTTCAGAAGGCAAATGAGGAACTGTTCAGTTATGACAGTTGATGCACAGGCAACGGTTTCTTATTTTACTTATACCATAGTCAGGAGACTTATGATAGATTTGTAATATTATTAATTAGAAAATCTGATTATGTAGATATTAATCATGCCATCCCAAACAAATGAGTGTTTTATAGGTGGTAGAAATGACTTCTGAAGCGTTTGGAAAATTAGATTAACTGTTCATAGCTGTTTATTACAGTATTACAATCTTAAGGCTAATGTGTAGAGTAAACAATCCTAATGTGTGTGAAAAGGCAAACCAGAAAATAGGTAAGTACTGATATGGTGAAACGGGGTGAGTTTAAATCCGCAAGCTGAAACACAGGTCCTCACAGCAGATCTGTTTGATCTCAAACCCCGGAGCAAATTCAATGGGGAGAGCAGGCATGCAGTGGCACAATTTGCATAGGTAATAAAAGGCTACAACCACCAATGTGGAATGCTGATTTGAGCGACAGCTTTCAGAGGGGGAAACTGGCATGCAGACCCAAAGAAGAATGTAATAAAAGAGGAAAATCAGCCATTTTCAGTCAAGAAAATCCGTACCATGCTGGGGCTTTCTCTCACACATACTGGGGATGTGCTTTTATCAGAGTGGTTATTTCAGATAATAATGGAAATTGTATTTCTTTATAACAAAAATCTCATTTTAGCTGTTATTGAGGAAAAGTACATACGCACACAAAAAATAAGAATGCTGAGCTCTCAAAATCCTGCCCGAATGGTGCCAAGTTTGCCAAATGCTTTGAGGATCAGGGGGGTGATGTTGAAACGCGATCTTAGAAGGTTGGTGCCTGGGCTGAACATGTGCATACAGGTCGGCGAAACTGCGGTTTGTAGAAGAGGGCTGGGACACACAGCAGCAGATCAGCCCACAGCTTACAGAGCTCACTGAGTCACTGTTTGCCTGGCCAACGATTTCACAATCATTATCCGACGCTTGGATCGCTGTCGTTTGATTTTCCCACTAGATTGGTAAGAAGAAGATCGCTCCAGAGGGGCCCTGTGCAGGCTGTGCAAGTCACAATGAAACAGAGCTTTTTAGGAAATGATTAAGAGGCACAATCAAAATAAATTGGTCATTTTGGTTCACAGTCTGTACTCATACTTATTACATTTACTTTCTTGTGTTGTGTGTGATACGTATTGGTATCAGGTCCCATTGTTTTTATGGCATTTACAAATGGGATTTATAAAGGGGCTACCATGACATTCTTGAGGGTTACTCCATGCTGTTATGGGGCTACCATAATCAGTAAAAGCAATAGTAGTAATAGTTGTAGGAGTGATAATACATTCTTGTATTTACCAGTATTAGCCTTATTAGGACCCCCAACCTCAGCACCAAATCAGCACACGTATCTGTCAACACCCATTGACTTTTGCAACCTAGGGTCTCAGCAGCCATTGTTAGGGGTCAAGTGAACATGCTCATTTCCTTGAAAATTCTGTTTCAATGGACGGATCCTTTTGGGCAGTCAACCCTCACTACTCTATGCAACATTGAAACACAGGAGCTAATGCAAGTGCTGCAGCCTTCAGGAATATCAAATTTGTCTAGAAAAAAAAAAAAGATATGAATATCAAATAATGGACTGAATCCAAAGCATTCACATAGCTGGTGACAAGTGCTGATGGTGTCCTATGAGGGATTCCAACACAAACAAGCATTCCTCAGAAATCTCCCTGGTTGATCTCATTCCTGATGCAGATGTGTACCAAATCTCCTCAATCAATGCTTAGGCACTGCTCTCATGCTCAGGCCCCACAGGTCTGTCTCCGTGACTCTCCTGGAGGGTTCTTCAGACCCAAATGCAGGTAGCAGGCATTCTAGCTAGAACAGGCTGTTGCCATCTATGTCCAAGCTTGTTGTATCTGTCACTTCTGGTTCATTAAGACAGAGGATTTTAAGTTATGCAATAGTTTTAGTGCCATTATGTGTTTCTTTTTTAGATGCTTGCCAATACATTGCCATTTTCTGATGTAGACATGTCCTGTCATGTGTTTCTTTTGGAAATCCCTCAATCTGTTATTCAAAAAAAAAATCTTTCTTTCCAAGATTCAGATTTATTTTTGAACAGGAGCAACAGTATCTAAGCATCGATGGTAGTCAAAAGACATCTGAATGGAACAGACTCAGATGGAACAAATTGTCATTCTGTCAGGGGTGCCCGCAAATAATCACACTAATTATTTTTTATCTCCAGTGAAGGCTTTGAAATAATAAACATCGCTCTGAGATTCCACATGAAAGAGAGACATAGTCATGTGAATGTGCACCACCTGCCTAATGCAGCTTTGAGCCCATGTTCAGACTTAAACAATGTATTAATTGCCTTTGTCAAGGCATGCTGGTACAGGAGGTAGAATGCCTGTCTGCAGGTTTTATAGTGTGCAAAGCCTGCATGAATGGTGTTCTATTGTGTGCTTTATGCACACAATGCAACATGCACAGAACAGCAACTTCAAGAAAAGGCTATGTGAGGTTCGGCAGTGCTTCTCTTAGGCAGACAATTGGTTTTTTTTTCATTTTCTTTCATTTTTCAACATTCGAGTCATCTGCAATTTAATATTGACTATATCAAAATATAATGTAGTTATGAATTACTTGATTTACACTTCTCTGAATAGTGTTTTTATATGCAGTAATTTATATGTAGGAAATTTTCCATAATAGGAAAGATTTCATCTGCAAATTTTATAGATGGATTTACTATAAAATATCTCATAATATCATATTTAAAATGTTCACGACATGTATGTTTTCTCTCATCTGCACAGAGCTGACGATCCATGAGGAGCCGCTAAACATGAGTGCCACAGAAGCAGGCCTGCTGCTTGCTCTCACGGCTGTCTTATTGCACATAGCGAGCTGTCATGGGAGCCTGGAAAAGGGCTTCTCTCCTCTGAGCTTCACCCACCATCTGTACAATGCCACGATTTATGAGAACTCTGCCCCAAGGACCTATGTGGACAGCCCAGTCAAAATGGGCGTCGTGGTTACAGATGTCTTCTGGAACATCAAATACAAATTAGTTGCTGGGGATGATGACAGTCTTTTCAAAACCGAGGAGGAAACTGTGGGAGATTTCTGTTTCCTACGGTTAAGAACTCGGAGCAGTAACTCTGCTCTACTGAACAGGGAAGTGAGAGATAGTTACACACTCACCATTGAGGCCACCGAAACCACCTATGACTACCAGGCCAGGACAAAGGTATTGATCCGAGTGCTTGACACCAATGACCTGAAACCACTGTTTTATCCAGCATCCTACAATGTTAACATCAAGGAGGACACTCCGCTGAAATCCAGTGTGGTTCGTGTCAGTGCCACAGATGCTGACATAGGTAGCAATGCTGACTTCTATTACACCTTCATTAGCAGAACACACCCCTTTGCAGTCGACCCCTTTACAGGGATGATTAGCCTCATTAAGAAGCTTGACCACAGTCGAGCGCAAAGGTACGACCTCACAGTTTTAGCTGAGGACAGGACCAAGAAGATCTCAGGGATACAAAAGTTTGGTAATGAGGCCAGGGTTGTGGTGAACATAGAGAAGGTCTCTGTTGAACCTCCATTAATCCAACAAGTCACAATAGTAACACCCAAAGAGGATGACAACAGACTATATGTAAATGTTGCTGTGGAAGCAAGGACGAAAGAGGTTGAATCATTAAGTGTTGTTGCTGGAGATCCAGCTGGGTATTTTGAAATTATTCCAGCCAATCTTGAAGGATATAACTTCCAGGTAGTTTCCACAAGAAGGATAGACTGGTCAAACTACCCATTTGGATTAAACTTCTCCCTTCAAGCAAAAGATAGGAGCAATCCCCCATTGCTTTCTTTGACAAAAGAGGTCCATGTTTCCCCTTTGAAACTTACCCCATTAAAATTTGAGAAAGAAGTCTACCATATTACATTAAGTGAGTTTGCCCCACCAAAGAGTCCAGTAGTCAGAGTAACAGTTAAACCAAGCAATGCTAATGTCACTTACCAAATCAAAAATAACCCAGATAGTTTGAAATTCAAGATTTACCCCAAGAGTGGCCTGGTTGTAACCACAGAAGGTGTGGACTTTGAAAAGAAGTCTCGTTATGAATTCAGCGTGACAGCAAATCACGGGGAGGTGCAGGCACGTGTCATCGTTGTCATAACTGATGAAAATGATAATGCCCCCACGTTTGCACAATCTTTGTACCAGGGTTCGGTCCAAGAGAACGTGCCAATAGGCACTAGCATTTTAACAGTCACTGCTACGGATAGGGACAGGGGTAAGAATGGCTTTGTGACCTATGCCATCGCCAATGCGGGGCCACTGCCTTTTGAGGTGGATCCCTTCACGGGAGTAATTTCAACTTCAGAGGAGCTGGATTATGAGCTGATGCAGAGGTGGTACCACCTCAGAGTCTGGGCTTCTGATAGTGGTAGACCCTTCAGCCGAGTGAGCGAATGTTCTGTGACGATTATCATGAACAATGTCAACGACAATGTACCATTGTTTGAGAGGGTTGGCTGCAATGCCACCATCCCTCAGGACTTTGCCGTTGGAGAGAGCATCGGTGCCATGTCTGCTGTAGACCTGGATGAATTACATCAAGTCAGATACGGGATTGAGTCTGGCAATGAGTACAACTTGTTTGAGATTGACCCAATGACAGGAGTCATCAGATTAGTTAAAAGCATTCCCAAATCTCTGTTCGTTGGAGAGATGCCTTCGTTTAACCTCAAAATAACAGCTACGGATGGGACACACAGTGCCGTCACGACCACTGTAAGCATTGTCGTCACCAACACTGGTACTGAGGCCAGCATGCATTGTCAAGAAACAGGGGTTTTCAAGAAGCTGACGGAAAGACTGATTGAGTCCATCAAGCTTGAGACAGCTGTTGAAGAAGAGGACACATATTCAGATATCCACATTATTAACAGGCACTCTCCAAAGTTTGAAACAGGTTTGCCAAGCTCCATTGACCTCAGGGAAGACTACCAACTGAATTTCACCATCTTACATTTTCGAGCTATGGATGCTGATACAGGTTTTAATGGCAAGCTTGTGTACTCTATCTCTAGTGGAAATGAAGATGGATGCTTCACCATCGATATGGACTCTGGAGATCTTAGGATTATTTATCCTTTAGATAGAGAGAAAAAAGCATTCTACATCCTGAACATTACCGTCTATGACTTAGGGACTCCACAGACATCTGCATGGAAGTTCTTGGCTGTGAATATTTTAGATGCCAATGACAATCCACCCATGTTTGATCAGTCCATGTATGTTCTGAGCATACCTGAGAACACAGAGGTGGATAAAAGCATCTTTGAATTCCATGCTATTGATAATGACTTGGATGATAATGGAATCGTTAAGTATTCTCTGCTAACATCAACCGAAGCATTCAAGATCAATGAGCAAACCGGAGTAGTGAAGGTAGCAGGGCGATTGGACAGAGAAACAAATCCAAGACATGACTTAAAAATTGAAGCAAGAGATCAAGCTAAAGTGGACTCTCCGTTATTATCAGTAACTGATCTGGTGGTGGTCTTAAAGGACATCAATGACAATCCTCCCAGGTTTGTGCCAAAAGTCTACAGGATTCAAGTGCCTGAAGATGTACCTGTAGGGACAGTGCTATTATGGGTTGAAAGCTTTGACTTAGATCTCGGGGCAGGAGGAGAGATCAGCTACAACCTGAAGAACAGTGAGAATGATGCTTTTTTCCTGGATACATCAACAGGTTGCCTGACTCTTGAGAAAGAGCTGGACTTTGAGAGGAAGTGGTTGTATAATCTCACGGTTCGGGCAGTGGACCATGGGCAGCCGCGTTCCCTGTCATCCTCCTGCTTCATAGAGGTCGAGGTTCTGGACGTAAATGAAAATCTGAACGCCCCAGCCTTTTCTTCATTTGTCTACAAGGCACCAGTCATGGAGGATGCAGTAGTAGGCACCTCGGTAGTCACTCTGACTGCAGTTGACAAGGACTTAGGGAAAGATGGAGTCGTGAGGTACCGTATCCATGATGGGACTGGCCTGGGCGTGTTCATCATTGATGAGGAAACAGGTAAACCTAAAAAACTCTATTGTAGCTGTTATTATAATATTAATTATTATTTTTACTTATTATTATACTGTGCCCTGAGTAGCAATACTAAGTTTACAATTAGGGTGAACATGTTACCATTGTTAGAATTCTAAAATAAGGGCTTATGAGTATTTGGCATTATAAAAATAATTTGGTTGTCTTTCTTTTTACTAAAGTCAAATGTTATTTGTTACATATTTTTGCAGGAGTTATTCGAACTGCAGACACCTTGGACCGAGAGACTGTTTCCCACTACTGGTTGACAGTTTATGCCACAGATTTGGGCACTCTACCCCTGGTGTCCTGGACGGAGGTGTTTATTGAAGTGATGGACATTAATGACAACCCTCCGGAGCTCTCCAAACCCATTTACTTTGGGTCGGTGCTCGAAAATTCTCCCAGGGACAAGTTTGTGTTAAAAGTGGAAGCCACAGATGTCGACCTCGCCTCTGAGGGCAAACTCACCTTCCAGATCCTAGACACACAGCGCACATATTTTGCCATCAACTCCAAGACAGGTAAATGAGTCCTTGCTCACAGCTCCTTACAAATGTTCACCTACACTGGCAGGTTATATTTTGTAGAGACTTTGTAGAAACTACTGGTGATGATGGTCTGTCCCTATGATCTCATATGTGTGATGACGTGTATTTTCTTTGTTTTGGGTTTAAACACCAGAATATTTTCGTACTTATTCATTTATCATGCATGCAAGCAATCCTTTGTCCCTATGTTTCACAGGGCAATAAATAGTTGACCTTTGAAATTTAAATGCTTTCATGTTACATGTCTAAACACAAAGTAGGTATTACTAGGGTGTGCCACGGAGTGTACAAGCTCGTAGCTGACATAAGTACTTTCTTTTTTCATGAATACAGCAAATCTACTGAAATTATATATTTTACAAAGGTGGGCTGGTGCTTGACACACGACCACCCAAACAGCAGGTCTGAACTCAAAATGTCCAGTCACCTTAGACTTTTTAAACACATAAGTCTGTGCATACTGAGCCCAATAGACGTGACCCAGCTTGGTCTTTGAAGTGCTCGCAAATTAGCACAGCATTAACCTGCGTCGCAAGCTTGTACTTGTTCATTCCCAACTTCTAAACTTTGGGCTGCTTGAGCAGCCCCACCCCAGGCCAACACTTAAGGACTGCAGAGAGGAAGGATTCCAGTAATGCTGAGAGGACACCATACAAAAGCTATGGGTTGCCAAAAATTTTCACAAAAATACCATTTGAATACAGTAAAAGGTCCTACACAATAGAGAGGGTATTTGTCTCTTTTCAGTCATAAACTAGACAAATACCCAATGGCAATGTCGTGGTTGTTAATTTGTTAGAGGACACTCTTAATACATTTAAGAACACCTCAAAAAGCTTTTGCTGCCGTATGTATTTCAAAACTTTCAGAACCCTTTGACATTTCTCACCTTTCTTGTTGCAGTAACAAGTAAATTTCATCATGGTTTGTGAAGCTAAGCTGAATTGTAATACGGGCATAGTTTATTACTGAAATAATAGCCACAGTAAAGTTAGCACCTTCATAGGTTTAATTGGATTAGAAATCACTGATGCAAAATGCTCCACAGTAGTGGGGCTGGGTGCGGGGGCATTACATAGGGCACCTTACAATACCCAGTTTCAGATGAAGTCTGTGGGTAACAGAATAAACCTTTCCCAGGAATCAACAACAAAAAATCATGAAAAACTACTAACAAAGCATAGCTGCAGAAAACAAGCCCTTCACCAGTCAAGCAACAATGGCCCAAGTCTCACTGACGTGTTAACTAAAATTTCTTCAGCGTGACAAAGCCTGGGTTGTTTCTCTTCATGTCAGGGCTTGAGAAGAATGAATCACTGAGACAGAAGGAAAGGAGTCTGGCTAAGCCCTTAGCATTGTAGTAAAGTGGGGACTGTGCAGAAACTGTCACAGAACACGAGTTTAATTCCATTTACATAATTGCTGAAACTTCAGCCTTAAATAAAGATGACTTTGCATTTTAATAAGAATACTACAGAAAAAGTCCCAGAAAGGAGAATGTGTGACTTGTTTAGTGAAGGTAAGCCACAGACACTAACAGAGGTTGCAGCTTCTTCAGATGGGAAAGGATATATTGTTTGCTGAAAGCCACAGGTGTAAATTACAACACCCACCTCTAGAAATAAAACAACTGTTAGCGGGTTACAAACAAGTGGCACAACCATCTTTCCCAGGCTGTGGCTAATGAGAAAAACACACTTACTAACGGGGGGCGCAGACAGAATCACCTGCTGGTATGGTAAAATCACCAGCAGGATTTGTTTTGAGTGTCGTAAAAGGCTAAATTACCCCATGGGATTGAGCTCCCCCTTTCTATTTCAGGCCTCCCTCCCACAAGTGTTTATTTCCATGATGGTAAACTAGCCTTTCACTTCCATATGCTTTGCCTCAGATGAAATGTTTGCAATATACAGTAGAGCAGATCTGCTCTTATATTTCCACATCAATAACTGAAGCTATCACCAAACCTGTTTTGCAAACAGATGTGTTTTTGGTGCAGTGTCTGGCTTTGATCCTGGAGTTAACACCTGTGTTGTGTGCTGGAAATCTTTTTTTTTTTTAAATAGCATTAACTGCTGAAAAGTGTAACAAAGGAGTTATAATCTCAACAGATAGTCTTTAGCAACCTGATGCTCCTCAGAACATCTAATGGACATTGAACCTCCTTAGCCAAAAATGTTCTAGTTAATTTAGTTTCTTTTCTTCTGCTAAGTGTTTTGGCTGTGAGGGTGTTTTGATTATTTAAGGTATACAGGTTTTGGAAAACAATAGTTTCCATAGAATACTCTTGTGTGGGAATAACAAGGTTCCCAGAGGTTCTAGTTCTTTCCATGAACTGTAAAGTAATATAAACACTGCAAAGAAAACAAGCTTGGTGAGAAGAGAGAGCGAGATGGACAGGTGTATTTCCTACACCAGAGAGTCACATCATTGTCCACCTCATTTACTTTCTGTTTTTGTTTACTTAGGTGCGATCACCACTCAGGCTGTCCTGGATCGTGAACAAAAAGCAGAACACATCATTGAGGTGAGGCCACATGCTATTTCTCTTTTTCTCAATGCAGCAAGAATACGTAGTTAAACCTCACAAAAAAACAGCATTTGTCTTGGAATTTCGTGAATGATTTAGAGATATGTATAAAGTACACATTGTATAAATTACTACATGTTGACCACCCGAGAATGTGAACATGAAAAGAATTACTTTTATGAGGATACGTGGCTTCTGACACTGACACCAGTAACGATGTGATAAAAATTTAAGCAAATCCTCAGCCTCTGTCTGTGCCACTGGTTTTTGCTAGGAGCAAGAGCCACTGTCTTTAGAACACCTGTTAGAAAGAGAGCGAGAATTTCCCTTGAATATTAGGTTACAGATTAAGCCTCGTTTTCACAGCGCTTTGAAGTTCTAGCAAAAGTCCTTAGACAACCCCTCAATCCATTCCTCTCTCTTGCATGTGTCAGTGCAGACCTTTAACAAAAGAATGTATTCTACTGTAGCTACTGCAGCCTTTGTGAAATAGATTTTTGTGGTTGGCTTTTGTGTATTTATTTATTTTTTTGCCATTTTACGTCTCCAGAAGAAAAGAACTGAAAGGTGTCTCGGTTCAAACTGATTTCTTGATCGAGCATGGCTCTGTCATCGTTCATCCCCAAATATTACAGAAATCTGAATTTCCTGCATATCAATACCTGGTTCATGTACACTGATAAGAAAAAAAGTCTAACTTTTTTTTTTGTTTTCCATTTTCATACTTTTTTTCATTTTTTTCTTATCATATGAATGCATGACTGACACAGCAGAGAGGTGACTGAGGGCCTTACATTTCCCAAGTAACTGTTTTGGCTGCTGTGAAATTCCATTCCCCCTCACAATGGGTTCAGCTGGAGAGCTGAAATGATCCACAGCCCCTTGACATCTGAGGTCAGGCCACCGTGGAGACAAACAGCCCCGACTGTTTCTGCCCCTCAGGTGATTGTGTCTGACAACGGCACCCCAGCGCTACGCTCCACTGCCACAGTGGTCATCCAGGTGCTGGATGAGAATGACAACAGCCCCCAGTTCAGCCACAAGTTCTTCCAGGTGAAGCTGCCGGAGCAACAGGGACTGGCTGAGCCGCGGGAAGTGTACAGGATGGTCATCCGGGACAACGACGAGGGCCCCAATGCTGAAGTCAGCTTCAGCCTGGAGGATGACCTGGAACAGAAGTTTGACATCCACCCCACGACTGGCGTGGTGTCCTCCAAAAGTGACTTTGGGCATGGAAACTACACCATCCTCACGGTACATGATCATGCTGTTTTACATTGCTCCTCTGTGCTGTCAAAATGCTACCCCTTTTTAGCTTCAGAGAGTTTACTGCAGTCATTTGAGTTCAGATGCTATCTCAAGGGTATAACGGTTGTGCAACGCTCCAGTCCTGGAACTACTCCATACCGTCGCGTGTTATGCATACTGACATTCCGGATAGGGGATATCAGGAGAGATCAAAGGTGTGTCAGTTCTCCAGTCTGCCACATCAATAACATTCCTATTTTAGCCCTAATTGAGACTCCATTATAGAACAAGACACAAAATAAAACAGCAGGTTAGAGAATTAATTCATTTCAGTTTAAATCCTCAATAGTTGCTGCAACTGACAATAGTTTTTCTTGAAACCAACCCTCCCTGTGCCTCACTCAGATTTCACTGATACAACCCAATGCTGCATTATATTTTCATGAATTGGAATTTATTATTATATATTTATTTCACTAAAAGACACCCTTACCTAAGGTGTCATACATAACATACATATACATTTGTATGTGGGCAGAACAAACCTTTTATTAAAGCATTTTATAAAATTGATTGTTGATTACAATTTAGTAGTGCAATACTTCTTCATACCATACCCTACCAGAAATACTGACCATTAGTATCCCAGCTAAAGCACCCCAGCCAACCTAGTCATCATGTTGTAATGCTGGAGGAGATCCTTCTGTTTAGCTCAAGGAGACCAGCTCCAGCTTTAAAATGCAGTACCATAAGCCACGGTGGTTTACCAATATAAATCTGTAATTTTTTCCTTGCATGTTTGGAGATTTCTAATTTCTTTTGAATGCAATGACGCTATAGTCTCCCAGATGCACAGAAACAAGTCCATTTTCTTAACCAGAATTAACAAAAAAATTAGGTATAAAAGCCATACTCCTCTATATATTAGTTGCACCAGCATATTTTAGCAAGCTATGAGACCATTTGTGGGTTCATTACAGAACTTCAACCAAAATTCATTAAATCTTTCTGATGCTTTTATCTCAGATTAAAGCGACAGACCACGGAAGCCCAGTAAGGATGTCCACAGCCCGTCTGGACATTGAATGGCTTCCCAAGCCGATGCCCACCTCTGAGATACTGGCCTTTGATGAGCCACACTTTACCTTCGCCGTCATGGAGACGGATCCTGCCACTCATATGGTGGGGATCATCAGCACAGAAATCACCCCAAACCTGCTCTGGTTTGACATCATAGGTGAGAGAGGCAAATCACTGTATTTCTGGTCTGAGGTCCAGTAATTCCAAGGTAAATACATTAATAGTCTTTAACTCACACGTGATATATTTCTGATCCCACTTCAGAGAAATCACACATTGAATAATGTTTTTTTTTGTTGTTAATATTTTTAAAGATGTGTAATATTTTTCAGATATCACATGAAATAAATGTGCAGGATTTTCATAAACTGTTTTTCCCCATAAGGAAAAGCAGCAGTGAGAAACCATGAATTTGAAAACAAAACAAAAAAAGATTAAACTGTTTGTTCATATAGTCTTAAATGCAAGACATATTTGCCCTTAGGAAATGTGGTAAAATTGCTGTAGCACTGTATTAAGAATTTATGATAAACTGGGTGCTATTATTCTCAGTTATTTATTTAACGAGAGTGCTAATACAGGTAAAATGTCATTTTTAGTGTGTACATATTATATGTGGTATGCCTCACCAACACGTAACATTGTGAATGCCATACCTGTCATAACAATAACTACGTGGATCAGTGTTTTAATCCACTTCCAATCCAAGAGCAGACAGTTCATAGTTTTTCATTCCACTTCATTTTATGGCCATGCCTCAGCCGATTGCTGCGGTCAAGGAATTCTCATTAATCTGCTCTGTGTTATGGCCTTGTTTAAGTGGGCAGGGCAGGCTCTTAGATTAATACCCCCAGATAACATCTCAGCTTGGGGGTGTTGCCTTGGCCAGAGGATAGTATCAACAGGCTGCCTGTGATGACAGGCCAGTTCTCTGTGAGAGATCTCAGCAGTGACAAGAGCACCTTCAGTTTGCCAGTGCTGGTGTCTTTGTTAACCTCTCCAAAAGATCATCTGGTGCTTGATGGCCAAAACGGATGTTGTCCCCAAACCAATGCTCAGTTAGAAGTTCCAGCTACACATATCCATGGCCCCAGTTCTGTGAACATAACATAAACAGCCCTGCAATGAAAATTAGCTACTCAAAAAGTGGGAGGTAAGGACACAGTAGTTTTTTGCAGATCCTGATATGAACTAAGGGATGTTTTGTCTGTGTCATTAGACCAATCACTGCCTTTAAAAAAAAAAAAAAAAACATAAAATAAATTAATTAATCATGATAGTATATGATAATAATGGTGGTAGTTCTTTAGTAAACCTAATAATTATACCCCTCGAATGGAATAAAATTGGGTGTCTAGTGCATAATCCTATCATTTTGCCCAGATCCTTCTATTGGGATTATATTAGTAAAAATGTAGTCCAAAGTTTACAAAAATCTGCAGAATTATCACTGCACTGCTAAATAATTTCCCCACTTCTGCAGTTGCATGAAAGAGAGCATTTTACTATTACTCTCTGCTGCTTCTTTGACCTTCTTTTGAGTTCTTTGAGCAGTAATTTTCTGGCCTACCATCTGGAAAACCTCAGTTCTTCATTACTACAAATGAAACTGAGAAGTCTTCAAAATAGCATTTTCTGCTCCCTCCTCTCTTGAAAGTTTTCATCTTCATATTTTATCTGGGCATTAGACACAGTTGGTGTACATGTGCGTGTTTTTATACTTCAGTCGAAAAGAAATGCTAATTCTAAAATTAAATATACAAACAAATGAATCTTCTGGAGATGGGAGAAGTGGAAGTCCCAGTTTGACACTGTCATTCTGGTGAGATGAAAGAAAAGCTTCTTTAAAAATCAAGCCACCGAGCCATCAAGAGGTAGATTTCTTCATAAACACCATCTGGGAAAACAAGCATGACTTCACCCCTACTGGTGGAGACGTCTGTTCTGAGTGCTGCACTGCCAAATGTTTCCCCTTAAACAATTGTGTCTCCACACGGCGCGCTTCCTCACCGAGAGACCCTTTCCGTGTGACCTTGTTCCGCTCACCAGCAGACGTGAGGCTGCTGACGAAAGCGGATGCCTCGTTGGGTTTGCATGAGCAGCTGATTAGGCCTTAAGGTTTTAATTTCGCAAAGGCAAGGTAGATAATGAGTCGTCAGGAAAAAAAAAACTTTGGGTGTCTGCAAGAACTCTGATGACGTAACCCAGTGAGGGGCAGGGTTTCTCGCAGAGTCGGGTTGCATCACAATGGGGTGTTGGTGCAGATAACATCATTTTGGAGTCTCCAGCAATCAACGAGTTGTTGAGGTACATCACCACTCACGCATTCAGCCACATCCTGCAGGTTAGGACTGATGGGGGACTTGAGGTGACTATTCAAACTATTTCAGGAACCGTGGAAAAATGCAGTCTGTTGCATAGTCCATATTAGTGGGGCAGGGGGTGGGGAGTATTTAGGTGGCCTAAGTTTTAACATCCATTGGGACCCTGCAGGTGGCGATGACGAGCGGGACTTTGATATTGAAAAGAATACTGGGAGCATCGTGATTGCTAGGAGGTTGGACGCAGGGAAGAAATCCAACTACAACCTAACTGTGAGGGTCACGGATGGGTCCCAGGCCGTAACCACACAGGTGAGCGTGCAGACACATGCATAAACCCTGTCTCTGAGGATTGTTATTACATAAAGTCCAAGACAAGCATCTCCAATTTTCTGTCATTATCGGTGAGAAAGAACAAGCTAAGAAGGCATCCATCATGCTGTGGCTGTGATCCTGCTCTCCTTTGGATTACAGCATTACACTTTCACAATATACTTTTTTCATGGTTGATCTCAAGTTTCTCTAGCATTATGAAAGTATGTTAGGAGTGCAAATCAGGCTGTCTTACACAACTTCAAAGTGCTGGGCAGGTTTTTTAAGAACTGTTCCTCTTTACAACATTATTCATGGCAAGTTAAAAAGCAAGGGACTACACTAAGCACTGGCATGTTTGCAATTGATCTCTTAGGCTTACATACGTGTGCTGGACATGAATGAACACCGGCCCGTGTTCCTGAAGAGCCAGTATGAGGTGAGGGTACCGGAGGACACAGCGCCCTGGAAAGAGATCCTGCAGATCAGCGCCAGTGATGAGGACAGCAACAGCAGGCTGCTCTATACTATCCACAGCAGCACCCATCCAGACAGCATGAATTGCTTCCAGCTGGACCCCAACAGCGGAGTCCTTGTCATGAGAGAGGAGCTGGACTTCGAGATGCTGCCCGTGCACACCCTCATTTTGATGGTACGATGCTCACTTCTCATTGTTGTTACAGCATTCAGGGTCAATTTGGCAGATAAAATGGCCATGAATGTGTGACACAGACAGTACATGTCCATGAGAGAGTTACATACAACTGTGTATGGGGATGTTGTTAACACACACAAATACTCAGTATGAGTCAGATTGAATAGGTTGAGATTGGTGATCATGGTCTTTACCATGTGACATATAAAAGCATACATCCAGTGTAA
This sequence comes from Megalops cyprinoides, assembly GCF_013368585.1. Taxonomy (NCBI): domain Eukaryota; kingdom Metazoa; phylum Chordata; class Actinopteri; order Elopiformes; family Megalopidae; genus Megalops; species Megalops cyprinoides. Next base: position 20,270,693 of record NC_050598.1, on the reverse strand, counting down.
AAGCAATGCTTGCCTTTGAATAGCAAATTAAACCAAGAGCTCATTTCATGCACAACATTGGGCTTTGCAGGCATACTAATTTACAATAAATTTTCTGTGCAAAATGAAAATGAAAACATTTACCCTAACAGTCCATTTCCCCTTTTTGATGTCCCAGGTTCGGGATCACGAGATACCCATGAAAAGGAACTTTGTGAAGGCTGTTATCTATGTGGAGGACTGCAATGACCATTCTCCTGTGTTCATGAGCTCACGCTATGAGGGCAGTGTTCTGAACCTGGCAGCCACTGGCACAGAGGTGCTGCGAGTTAAGGCCTTGGATAAGGACAAGGGCAGCAACGCCGAAATCGTCTATTCATTCCATTCAGGTACAGATTCACTGTTGTCATTTACATTTACATTACATTTGCATTTATTTATTTGACAGACTATTTTATCCAAAGCAACCTACAAGTGAGGTACAATACAACACAAGCGAAAAACCATACAGAGTTAACAATAAGTACTGCATGACAAAGTTCCAAAGGTTGGCCAGGCGAGGTACGAACTAGCAGGCAAAGCTAGCAAGTGCGTTACGCCATTGCAACCAAGCCATTACAACCAAATCTTCACATTTGTTGTCAGTGTTTGCTGCCACAGTGATGTGTGCTGTTCTATTCCCAGGTTTGTAACTGACAATAAAAGGGTGTGTCAACAACAGAAACTGGCATAAAATAGTTAAAGCTTCCCTAGCATGCTGTGTCAAGTGTGCATTACATAAGTTTAGATAGTCTTTCCATACATTTTCCCTGGAAACCAGATCAAGGGCACACACAGACATACTGTAGGTGGTCACATTATGAAATGACCTGCACAAAGTCAAGAGAGAGTGTTGCCTTTGCAAAGAATGTCTTGCATTGTGAAAATGCATTGCTTTTCTGTTTTTTTTTTCCTAGGGAACATTGATGGTGCATTCAGTATTGACCGTCAGACAGGAAGTATAAAGGTGGCGAAGCCTTTAGATAACCTACCACAGGAACAATACCACCTCACTGTAAAGGCTGCAGATCAGGGCTTCCCCCAGCGCAGTGATCTTAGCTCTGTCACCATCCGTGTTAAACTCTCAGAAAAAACGCCACCCAAGTTCACTTCAGATGAATACTTCACTGAAGTCAGTGAATCTAGCCCCTTGGGTTCCCCGTTTATCACTGTTACTGCCTCCAGTCCTTCTGCTGTGCACTACAAGATCAAAGATGGGGACCCCAATGGAACGTTCCATATCAACTACTACTCCGGAGTACTTTCCCTTCAAAAACCTCTCAATTTTGAGGAGCGCTTCACCTACCAGCTTAAAATAAGAGCCTCCAGCCTGGCAGGAAGCTTCTCAGATGCTATGGTTTATGTCTATGTGATCGATGAGAATGACAACCCACCAGTTTTTCTTCAGGATGAGTTTGTTGGGCAGATCAGTGAGTCTGCGCATGTAAACAGCATGGTGATGGGAGAGAAAAACACCCCTCTGGTGATCCGGGCTACTGACGCAGACAAGGATGTCAATGCCCTGCTAGTCTTTCAAATCCTCGAACCTGAGGTGCAGAAAACCTTCAGAATTGATCCCAGTATGGGTACCCTCTCGATAATATCTCCTGTTGACTTTGAATTGACTCCAGAATTCCATTTTAGCGTTCAAGTTCAGGACTCTGGGGAACCGTCGTTATGTGCGGCCAAACCAGCAAAAGTGACCATTCGAGTCCTAGATTTCAACGACTGCCCACCCGTTTTTACCTCACCAGTGTATGAAACATCGATCACGCTTCCCGCTTTTCATGGCATGGAGGCCATCCAAGTGACAGCAAATGATGCAGATTCAGATGTGTCCTACAGCATTTATGACGGTAACATTAACAATGCTTTCAGTATCCATCCCACTACAGGCATTATCTCTCTGGACAATGTTTCCAACTTCAAACAACATTACCAGCTCTTTGTCAAAGCCTCTGATGGCTTATACAAAGATACAGCCATGGTTAAAATAAATGTCACCAACATCACAATGACTAATCTTAGATTTGAGCAGAAATATTATGCAACCACTGTGATGGAGAACACAACCTTTATTAAAACCTTAGCAGTTGTAAGAGCTTCTGGGAGCTATTTGAATGAGCCTTTAATATACACAGTTCAAAACCCAGAGGGGTTGTTTTCAGTGATCCAGACTTCTGGGGTTCTGGAAACCACTGGAGTTCCTTTTGACAGGGAGGAACAAGATGAGTATGATGTGGCAGTACAAGTGAGGGACCTGCGGAGTCCTCCTCGCGTAGCTGTCACCCACGTGAAGGTGTATGTAGACGACGCCAACGACAACGCACCTGAGTTTCTGAACTTGCCTCACTCCATCATGATCTCTGACGATGCTGAGCCAGGGGATGTGCTCTATCAAGTAACAGCAACTGATAAGGACCTTGGGGAAAATGGATCCATCATGTATGAACTTGAAGAAGACTTTGACCTCTTCAGGATAGATCCTTATCTTGGGGATGTGTCACTTCAAAGACCCCTTGACTTTGAATCAATGAATAAGTATGTACTCACTGTGCTAGCTGGGGATGAGGGAGAGCCGAGCTTGACATCTGTAGCAGATTTGCAGATCCAAATCAGAAATCGGTCCAATCCCATATTTCAGAGCTTGCACTACCCTTTGAGGATTCCCGAGAATATTTCACCTTTCACAACCATCCTGCATGTACAAGCCAGGAATCCTGAGGGCTATCGCCTGATCTACAATCTTGTTGAAGAAAATGCCTCAAGAACATTTCACATTGACTTTAAAACTGGTGTCTTAAGTGTCACAGATCGTTTGGATTTTGAGACTCAATCCAAGCATGTTCTGACAGTTAGGGCCACTGATTCTGTGACAGGAGCATTCTCAGATGCTACGGTTGATATAGAAGTTGAGGATATTAATGACAATGCCCCAGTATTTGAACAGCTGACTTACACTGCACAGGTATTAGAGGGATCACCCATTGGCACTTCTGTTATACAGATTTCTGCCACAGACAAAGACTCTGGAAGAAACAAAGCAATAACCTACCAAATAATGGGGACTGGGAAAAATGAAACAGACTTCTTTGACATCGATCCACTCAGTGGCCTTCTAGTAATAACCCAAGTACTGGACTATGAAGCTATTCAGCAATTCCATTTGAAAATCAAAGCTATAGATAATGGGGTGCCCCCTATGAGCAGTGAGGCCTTCATCACTGTAAATGTCACTGATATCAATGATAACCCTCCAAGCTTCAATGAGGATCAGTACCATGCTACACTTAATGAAATGGCTACGTGTGGCCACATAGTTATCAAAATCCAAGCATCGGATCCTGACAGTGAGGATCTCAACAATTTAGAATACACAATACTATCTGGTAATGAAGACAGACATTTTACCATTAACAGATCATCAGGCTTAATTTCATTTTCCAATGTTTGCAAGAAAAGCCTGGATCCTTTTTATAACCTCACAGTAGCTGTTTCAGATGGTATTTTTCAAAAGACAGCGCCAGTTAACATTGACATGATGAACAGTAACAAACACAGTCCCTACTTTGACAAAAATATCTATGAAGCTGAGCTGGCAGAGAACGCTGAGGCTGGAACCCGTGTGATCAGACTGGCTGCAATAGACCCTGACGATGGTCCATATGGCAGCGTGGACTACACGATCATCAACAAGCTTGCAGATGAAAAATTCACCATAGACAACAAGGGACAAATAGTAACATCTCAGCCCCTGGACAGGGAAAACCCAACCCAGAGAGTGATTGCCATTAAGGTTATGGCAAAAGATGGTGGAGGCAGGGTTGCATTTTGCACCGTGAAGATAATCCTCACTGACGAGAACGACAATGCCCCTCAGTTCAAGGCTTCCGAGTACCAAGTCTCTATTCAGTCCAACGTTAACAAAGGCTCCCCCGTCATCCAGATAATGGCGTATGATGCGGACGATGGCAAGAACGCGGATGTCACCTACACTGTTGATGAGGCGGAGGAGGTGACAGAGGAGGTCATTGAGATCAATCCCTTCACCGGTGTCATCAGTGTCAAGGAGAGCCTTGTTGGCCTTGAGAACAAAATCTTCAATTTCAAAGTGGAGGCTCGAGATGGGGGCATCCCATTTTATAACTCCACTGTGCCTGTGCAAGTCAAGGTGGTGCCACCAGAAGTGCCCCTGCCAAGGTTTTCAGAGCCTCTGTACACCTTCTCTGCCTCAGAGGACCTTCCTTTGGGAGCGGAGGTAGGAATAGTCAAGGCTGATGCGGATATGCCAATCATATACAGCTTAGTAGATGGCAATACAGTGGAGAGCAACAAGGAGCGGGCGTTTGCTGTGGACAAAGATACTGGGGCTCTGTTTGTCCAGAAGAGCATAGACCACGAGAAGACAAAGTGGTATCAGATTGATGTCATGGCCCACTGCAACCACAATGGAACTGATGTGGCCTCGCTTGTGTCTGTCAGCATCCAAGTCCAAGATGTGAATGACAACCATCCCGTGTTCGAGGCTAACCCTTATCAGGCATTCCTGGCTGAAAACATGCCGCCGGGGACCACCGTCATCCAGGTGACAGCAAACGACCCGGATACAGAAACCAACGGGAAGGTGACTTACAGGGTGGAGCCAGAGCCGGATGATGTCAGCGAGGTATTTGCCATTGACAGTGAGAGCGGCTGGATCACCACCTTGAAGGAGACGGATTGTGAGGCCACCAGGCTCTACCGGTTCTATGTGGTGGCCACTGACAATGGAGGAAAAGTCAAGCTGTCTTCTTCGGTTTTGGTGGAGGTGACAGTGACAGATGAGAATGACAACCCTCCACAGTTCACAGAAGAGGCTTACCAGGGTTCTGTCATTGAGAACAGCGGGTCTGGAGAGGCCATTGTCACTGTGAGCATCACTGATGCTGACATATCAGGAGAGAACAGGAAAGTCACCTGTTACATAACAGGTGAGCATTATTAAAACTAATCCAAACCCCACTGGGGGAGGAAGCAATTACAGTGTTATTGCATTTCATTTGAGGTAACCTGAAATATAATCACATTTCTGTCACTCTGAAAGAGAAAGTTAGATTACATTATTTTTTCTGCGTTCCAGCAATCATTTGATATGAATTGAATGTGTTCCTAATTTAAAACAAATGCTAGGCTACTTTTTCCCAATATCAGTCCAACAAACCGATAATATTGCTCTACAAAATTAAAAATTCAGACTGAAGTTTTTAGACTGAAGTCTTTAGTGTATTTATTTATTTATTTATTTATTGTTCCTGAGCTAATCTCTAGTTTCTTCTTAACATGCTTATATACAGTTTAGGAAAATGGTGAGCTGAAAGATTTTATTGACTTAGTCATCCAAGCGGCTTGATGTAACTACGTTATTTGACATATTGCATAGATGGAGACCCACTGGACCAATTCTCCATTGTGCAAGTGGGAGAGGAGTGGAAGGTGACCCTGAAGAGCCCTCTAGACAGAGAAGCTAAGGAGAAATACAGCCTAAAGATAATTGCCACCGATGGAAGATTTCAGGCCTCTGCCACAGTGGATGTTCATGTTCTTGACATTAATGATAACAGTCCTTTGTGTGAACAGGTAAAGAAGACACACAGCCCCATTAGAGTCCTCACCCTGTGCACTACGTTATCTCTGGGTCTGAGCAGAGCACATTACCAGGCAACTTCATTTGTACCCTTTGATTAAACTGAGGGGAAAATGAACCACAATCATGCATATATTTTCACACTGTCATCTACTTGACCATTCATAGTTTTTGAGATGGGATTATGTTGAATTATGGAACAAGGTCTATAGCAAAGGTGTAAATAATTATTACAATAACAGTGAAGGAACTACATTGTATTACATTACATTGTAGAATTGTAGTAATGGGCATACATTGGTATATGACAAATATTGAGAATTCATATGTATATTTGTTTTTTTTTTTCACTCCAGCTGCTCTACACAGAGGTCATCATGGAGAATTCTCCATCTGGATTGTTCATTTTGAAAGTTTCTGCTACAGACCCTGACATCGGCACTAATGGCCAGATAGCATTCACTCTTCATGGTCCCAACGCAGACAAGTTCCATCTTGACCCACAGACAGGTAACACTCAACTTTCTTCTGGGAGGAGTGTGTGGAGATAAGTGCCGTCCATTATTTGTTTTTAGGAGGAGATAGCATCTCCCTACCTTGGGAACACATCAGAAAAGAATGGGTGCTTTCTGTTGAAAAGACCTTTACTCTCTGCTTTGCACGTTTTCACATTTTTTTCATAGATTCCCATTCTCATCAGTCGTCGATAGTATTGTTTTTCGTGTCTGACTCATCCATCACGGTTTATTATTGTTTATCATATCTGATACTAACATCTTATCTCTATAGCATATCATATTACTTAAATTGTGGAGAGCTTGGTTTTTGGTTCTTGTGAACTTTAACTTAGGAGGTTACTGGTGTGGTGTGTAAATTGTTCACAGAACCTTTCCTACATTCCCTTTTATCACAGTTATGAATAACTTTCCTTCATATTCCTGCATGTTGATATCCTGCTTCCTGAAGGCTCTCAGCTCTTCCCAAACAACTGGTTACACAACCAGTGATCTTTTGACTTGTTCAGACTTAGAACCCCTGCAGAAATATACATGACTGAGAGTAAAAATATTTAATTTTATAATAAGAGGTAACCTTTGTGTGTGTGTGTGTGTGTGTGTGTGTGTCGCAGGCGAGCTTTTCACCCTGGGTGTGTTAGACCGTGAACAGGATGCCGAGTATGACCTGGTGGCCAAGGCCTCCGATGGTGGAGGCCGCTCTTGCCAGGCAGACATTCTGCTGATGATCCAGGACATGAACGACAACCCACCCAGATTCTCCACCAGCCATTATGAAGTGACTGTTTTCGACAACACCACCGTGAGGACCCCTATCGCTGTAATTTATGCCAAAGATCCAGATACCGGTACGTCCCCTCCACAGGTGCTTCTCTGCAGTCAGCATAAAGTATGATTAACAGCATCAAAACTAAACAGAACTTAGTGGAAGAGTAAAAGAAAATACACCATCATATCTTCATGGATTTGCATGCCCCAATCTGTCAAACTAATGCACCTATGAAGTCAGCACTAACTAACAAAAGAGTTGTGACTAGACCTAATCAACTAAAGGCTGCTATCATTGAAAAGCGTACAATCCCAGTTGTCTGTCAGCTCAGATACGTGCTTTTAACAGGTGGTAATGCGTAGGTGTCCTGTATTTGATCTTGGATATAGAGGAGGGAGGCATCATTAGGGAGGAACACAGCCGCTCCTAAATATGTGCTGGAACATGTTTCCACTAACCTCTTCTCCCTCACCTGTTTGTTTTCCTCACAGTCTGCAGATTTCTTAGGTTTCTTCACTGTTTAAAGTGACTCCATCAGCATTTGTCTGCATTTTCCCTCTGACATTATACCAACATGGATAGGGTATCTCTATATTAATACACATTAGACATAAATTAGCTAAATGCATATGAGGTTATACGTGAATAGTATCGCTTAATCATACATAATATCATAAAAACATTGTATTTTTAATGTTAAGTATTGAAAATCCACTACCACTTTAGATTACCATTGATTAAAACATAAGAATAATCCAGAAATTGTAAACACATTATTGTCACAGACAATAATAATCCCTAACCTAGAACTCATTCAGGTAGTTAGCCAATCTTGGTTTAAGATTATTTGTTTTATAATTTATGTAAATGGTGATGTTCTCAACTAAAATTAATTTACTCAATTATAAAAATCCAATGAATTCAAACACAGAGTTAAGGAAAAATGTTTTGCAACGACATTAAGGGGACTAACAGGCAACACTCTTCCCCTACAGGCATAAACTCAGAGGTGGTTTATTCACTACTGGGCTCCGACAGCAGCTATTTCTCCCTGGACGAGTTCTCAGGTATCCTGCGTTTGGAGAGGTCCCTGACTGATGCACCCCAGTCCAGTTTTGAGCTGAAGGTCCAAGCCACTGACCGAGGGCTCCCTCGCCACCTGTACTCTATTGCCACGGTGGCCGTGACTGTGGTGGACCTCAGCGACTACCAGCCAGTCTTCCTGAGCACTGAATACACCGCCCAGATCCCAGAATCCACCCCTGTTGGGGCAGAGATCTTGAGTGTCTCTGCCCTCGCAAAAGATGTGGCTGACAATGCGCCAGTTGTGTATGCAATCATCTCTGGCAATGAGCATGGGAAGTTTGAAATCGATTCAAAAACTGGTAAGGTTCAAAATCAAGTTCAAGAATCATTTGTTTGTTTGAATTTAATACCTGCTGTGCATAAATACATGTAGATAACATTTCGTGTCCCAACATATTTGTGAATAGCTTTACAATGCTGACACAGATGCCTCTGATGTATGTGATACACATTTGTTAAAGTAAAAAAAAACTGAGAGGGTTGAGAAGTTGATCCAAGCATCGGAGGTGAGAAGGCACTGCTGCGTAATTTTTGATTGTTTATACTATTTTCAAAAAATAAAAACAGGTTTTCAGCTTTAAAACTGATCACATCATGTGAATAACCATGAAGACAGTCAATACATGGCCCACTGCTTTTTATGTCTGTGTACAACAGTAGTTCATTTGGGAGAATCTGTTGTTCTGCATTTCAAGGAAGTGGTGACCAATAAGACGTTTCTATGACTCTCTTGACTTCCCTTTGCTATGACTCTGACACTCCCTCTGTAGGATATGAGCTGTGTTCAACTGCTTGTACCAACATGCCCACATACAATTACTCACCCTCATTTTGTGCGCTTTTCAGCACAGTCTTCCAGAGAATTCCCCTCCCTTTCGCCCAGCATGAGGCTGACGGTGGATTGAGGCATCTTCATTATTATCTGGCAGACAATTCACTTCTCTATGGTTTTATTCAGGGAGCTATTAGGGGCTTGTGGTGGAAATCGAGTGGTGATATCTCAGCTCACTTGCAATCAGCCTGCCACACACTGAGTTCCACACATGTATGTCGAAAGGCGCCATTTTAATATATGTAGTTTGGAGTTGTCCTTCATTTACAATATTACTCAGGAAACGAGTTCTTATGCTTTTCGTGATCTATTGTCCTTCTTTATATCAAATGGACAGCATAATCAACAGTGAAAGTGTTGATCTGGATGAGTGAAGGGACAGTTTTGTTTATCCTTGAGGTTTATTTTTTGGCCTCAACACTGGATGCATTCCCTGGGTTGTCATTTTGCCAGTTATTTCAGTATAACAAGTTTGTATACTTTTCTTACCAGCGGAATCAACAAGGAGGTGGTAGCAGACATAATTTATTTCATGACATTAATTTCAATCTCATACTAGTAATCAAATAACAACAGAACCAAGCAGAGCTGGGTCTCCCAGTAGATGTCACAGTTTTACATCTTATCCATGTACATGGAAGGAGCTGATAACTGTTTCTAGGTGTCCGTAATGGATATTGAGATGCTACATGTTTTCTTTGAGTGTGAGACAGTGTTATTCCACTTACGTGGTGAGCGTGATTCAGTGACATTGGAGGTGAGGAACTGCAATCCTTCAGCTTGCAGCTTCCTGTAACAGTGTCTGTTCAAAGCATGTAGACATTAGAGACCAACCGTTTTTCTCATTGTCACCTGCATATTTAAAGATCTGTGTGATAACAGCAGATTATTTGAGCTTTTATTTTAGCATTTCACCTAATGAGGAATTCATATCATAACAGCAACTCATGTAGTCATCTCATGTCACTTGATGTTCTTAGGTGGAGCAATCTCAGATACTCTTGATGATGGAAAAGGATTCATTTAGGTGTAATGTCTGTGAATGTAGTTTACACCTTTGGTGTTCAAGACTCTCATATTTTGCACATGTGACAAATGCGTCTTTATTGACAGACTAGCCAAATGTCAGCCTCGGTTTGTCAGGAATTGGGTAGTGGGGGGGGGGGGGGGGATGAAGGATTTTGGAGAAAGTGTAATGACAAAAGCAGCAAGTCTCAATCATTTAAAAAAATCCTCTCCCATGTGATTTTGTACCTGTCAAAGCCTGGGGTGGTGTGTGGAATTGAGGAATGCGGCTGGTTTTGTTTGTTATGTGCCATCTTGTTTTATTTTAATGAAGTGTGCATAGGAGACTGGCTGGCGGCCCAGGAGTCTGCTTGTGTCTGTGCATCGGGTTTCTCAGTAAGTGAGGGGGAATAAGCGGCAGCTACCAGTGGCAAGCACAACCCACATTGCATGCTGTTTAATGTCAAATGTGTTAGACTACATTTTATTGTGATCATCTTTCAGATAATTTACTTTATCTTTTCCAGTCCACACTACCCCGTGCGATAAATTGCTCTTGAGTGCGGGTGAGCATATGACACTGAACTCAAAAATATGAAACATAACTCAAGTATAACAGGAAATAATGATTTTTATTCTACACACATAGAGTTTAACTGAAGTCATTTTCCTCCATAAAATTTTACTTAGATGAATATCTAGCAGCTAGTAAGGTGAGGAAAGAGCTGTTACGAGAACTGACCACCACGGCCACTACAGAAATGATATTGTCCTCTTCTTGGTTCACTTCTGGAAATTTCTCAGGAGGCTTCTGCTGCATCCCATCATACATTCTACAGGAAGGGGTGCATATGTACGCATATGAACAAAGCAACTTTATTAAGAACTCACATTCTCAGTTATCCAGCTCAAAAGCAGGTAGTTTGACCATTAAGGACAATAGTGACACTTTGACGTCTGCTTTCCTCTGGCACCGTGCATGATGTGTCTTGACCTTTCAGGCCAGTTTGCTCTATTCTCACAACAGGTGCTATTGCAGGCAGAGGCAATGACACCAACTACTGTTCTACTTTCATGCAGCCTATGACTATTGTGAATACAAAAAATACAGGTCACTGACTCCTTGGTAAATGTAGCAGGTGTGGTTCCCATGGTAGTGATTGACTGCTGAAACATTAAATTCAGACACATTATTGTAACACATAATTGTAACGTTTATTTCATACAGACTTTACAATCACTAGAAATTGTAAAGAATCACATTTACTGTCACTGTCATTTATGAATTAGATGCAAAGGCCTACTTACTGTGCTAAGTACAGCAGGAAACTTTGCAGCATTATTACTTGTGACAAATTTGTATCTTCCCATTTTTCATAATTGTATGTGTTGACCGTATGGTGTGAAATGGTGCCAACTGAATTTCCTCAAGTGAGGATAAAAAACTTAGAGTTTGAGTTCAGTCTAAATTTTAAACAACCACCCGATGGTTTGGCTGCAAAAGAAGTGTGTCAGGCACACGTGATTCTCCCAGTGCTGATTTGCACCAGAAGAACTTTCAATGATGTGTGAAAACCAAGGGTATAATTATGATTTATCTATTTTTTACTGCATAGAAAATCATAACTTGCTGCCATGGCAGTGCAATTACTAATGCAAGTGCTGAATTTGCTTGACAAAGCTCTGATTGTCTCCAGGGGTGGAGACTATGTGCTTTGGCTCAGATGCCAACCCAATGTGGACGTGTCTCATCCCACCGGCTTAGGTGAAGATTACATTGTCTTTGTGGCAGCACTGACTGCATTTAACCCCATTTTTGCTGGAGGCAGAGGAACTTTCCCTGTGTGGTTAACATAAGGTGGAACATCCGGGTGATATTCCAGGTGATATTGCGAAAGCAATGTCAAACATCAGCTTTTCCTCTACGGGGCCATTGAAGATCTATGGCCTTTTTGAAAGCGGAACATGTCAAGAGTTGGCATGCAGTCCCCAAGGCCATTTTCTTAGAGGCCAACATAGCAAATCAGTCCTGACAGCCTCCAAACCTTTTCTGTACACTGGATGATATAGTGTTCTTCTGGGACGCAGGTGCTCTGTTTGTGAACGGGTCCCTGGACTTTGAGCGCTGCCGTGAGTACTACCTGTCGGTGGAGGGGGCGAGAGGCAAGTCTTCTCTCAGCGACATTGCCATGGTGATTATCAACATCACGGACATCAACGACAACCCGCCCGTCTTCAGCCGGGGAGACTACAGTGCTGAAATCTCCGAGGATATCTCGCCTGGAGACATGGTGATGCAGGTATCACTGACAGTTCCGCTCGGCAGTCACTGTGCTAAAGATGATAGTGCTATCAAGTGAGCTCACAAATGAAGCTAGGATTGACTTCTCAGTCATATCGGAGTTTGAATACATTTATAGAGGCCTCAGTGGAATGTAAATAGACTAGGATTTGATGTTAGGTAAAAGGACTGGTTGCCTTATGTCTGCAGCGAAGTGAATTTATTCTAAAATGAATCAAGTAGGATTGGTTTTGTGTTCATTAAAACATTTGTAAAAATGATTACAAAAGAATTACATCAAAAATGACTATAAACTCTAAATTCTCCCTCTTGATTTAAGAGGAAATCACTATTTTCTACAGAAGTCTTTGTAGTAACTCTGCTTTCAAAGTAAGGTACAACTAAAATGAGACGTAAAAGCTACCAAAAGCTGGAAAAGGAAAAAGTAGGCAGTCAGGTAGAGGGAGAAGCTTGCACCAGGTCACTTATGCTCTCTTCTTGCCTGCGCAAGGTTTCTGCTGACGACCTTGATGGGCCACTGAACAACCTCATTCATTTCTCCATTGTGAACGGTGACCCTCAACAGCAGTTCAGCATTGATCCCCGCAGTGGAGAGATCAGAGTGATCCGCAGGCTGGACCGGGAGGAGGTGAGAGCTGGGAGATGGGGCTGGGCACATGAGACCCAATAGGGCTGGAGGGGTGCGGGGGTCATATTGACAGCTTTTAGGTCTCTCTGGGCTTCCCAACCCTTCTCTGTAGAGATAAAGTTTTTAATTTAAGAAATAGAATTTATCTTGGCTGAAGATACGTTATCACAAATAAAAGTTGACTGTTTTCATCCCTGCGTGTCATTAATTACTTAATGAAATGGCACAGTTTGTTCAGATAAGTACAGGGTTTTATGCTCTTCATCCCCCTTTTGAGAAAGTGAATAAAAATTTATAAATACAGCATTATGTCAATATACAGTACTGTGCATCCTTCCTCCTTTCATTGCCATCACGATTACTTATAAAATCCCAGATCTGACAGCAATCACCTTCAAAAAAATATGACCCTGCATCTCACAGTACTGGTTCAGTTACAGCATTCTAATCCCCTGAAAACTTGACTCTGACCCTCACAGGTTACCCATTACTCCTTAACTGTGCAAGCTGCGGACAGAGGAGAGCCTCCCTTGTCCACTGCTGTGCAGGTTACTGTGACGGTCTCTGACGTCAACGACAACCCTCCTGTGTTCTCCCGGATTGACCACAGTCTCGTCCTCCAGGTAGGGGGCACCACACCGGCTCTGACAGCCAGGGCACGGGCACCAGTAGACTCCCCTCTGCTGCAGCAGCTCGATCAGAACTCATTGAGAAGTGAAAAAAGTCACTAAGATCTAATTCAGCTGTTCATTTAATCCTTCTTCCCTCCCACTTATCTGCTGCGGTATTCTGATTGGTTGTTTACCCCTTGGGTGTCAGTCTTATTCATCTCTTCTAATTACGGGTCCAACTCTGCTGACTCAGAAAGACTTTTTACAGCCCATTTACCTCCACCCAAGGCATCTGTGATGTTCAGTGCAATGGGGGCTATTTGGTGAGACAGTGGTGGTCAGTTACAATTAGGCTTATCTCTGTGAACAGGATACTCTGTTTCAATTACACATTCTACTTATGTCAGCTCAAATGGGGCAATCAAAGGCAAGGTGCACTCATTGTGCCAAATGGAGGCACAAGGCCAGACAAATAGACTCACAATTCCAAATAGACCGCTCTCCTCATTTGTCCTCAAAGCATTTCAAAGGCTAGCTGCAGAACCTGGCTGATTTTGCTCTTGTTTGAAGAGAAACCCTTGCCCTGTAAAACAAAGGGTGCACTACACCTTTGATCATCAGAATAGATATTGGGGGAATGCGAGAAACTTGGCTCAAAAAATCTTATACAGTTCATATCAGATCGAAAATGATGACAATCCCTCTCATGCGAGAGTGTTCAACATGAATTTTTAGTGGTGTTTTCTTCAATTATGAATTTATATTTGCTGGTTTTATTATTCTTTCAAATGAATCTCATTAACATGCAATATTGATCCCAGAGAAATGTAATTTAGCTTGTTTACTCCACCCCATTGGTACGTGTAGTGATGAAATTGGTACGTGTAGTGATGAATGTGAATCAAAATCTCAGAATCTAAATCCCCGCTGTTCCCAGTGAAGATAACACTGTTTTCCCACTCTGATACGTGATTTTCACAAATGAGAGCCTGATACGGTGAACACTGAGAGCCTGTGCAGATGTCCGCTGTGCTTGTCAATTCTAACCTCAACCACAGAGATTACTCTAAGCGATATCCCTGAATCATCACGAAATGGTTTCATTAATATTAAATACATATTGTATATAACCTTGTATTTGCATGTCAAACTGAAAACTTTTCCGGTAGCCAATATTGAAATATTCACTTTCTCCATTATTATGTAAATACTGTTTGTCATTGTCCATATTTACAAGAGTAATTGAATAATTATGGTGTTAACTTGTTGTTTCCATGGTGATCTATGTCCTCATATGTCCTCCATCAGGAAGGCGAGCCTGTGGGAAGCAGCATTCTCCAGCTCATGGTGACAGACCGAGACACACCCCAGAATGGACCCCCTTTCTCCTTTCACATTGTGTCTGGGAATGAGGACAGGCGCTTCCACATTGACCAAGGGGGGCTACTCTCCATTGCGGGCCCGCTTCGGAAGAGGACTAAGGCGCAACACCTGCTGAAAATACAGGTAGCACAGGTCCCCTCCATCCCATAATGGAACCCCTCTTGTAAAATCCTTTATCCTTCAGTAAGCTGCTGAGGCAGACAGCCGCAGTCACATATTAACTCCACATAAAACCTTTTGACTGTAGATGTTTAGTGTTTTACAAGGCACCATGTGATGTAATTGTTAGGCCTCTGAACCTTAGAGTCACTACTTTGAATTCTGTGCAGCACACTTAGATGTGGCATTGAACAAGGTACTTTACTTCAAATGCGGTCATGGAAATGAATGGGTAATTGTGTACTATACAGAACCTTAAGTGTTAAAAGTCACTTAAAAGAAGAAGGCACCTGCTATGCAAATAAGAAAAAAAGCACCTTGACTATAACACAATTTGTTCTTAAAACCTGCTGTGCAGATTACATCTCTTGCTAATGTTAACAGTCCATGCTTACTTAGGCAATGTGAATACTACCTTATTTCTGAAAGTCAGAATTCCATGCTGTAGTATATGCATTGTCTACTAATCTACTCAGTAGCTTTATGATGTAAAAAAAATAACAAAAACTGCACAACTGTTAAATTGCATGTTCAACTGTTTATTAAGTCATTGCTTTGTCATCGTTTCTTCACTCCAGGTGACAGACAGTGGTCACCCCCCGCTGTCCTCAATATGTGTAGTCAGAGTCAATGTCACCGAGCAGAGCAAGCATCCTCCAGCTGTAGTGCCCCTGGATGTCTTCATAACCACCACGGAGAAGTCCTTCTCCAGCAGGGTCATCGGCAAACTCCATGCCACTGACCAAGACCTCCACGATGTCCTGTCCTACAAGCTAGCCTCGGAGTCCCCAGACAGCAGCCACTTCTCTGTGGACGAGGTGGACGGGAAAATCGTGGCAGAGCATGCTCTGGAGCCAGGACTGTATTTTCTGAATGTGAGCGTGTCAGACGGGCGGTTCAGAACCTGGGCAGGGGTGCGGGTCCATGTGTGGGGCGCCTCCCAGCAGATCCTGGACCAAGGCGTCACCCTGCAGCTGGCTGGCCTGTCACCCGAGGAGTTTGTGGGCGACCACTGGAGGGCGCTGCAGCGCAGCCTGGGAGCGGGGCTGGGGGTGCCCAGACAGGAGCTGCACGTGGCCAGCTTACAGCAGGAGCCGGGCTCCACGATTCTGGAAGTTCTTCTTGTGTGGAGGCAGCAGGGCGGCACCGCAGAGCCGCTGGCAGCCAGCCGCCTCGCCAGCGTCATCTCCGACGTGGAGGACACAGTGGGCATCAATGTCCTGAGGGTGCGCCAGGGCAGCTGTCTGGGAGGGGACTGTCCGCCGAGAGACTGCAGGAACATTGTCCGCATGTCAGGAGAGAAGATGACCCACTACACCTCAGCCCGGACTGGCTTCATCACCCCGCAGCACTCCTGGGAGAGCGTGTGCTCCTGCAATGGTATGCACCTCTCATCTGCTGTATGATCTCCTTTGTACATTTTTGTGAGGATTAAGCAGCAAAGGAGACAGGGGCTTCTGCGGAACATCCATCCCTTAGATCTTTAAGTATCTTCCAATTGTCTGGCTGACAAAAAACATTTATGTATATGTATTTACATGACTGCTGAGTTGGAAGGGATTATTGCTGGTTTATTTTGTCTAAAGCTCAAGCCTGGTACAGTCAATGGATCAGATACAACACAAGAAAGTGCAGTAAGATATTGAGTAGTCAGACACATGCTGCAGGTAGAACATGCCTTGGCTAGGTCCATGAGAAAAATATGACTACAATAACGTGTGGTGAAATGTAAAGATGAAATTCTTCCTGGGGTTGTAGGCTTTGTCTGGTGCTTCTTTTTGATCTCCCTCTTATGAACAAATAGAAAGAACAATTAGTGGCGGTTAGATTAGAGAGTACACTATGTGTACATAAAAAATTTTGGATAGGTTTACTTGGAAGATGTTGTTATAAACAACAATGTATATATCAAACATACACAGAGTGCTGAAGGACTTTTTTCATATCTGACTACTTTATGTTTCAGAGTCGGCAGTGAAATTTGACGGGAAGGGTTACCTCAAGTACCTTTACCAGGCAGATGGGGAGAAGCAGTTGGAGAAGAACTTTCGGCTTTCCCTCCGCATCAAGACTTTTCAAGGGCAAGGCCTGGTCATGACCACTAATGCCACCGACTGGGGATCCCTGGAGGTAATGCTCACTGCCACATTCTCACTCACATCTATAAGAATACTAAAAACTAAAGAAAATATTTGTTTTGCAGCGTTTACACATTGAAACACCTCCTTACATGCTTGCTTATGGCTTTTACTTCTATAAATATTTTCAGTGATTCATTCCGTGTATGTGCTTTGTGATCCTATTAATATGCAGTGTACGATGCATTCAAAGGATTTTTTTTTATTTTCAGCAGGGAGTTCAGAGTTTACATGATATTAATCTCATGAAAAATTCACAGAACTGCAAAATGCACAATATTTTGGTGGTGTGTGCATGTAGAGATGCATAATATGTTCCTTTTTTCCGCTGTTGGTCAAACAAGGTTTTGATGCAGCTGTGTAGTGTCAATCATACATCCTTCTTCTATTTGAAAAAGATCCAGCTCTTTTAGAATGCTTTAGTGTGTCTCGTATTATTATTATTTTTCTTCTTCGCATTGACAGCTGTAACAATGACACAAAGTCTTTCCTTTGGGGTTACTCTGCACTCTTCAATTTTCATGGAGCACTGTTTTGGAATGCTATTGTTCATTTACCAACACCTCCTTAAGTATGTTTTCCTGTCCTCTTTGCTGAGAAGGGTCACGTACACCTGTCCACAAGTGTTCGTCTTTCCATTTGAAGGTAGAAAAAAGATATTGTCAGTGAAAATGAAGGACATGCCTGGTATAGTTTTAGCTGTAAATTTGCCGGCCTAATTGATGACTGTAGAGCAATCTTTTAGCAAAGCTGACATTTATGGTTACAGTTTGATTCACTGCTTTGCAGTGTCTGAGCTGCAGTTGAAAGTGTTTTGCGCTAACACCATCTAGCACTCCTGCTGTGTGTGTTGAGAGTGGTGAGGTCTTCTCCCACTGGCTCCTGTACAATAGCTCAGCCACATCAATAGTGTCAGGGAGCGGTGAGCCAAAAGCGAAGACAATTGGGTGGGTAGAAAACTGCTGAACACCCAATAAAAGTTTAGTCTAGGAAGATACTTTGCTTAGGTCCCTATTTTAAATGCTTGACTTCCGATCAAACTCATGCTAATCCTGTAAAGCACATTCCGGAAGGGATTAGGGTGCTGTTGACGCATACGTTATCATATAATTTCTCCCATCGCGGTATCAGATGATCGATCCATTTCTATGTAAGAGCGATGTTATGACGAGTGCTTGTTCAAAGCCCTTTGCATCGATTCCTACATCGTAAGATCCTCTTGCGTGTTTTTTTTCCTCCTGGCAGATTATACAAATCATGTCTCCATCATGTTTTGCATTTAAGGTACATGAAAATAGCCAGCCCGGAAGGGTGGAATGTCTGCTACAACAAAATTGTCATGTTTGAAGAAACCCACTGTATTTTTTGCAGTGAGAATTTCTTACCAAAGACCTAGATAAAATTCTGACCTGCACTTCAAATGCTTCCAGGACCACCCCTAGTGGCTTCCTTATTTGTGTCTGGATTAGCAAAAGCAACTTTGTAGAATGTTACATTTGAAATGGCTGAAACATCAAAAGTAAAGTCAACTTTTTCCTTTTTTTCAAACAATTAGCTCTGGGTTTTGTATCTTGGCACCCTGGTCCACTTTATTGTCAGAATATGTCTTCAAAAGGAATTGTTAAGCATGCAGCGTCCTGGAATTCCTTTAAATATTTCTCTTTTTCTTTGCTGAGCACTTTGAGATGCATAACGCTGCTTACGGGTTTCTCTGGAGAGCTTTGCTCCAGTGCCTCTTGACAAATTCTTATCAATTCTCAAACCTCATCAATATTCCAAATCTAAAGGGAAGCCAGGCCTCACATCCATCACACACTAGTAGGATTAAAATGAACTAACCTTGTCCAGAGTCTTTTTTCTGCACCTTTTAAGTAATTACCTTTGAAATGAATATTTGGTCCATTTGAAGAAAAATCCTCCAAAAGGAGTGAGAGAAGACAAAAGAGTACTTGTCAGTAAAGAGATCTCTGTGGCATTTATGAATACTGACAGCTAAAATGTAACATCATTAAAGGGAACAGTATTCAAGGCAGTAGAGCAGATACGCTTTAGATACTGTTAGCAGTCATGTCTGACACATTGATGGGGGATTAGCTCTCTTCTCAGTAAGAGTTAACACACATAAGGTCCACCTGCTTTGGCGTACGGGTCTAGGCTAAGCATTCAGTATTTCCTTTCTGAACTCATGGGGATTTTTTATGGATAATGCATTCCCATACAGCATCAGTAATTAAAACTGAGCTCAATCAGCTCTCCAAAGGTTTCAAAAGAGTAAATATTTTACATCGTAGGCTTTCTGGTATGACATATTTGTCTTGTAATGTTTGTGGATGCACTATCATGATAAGCCAAAGCCAAATGGCAAGTGCATATACATTTGTGCTCTTTTAAAAGCTTTTTTACAGCGCCACCATTAACCTGTGTTGTGAAACCAATCATCAAACCAAAACATTTTATGCAAGAATTTTGTGGTTGGTTTTACAGATGGGATTAATTCAGCCTTTTTACTCTACCAAAATATACATGTACAATATGTATGTGATTTTACTCTTGGTATGGTGACAATCACATCAAAACAGGCTAACATGTACCATGATGTCATGATGTCACTGTCATCGGAATGACTTTTTGCTGTGTGGCATCTGAGCTGCCTTTGATTGCAAGCTGGTGACACATGGGTAATGGATGTAGTGAAACACATAAAGAGCTGTTAGGCCCTGGTTTGAATTGTAAAACAGGTGAGTGAAGTAGACATGCAGTTATCATCAATAATGCGCAGACCCTGCCCAGGCAGACTTTGGAGTCGTACATCTGAAAATCAGATTTGTCATTGTTGCTGTTAGAATATTACATTAGCATATGCAGTAGATTTTTGATTTGACTACTGTTATAGAAGGTCATTGCAGTTGATAACACATGGCTAGTATTTTGGTATTCCTAGAAATGTGCCCTCATATTTACCTCCCCAGCTATCTTACCAAAGTCAAAAAGATTTAAATCTAAAAAAGAAAAATGCACTACAAATCAGTAGACACAATAATAAAACTGGTTAAATTCAGCCACACCATGGATGCAAACTCTTTTCTAACTAGCTATCAAAAACTGTATAGAAAAAGCTGATTCATGCAGCTAACTGTTATGAATGAATAAATAGCAATTATTGTTTCTGTGGGCCGTGGGATAGAGAGGCTAGCTAATATGGTGGCACTAATTCTTAACAAAATGCAAATGTATCAGGCCGAGGCATCAATAGCAAACACTCGAGAGTAGGTGCAGAATCCACATCAAATATGAGCCCATGTGTATAAAAGAAGATTCCAATCTATGGGCTGAATGCTCGGCACCGAGAGATCAGAGGAGTGGGCCTTGTGCTAGTTTACTCTCGGAAACCCTCAGAAGATTCAGCAGTAGCAATTAAATGTCCAACGTGAAGCAGATTGTCATCAATAATGCAGCCCCTATACATCTGTGTTTCACTTGTAAGTTTAAGATGCACACACAAACCATACATTTTTAATGCATAGGAGAGGAAACCAATTCATAAAGGAAACATGCACATATATCAAAGGCAAAAAGGACTGCATTATTTACATGCAAAGTGCTGAAATGGCAGTAATGCCTGGTTGCATGTTTATGAGCTTTGCATTAGGTGATCTTGCATCCCTAACAGTGCATCTGGTGAACGTTTAATTTAATACGGCTATCCTGAATTGGCCCTTAAACCCCTATAACTCCACCGTAGAGTTACCAGCTTTGTGGGATATGGGTGTTGATATTACAGCCTTATTTGTCACCACCCCTGCGGAATACCAGCTGTTTCTGTCCCTTCTGACCCAGTGATTATAAAACTCCTTCAATCCAATACTGCCTTGGGTTCCACAAAATGCACAGCAAAGGAATTGCAGCAAGAGAAGCTGTAGTTGAAGAGTGACAGCGAAGCACTGAAAGCAGCATGAATGTGTGATTTGCACAGCGGGCTGTTCGCTGATCCTCTGTGTCCTTTGCAGCTCGTTGACGGGGAGCTCAAGTTCAAGTACGGCTGCGGGAATGGGCTTCCAGGCACCCTGCGCGTTCGGACCGACCCGGTGTCAGATGGCCGCTGGCACCACGTCCTGCTGGAGGTGAACGGCACGGTGCTGAGGCTGACGCTGGACCGGACCCACTCCACCTCCATCACGCTGTCCGAACAGTGCCGCCTGCTCCAGCCACACGGGGCGCTGGTGTTCGCGGCCCCGCCGGGCCACAGGGAGGCCCATGTGCAGGGTTTCAGGGGCTGCCTGGACAACCTGGAGTTCAACGGAGAGGCCCTGAGGGACACGGAGGAGCGAGACGGACACGGGCTCAGACTCCAGCCAGGGGAGAGGAGGGTGTTTGGACTGTACCAGTGCTGCTCACAGACAGAGGGGTGCGCCAACAACCCATGTCAGAACGGAGGAACCTGCGAGGAGAACTCAAACGGAGGTAGGCTCACAGGATGGCCGATACACTAGGGTCAGCTCATAAGGGGTCTTCCCACAGGGTGTTCCTCTAGCCCACAGTGTTAAAAAAAAACTGGGCACTAGAACAGGCTTAAGGTAAGGGCTATGGGTAGGAGTAATGCTTTTATCAAGAGACAGGAATGTCAGTTTCATTAAAGCTGACATTATATGCACAATGGAAACTGCCGTCCATGACATTATGTGGCATTCATGGCATATTTCACATTTGAGTCCTGCATACTTGCCCTCTGATTTCAGACCAAAGGAAAAAAGGTGAACGGATGTTTATTTTGAGGAAACTTCACATGTACTCTGAACTCCAGCTCTAGCTCCATGAAAAAAGGCAGAAAATCTTTTTAAATGTCATGGTGGGATTTGGGGCTGCCTTTACAATAATCTATGTTGTTTGCTTCAGGAAAATGTACATAGATGCAGAAGGAAGCAGATCTTAATAAAATACATTATATTGAAGGTGACAGAAAACATCAAAGCCAAGATTTTTAAAATAAGATGTGTTGTTATTTTGAATTGTATTGGGATTTGGTTGTTATCCCAGAACTTCATTAAATGTATATCTTCTCTTTCTTAACAACAGTATCAAGGGCAGTATGCTGTACTATGAAGTATTGCGAAGGAATTGAAACATGGTAGCATAAGAACTCGAAATCCTTCTCAGGATCACCAGACTTCTGTTGGCTTGTGGCCTTACAAACATGACCTATATACATATAATTCTATAAATAAATAAAACTGACTCTCAAGTTACATAACCATCGAGTACTGCCAAGATGAAACCCTGTTGGTCACACTTGTCTCAGGAAGTTCAAACCATAGTCCTCAAACATCTGTCCAAACTGAGTTTGGTAGTCAGAAGTTCATAATTCACAATACTGTGCCAGGCGTAAAAAACAAGTCACTTGCTTAAATTAGTCCATCAAATTTAAGAACCAAGCACATTGTGGTTAGATTGGATGGATCTTAGACTCTGATAGATAGTCTGAGTGCAGCCTTTGTTTATAGATGCTATTCCCAGGAGAGATGCATCTGGTAGTGTCCCTTTAAAGTTTGGCAGCTTTCTGAGACCTTGAGCTGGGGTATCCACCTCTTCGCTTGCTTTTCAGAGTTCCGCTGCAGCTGCCCACTGCAGTACTTTGGCTCCCGCTGCGAGCTGGGCAACAACCCTTGCTGGTCCCAGCCATGTGCCCACGGAGGGGTGTGTGTGCCAAAGGCTCAAGGTTACATCTGCAACTGCCCACAGCAAATCACTGGCAGCAGGTGGGTGTTACATGTTAACGGTGATCATGCTGTGAAACCACACAAAATATGTCTCTTCCTACTCCAATCCCCGTTACCTTGGCCAAAATGTTAACTTGTGTAGATCCACAAGTAGATTTACAATATTTGCAGTAATACTACTTAGTTCATTTTTGTATTTTACTTTGACCATTTCACAGCTATGACGGTTTCTGCTCTTAGTTTTACACTTTGGTAATTCTCTTCTGCTGCTCTTTGGACTTTAAATTTACAGTAAATATAATAAGTAAGAAGTAAATATAATAAGTGACCAGAGGAAACTATTAGGAACTAATTGATAGAGATTTTGGAAAGGGTTCAATGTAAACATTCCCATTTCTTCTAAGAATTCCAAATTAGATTAATTAGAAGATGCATTCTTCCAGTCACAAAACTATAAACGACAGCGAAACACTTGAGTAATTGCTCTGTTGCACCTGTTACATTGCTGTCATTCCCAGACACTGAATTATCAAGATGCATGAGTATGAAAAGCAAAGCAGAGCAGCAGATGCTTTTCAGATGAACCATCTGGTCTTGATCTCCATGTTAAAGAGTTTCTGTCCAATATCATATTGTCGTTTTTTTAACCAGGTGCATTACATAATCGTATGTTGGATGTGCTCCAAGCCTCGTAAGCATTTTAGAAAATACTGTAAAAATTCATGCTCCCATTTGTTCAAATTTGCATTTTGTCCTCTTTACTGTTTTCTACAGATGTCAAAACCTCATTGATGCATGCTCACCGAACCCCTGCCCAAGTGGTTATGACTGTAAAATGGCAGAGGGCTCTGTGCACTGCGACCCTCTGCCCCAGGTATCTGGGAATTTCGGCTTGCTGGAGATTGTGGAGATCTCCGCCAGCGTGCTGGGGCTCCTGTTCTTGGTGGGGCTCTTTGTCTGTGTGCGCAAGCGTTATGTCCAGCGGAAAAAGCACAAGCCGGTCAGCACCCGTGACTCCGATGGCTACTACCAGACCAACATGGCCAAGAGCATGATGGGAGACACCCAGGACACTCCGCCCATTGAGATGAACATGCTGGCGCAGTCCAGAAATGACTTGGACCACGACCCGTTCAGGTCCCTGAAGCCTCGTGGGCAGGCCAAGCTCGGCTCTCTGGGGGCGCGACCCCAGAGGTCACAGGGTCCAGTGGTGTGCAGCGTAGCCCCGAACCTACCCCCTCCACCACCTTCCAGCTCAGACAATGAATCCATCCTGAAAAACAACTGGGAACTGGATTATGATGGTGAGTCCATGCATGCTGTTTCTGCTAATTGTGTTTTTTTTACCCCTCCTTTGGATGTCATTTAATTTAGATGAAAAATGAAAGAGCCTGAAGGACAGGCAGCAGAAGATGATTGAGTCTGGAATGATTAGAAAATAACATGGAGCTTTGCACGACATCCTTGCCGCTGAACACCTCTTTCTCTCATCGACTGTCTCTTTCTTTCCCTCCACCCTTCAGCTGGGTCACTTTCTCATGCATATATTCATGGAAGCTCATTTATGATTTCTAAATAACCATTTGACAACAATCATGTGGAGGAGAGTACAAGAAGAGGGTTGCTTTGCTCCCTTACAATGGGAAAACTTGTTATCCTTCAGGATCCCTGTCATTTGTAAAACTGACAGCTTATGTAAAAGTAAACGCTGTGCATTTTATCACAAGACCTCTGGCCATCTAGTTGCATTCTTTATGTATCCAAGGTGACTCAAAGTATATCTATTATTATAATTATTATGATAATCTTTTTGTATGTGAGGAATGTGTAAATGCACCTTGGAGGGACTAAAAGGATAGAGAACCTTTCCCCAACTGTTAGAAGCATTCATTAGAGGTTCCCAGCTCACCAGAGGCTCATATTTGCTCTTTTCACACTTTTCCCCACTTACAGTGTATCCTGCTGACCCTGACTATTACGGCCGGCCGACCGTCCAGGAGTTCCCACAGTTTGACATCGTGGAGGACACTTTCCCGCCCGTGACAGCCGTGGACCCCCGCAGGACAGCCCGTTTCGGGGGTTTCCCCTTCCCCCTGGAGCGCTGCGACCGCCGGGCCCCCCTTCCCCCATGCTACAGCAACCAAAACCTGGATGACTTCCTGGGACCCGACGGGCAGCCCCTGCCCAGTCCCCAGTGCCCCAATGAGTACACGGCCATCAGCTACTACCCCACCCAGCATACGCGCAGCCTGGACAACGTGTCGGGCAGCAGCTACCAGCGGCTGAGCATGCGGCTGAGCGTGGCCCAGCCCTCCTACGCGGACTGCGGCGGGCCCTCCCAGGGAGCCCCGCCCGCACAGGCGCGCGCGGCCCGCAGCTACGCTGGCTCGGACATGGTGGAGAGCGACTACGGCAGCTGCGAGGAGGTCATGTTCTAGGCGCGGGCGGTGTGTGTACGGCGTGGGGGGAGGGAGGTGAGGCACGCCCAACATACCGATCAGGCAGCTTTCAGAAGGACACCCCGGAGCTAAGCAACTTCCAGAGACATGTTGGCCGTCAGATTCCCCCTGAAGCGGCCCGCGGCACCAAACAGCAGGGTGGGCTTTAAGCAAAGCACGTTTTTCCAGCTTTCATTGTTTTTCACTTTTGAGGAAATGACCACAGAGGAAAATGGCCTGTTCCCTCTTCCCCAGGGCCTGCATCACTCCTCATAAACTCCGCAGAGGTGAACAAATCTTTGCTTTCCTCTCTACGAGTCCCACTACGACTTCATGAAGCAGCCTGTATATTGGTAGCAATTACCAGACATCAACATCCTACCAGCAAATGTAATATTGCAGTTTAAATTTAGTCTTGATCTCTTAAGCACACTACAGGCTTTCTTTTGGGTTGTCTGGATTTGCTGTTGACAATAACTTTGCTGTGATGAATGTGAACAGAAACACAGACATTGATACTACACCGGTAGAGCAAGAAAATGACTGATACATAGCCAAATATTTTTTTCATTTATTCATGTTCATATTTTTCAGAGACTATTTATGTGTTTTTTATGTGCTTGAACTCATATCCTCTTATATTTGGACGTAATGAGGCCAAAACTGTGTTTTGGCTTGATGGCTTGCTTGAATCAATATGAAATGCTTTAGTGTTCAGCGATGTACATGAAACATGCAATTGTTGTCACTCAGCAGCATTAAGGGAGAGCCAGACAGGTAGAATCCAAAACAAGCACAATAACACCATTTGATCTTCTATCTAAAAGTCTAGCTATGAATTCACAGACCACTACTCAGATACATTTGATATGACTGCCGTGATCAAAAAATAGCTTTCTTTATGTTGAACAAATTGAAATATTCTATCAATGCAATGACCAGCTTATTAGTTAACTAGTAAAATCAAACAATGCTATATCTAGATAATGAATTTTTATGCTATAGGCCAGAGTGTATTTGTTGTCCTGGGAGATGTTTCGACAATGTTGAAAGTTCATAAATGCAAACATGGGGGCTGGCACCTCTTAAAAATGCAAAAATAAAAATGAATAAATAAATAAAATAGATAAATATATAAAAAGAAGAAATAAATCTTTGTTCTGTTAGTGACATGAAGCATTTCCACTTACAATATGATGTACTTTAAGAAGAATGTATCTGTACAGCTAGCATAATGTGAACAGTCTTTAGGTTCTTTGTCTTACATGCCATGTGCATCTTGTGAATCACTGACTTACGTGGTCTTAATGAGGTACTAAAGAAATGCTAATACTTATTTTTAGTGTCGGGTAAACACTTGTCCTTCCCAAGCAGCCAACACAGTAGCAGCACTGATAATGTTGTGTGAATCAGAACTGAAAGATAACTGAAAGTAAGGGCTCATGCCAGGATGTTGTCTATGATGTTTTCTTTTTTCCACATTTTTTTCATTCACTAATTAACAAATCAAAGAGCTGGTAACCAGCTAGTATCTAGTCATTTTTTTTTGGTTTGTTTTTAGCTTCATTTCATTTTGATTTTTAAAGAAAAACAGATGCAAAACATAGACACAATTTCTGTGTTATTAATGAAGATGTGCATTAAATAAGTGGGTGAATATGTCCTGTCACATTCACTTCTGAAAAGGAAACAATGTATCATTCCTCCTTAAACAAAGTGCCAGAGAATACATGCTCCAAACAAGCAAACAAACAGCACTTAATAGTAGCCTACATTCTCTGTGTTTTCTGTCTCTCAAGTTAACAGGGAGACATAGATGTAGGCCTGATACTATTGTTTACAGTTACAGAATGTTAGAATAGGTCACTGTAAGGGATTTCTGACATAGAGCTGTTATTGTTATTGCTGTGCTCCTTGTGCAAGATATTATTGTGTTATACAAATATTTTGTGTGAAAAAAAGTGTTTGTTTTATGGCCTGCGGAATCATGTCAGTGTGTAGAGGAGTTGTGCTCTTTTCTTGTGTGTAATGGAGACCAGTTTATTATTTATGGAATGGATGGAATGGTTGAAACCAAATGAGTGAAGACCCCCTTCCAATGTCCTTGCTGGTTAGTCTTAGTCTAAGGTTCCAGCCAGCAGTTCATTGAGGTATATTATGTGGGGAGGACCCTGAGAGTCAAAGTGACTGAGAGGGGAACTACAATAAAGCTTTGGTCAGATGTGTAGTACATGTGTCAGTTCAGTGAATTCATTTGAATGTAACTTGATATTCTCATATTGTGTTTCTCAATGTGGGTGAACCCCATGTTTTCATAATTGTTTCTCTGTGAGAGAATTATCCTATGTTGCTCCTTTGTTTTATTCATTTTCTTTATTGTAAAAAAAAAACAACAGAAATAAAAAAATATATATATTGTTTTGTATTATTATAAGAGAGAAGAGTTCATATTTTTTAAATGTTTTCTCTTGGTCAATGAATTTTCAAATTACTTTGCAGTTCTTTTTTCAGATGCACTGATGACTGTATTGTGCCATGTTTTATGAAAATGGAAATATATTTGGATTGCAACAAGTGTTCATTTCGAGTCTGTTGTTCATGAAATAAGACTAAGGTCCACTAGGGGGAGACATAACATATTTGTAATGAACAGTATCATCATCAGAGACCTAAGATCTAATGTACGGTATAATTTTACGGTGTGTTTTTCATAAAGAATAAATTAATGTAACTGAACAAAATAAAATATATTTCCCACATGCTTTCCTGAATTATGTATTTTAGAAACATCTTTTGTTCCTTTTGACCACTTGAAAAAATCAAATATTATTTCATTTTGTACAGTTTTTAGACATTTCATCAATGTATCTGAAAACAAACTGACATATTCTGTAAAACGTTATTGTAAGGATTTACTAGATTTCACCACATCTGAAAAAATCCATTTTTTCTCCATTAATTGTTCACTCCACAGTGTACTGTGTAAGACTTTCCTTTTTTACAAGACTGCAGGCAACCATGGTGTCAATAGGATCTCTGTCTAACCAGTATTTGTACCATTCATGTGATACTGTGAGGTATGGATCATAGCAGCACAAAATGCAATTACTACCGGAAGTATATGCTCAAAAGAACATAGCATTAAATATGTGTTGGCATTCTGGAGACAGCAGCTGGAGGGGGATCGAAGCCTCAGAGTATTTGTCTCGGAGTCTTGGATGGCCGCTTTGCTGGCTTGTGTGATGTCAAAACCCAACCTGGGGACCCTGTGTACATAGAAACGGGGAAGATGAGGAGGAGCAGGGAGACGTAAATGGTGATACATGAGAAAAAGAGGTCAGTGATTCCATTTTTTATGCTGGCACGACTGGTCGTTGGGAGGAGCAGTAAGCTCCGTGCTTCCAAACATTTTAAAAACCATTAAATAATGCTTTCCACTGGGCCTGTCACTGGTAAAGCCTCTTGAACTGCCTGAGCTGACCTGTGATTCAGATGTGTATAAACAATGAGAGAACACAAATGGAAAAAGGCCATAACTCATGGAGCAAGCAGGCACTGAGGGAACTACCTCGGCTTTAGTCAGGATAGACCAGAGATTGCATACGTTACGAACATCAGCATTTTTGGAAGATTTATGCCCCTTTGACATTCTCGCAAGAATTTCTGTTAAGGTTTTATGCGTATCCCAATTAAAGGGCAAAGAGACTTCCCCAAATGTATACAATTCAGCAAGTGCAGCTGAAGTCCCCAGGGTTCCCACCAGCTGGGTAATAAATAATCCCATTAAAAGTGACTTTCTCCCTGGTGATACTTGTCTCAGCATGTCTGGACACTGTGGATCATTTTGAAGCAGTTTCCAAGTTTATTCTTGCAAAGCACTTTCCCTATGACACAGCGGTTTATTAATTATGGTTTTCCTGGTGCATTTATCTATCAAATCAGAATCTGAATAATTTGACGGTCCACTGATAAGGTAATAGCATAACAAGCTTGCTCCAAAATGCATATGTATGGTTTTGAGACTTAAATTGACTTGAACTAAAATACTTTCCTCACCAAAAAAAGGGCCATATTTCATTGCCAAAAAAAAGAGGGATACTGAGTTATTATAGCTATTACAGTTATTATATTGTCATTCTCACAATGCTGCTGAAATGTCATAAGATTCGGTTGCAGTGTTTCAGCTCTGGGCTGAAGGTTCTTGTTCATTCTCCTTGCTGCCTGGGTCCAGTGCTGGCTGGGTCACGGTGCACAGTGCTGCACAGAGTGTGAATGGCCTGCGCTCCAGGAGCCTGCCATGTCCTCACATGAGATCAGGTGCCCTCCGGGCCTTCCTGTCCGACCACCTGTCACTCACACCTCAGTGTCAGGGCCCACCGCTCGTCACAGCAGGTCCCCGTCACCTGGAGGTTGCCCCGTCAGAAAGGCTCAGCACTCTGAATGCCTAAACCCTGAAGAACATTGCATTTCATGTGCGTACTGGAGCAGCAGGGGCTGTTAGCGGTAATAGTCCAACTGAGGAGATGGTATTCCCCAAAAATGATGTTCCATCTCTGAACAGTGCGCAGGGAAACAGCTTTCATGCATCTGGGTGAAATCTCCAGGAAGGCAAGAGATGCAGCAACACAGGAGAGCCAACATTTGCAAGCTCTGTGAGCACAGCGTTATGGCTGAGACAGTGACCCTCTGCAATTTCTGGGTCAGCAAATGGAGCACCGCCCAAACAGCTGTGTTTGTACTGGTACATTGCTCTTCATTGTTAATTGCAGGGTAAAAATTATTACTTCATTTCAATACAATACTATTTTTGCTGGAAGACCACAGAGTCATTTGAATTGTGAGGATGAATAAGGTGGACAAAAAGCTTCGGTTTAGGTTGAGGCCATGTTTATATGCTCAACAGATGTCCTCATCCAAGGCAGTGGTTTATATTGCCATTTATACTACTAGATATGTCAGTGAAGCAATTCAATGACATATCTCATTCAATCGGGCAACAGCAGTGAACCCATAACCTGATAGGAGAACTTACAGTTCTATTTCCAACATATGTTGCCCAAAGTAGGCCGTGGAGGTACAGGGTACACTTGAAGACATTGCTCAAAATCATAGTAACCCTGCTGTCCCCTGGGAGTGTCCTCTTTTGCAAAGGATGAATTGACCATGACCCACACAGCTTTTCAGATACTTTGACAACTGGTTCTGGCACTTTATATGAATGCCGCTTGAAGTTATTATCACACTGCAGAACTCTCATTATTAGTCTATATATCAGTGCAAACCTGCTGGACCTTAGAGGTGTTACACACCTAGACACACATATAGCAGGTACTTCAGGGGAGGTGAAACTTTACAGAGTTTACAGAGTTAGCAATTTAACAGCACAAAAAAGTAAAATAATTTAATCAGTAGCATTTCTTTTAGTTCTGTCAGCTCATCTTGCCTTTGCTTACTTTGACAGGGAATAAATAATGACTTGTGCACCAAGGGTTTTCAGATCTTTCTTGGCTGCTGAGCTAAGTGGATTGCACATGGTATCTTAGTTACATCTGTCACAAGAAAGCTTTTCGTTCTTTACAACCACCTATGCTGCTGTTCAGCAACTAAGTCATTCCTGCTCACATGGAATGCTGCCTATTTGACATAAAGGGTCAAGGTTTATCCAAGTGCTTCTCATTTACATTAGTCCTGCGTCAAAGTGTTTAAAAGCAGCTTCACTGGAAGAGACAGAGTGACATGAGTGTCCTTGTGCTTTTCATTGTTGAGTAGGGGTGGATGTCATTCCCCAGTGAGTCTTGATGCTTGACATGCATTAAATCTGCACCATTAGGGCCATAATGCTATGTCTTGGTTGATGTGTATGCCTATAGTGTGTAGATTTCAGAAGATATAACCTATAAATTCATTCCATAAACAGTGGGTAATATAATTCCTATTCCAGTTAACTTCATAAACAGAAGCAAACTAGTGCTACCCTGAATTTTACAAACCTAGTAAAAAAAAAAAAATCAAATGTGAGGACAACCACGAGTTATCTAATTCATTAAAATATGCACCTCTTTCAACACACAACTGTGAATGCATTCCCAACAGGAATCAAAAAAAGTCTTGAAGACGAGTTGTCCTTAATGTGCTCAGCTCTTGACTGTCAATAAGAGGGCTTGCTTCGCCTACCCAGTCCCAGGGCTGGATTCCCATTCTAAATTATTCACCACCAGCGTCTTCAGAACCAGACTTCTGCAACAGTCAAACAGTGTGAAATCTCTGAAGGTAACGCAAAATGTATCAATAGCTCTTACCATCGGTTGATTTTAGACTTTTCCTCATTTTAACATGCATAAAGAATGCAAGCCGAGAAAGCTGAAAGTGGATACTTCTATAGATTTCCAAGACACAGTGTTAAAAGCCTGGCTTAGACAACAGCGGGGAGTCTATTTTTAGCAGTGGAATGGACTGAATTTACTTTTCATTTAATCTACTTTGCTGATGCCATCTGACGGCTAAGGATATCTGTAGGCGTCCATACCACGCGGTCCCCTTCAGTCTGAGGCATTGAGAATGCCCACATTAACACCCACAATTTAGGATGTAAAGGGAGAGAAGCAGGAAGAGGGTTCTTCTTCAAAACACAGCCATGCAACCATAAGTTAACATTTTAAGCAGCTTTGGCTTTTTTTTAAACTCTCATTTCACATGACTGCCACACTTACACAAGTACACACAAGTACACACGCTAATACACGCACAGTCAAACCAAGGAAATGGTAAAGAGTCACACACATAAAGACATGCAGGCAGTCCGCCACTGACACAGCACGAAATGGAGACATGCCCTCTTATTTACAGCAAGGAGCACAGCACACACAGGAGCAGCAGCATGGAAAATGACTTCACATCACTGTGTCTCATTAGATGTCAACACAGTGGACTGCTTTGGCACTGCAGACACAAATTCTTGCACACCTGTTGGATCAGAGTATTATTGACTGCCTACATTCTGAGGCAGACCCTTACTTCTTCTCTTTTTCCATCTTTCTTCCCGTCTTCTCCCCTCTTCTATTCTGCATTTTCGGGCTGACATATTGTGACTGGTCATATCTATAATTCAGCGTGGCTTTTCTGGGTGACAGCCAAATTAGCTTCCTTTCACTGAAATACATCCAAGTTTGCAGTTGCACAATTTAACTGTCAAGCTGACAAAGAAAATCATAATCTGATCGCAGGTCACAGCTGTGAATACATGCATAATGCAATTCACTACTTGTGAAAGAAAAAAACTTACAGTGGAAAAAGCACTCTGCAAAAAAAAAAAAAAAAAAAGGATTTGATCTAACCCGTGAAGATACCCAGTGATGCGTTTGACTACTGAGTGTCCTTTCCGAAGTCTGCCAGACAGCTGCTAATATAGATGCATCAGTCAACAAGACCTCGGATCAGCTAACGGTTTCAGTTACAATAATGTCTCAGTGTTTGAGTTCATGCAGAAAAAGCGCACAAGCTGAGCAGAAGCTTGGCTGGTGTGTGCTCTCAGCTGACTGCATTAGCTAGTTTAATGCAGCTGCTTCAAATCGTGTGTAGTCATGGCTATAGTAAGAGGGTGCAAGCGAACCTTGCTCTTACGGATTGTTGTGAGTCACTGCATATACACACTATGATTAAAGGTAATGTTGCTTTTTAATAAATTAATATAATTCTGGCTATAATTCTGTACTTATGTTATTATTTTTCTTGATGCTATATTTGCCTTGAAAGTCCCTCTGGATAAAAGATTCTGTCAAATAAATCAATGAACAAATAAATAAATAATAGAAACAAAGCTATTCAGCTTAATACCAGCACAAAACACAATGTCTCCACCTATTCAAAAATCCCTAAAGTAAAACTGAAAACCCAATAACACATACATCATAGGAAACTGGCTGGTCATGTAAGGCCTTTTTTTACATATTTGTGCAAGGTACTCCCTCTCATATTATTCAAATAATGCTCTTTCCAACCTCAAACCTGCATGTTGCGCTCGTTTTCAAAGGCAAATATTGTATTAAGATTTCTAATTGTAGCAAGCTTTTATGATGGATAAGGTAATGAGTAAGCCTCTGCTAGATGCATCTGTTAGTATGATTCTCTTTTCTTATATAATTGCATGAAAATTCTTTGGACAACGAGGAAATAAATTCATTCTTTTGAAGAAAAAGGTAAATTACAAAACTACAAAATTAAAAGTGAAACAGAATGATTCATGGTAAGGTGTGAAAATATTTCTTTTCTCCCATATCATGGAATGACATATCATGAAATATCTCAACCTATATCCAAATCCTAGGTAAAAAAATCTTTCACATGCATACTGAGGTATTTGTTAACCGCAGGGACTTATCATACTGAAATCCTATATAATGGCCGATGAGCTGCAAAGGTCAGATGCCAACTTCAGGCTTCCCTGGTCTATTGTTCCTGTCAGTGAAACAGCCCCGGCATGACAGGATCAAGGCAAAATATTACAAGGCAAGGGATGCTGACAGGAGTAAGTCAGGAAGGAGAGATGCTGTAACTGATAATGTCAGTGAATCATGACCCAGAAAAACAAAGCGTACATATGATTAATACCGGTGGAGTAAAAAACCGACAGTCAAAGCGATTTCTAGCTCACTGGTAAAACATACATCAAAACAGCATGGGTTCAGTTCGGATACTGGAGAAATTATTTCATTTATTGTTATTATTATTTTTAAAAATAGCCAAATAGTAATTTTCAAGGGTGAGGGGTTTCCAAACACAAACAGAGGGCATGATGGATGAAAGAGGAGGTAAATAAGACAAGGAAATGATCCTCAGAAGGAGTTGCACGTCCGCAGAGAAGCAGTGAATTCTAGGGCTTGAGAGAATGGTTTGTTTGATGAATTAATGCATTATTCAATACCCTGGATGAAACGCATGTTTCATATCTTGTCTCTGTGCCAAAAACGTGTGCGCAGTTTTAACAATCCGAGCTGCTAGAACCACTTTGAGGATACCAAAGTTTACATGCGTGTCGGTGGAGGTGGGAGGGCTCCTTGTCTTTGCCCGGACAGGTGCTGTGACTAACTAAATGCATCCGTCAGCTGAATGCATGCTGTGGTGCATCAAATGTAGCATGGTTTTAAGGACTCCAAGCACGGTTCCCATGAACAGCAATTAGTATTGTGGACCTTTCCTTAAAGAGGGAGAAGCCTTATTTTTTGCACTGCTTCATTCATACCATTGTGAATCAGCTTGCAGGGAGAAAAGTTCAGTATAAAGAAATATCCTAAATTAATAAGAGGATACTGCTATCCAGTGCTTTACAAAAATAATCTACAGCATTCAAACAGTTTGGGCCAAATCCGTACACCAATGAGTTCATTTTTTTTCTTTATCACCATTGACTATTTATAAGTGCAAGATCTGAGCAGGTTACATACATTGTTGTAGCTCCTTGCCTGGGAAAAATGTCTGCTAGCAAGGAAGCTGTCTAACTGAATGACCACAATGGTCAGCAGTCAGAGGGCTATAATGTTACATAGTAATTAGAACGTTGAGCTAGCTGCACTGTCATTTTGCTGCGAGTTTTCTGACTATTTTCTTTTGTCCTGAAGGAATCAAAGAGAGAAGTGAGAGGGAGGCATGGGGAGAAGTGGGCTGATGGGCAAAGCAGGTAGGTGTGGCGCCTGGAGGGGTGAGGCATGGAAACATTTTCTATTCCTTAAATTATTGTTATTAATTTTTAAAATCTAATTTGGAGAGTTTACAACACAAACAATGATACACTGAATGTAAAATTAATTTACTATTGCTTCAGTCATTACTGTTCCCTGTTCACTTGCTTTACGATTAGTTAAATCACATCCCGGACAAGCCCACAATATGTCACGAACCAACTCTGAAGCCCACACAGGCTTACCATTTGTAACTGACCCCTGGTTAGCTACCTAACTTAGAAAGTTAAATTAGTTATCTAGATAACTAAATGGAAAGACTGTAAAATACTTGTGCGTGTGCGTATGACAAGAAAACAAGCCCAGCTAAGCACATACAGTAAACATTTGAATAATCAGGCCCATAAATTCTAGGATAAATGATAAAGGAAGGACTCTCCAAACTGCAAAAAATGATGTTCCCTCCAGACTGGCCAGATGTCTCTATTTATTTTAGGCAGATGTGCAGGAAAATAGCTCCTGCCTCTTTCCTATTAAGGATCTAGCTGGTAAACAACTAGCAAGCAGTGTGCAGATAACTGTTATAACTAACTAGCTAGCCAAATAGTGCTAAGCAAGAGAAAGAAAGAAAAAGGAGTGACAAGAAATTTGTATCATAATGTATTAATCATTATGTATTATCATAATGCAGAGAATTTAAGAAGGAAAAATAATTTACTGTTTAGCAAACAAGTTAGATAACCATGATCGCATTTAATCGTCTCCTCCTCTTTCATTAACTGGCGAACTAGCTACAAAGTCAGCTGTAAATTTCTTCAATGGCCAATGTAGACTCAAAGCCTAGACTACCTACATGTTCTATACAGTTGAATATAATAAATAAAATGATTAGTCCTAAGGTGCAAAGGGATTTAAAGATGCAGAATTACTAGAGGGGTCATTCTGGGTCCAGTCTGTGCAGGTCACATGTCCATTGTTTGAAGGCTTTGAAATGGGTCTGTTAACAAGCAAACATAGCAACTGAGCAGACATGCAAGTACTTCCTTATTTAGTATGAGCTCACATAATTTAAAAATGTTTCTCTGGCAGCATTCTCTATGGTGTTTATTGATATTCATGTATGGCACAAAGCAACATCCCCAGGGAGCGATCCAGTGGTTGCTGAGCATTGTTATCAAGAGCTTGCAAGAGCTGCATGTCATTCCTGACTTTTACTGCCACAATATATGTGGAATACATTCCTATCAGGCCAGTTAATGCCTTTCTCCTCCTCAATGAGACAATTGTTGACCAGATACACTGGTGTGACACAAATGGACTAGTGTGGGATTTTTTTTTTGTTTGCTTGTTTGTTTTTTTGTAAAAGGACAGATTTGTGAAGATTTCAAAATGCCCAATGTAGCCACTTATTTCTGCTTTTCATACACCTGACTAAATATAGGATAGCATGAATTGTTAAGAAGAAGGAATGTTAAATGTTATGATAATTTGCATTCTGTGTCTTATTGTTTTGTGTATTGGGATGTTGGGCCGTTCTCAGTGATAATCCTATGTAAAGTAGAGAGAGTGTTCTTCTAGGTATTAAATTGCAATTTCTGTGGGTTTTGCTGTTACAGTCAAGGCCACATGGAACTGCCCATATTACCATAAAATCCAATTCACTTCAAACAAGGCTCACAAATTGCTGCTGTGTCCTCTCCTTGAATATAGATGTTGCATGTTGGTCGTGGGATTACATTGAAAATGTGTATGTGTATGTATCTTTCCCAAGGATTTTATATGAAGTAAAAAAAAAATCTTGCTGAATGATTGTGAATCCCAGCCTCATGCAGCTCTGTTATTCCAAGAGAGCCTTGTGTGTGTGTGCGTGTGTGTTGCGGGGGGTCACATTTGAACTGCAAGTTGTAACACCTGACAATATGGGAGCCACACCAAGCACTTAAAATTGATCAGTCAATCAATAAGAAGAGAAACATGGCACCTTCATGTCCCCCACCATCATCTTCATGAGCAACATTGCAACGTTTTAGTTAAAGGTGGTGATGAAAGTGTTAACCTGTAATGGACAGAAAGTGTCCTGGTGGACGGTGCCCACAACATGCGAATCACTGATGCGCTGAGGACAACCCACTTGGAAACGGGTTAAGCACACACACGTTTTGACGCGCACGAGACTGAGTGAGACGGGGGATGGAGGGGAGACACTGAGAGCGAGACTGCTGCACGTGAACCTGCGTGGGAGATACAAATCTTGGATTACAGATGCGGGGGAAAAATAATTCTTCGTGGCACAAAAATAGGAATAAATAAGGATAGTGGTGCCTCTTCAAAGTTTGGATATAAGGGGATATTTTTCCGTGGTGTATACTTCACATAATTTAATGAATGGACGAAATACAGGGAAGAGATGAATGAAAGACAACCATGAATAAGGACCGCACTTGTGAATGGGTACAGCGCAGCTCCGTTTCTTCCGAACTCGTGGAAGAGGGGGTAAAGTACAATGATACACTACACCGGTAGTCCAAGAAAAAGAAGAAAAAAGAAAATGTCCAACAACTGATGAACAGTGGCAATACTTCTTTAAATTTTTAGTACATAGGTCGTAAAGGCACTTTGTTTCTGCATTAAGGATCACTCTCGAAAGTTGCATCAAAATGAATCACTATGCCCGTTGAGTATGTCGATATGTTGTATGACTGAAGACAACTGAGAGCAGTGATAACATTGATTTTGGCAACAAGAATAGTTGATAGACATTGAATTCTAAGCTATTTATTCAATTCAACTTTTGTGCCAAGTGCCAAGTAATGCTAACCCGAAAAAAGCAAAAGATGCAAAATATTTTTCAAACATTTTGTTTTTTGCTACTTTCCCCCGAAGCACTTAACTGTAGGCTGTCCATCACAAATTAAACGTTAGTTGTAGGATAAATTAGCGTGATGACATTATTGTTGATTTGTTGTTCTTTTATTATTGCAACTGCACTCGGTAAAATGTCGCTGAATCTACGGTTCAATCTGAATTATGGTGCTTAAAGAGAAGATAACAAAAGCAATCAGATGTGTCGCGTGCGTTCAATGATAGCCCATTCATTTAACACATTGGCTATAAATCGGCGTGAGTACGCTGCTACTTCTACGTATCCCATGTGTAAGAAAACGAAGTGAGGATGGCCGAGGGAAGTAATCCCCCGTTGAAAAACGTTTCATCCGGAGACGGGGGCCACCAGGATTTCCCATTTCCCTGGGCAGTGACAATACTGGCCAGCGTCCTGATCACCACGATCGTGGTCGATATCTTGGGCAACCTGTTGGTGATAATTTCCGTCTTCAGAAACAAGAAACTCAGGAAAGCAGGTAAACTTGAACTAAAAATTCTTGATTTAGCTTTTGATGACATCTCATTTCAGTAGTCTACTGTATATACAGTATTAAGTCGTGTTGCATTGTTTTTGTATGGAGGCTTCACGTTCATCCCTTTCTAACCACACTCAACCTTGTTTAAAAAGAAAGATCTGCATGTTATGTTATCAGTTGAGAATATTAGTCTCCCTGCCATCAATTCACACGGACTAACTTTTGGTGCGCCTGTTGCTCTTATCTTTTCTAAATTACCTGACATTTCTGAATGCCTTGGCATTTGCAGTGCTGTTGTATACCCTATATTGGCACCTTATGTGTTGCTAACCTCACACAAACGAATTTAAGTCAAATTCAGTGCTTCTCCAATACATGCGTATGTCCTATTTTTCTAGCATACAATCTGAAACATCGCGTTTTGTCAGAACCTTGCATACATCTTTCCACTTCTTACTTGTGGAAGTTGAACAATCCTTCGTAACTTACCATTCGGTCATCAGATCCTTTCATTCACGTGCATGTCATCTGTTTTCAAAATTAATCTTTTATTAATTAGGATGGCTAAGTACAGTGCAATGTCCTTACAAAGGAATTGCATCAGATTTATTTTGCATGCTTGTTAACCTTGTTGATGAACATTAATACATTCATTTAGTCATTGAAAAATATTACCTATCATTTATATCTGAACGTGCCCATAACATTGTCACAATGTACTGCAGCAATATTACGACGTGGCACAGGGAGCCTTTTAGTGATCTTTTGACAGTGTTGAAATGCTTCTATGCTTTTAAAGTGTAAAATCAACTGTACCACAGTCAGTGTACCAGTTGAACCAATGTTGTCAGTGTTGCTTTTTTAATGGTTGAAACTGAAAGTCTGGCTGAGGCTATGTCTGGTGAAATAACAAGAGTTGCCTTAAATCGAATTGAGTGATAAAAACTGAAAACCAGCCATACGATTATCCATATTATTAAACATATTTATGGCATGCAAAAAATGAGCTGTTTTTTTTTTTTTTTAATTTTTATTTTAACCTGGGCTTGCCCTCCAGGGGAAAGAAAAATGAAAAAATACCTAGGTCATAGTTATTTTGTCGACTGCATAGTCCCTTATAAAAGGTACAGTGCACCCCACCATCCCCCCTTCCCGCAATGGCACGGGTCCATGCTCCTGGTGTCTTGCACGCACACTCGTGCATACTTCTCTCAACAATCTATGCTTACTTAGAAACAGATCTAGCAAACTTTCGCAACTAAATAAACACTCTTTTCATTAAAAAATTCTGATACCATAGATTGCTGCCTTGCAAAGTAAGAAGCCTGTTACATATCCCAACAGTGGAATTGGGAAGTGAAGAAAATAATAGTTGTCTTTTCTGAAAGAGCCGAATAAATTGACACTAGCAGTGTATGTGTTCCTGATGTGCAAAGTGGGAGGTGGTAACCTCTGGGAAATGGTGTCTGTTGGTTTATTTATTCATTCATTCCAATTTTCATTGCTGCATACAGCAGATTAATTCACAGTTGTTGGCATTGTATATATATATAGGTATATCCTCAAAATAAAAAACAAACAAGTGAACCAAAAATACAGTGAAATATATGTCTTTTAAGTATTGGGTCTACATTAAGTATTTAAGTATTGAGTCTACATTAACATGGAGCAAGCTGTTAAAAAGGCTGCTTTTGCTGTACATAAAGAAATTATTATTCTAAACAGAAATTGCATTTGAGCTCCCCAGGGGTGCAACGAGTTATTTATGAAAATATGTAATGATACACACAATTGCACAGTTAATATTTGTTTGGCCATTTCCCTAAAAAAGCTTAATGACTAGTTTGTTTGCTACTGTGTAATGCCTGACCAGATTTCATATGTAGTAAGGACTAGAGAATAAGACCTTATGAACTCTCAATGGGTTATCAAGTGTTGTCAGATGTGTCTTTCCATAGCAGAGCACTGTGATCGGTAGAAAGCAGTGAATCTCTGAGAAATTCACTGGTGTTTCATGAAACCTATTCCATCATTAGCGTTTAGATTCCTATTAGATGGAAAAACTGCATTGCCCCTCCTCCATATCTACAAGCAATTATTATTCCATCTACTGTACACCAGCCGGACAACTCCAATCTGCAACTTTGCAGTGCCTGGCCATCTCACCCCATGTTGTCACACAACCCCCATCACGCCTCATATCTGTTCTGCGTAGTGTGGTGGAATGAGCTTCACATAATGGTCAAAGTAGCTGGCCATTTTGTTGTTCCAATGGAGAGCAGGCCACTTCAGACTTCATTTTGGCCACCCTAATCAGACCTTCCCCTGTCTTGTGCCAGTTTTGTTTTGCTTTTCTGTATGTCACTGTGTACTGCTGGTTAGTGTAGGAGTTATTCCAACTTTTACTCCTCATTTACTGACATTTTCTTGATTGTTGTATTCTCCAGTATGGTACTGCAATTACAGTGGTTCTCTTTAATACATTGTCACTTTTCTTCAAACACAGGGTTTTCTGGGTATGTGTTATTGAGCTGTGCTTTGTAAGAGCAATCTGACAAATAAGTAAAAATAAGTCAAACAGTAGAGTGCTCATCATGGTGTTTCTTGGTCATTGTTGATGCAGTTTGCCTAGAAGATAACATGTTTGATCCCAAAATCTTGACCTGCTGGGAGATATGGGTTAGTGTGCTTTAAAATACTCTTATGGCATAAATACACAAAATCTTCAACAGCAGAAAATAAAAATGAATATATTTTCATCATGCAGCAAGTCATCAATCTTAAAAACTGAGCAGAAACCCTTTTACACAACATGTATTTGAAAAGACTCATTTCCTAGAAAGTCCATCTATTATGCTAGTTTAGTCTTGAAGTGCATGATTGTTTTTATGGAACATCTTCACTTCACTTCAAATGACCTTCACCATCTCAGAATTATTTTGTTTTGCAAAACAATCTCCTGACATACCCTGACCATATAATAGTAATGGCATTGGTGCTGGGCTGGCACCACAACAGAAAGAACTAGTTGAAAGACAGGGTAATTTGATTAGTTTTAATGGCTGTGTTAAAATGTTCAGGAGTGGGTTCTATTGATGTGGGTACAAATGACAACCCACACAAATTTTAGTAGGTAAACCAATGCATGCACTCTAATGCTAATTTTTATATTATTTCCAAATCACATTTTTGTCCAGTATTTCATTATAATGTTGATTGAAAGTCAGGGTAGAACCTTGTCAAACTAGCTTTTTTTTATAACACAGCGCCCTGTACATCCAAAAACTACATAGCATAATGGTACAATTGTGGAATCTATAAAAATCATGATCTTCTTTTTTAGCATTAAACTGCTTGTTAAAGTAGTAACACATTTTATTCAGTTCTTAAACCAAGTAAGACTGGTGAGGAATGAATGTTAAAGCAAATAAATTCCATCAACATCATTTCATTACTGAATGACTCTTGTGGAGCTAGAGTCACTATACATGCATACAAACGATTTTGTGCATATAGTGTGCATATGATCAATCTAACATGTTGCACGGTGCAGACCATCACATTGGTCTGCTATGTCCTATGCAATATGACCAAGAAACACGACATTCTTTCACCAGCAGATGAACCGGAATAAGAGGACCCTACAGTATGCCCAATGACCCACCAGCCACTCCAGAGAACAGGGCTGCAGTTCAGGGCTGCTTTGAGTCAAGATATGAGATACTTGTAACTGTGCACCTTCTCACCCCTGGCTTATATCTGTAATATCTGACCCCACATACCTTCTATGTTTAAGTTTTTCAAGCTTTTTGTTCTACAAACTATTTATTTAGACCAGTGTTTCTCAAGCCCCCCCTGTCCTGAATATCTTCTATCTATCCTTGCTCCAAACATGCTCTTGATTAAATCAGGTGTGCTCAGCTAATCAAAAGTGCCATAGATGAGTTCAGTCAGGTAGGCAGAGCAGGGAAAGATGGAAAACATGCGGAGCAGGGGGGCCAGGAGCAGGATTGAGAATCAGTGATTTAGACCATCGTTTCTTGAACCTCTCCTGGCAGACCCCTTGTCCTGCATATTTTAGATCTCTCCCTGCTCCGCCACAGCTGATTCAAATGGTCAACTCATTATGAACTCCTGAAGCTGCTTAATAAACTGATCACTGAGCCTCCAGGAGAGGTTTGAGAAATGCTGATTTAGACTTTAGACAAGCAAGCATTTAGACATTTAGACAAGCAAGCAAAGTTGTGCCTATTTTAGCCAGTGATTTACAGATGTCATAGACAAATCACTGCTATGCTATGAAATATAAACTAATTTCTTGTCTTTTATTCACCTCTGTTAGAATTGTTTCCATTTCTGAATTAAAGAAATCATTTCCTTTTCGGCAGCATTTTGGCTATACCTGAAACTCAGAAATCTGGATGTCCTTATATAGGATTGCCAGGGCGTTTACTTATGCTAATTACAGACAACACTCACAAGCACCCACTTAAGGAAAAATTGGGATTCATCGTCATACAAACAAGGGTAAACATGAAATTGGGTGGTTTCATGATCTTTCATGTGACTTTTCAAAAACTTTTCCTCACAACAAAATACACTAATTTCCAGAAAAAGTCTTCCAAAAGTCTTGGTGCAAGGAACATATGGGTTAAGGAAGCCAGCCATTTGGTCACGAGTCTAAGCAATCAAACACTCAATATTCAATCTACTTTGTCTAAGTACAGGTGTGTGGCTGCTGAAGGGCAGTCATTTTTGGTAGGTGAATTCTGCCAATGCTGATAGTTTCCTGACTTCTAATTAAGTTTTTATTGTAACATTATTCTTTTTTACATTTTTATCAGTCATGCACTGCCTCTCATTCTAGGTTTTCGTCTCCTTTTAATTTTCACTCAAATTTCTCAATAGAGCGCTGCACAAGCAGATGTTTGGTTT
The DNA here is from genome assembly GCF_013368585.1 of Megalops cyprinoides. Taxonomy (NCBI): domain Eukaryota; kingdom Metazoa; phylum Chordata; class Actinopteri; order Elopiformes; family Megalopidae; genus Megalops; species Megalops cyprinoides. The sequence goes on along the minus strand of NC_050598.1, from coordinate 20,227,504 downwards.
TGGAATGAGGGCATATCAAGTTTTGGGGTGGGCAAGGTTACAACAAAACACCTAGTATATCCAACTCTTTTGAAGAGCTTTGGGAATAAGTAAATAAACTATAGAGATTACCGGAAACCACAAGGTTTTCAACTTGACCTACCTTAAGATACAATGAACTTTGAACTATGGTCATTTATCTTCAACAATGACAAATGCAAGATGAAAGTGAGTTTAACAAAGGTTATGCAAATTTTTTGTTCAAAAACTGTACTTTGCTACAAGGGACCAAGAGCTAAGATATCTATCTTACACCCATTTAGAAACAATCATTGGTACCTGTCGCAAACATAAGAAATTTGTGTGAGAAATTAAGGACTTGCATGTACATATAGCCATGACCAGCCATTTGCACACATCTAAAGCCCATGCCTATTAAGTGTGACAATTGTGAGATGAATGAATAAATCCTGCCTAAAGTTACTGATGTGTGGAAAAAATTAATAACGGTGAATAATTGGTGAAAAATGGGTGTGGCTTATGATATGGGCAAAGATGGCTCTAGATCAAATTAACAAAATGCTCTGAGCCTAATTAAACAATGTGAAAATTTCTACAAAATTGACCTTTTTTCATTCCCATGTCTATCTCTTTTAAAAAATAGGTCTGCAATGCAAATGTGGTGGATTCTGTGATGTACCATCGACAATTCATGCTGCTACAACCTACACTGGGCAGCAGTGTGGTGTCATAAGAAACAGTGCTTGAAACCCAAAGTTTTCTGCTTCATTTCCCTAGCGGGGAGCTATCGTTATACCTTTAGGCAAGCTATTTACCCCAAATTAGATCAGTAAATTTCCACCTTCATAAATTGATACCATGTAGAAAATTGCAAGCCGAGTCACTCCTGACAGTACGTAGTTTATGAACAACTCTCATTTTCTGCTGTAACTCCAAGAGTTTAACTCGGTTGTTTGTGGTTTGGGGGAACATGGCTTACCCGTTCATTCAAGGGCACCAGCAGGACAGACTCCATCCAATTAGTGGCGTTAATTTCAACCAATTAACAGGACATTCCATGAGGGATGCAGTTTGTTCTACTGAGGTTAGTTTTTCTCCACCAAAAAACTGGAGTGTGCCATTTTTTTAAATATTTTTTTCTGAAGCATTTAGAAAAGTTATTTGAAACATTCATGACAATTAAAATGAAAGCATACCTAGCACCAGCAGCAATTTACAGCAATCAAAAGCTAACTGAGAATGAGTTGACAGCTGGCAAGGGCATAAAGGGATCCATGCGTTGATGTATGACAATATTCTGAAGGCATTCTTTTTCAGCATTGACCTAAATGCTGCTCCTTTAATATGACTACACTGATTTGCTGGAATTTCCTTTATAGCTTTATTTAAAGACTAATGTTTCTCAATCCTACTCCTGGAGCCCCCCTGTCCTGCATATCTTCTATCTATCCTTGCTCCAAACACACCTGATTGAGATTAGTGATTAAATCAGGTGTGCTCAGCTAATCAAAAGTGAATGAGTTCAGTCAGGTAGGTAGAGCAGGGAAAGATGAAAAACATGCGGAGCAGGGGGGGCCTAGGAGCAGGATTGAGAATCAGTGGACTATTCTATTTCACATCCCTAAGGCTATAGTGCCAAATATAGATCAATTAAGAGGACTGGGATATTAACCAAATTATTGTTATCCTAATTTACCATGTGAGGGAAAGTTAATTGAAGAAAATAGTTCCTGTTCTCCTGCATCATTGTTTAACTAAGTGATATTGTCATTTCACATGTAAATGTTATCATTGATGTGAAAAGTTATCATGAAGCTAGTTTTAACTTCACTTTTCCAAGAACTATGTGTAGACATCTTATTGTTTTTCATGATTACAGAATCAAATGGACACTATCAAATATTTCATTAGCGTGAGATATATAACAAGTCAGTGTTCCCCTGGAAAATATTCAGTAGAGCTTAGTGTGTGTATGAATGGCGATTGTCAGCTTAAAATGTTGTCAGTCACTTTGCAGTTTGAGAAAGCTGGGTCTTCAAATCTGTGGAGTGAAAATTTGAGAAGGGAGATTGCATTGGCCGTGACAGACTTCAGACAATGTTACTTACTGTTGTATACAAACAGTCCTACTGCACATGTATTGCAACAACTGAATACCATTCATTAGCACTGCAAAAGGTGATCACTGAAAATATGAAGAGTTAGTAACATGAAAAAAAAAACTCTTTGAGGCACTGAAGTGGTTTACAAAATAATACATTGTAGAGTCTTTGATAGCAAACACAGGAGACTACATCAAGTTCATCCACGTCTCTGAATTCCAACCCAGGAATGATGATTGGCATTTCTTCATGAGGGTCATCTGGGTAATGCTGGGAAGAGTGGCTGTTTGATCAGGGAGAGGACGCTTGTCAACTTCAGTCTGAGCCTCTGTTCTCATGTTAGTACCATACAATTCTGTGTGCAGCAAAGCAGCTACATCAGCACTCCTGTTACTTATCTTGTCACCTACTATTTACACTTCGTTTAGGAATGGGACAGGGTTGTCATGCACAATATATGTCTTGGTGTGCACTTTATATCAACCCTGAAAGGGTTATTACATGCTGTTAAAAATATGTAAATGATTGCTTACAGCCTCAGAGTCAACTGTGCAATACACCTTTCAAGCAAAGACAGGTGTATTAATATCTTCTGCAAAGTGCAATTTGAGAATGGTTGAAGATGTTCAGTCAACCATCAATGCTTCCTCCAATTCAAATAAAATCATGCCAGATCTTTGGGAAACAGGAACTACAGACAGTGAATGCCAAATGAATGAAAATGTAAATGTAAAATGAATATACTCCATACATAATGTACAGTTAACACATGTGTTGTGCTCTTAGTCTCCTTTCACTTGAGTTTGGACAGTTTATCAATTGAGTTGAGGAGAGTAATGTGAAATGACTGTGGCGGTGCATAGCACTGAAACCTAATGAAGCCATCAATGATTGTTTTGCCTGCCATGGAAAATAACTTACAAGAATGCTGGCACGGGAAAGTAATCCCTGCTCTAGAATGGGGAAAACTGATCAGTGTTCATGCCATAATTGCTATTATTCAATCCAATGCAGAGTCCCTTCCCTGGAAGTGACACATGACTTCAATCACAATTCATTTTGTGTTTCAGAGTGAGAATGCCCATTCATTAAGGAACACATAACACATGTTAATCACTCTACTGTGGATCAATGTGAATTCATCAATGCCACTTACTACAGCTACTTGGAGGATATAGATACGTTGCAGTGGTTGTGATCTCTCTTTAACATTTGATAACATTTTACCACAGACATTGTGAGACCAAACTACCCACTAGCCAGCATCTCAATAGACAGCATTTGCCAAAGTCCCTCCAGGGACCCACTGTTAAGGCTTGAAACATTTTTGATTGACACTGCCCAGTGCTAGTTTATAGTATGAATTTTGGCCTGTTCATTGATGTTTTTGCTTTTATTTAAATAATTACATTCAGATATGCACATTTTAAGTAATCCTCTGTGGTTATAAGTGGAGGGTAAATTTTGCTTCTTTAGTACTCATAGCTTTATTCTTATTATGTTGAAGACAAATACATGCATTTCTAGAGACTGGTTTGTCTCATTCTATATGCTATATATATAGGGTGAGTATGACTGTACACATATATAGGGGGCAGTAATAACTAATGCTCAAAGTTTGCAGTTTCGATGTGGAACAGTGGTTAAGGACCTTAGCCTGGTTTAGGAAGACTCTTGCCCAGGACAGGTGTATAGGCTGTTGTATTGTTGCGCTTAAATGACCTGAATTGCTTTGTTCTATAAACACATCATGTGTAAAGCGTAAGCTGCCCTCGATACAGCTGCCTGCTGTGAGTCTAATGCTCCAATTTTTTCAATATTCCTGCTGCCAAGATTAGTAATAACTTCCTAGAAACTGATTAGACACACCGAATGACTGAATTCTAGGTTTTTGTGTGACACTTTAGAGATTTGGTAAAGATACCTTAATATTCTCTACCTTCTCACATCTTACATCAAGGACATTAATGTAGCAAATTTAAACATACAAATTTTAAGTTTGTACTTCATCTTGGTGCTGCCAGATACATCATTGATGCTGTATAGGTGACAGTGTACCACAGGTGACCATTATTTACTATTTTGAAAAGAGTTTATTGAAAAGAGAGGAGTGAAGACGAATTTCTGCTGTATCACATTTCCATATCAGTGTGTCAGCATGAGCACTGAGCAAATGCCAACTGCACCAGAATAAAAAGCGCATGCAATGTGCAACTTTATTTTTTATCATGCAATACACTCTGAGTCCCCAGCTGAGGAGCACTGTGCAAAGGTATTGCGGGTATGGTGTTTTTTTTTTTTTTTTTCCTTTTCAAACGAATGGACACAGGATCTGAAGTGAGGTGGAATGAGAAGTTCCCATAGAAAATACAAAGCTTTTTAATCTCATCAAGCTTAAATGAGATGTTTCTTTTCATGTAATTACAATTTTAGCTGACAAAATATGCCAGGGTGAGGGTTCATTCCAAGTAAAGTTACATTACAATACATTGTTACTTTGTATTTTCATTAATTTGTAGGGGTGTGGTGTTTAAAGAGATTAGTCCTTTCTTTAAAATCATGTATGTAGTGTTATTATGGGTGAATACTTAAATATGCTTTGCTGAAAGTATTTGTTAATGGTGATATTGAGTTTACTCTGTGTTTCATGGGAAAACAGAGGTCACTGCCTGTGCTGTAACTTTCCCATCAGCGCTGGACTGTGTTGTATAAAATACCCTTTTACAATTTTTACAAATTATTGACAATTGCTGTATAAATCTGGGAAATGAACTTCATATTTTGTTCATGAACCTGAGCAACTCTAATTTTTTTCACTCCAGACCACATTATAAATGCATTCATGACAAATTCTAGGAATCGCTTCAACAAAATGGATGGTTACCATGTTAACCATTATTCTGAAGGAATAATAAGAGGAGTACTTTTCCTTTTCTTTTCTTTGTCCTTAAAGTTTATGGCTTTGAACAGCCAGTACAAACTCTCTGTTTCCATATGAATCACGGTGGACACAACAATCACATTTATTTTGGAATTGTGTAATTGATTCCCTTTAAGAAATGGAACACTGAAATTACAATGTGTCACATTTACTTATATGACTGTCTTTACTGTCTTTTTGTACAGATGAGTCACGGAAAATCTTGCAAAATAATGCTTATGATTACGGGGGGGGGGGCAGGATGATCGCATTTCCTTTCTGATATCAGTGGCTTAAATATGATAGCAGTACTTTGTGGGAAAGCTATTAGAAAAGTGCTTTTCATTGAACCATACTGTCATATACCTCTACATCTGTGTTACAAAGCTTTCCAAGTGATAAACACATCAGTCTACCCGTCTGCTTTGTCGGTGATAATTTGCAGATTGTTAGTGAAGTTCTATCAGAAACTATTATTATATCTCCATGTTTTCTCATATCACTCCTCTAGCTGAAGGCAAAGAGAGAGTATCTTTTGTACATACAGTACTCTATCATGTGCCACACTTCTTCTGACGTATTAGACTATTATTGGACTATCAAGCAGGATATTCGTTCGAATTTAGGCACACTTAATTGAAGATATAATTCACAAGGCAAGGACTGTTCAGTGTATGTACTACTCTTCAGCAATCACACAACTGTCTGCTGTGTCTGGTGCATTTTATCCCATCCTTAATCAGTCCAGGCTTTGTGGAAGCTTGACATCCTTTGTATTGATTTTAAATTTGTGCACATCTAGTCTGCTGTCTCTAACACATGTTTTGCATGTTAATACCGTCTACCATTAGGGTTTCTAACACCATGGCTACGTGTCCAGCCTCACATTATTTGAAGTCACTGAACTGCAGTGTGTGACCATTCGATTGTCTTGTGGGGAGTCAGTGTGCCGTCATCTCATAGAAGTACTGATGGTGGTAATAAGCTGGCTTGCATGTCAAACACCTCACATTTTTGCCACATCTTATCAGTACATACTAAACAGTATTTTATCAAATGCAGTTAGGAGTTAGATTGGTATCCACATGCTTTGTGATTAATGAATTGCTCCATGTTAATCATCATAGCAGGAAGAGGACAGACTGAGTGTGTGAATTTGTCTCTCTGATAGCATATGGAGCCTTGGCAAAGTTGAAATAATTGGAATATGCACGCACTTTTTACTGGACTGTTGTTTTTCCCAAATATATGGGAAATTCCCTGTCTTCTTGGGAGTGGGGCCTGAAGGGCAAGAAAGTACATTTTGCTTCAAGAACCACACCTTGTAACCTGGGGCATCATTTGCTTTATAATTCCATTTCCTGGGGTTGGCATAGAGAGGTCACTGAGGCATCCATACAGACGTCACTGTTCAAGATTAGTTACAAAAGGTACTATCATGCCTTTCAAAACAAGCACAAGTGCCTATAGAAGAAGGGGTTGCATCTAGATAGTTTGAATCTAGATATTGAGGGCCAACAGTGAGATGAAGTATAGGGGGATCCTGATATTACTTGGAAACATTCAGTGCTTGAAAGGAGTGAGAGATTATATTTCACAGTATTTACTACACACCTAGGTGTTTTGGAGATTAGTGTGGGGCCAATCTTCTTATTACTGGTAAATGGATGCCTGACAGTCTCCACGTGATTTTCTGTGTGGTACCTTAATTCTACATTTATTTAGGTAGCATAAGTGTTTGCCTATGGTTTTCCATAGTTTCTAATCCTTCTGTGTTTGAGGGCAACTGAATGCCCAATTCAGAGTAGATTTATTGAACAGGCGGTTTTACCATTGGAGCTGGCAATAATCAAATGCATAGGTTACATTCCAATATCATAAAAAGTGTCACTTTGCCATTCAGATGATTCTATAAAGGCATAGTTTAAATGCACATTTGCCTTCCGTTCTAATGACAAAGGGCTCAACAGATAAGGCTTCCAAGTGTTGCAGGCATGCATTCTGAAAATTAGTCATCAGAATGTGGAGATATTAAGGTCATTGAGAATGTGCGCTACCTCTTTCAATACAGCCTCCCAGAGGTATTTCTGTGCCTTTGTGTGTTCACACCAACAGTCATATATCAGTGGGTGCCTTTGCACTTCCACAGAGGTTTAAGGCAACCTGTGGCTAATCAGACTCCTTGCATGAGTTGAATACATGCCACATGCAGAGTATGTGTTAGAAAGGTGTTTGATTGCAGTGTCAACCCAACAAGCACACAGCAAGCCTTACTCATGTGTGTAATTCAAAACATTTTCTAATACCTTGATCAGATGTTCTTCAACACTAAAAACATGCTTTGCCATGGGGAGGTGGTGGCTAAGAGAAAAGTTCTCTATGGCTCTTTCAACCAACATCTGAGCAGCTTTGGGTTCTGTAGACAGTGCATTTGGAGGTCTACATTAAAGGGATGGAGTTGACAGAGCCAGATTGATTGGGGTGTGGGGGTAAGTTAAGCTCATTCATCCATGACATTTTTCTCAGAATGGAAATGTATGTGCCTGAGGCAGGGTGTTCTCATTACTCAAGATTGCTTCTGCCTTAATATGATTCTCACCTGAAACATTTGCCAGTACCCTTAAGCCACGCAACACCTCACCTTTTGAATTAAGATAAAGTAGAATGCGGCAAGGAGTGGTAGGTCCTTCAATCTTAAAAATTTGCAGAATACATTAGATAAAATAGACATGTTACATGAAGGCTGTTTATTATAAAACAAAGGTGGGTTTATTCAACATACAGGTTGATCAACATAGGCCAGTCTTACAAATGTTGAAATGGAGATTCGGGATTGGGGGAAACCTGCCAGAGCCTGTCTGAGATAAAACGCAATGCATTACACTCATGTCCCGCAGCACATGCACTGGTAAGCATGCACACACATCCTCGCATATGATTGGAAAATGTTACGGTCATTGGAAACACTCATTTCACACACGTGCGCATGAAAGCGTGTTCCTGTTGGCACCAAAACTGTGGCAGGTTGCAAAGCAGTGTTCAAAGTCTTGCCTGTGAGTGTGTAAAGTAATTCAATCCGTGTCTGCTGGCGTTTTGAATCTGTGCTCAGTAAGGTGGTTCTGTGTGAAAGACGGTGAGTTTGACAGATGTCCAGTGCTAAAATTGTGAGCAGTTAGCTCACACCTTCCCAGGAAGAGTCATCAGATCATAGAAAATCAGGATTTGTCAGTTACCATGTATGAAGTTGGAGATACTCTTAATAAAGGCAGTATAGTACTACGTCATTTCATAAAGCTGCATAACTGTAATATCAGAACTACAACTGTCATGGAAATATTATGAATCATGACCAAATGCTTTTGTTGAGTATAGATTTAAAGTATAATTGTGAATCATGTGCTAAATGTAAAAGACAAAGAGCGTGACACCATGCTGTGTCCCTGTTTCTCTCTCTTCAGGAAATGCCTTTGTGGTAAGTTTGGCCATAGCAGATCTGGTGGTGGCCATCTACCCCTATCCGCTGGTCCTGACAGCTATCTTCCACAATGGCTGGATCGCCGGCAACATCCACTGCCAGATCAGTGGCTTCCTGATGGGTCTGAGCGTCATCGGCTCCATCTTCAACATCACCGGCATCGCCATCAACCGCTACTGCTACATCTGCCACAGCCTTAAATACGACAAGCTCTTCTCCAACAAGAACACCGTGTGCTATGTTATCCTGGTGTGGGTGCTCACCATCCTGGCCATTGTACCCAACTGGTTTGTGGAGTCGCTGCAGTATGACCCGCGGGTGTACTCCTGCACTTTCGCCCAGTCGGTCAGCTCGCTCTATACCATCACGGTGGTGGTGGTGCACTTCATCATGCCCATCAGCATCGTCACATACTGCTACCTGCGCATCTGGATCCTGGTCATCCAGGTGCGCAAGAGGGTCAAGCCCGACATCCGGCCCAAGATCAAGCCCCACGACTTCCGCAACTTCCTCACCATGTTCGTGGTGTTCGTGCTGTTCGCCGTCTGCTGGGCGCCCCTGAACTTCATTGGCCTGGCGGTTGCCGTCAACCCGCGGCTGGGCCTGGCCATCCCTGAGTGGCTCTTCACCGCCAGCTACTTCATGGCCTACTTCAACAGCTGCCTGAACGCTGTCATCTACGGCGTCCTCAACCACAACTTCCGTAAGGAATACAAACGGATTGTGCTGGCCATCTTCAAGCTCCGCTGCTGAGTGTGGCGGGAGGTGGAGACAGACACTGTGAGCTAAAACAGAGGACAGTACAGTATTCACTGTGGAGCATGCCGAATGAGACACTAGAGAATATGAACTGAATGTAAATAAAAATATCAATATCAAAATGCATTGTATGTCCAGGCTTCTACAGCTTCATTGATTTTGTCTGAGCTGTTGGTGTCACATCTCTTGATGCATTTTCTGCAGTGTGGCTTTTTTCCTTTTTTTCAGCCTTTGGAACTGCTTACTGTCATATGTTGACACAGGGTTTTGAAAGATATAAAACTGTAGTGCTCCTCTCTGGCACGATGTCTTATGTGCAAATAAGATCCCTCTCAGCTGCGAGGTTCAGATTCCCTCTTCAGCAGTCTATTTAAGTATGACATCTGCTACTATTTTGTTACTTCTCACTCCAAAGAAATTATGTTACAATCAATACTTTATTCCAAAGAAATAGATAACCCCCAGCAAGCCAATGGTGTGGTACAAGATATGAATGTTGTAGTTACACTAAATAAGGGTTTCCCACACCCACAACAGAAAAACCATCCCTTGTGTATATTGTTTAGAATGTGGGACATGGGTTCTAAAAATATCTGAGTGTGAGCGAATTGTGTTAAGACAGCAAGGAACACAGAAACCTTAAATCTGCCCCAACATCTGACTATATACATAACAGGAACACTTTTAGTGAAGGGTTTTACGTAAGTACTACATAACTGCATAGACTGCCATAGAGGTGCTTTGTCACCATCCATTTTATTAGTGAAACAACCATAACATTTTATTTGGTATGTAATGGTAATGTTGATTATGACAAGAATGGTGGAATTTCATACCCTGTAACAGTGTACATCATTTGGCATATGTGTTCATGAATATTATAACAATGCTTATGAAGGCTATATGTAGTTCTTCTGGTGGACCCGTATAGATGGTTTTATCAAAACATCAAGAATAATTTTGTAGTTATTAACACACCACAGAAACTGGGGAGAATATAAAAATGTGTAATTTTTTCAAAAGTGAGTGCAATTAAGAGCCAGCAGGAGGATTCCGTGGCATTTCGCTTCCGTTTGTGCAAATCCTCTGCAACGCAGTCTCCCAGTACTGACCAATTCATGCTGTAGCAGTGTTCCTGCAAGCCTCCCTTAGATATCATATCACATATGCAGAGAGACAGGATAAAAAAAAATAAAACTCCTAATAGGGATGGAAGTCATTTCCGATTTGTGGCTTAGGGCAGCAGATTTGTTTGAGTAAAACCAAACATACCCTAAGCTCTTCATAGCATTAATGCATTAGGTTTAACGTAATCATAGCTGGAATCCTGTCTTTCCTTGTCACAGCAGAGAGTACCCTCATTCACTGGTTTTCTCAGTTGGGCAAGAGCCAAACAGTATGCATCTGGTAGCTTAACACAACCCAAGTTGCATTCCAAGTCCAATCATATTGATAGAAAAACACGCACTTAAGAATTGTGTTCTTGATTTAGGATTTATACAAAATCAGTGAAAGCTGGCATTGAACATTTCTGTCTGTGCCATTTAGAATTTTCTTGAATGCTACAAGGCTGGTACAACAGCTCTTTTGTGCAACAGGGTAATCCACAGCTGTAGTAGATGAGCCACAATGACTGCAAATGTATTTCCACCAAAGAGAGAAAATATTATCGTATAATTCCATTTCCTGAGACAGAAGCCGCCTTTCTAAATAAATGACTCCAGATTTGCTGATTTGATGGAAGGATCCTAGCAATCCTAACAAAAGATTTTGTAACATTTGTGTAAAACACACATTGACACAACACTTGAAACATGCTTTAAATGAGCTTATACTCCTCCTGCTGTGAGTACAATTGACTGTTTGTCTCATTCTGGTATTAATGGTGGCGGAGCAAAATGAAATCTTTGAAAAATAAAGGGGCTTGCAGTGTACAAAGAAAAATCACAATTTCATTATCACATCCTACATCTACAGGATTTTGGTGCTTTTATCCTCTTACATTTCAGTCATATCATATCACAGCTTGCACCAGCAAGCTATTAATATGGCATCAGCAAGAAGTGAGAAATACAGGTCCTCTCCAGCTGAAAAAGTTTCTCTCTCATTCTCCTTCTGTGTCACTCTTATTTTTGACTTCAGCCTTTAAAATGATGAAGTCTTCCAACTGATTCCACATCCACACACTTTCCATAAATTCAGACTGCCACACCCTTAAAAACCCACAGAACAGAGTGACAACAGTCATGATTCCCATACCAATCAATTAACCTCCTTGTTTGAACACTGTTGCCATTTTGGATCAGCTAACATGGATGGTTAGTCATCTTATCACATTCACAGCTGACTTCAACTCAGTAGACAATGTATCTCATTAACATGATTTGATGGAGGCTAATTCAGCCTCATTGATCTCACTGCCCAAATATCCTCTACATTTCCTATAATTTTGATTTTGGAAGCATCAGGCAAATGTCCAATGTTGGAGCATCTCAGGTACTTATTCCACCTCATATCTCATTTGGAAAATGGAATTCAAAATTATGCAAAAAAATAGAAATGTCTGATACAAATAAATTGCTATTTGAATACACTGCAGGAATCCCAAACCTTACAACTGACCTACAACTGTATTTATGACACTTTTTATGGCTTTGTAGCTGGGGAATTGTGTATGACTCTCTGCAGTACATAGTGATTGTTGCATTCCTCCAATGTAATCTACAAAACCTACCCATGAAACATTCTTAAAAAATGATACCAAAATCATCTGCTACGAAAGGTACAAATCATATGTGAAAGTTCTATGTGTCTAACGTGCCAAGATTGCTTTCTGTTTTTTGTGTTCTAATTGAAGATGATTATACACTCTGAATTTTGCCCAATTACCCATGTGAGCAAAACCTTAACTGTGGTCTTGTACAGAATATTTGCAACAGAGAGGTGTTTTAAAGAGTGAGGGTAATGTTGGACATGCAGGCCTGGATTCAACCAACATTTTCCTTGACATTAAGAAATAAATGCAAGCATTTCTTCGTCCTTCACAAACACTGTGAAATGGTTAAGGACCGTTAATGGTGATTGAATCCAGGCCTTAATGTGCCCATTTTATGCTTTTTTGCACATTGTCATGAAGCTGGAAGAAGGTTATATTAAAATATTTATGAATAATCATATTTTTATATGAAGAATTATTGATCTGGAACTGAAAAGAATGAATATCCAAAAGTGTAAAGGATCACCCTTTTATTTGTAGAATGCACACATTCATACATACATAACAAGACATAATAAAGAATGTTCACTGTGTGAAGTGTGAAGGCTTGACGTCATTATTTTGTTTTTGTGTGAAATGCATGATCCTGTTAACAAAAGCTTTTATATTTCCAGACAGGAACACAAGAGATATCTTCACAAAATGTCAGGTTTTGATCCATTAAATAAGAATAACCATCAATCTGTTATCACCGCAGTCAAGGTTAACTTCTAGATGATTATACTCCATACATGGAGTTCACAGAACAAATACAGGAAGGACTATGTGCTGTCCGAGCAGTGAAGTGTAGTTACCTCAGTGTTTATCTGAATGAAATATTACCAATCCAGTGACATGAGACTAGATAGACATAACAGTCACCAAAACGTCCTTTGATTTCTCCCATATATTATACAATATGATGTATAGTCAAGTATGATACCTGTATACCAGCACATGTCTAATATAATGTTATTCTGCTTTGAAGATGGCAAGCAGATGTCCACTGCTTACATTTTGATACATGACCCTGTTACACAGCTGGATATGCTGCGACCCAAGTCAGGTTAAGTACCTCGCTTAAGGACACAGCAGCAGGATTTAACTGGACAACTAACTATGGACAAACCCATATCCCTCATAAGCACGACACACACTCCCAACTCAACCATAAGTTCATGATCAGAACACCGTAGTCTCTGTATGAACCAAAATTTAGTAATTGCATGGTGTGATCATTTAACTCATGGTGACCTGGACTTTAAACTCTGAAATAGCTCATCTTTGCAGATTTTGCCTCATCATTATCAAGTGAGCAAAAGTGCTTTTTCCATGGCTCCTTCAAAAAATCCTAGCCCAAGCACAAGTGCAGGGCAGAATTCAGGATTGTTGTTGATATGTGGCCTCTGCTCCTATAAGTGTTACAAAAAGGAGTTTCATTGCAATGATACCTTTTCCTTAACATTCCATTGTTTTTTAGCAAATGTTCTTATCCAGACTAGTAAGACAAGTAAACTCAGCAGGTACTGATATTATCAAGATTTAAGTGAAAGATTTTTAAGGAAAAGTAAATGCAACACTTGTCTTTTTAAGAAAAAAAAGACTTCATAAGGTGCATGAAAGGGTTAAATATGTGTTACTTTGACTCAATGACAAATTACTGTAATATCCATCAGTACATGCTGCAGTACGTGTCCAAAAACTTCAAATTGGTCATCATTTCAACAGCAGCCTGCCTGGATTGTTATTTTAGAAAGTAATCAAAGGGAAGCCAAAGAGAAGGAAATGTAGTGACATTTAGGAAAATCACCTATAATGATTCTAGAGGCAGTTAATTTGTCACTGACGCTTTGTACTGCAGTTTTTTCTTTTTTTTTTTTTTTTTTTTTTTGTGGCTCAACAGAAAATGGGTTAATTGGCTGAATTGCTCTGTAGTGGAATAGTTATCTTTACACAGACAATAATGAGGGTCATGTCTGCCATTCCTGTACAATTTCAATTTCATTCTCAAATAGCCTGCAATAATTAAATCAATAAAGACATCATTCAATTTATTTGCTCATCAGATCATGTGCTTCTGCTTATTACGTTATAGACAGAAAGCCTAATAAGTAACACAATTGTATGAGCTGAAACATGGTTAAGAGGTGGAACACAAACTGAGAACTGTTATTCTAGAAATTTCCACAAATGCTTAGCATTGAGTTGAAAAAGTGATTTATGCACCACAGAATAAGGTGTAATTGATGGATGAAATCTCTGTAAACGTCAAACTCTGTCTTCCAGTCATAGATACCTCAGTCTGCAAAAGCATGCGGTCTTTGTTTTGTTATATTGTTTTGTATTACTGTCATGATCCTTATAACCTATCCTTGTAACTTCTACCAAATATTCACTATTGATGTTCATCTCCAAGCTTCAGTCTAAAAATGGCCTCCCTGCCTTTCTAAGAATAGCAATCAGAATCTCAACATGGCTGGACAGCACTGGAGCCTGACATTTAAGTCACACTGGAAAAGGGAAGTAGATGATGTTGCTGCATCCCCAGCAGACCCTTAAGAGCCCAAGGCCATTCTGCCAGATACCATGAGCCTAGCCCACCAGGAGCTGCCTACTATATCACAGAGCAAACCCATGAAATGACACTTCATGGGTCAACAGTGGCAAAAACAGTTTATTGAAGCTCTCCTCCACCCCCCACACATTTGTTAGGCACACCTCCTGTTCAAGATATGAGAGGGAGCTATGGACACCATTCACACATGTATGGGATATCTTGAGGTGCAGGTCACAGAGAGGGTGGTTTTGGTACATGGAATTTGCTTGGCAGGAGCAAGAAATGGACTGCATGGGTTCCTATAGATTACAGATAACGTCACATTGAGTCCCCCTGGAAGAGAGAAAGGGGCTGTGAGCAGCCATGCACTCTCATCCCGGACCCTGTGTGGAAGCAGCCAGCAATGAGGGGAGAAAACTGTGATGCAGTTTCACACGCTCGTGTCCAGTGAAGTGGAGTGGTGGCCCAATGTGTACATATGTTCCAGTGAATGGGTAATCTTGGTTAACAGTGTGTTAATACACCACAGCAGTACTTTTCATTTATTTAACAACTTGCTTGTGATTGTATGAGCAGTGTGTATCCTTATTCAGATGTGTTTAGTCTGTTATCAGATTAATTGTTCTTCAGTGGATCTTTTATTCTCCTTTTCTCTTCATGAATGAAGGCTTTTATGGTCAGAAAGGATGTGGGCTGGCCTTGGAAATCACATTGGTCCACTGCTTCAAGTAAACATGAAACAATCAATGCTGCTAATCTGCAGTAGCTTTAATTGAGATGAATAAAATGCGGAGATTAAACACTTCCATTAGTGTGCACGTCCTAAAATCAATAGGTGCATAAACACGTGATAGTGTTTTTGATGTGGCAGCTCAACCACTCTGTTTTCCGATTAATCATTTAGAATAAATATTCACCAACCCGCCCCCCTCTTAAAATGTTCTCCACAGTATTCCAAGATGAGTTTCAACACGACAAGAGAGAAAATGTAAACTCTACTGTAACTAAGGAAGTCACATTTCAAAAGCTTTAAATGAGTCAGATTAGTTTACAACCAGTTTGTTGTAAAGTAATCCAGTAAAATTGTTGTTAAAGTGAGGTGTTGCCAGGCAAATGTCAAGTTCATCTTGCTTTTTTACAGATCCTTGGCTTTACTTTAGTCTTTTCTAACTGATGTCTGTGATTCATTTCATTTTAAGCAAATGCTATCAGTTTACATTATTTCAACTCATACACTGAATTCCTGTCATTTAGTTCTGGCACTCAAAACTTGACATCCACATGTTCAGACAGAGGCTGTGGTGAAATGTACATATATTTTTTGGCTCTGGTTTTGAAAATTGTGACTGGTGGGTACAAGATCTTTACAGTAAATCTGGCCCACAATGCCACGTCTTGTTTTTCTTGTCTGTAGTCTTTTTTGCATGTGTCTCAATCTCAATCTGAACTCAATCTTATAAATGTTTTCAAAAAGTGCCCATCACTGATGTTATAAAATGTGGAAGAAATATGGAATATTAAGGGGGGATGTAATTTTAATGGGGCTGCAATATTAAAAATATATAAGGCATAGTGGTCATATTTTCCATGCAGTGGTTTCACACAGTTTGACATACCTAGATTGTTCCATTCCTGAATATTAAAGAATAGATTTCAGTCTTGTAGCATGCTTGTATTTGGAGATATAAGGACATTTTAGAAGGATCGGACTACAGCCACTTGTGTTCCATGTGCAGAGACACTAGCAGAAATGCATACGGATACACATTGACACAAATGCACATGGGGACTGGGGGGGGGGGGGGGGGGGGGCCAGCTTATTATTGGTTGGTGGGGAGTCATACAGCAGATCTGAACCTTCCTTCAAATTTTCTCAAAAACCCAGCTTCAGATACACAGCAGAGAAGAAACAAAACTCCTCATGGCAGAACATTAGTTTAAATGTGTGACAGCAGCGTTAGGTTCCATCCCCGCCAATGAATAAAAATTAAATACTGTACTGTACACGAAGGGCTTTGGAAAAGCAAGACCTTATGAATTACTTGACATGTCATTTTTTATTAAGCAGAGGCTATGTATAAAACATTTCATGCTAAACAAGTATTCTTCTGTGGAGAGAAAATAATTAGATGAATTTATTAATTATTTATGGTGATCTCTTTACATCTGAGGTGAGCTCACTTCGTCACTGCTGCAAGGAAACCTGTCTCATATCTGATTGCTGCTGATACCAGAAACTCCCATGCGCTTTCCCAGTATTCCTAGATAGCTCACGGCATTAAATTACTCCACACACATACTAATTACAAATGTATCTACTGCCCAATTTCATACTCTCAAAATAATTCAATAACAGCCTTAAGAGAGGCAATCAGTAAAATTTTTCGCTCTTTGAAAATGACACACACAGATAGGGTGTGCCTTCCCCCTGATGAAACATCTTGATTCAGGGTTCTTGAGTTATTGATTGGTTGCTGTGACTAGATATTCCCACTGTCAACCTGTCCATCAATTCAGCCTTTTGGGCAGACATATCACTGACTCCCAGGATGTGAATTAAAACATGTATGAAGAAGGGGTCAGCATAAACAACCACAATACATATCTAACATACATTATATTTCTAAAATATTGTTTAAATGTAAGAATTAATGAGTGAGGTTTGAGTGCAGTCAAGTGGACATGTAATATGTATGTAATGTCAGGGTGCTACAATAAGCCAGCATCTTCTTACATTAGTATTCTGCAGCACAGTTCAGTGCTTAAATGAGCCCACTGCATTAGTGATAACACATGGCGACAGTTTCATTCTTTCACTTTTCCAGATTTCTTCTTTTAGGTTGATTCTGTTTAACAAAAAAAGTCAGTCTGACTGAATGGACCCTACGTGAACTCAGGGACAAGGTTTACTTTAGCTGGACACACTCTGAATGTCAGCCCTCAGTACTTCTAAAATCAATTGATTAGAAACAGGTCCACATGGAAGTCTGTGCAGTGTGCAGTGTGCAGGCCATGTACAAAACAAAAAAAAATAAATAAATAATAAAAACTTTGGATTCAAGAGAGTATCTCTTGGATATTTACTCCACTTTCTTTTTCTGTTCATCAGTGAAGCTGAAACAGTACAAAGAAGATAAAGTGTTGTGCTACTCAATATCCAACATTTTAAATAATGCCACACAAAGGAACTGTACATGCAGTGTTAAATTATAGTTCATTTTAAGTTCTTATGCGGTGGAATTGGGAACTGTGAGTGGAACTTGTTCTCAAAGATGTTACTCTAAGAATGTTTGTCACAGTTCAGCATCTAAAGATATTTTATTCCCATGTCAGTTTATTTAAAATATGTTGTGATGGGCCCAGAGGTGACACATGGGGTTGTGCAATGAAATAGGGAAATATGGGGAAACTGAAAGACTTATGTTGTGTCTTATTTTTGACAGAAGGAACACTGCCAAGAACACCAGGAAAACAAACACTATCTCCCTTTTGGAGATTAGCTGAACAGAGGTGGTCCCTCTATTACTCGCCGTTTAAGCTGGTTATCAGTGAAGCAAACAAATCCAAAGCAGCAGACTAAAAGAGTAATCAAACAGCAGTCCAGGATCAAAAAACCATGTCGGTTTCTCAGACATAAAAAGGTTCAATACACAGTCCAAAATCAAAACCACCAGCAACTCACCAAACCTCTCCTGTCTTCACCCTTCCTTACTTTCCCTTACAGTACTTCACACTCACTGTGGCACAAGGGAGGTTAAAATAGGGCATGGATGAGCTAATTGGCTACAGGGGAGCTTTGCCAAACTGGCTGTAAGATAAGGTCCGGATCCAGTCAGCCAGGGAATGGTGTCACTTCGAGGGGATGTAGTACCCTTCCATGACCACTTCTCTGGTCCTGTTACAATGTAATGTCAGTTCTAAATGTCATTCTGGTTCTTATCATATATAGATACAAGGATAAAAAAGATAATGGCTGAGGTCATTTTGGAAGGGGAGCATTAACATCTTTGTCACTTCATTACTTCATGATTAAGCCTTAGCAGGATTAGTTTTTTCTCTCTTATATTCAGTTTTTGATATCAATGTTTATTTTCTTTTCATACATGATGTAACACAACAAGGTTCTATTGTTGACAATAATTTGGTCCATAGCACAACCAAAAACCACAGCAGTTCTGTTAAAATTGCAGGCGTCTCACGACTGCCTCCTTGTCAAAAATGTATCAATTAATTTTGCTTACAGAAAACAACAGACAAAATATAAAACAGTGTATTAAATAAAATCTTTACAATGTCAGGCTTACTTTCAGTGACAGGTTACTTGTGAAGCTGAGTGGACCCTTCATTTATAGCTTCATGGAGAGATTTGTACATATGGTATTTTTATATTTCCAGAATGTATATTAGTTGAAGATCGTTGTAGTAATGCCTACAATATTTGAACATTATACACATGAAAACATCACAATGGATACATATGTAATGCTATAAAAATATATATTGAGATGTTTGGAGTGAGAGTCAGCTCCCTGCTCATTATGAATTTTGTCATCTTTTGAAATCAAACTATTTGCTGCAGCAGTTTTCACAACTGAACTGAATGACAACCTTAAAAATTCAAATGTAGGAGTCAGAATTGTTTTGAGCTTTAGTGCCATGGGTTCAGTCCAACCTGAGATGGGGAATGTTTAGACGCGTACAAACTAATGGCACATCATGGATTGATTTTAGTCTTCTGTAGTTTATCAATGACATTTTTTTCCATCAGGTAGTTGGAGATTTGTGTAAGTGACATTTATCGGTGTGTCTGGTATAAATCTAATCAAATGACAAACCCATTTATGATGACTGAGGTTATATACAGCCATGTCCAGAGGCAGCGGAATTATGCCATGACTGGCTCCTCCAGTAATCTCAGTGTGCAACAAGTCCACCCATGACAGCTCTGAATGACTGTTTGACAAGCAGTCAAAAGTCAATCATCCAATTCAGTTAGACTTACGACTATGACTTCTAGCCAAACTCACAGTGAAACTGACAATTGTCAACAAATCAAAAATTCTTTGTCATAGTCACTTATATCCGAACCAGCTCCAGCTGTCTATACTGTGATGGCCTAAGTGGCATTTTAAAGATTTTTAAGAGGGACAGAAATACCATTAAGAAAAAATATCACACAAAATTATTAATGTTTGAGTCATAGAATGTATCCAAATATGTATTTGCTTCATCTCTCAGGATTTGTCATTATGTAAATGTGATCACACCAGATCAGAAAAGCTTTGTCTGCAGAGGAAATAGAATTTTTGCTATCAAAATGTGTTGAAAAGTAACCAGTTTAAGACTGTCTGAAATGTAATGAGCTGCGCTGATTTTGCAGTACTGTGAGCAAAGTATTTTTCATGATGTGCCCTGAAGCCCTGCCATTACCAGTTCCAGCTTGGTTGGAAATGTGTTCAGCACTAAGATCTATGCTTTCAGGTAGACTAAGGTCACAATCTCATGGCTGCTAATGACGTCTGTGGATTTCGGTGCACCCATGGAGCCAAGCCTGCATCTGAGTTTGAGAACTCAGCCAGCTTTGAGAAAATAAAAAACCCTGCTCACATCCTTTTAGCACAAACCTCCTTCTCACGGCACAATATGAATGGAATGTAATGCTTGACAGTTCTGCACCTCTGCTTGTAAGCCTATAAACAGCTAGATTTCCTTCCCTGCATGGAAACACCAAGCCACAAAGGGCAGTAGTCCTCAACCACCCTGCGTATGACACTTTAAGTTTTATCTCTTAATATTTCATTAACTCAGTGTAAAGTGTGACTTCGTTTACTTGCTCTACTGACATTTCTTAGACTTACTGATGAAATGTGAACTCATGGACATAGGGTGCTGATATGGCACATCATTCATAGTGAAAAAAAAAAAACATTCCCAGTCTAATAGCACAAGGAAGTACTGTATCTTACATTGTTTAACAAACCTAATCACCACAATGAGAAACAATGTGAGATTTTTGCATTTGAAGAGAATGTGGTTGACAAAAGGAGAACTGCTCAGATGTCACGCAGACCTGTCAGGTTCTCCCTGTGGCTGGATTTAAGCAGGGCACAGAGTCCTCAGGGAGGGAGTGCAGTCAGAGATTTGTACTTCTCCACCCCTGCAACATCAAAGGACATGTGAGCTGTCACAAAACATCACCTCCTGCTTAGAAGTGAAGGATGAAATAAAACCAGACCGGAATTCAGCAGGCCTTCAGCAGAAATTCATTACCTAATGGAGGAGTGATTTTTGGGAAAACAGACAAATGGACACTTCTGAGAAATATAAAGAAAAGCTATTCTTTAAGACAGGATATTCACCTTTGGGCAACATCTTTCAGTAATTTTCTGTGACTATTGGAGGGTATACAGCTTTATGCACTCACCAGAGCTACTAAAGACATTTACAGAAGTCAGAGTGATTGATGTACCACTTGTAGAAGTTCCAGAAGAGAACAAAATCTGGAGAAAGTGTTTGGTTAGAAAGACATATGCCTGCTTCACCTCCCTACAAATTGTCTCTGCTAGATAGTATATGTTGACGGTTGTGTTCACCTATCTGTCAGAGTCGGGGAATTTATATGTAAAATTGTGTATTTTTCTGCTTTCACTCAGGAATAGTTTCACTGTGTTTCCAAGCACATATGGAAACAAGTAATTGTACTACCACACGATAGATCACGGTGGCTTCAATTTATGGAATGTCATTTATACAATGGGAAGTATGGTGGGATGTGAAATATTAGTCAATTTTCTTTGTGGCCCTATTGCAACAACATAGAATGGGTAGTGTAATAGTACCGAAAATCAATATGGTACTCTGTCTAAAAACAACAAGCAGCATCCGACACATTTGAAATCATTCAAATTGAGCTAAATTCCTTTGTGGGTGAGGCTTTTGTTGAGGATACTGAAATGTTGATACTGAAACTGATTTTGTTGAATACTGAAATGCTTTAGTGATCTTATAGATTTATAACTGATTTTAAGGAATGGACCAATACATTGTACCAATATGCTACATGTCATAGGTTGCCAGATGACAGCCATACTTCATTATGTTTCAGGAGTGTAAGGAATGCACATGTACATATAGCAAGGTCATTCACACATTCTTTGTCTCAGCTGTTCCTGACCCTCCAGACTGCATTTCCCATCTCTCAATTTACTCTCCACTGGACGCCTCCATAATCTGTATGAACCCCTTTCTAGTGTTACTATCCTTCCATAACCTCACCACAAATCAAGCCTGTGCACCTGGATGAGTCTATAGCTATTACACCAAATACTATAATCGACATTTAAGAGATAAAATATCACGTACACACAACTAAAAGTTCTTCATTCCATTTTCAAGCATACCTATTGGGCACACATCTGAGCAGAGTAAACTTTCACCCCAGGGAGCCCTCCTCCTAACTTTCACAACTTAGAAAATTGAAAGAACTGACAAAACAGACAATTGTAGACTGACTCATGAACACACACAGAGATAGGGGCTAGGCTCTCAACCCAGAGTTGTCCCACCCACTGAGAACACCACCCCTCCCCCCCAGAACAGCCAGGCCTGGAGCACCCCACCATCAAACTCACTGCTGCCGAGGATGAATCTGTATTCAGGTGAGTAACTTGGTGCCGTGTCCCACTGCCCAACATATCTTACACACAGTAGAATAACTGATCCGCTTCCTTTCAAGCTGCTGGGTGACCCCCTCAACCAGCACTCAATTAGTTGCTTTGGAACCCACATTTGATTCACTTCACCCCTTTTTTAATTCCTACAGCTGATTGCCTAAAGAATCTCTCCTGCAAAACTCAGAAGAAATGAATCCCGGGTCTGTTTGATTAAAATGAGTCACTGATTGCTCCCTACCCTGTCAGCTCCTGACACGACAATGTCAAAGCCTTCGACATTCGACATGCCTTCGACATGTTATTTGTGTGAAAGCACCCATAACTGACTCATTCTGTAAACTGCCGATGGGAAAAATAGTGTGTGTAATCTTGGTCCTTCGCTGAATAACAGCTGAAATGTCAATATAGATTACACATAGCTATATGAGTGAAGGAGCAGCTATCAGATGAATAAATTCTATTCCACTATCCACATTATAGCAAGGTTGTGGCTCAAGGATATCTTTATTTAAGATGTACAGCCAGCATTTATATACATTTTCCATTAATGAATGTGGTCATGAATGTCCTTGTAAGAGGTGTTTAGCTTTAGACTTCCAGTGACTGAATAGTGTATGCACACTTTCTTCTGTGTGCTGTGTAATTTTGTCATAAATTATACAGCAAAATATTAACAATATTTTTCATTAAATTACCATATAACCATATAATTCTATTCAAAATTGGGAATCTCATGTGAGCTAGTTTGTGATGATGTAAATGTCCCCTTATCATTCTTTATTAATCTAATTACCCACAGAAAGTAAATGCATGGATAATCATGAAACAAGCCAGAAAAAAAGAAAATGACTCTAATGATCTTTTGATTGTTTCTCCATCCACATAATAATTGGTGTTTGGCAATGACATTATTTTTTGAGACCACTCATCTAAGATTGTCTTCACATCCTCTCCAAATGAGTTCCACTCAGTGGATATAATGGATGAGATAGTGCATGCGGTGGATCTCAATTCTGTCAGATATCTAAGATTGGATGGAGTGTACTTAACAGGTAGAGACATCAGTTAAGAAAGTGGAAATAAATCTGGTAATTTTGATGATGCCAATTTCTGTACACAAAGCAGGAGCCAATTTCATTCAGCTCTTAAAGGGGTTGTGAGAGTAATGCCCACTGCTAGGTGGTGGGTATCAGCGATGCAATAGGCAACAGTATGGTGTAGTGGTGAGAAGCAGGGTTTGTAACTGAAAGGTTGCTGATTAAATTCCCAGCTGGGGCACTGTACTTTACCCACAATTTCCTCAGTAAATATCCAGCTGTGTAAATGAAAAAACTTCTAACCTATGCAAGTCACTCTGGATAAAAGCATCTGCTAAATGACAATAATGTGTCATTATAATAATAATAATATGTCCACCACTGTTTCCATATTTCACAGAACTTAAAAAAATTGCATGATTACTGAAGAAATTAAACTATATCACAGATTTACCAAAAAGTCATAATATTATATTAATCCATCACAGAAGTATCATATTACTCCTAACACTGATTTTAGTGAGGACTGAAGCAAAGAAAAGGCATTCATATAGACTCACGTGCATAGTCCACACAGACAAAGCCTGGCAAAGAATCCATGGAACAGGTACACACAAAAGCTCCCTGAAATGGCAAAGAACATCACAGATCACACAATTTTCTCTGTATTCTGGGCTCAAAGGAGCTCACAAATGAGGTTTTCAGGCAAATGGAGGAGACACAACACCCTTAAATCTGCCTCTGTCACATTCTGCATTCATGTACCCAAATGCCCACTGTGAGAGTTCTCAAGTGCAAGGAACTTTTAACTGGGAGCCCATCTTTGAGGTAAGGAGACGCATGAGGTGAACATAACATTTGGTTAGTATTTAATCTATATCAGTTTTTAAGCAGAATGACTAAGGAAGCAACACAACCTCAAGTCTACAGGTCATATGTGCATAATATCCATCAATGAAAATGTCTTTTACTGCCTGACAGTTAATAATCCATGATAATCCATTTGTTTTGATTTGTTTTAATTTTAGATGTGACAGACTATACAGTGCTGTAATAGGTGGCTTTGAATGGTCCCAATGCTCTACAGTAAGTTGGACTATATGTAAAAGATTCAATAATGCTTTTTAGTTTATTTGGTGTTAGGTATTAAGTGAAAAAGGTAATGTCTAAAAGTGCAGACATTTCAGATTTCAATTTCATTCTGATTAAGTCTTAGTCTATGTGCAGGAGCCTTTTTCATTATAAACCAGGCAGCATTCAAAGTTACTGGCAGTTGACAACCAGTGTGTCTTCAGAGCAATCAGCTATCACAACAGGAAATATGTTCCATATAGAAAAATAGATATTTTATGGCACCCAGACAGGAAGTGTTGCCCATACAGGTTTTTCATCACCAAGTTCACAATGTGTACAGTAGGCTTATAATAAAACCAGGTGCTTATCCTTAAGCTGCTGCCTTAATGTACACAAATGTAACAGTAACGGTACATACCAATCATTCACAGGGGCAGTGACATTTGACTGCCCTGGATGTTGTCAGTCACAGCTGAATCCATCTGAATACATCACAACTGCAGGCATGATACTGTCAACCAGTGCTCACCAAAGCATTAGGTTGCCCTGGAAACTGACATTCCTGCCTTAGGCATCCCTTGTAACGGTTGTGGCATTTCAGTTAGGCCACAGTTAGTGCAAGTTTGGCTTATTCTGTAGTGTAAAAATTGTTTCCTCTATATTGAGCAACTTTAATGCAGGGTGCATCATTCTTATATGCATGTATGTTGGTGGGGGCTCACGCCTTGGTCCTCTCATGCCCAGACTACTGTAACTCCCTCTTTAAGTGTCTTCCTGCCTGTGCCATCAAAACCCTGCAACTAATCTAGAATGCAACTACATGACCTGTCTACAACCTCCCCTAAACATAATCAAGTCACACCCCTCCTCACCTCATTTCATTGGCTTCCAGTTATCACTCGCATCAAGTTCAAAACCTTGGTGCTGGCATACAGGACAGTGAATAGGACAGTCCCCTCATACCTATAATCAGTCTTCAAACTGTATGTACCGCTCACATCACTACGCTCTGCAACCATGGGGCAACTGACTGTCCCATGATGACGGGGCCGCTCCTCTCAGACATGATCCCTATCTGTACTGCTCCTTCAATGGTGAAATTACCTCCCCATGGGGGTCAGGACAGCAGCACCACTGGAAATCTTCTGATGCCACTTGAAGGCCCACCTCTTCAGACTGCATTCTGGGTCCACTTTAATCCCCACCCCCTAACACCTGCTACTTGTATTTCTTGCTGAATAATAGCATCTGTTAAATGAATGTACAGTAATGTATGTATTTAGAGAAAAACTATATATTTTAAATATTGATTAAATATTTCTAGGCTCATACAGCAAGTGACAATGCACAGAATTAATCTAGCCTCCAACACTGGCTTAATGTATAACTGTATAATGTGTCTCCACAAAACATGCTTTCAGTGTGCAAGAACACCAGATTATTACACACGCTAAGTACTTATTCTCTAGTCAGTACAAACTCTTGCAAAAGTATGTCTGCCATTAAAAGTACTGATATAAAAATAAAGCTAAGCTACACTTGGCTGTGCGCGTTGTGTAGCAACTCATACAAACTGAACAAGCACCCTTCCAAAGTAAACCAGTACAATATTTGTTACATTGTTAATTGTTGAGATTGAGTTTGAGATGCAACCATTCATGTAAGATGTGACCCTAGTAAATCATGGCATATAGAACATATACAGAGTATAGAATGACTAGAGAGCAATCTTCCTGGCATTACCTTTGAAAAAAATGTCGCCCTTTTCTGTCAAGGGCATAATGTCAATTGTATTCGCCTTCAGTCAACACATGTGCCAGCTGGATAAACATTGGGAGAGACCAGTGGTAAGAAGTGTAAAGTGGGCACCCTGAGCATCACTGATGACATAAATTAAGAAAGGAAATTAAGAATGAGTGGAAAAAAAAATAATATGAGACAAAAACAATAACAAGATAAGGGAAAATGTGAAAATGGCCCGAATTGTGCTGTTTATTGTGTGGCTACATGACATTGTGTGCAAATTCTGTATGATTAAAATGAGGTTATATGACACAGAAGTTAATGTCTGTAGAAAGTTTCCATGCTGTATAGATGTGGGGTATGTGCCCCACCAACCCGTAATTTAGCAAATGGTTCAGCTGCCATCCAAATATAGGATGATATTGTGGTAGTAAACATGAATCATCTTCCTATGAACAGACAGTAGGCCTATATTTTGACATATACTGCTATACACCGGAGAGGTACAATTACTCTGAGCCCTCTCTTGTCTCATCTTAGCACAACAGCCATGCAGAATATGACAGCTGTGAGCATGGGGGGAGGGCGGAAAGATTTGATCATGTCATTGTCATGCGAAGAGACACAAGACATGCTTGCGGTTGCAGCAATATGTCATTCATAAAGGGTAAACAACCTAGTCATGTTGTTCCAGGGCAGTTTATTTGCTATTTATGTACTTTTTTCAGGTAGGTAACAAATGAAGAGCATTGAAGAGAAATAAATCAAGCATCAGGCTCTCATCACGAGATGTCACTCTCAAAGCCTCTGTGTGTTCCCCCTGTGCCTTTTTTATTCTTTGATGAAAACCCAACTGACGCAGACAGTTACATTAGCGCTACGGAGTACAAAAAAGATCTGAAGATTATTATTAGGATTATTTACTCTTTGTGAATGTAACTTCAGCCTTCAGCACAATACTAAACTGAGTTTCAGTAAGGGGAACTTGTGAATTAAAGAAAAACAACTTTATTGTACATTTAAATGAAGGTCAAATATAATACAACATTTAATCTTAACCTTTGAATCTGCCTTTCAGGGTGCCCTCTTGCCCTTCCACCCAGAAGAAAAGGCACTGATACCCACTATAACAGATCAGCAGGGAGCGGATGAGCTGCTACCCTCTTTGGTGATGCAAAAAGCAAGTGAAGGAGGGAGCTGCAAGCACATATTCCACTTCATTGCTACCTGGGTAAGCTGTAGCAGTGCAGTAGTGTGGCATAGTGGTAAGGCACAGGGATCATCACTGAAAGGTTGCTGGTTAGATTCCCAGCTAGGGCACTGCTGTTGTACCCTTGGGACAGGTGCTTAACCCAAACATTGCCTCAGTAAATATGCAGCTGGATAAATGGAAAAAGTTGCTCTGGATAAGTGCATCTACTACACGAACAACAATGTGATGCATTAGACCTATATACTCGCATGTGTACCAATTGAAAGATATCAATACTTAAGTTTAGATGATTGGTAATAGATGCAATCTGCTGAGCATGGTGATGTTTACCTATGGTAGATGAGAGCTCTTGGGTACTTCTCTTTTCTTCTTCTGTTTTCTTTTCAAAATGCTGTTGGGCATACCATAATGTGCAAACAAACTCAATAGAATAAAACAAAAGACAAAATAATAGACACTGATGTGCACATTAAATAGCTTCAAGATTCACATATTGCATATTCATACATCAGAGAAAAGAAGAAATCATAAAAACAGAGCAGTATAAACGTAAGGCAAAACTACAGATCCAGATCCTGTAGCAATGTTTGTTTTGGATAGACCTATCCTGTTACTCACTTGCATGTTTTCCTAAAAGCAAAATGTTTAGTTCTAGAGTGATCTATAATTTTAACAGAACTGCCAGATGCTGCTTTTGGGTCAGTTGATACAGTTCCACATCTGTAATCTCTTTTCTGTCACAAAAGCATTCCTGCTTTTTGAAGATCATTTCTGCACCTGGCGGTGTTTTGAATCCTTCATAAAGTAAAAACTCCTTCAATGTCAGCGTGTCCTCCAACATAAGCAGGCAGCACACTAAGCAAAGTTTATATTATCTGAGCTGAGCAATATCCATTCCTCTTTTAGGCTGAGGTAAGCTGGTAAGCTTTCCTGTCATTTGTTCTGTCATGTCATGTAGACATGTAATCCGACTGTTTCACTGCTATTGCTGTGGCTAACACAAGAGTCCTGTCGATTGTATGGGAATGACCTGCTGAGCTCTGCAATAAGCTGCCAGAACTCAAGCACTGAGGAAAGTTCACTTTGATCTTCTACCCACAACAGAAATGATACATTAGATTAAGGTCTCTCTTAATGCTAACTGAGGATATAGAATTAGTATTGGAGTATATGCTTTTTGTTGGGGGTGGGGGGATGTTATCAGTATTGGAGTTCTATACAGGCTCGATTTAATTACAGCTCTCTTATGCCCAGTTGTGAATAGATGTTCAATGATACAGACTGAAGGAGAACCTAAAAGACATGCAGGTTTGGTATAATGTATCCTGCAACTGAGAGCTATACTAACTGATAACCACACGCAGAGCTGGTGTCCGTCTCTCTGGATTAGATGAATTTGACAGAATATCATCAGTGCAAGCAGAGATTTTATTCTCTTAACTGTCCATCTGAAATTGCATGGATTTACTCACAGGATGTGAGAAAGGGATTCAACAGCCCAAGAACAAAGCAGCAGGAAAAGAGAAGTGTTCCTGCTAATATCTGATTTTTGTGACAGAATGCTATTGATAAGAATGTAATAGGACTATAGTGATTTGATCAGAATTGATTATTATTAGATAATAATAAATATCACTTATTCCATCAATTATTATTGCTATTGTTGTTATTGCAACCACAGTGGATTCCAAATCCCCACTCTACACCATTCAATAATAACCACCATTTCATTCATGCTTAAATTCAAGGGTCTTGAAATGCTATCTGAGGCAGAGTATTGCACACAGGGCACTATCAATGTGATAGCTCATTAGATGAAGAGACATGCTATTGAGAGAAGTGCTTTTATTTTATTGGACTGAATAGCAATGTAAGGGATCTAATTAGACTCTGAAGCTTCCATCAAAAAAAACTCGTAGGTCAATAAGGCCAAAAAATAATAGTAAATCTCTGAAGGCAAAACACCAATGTCAAAAATACTCAGAAAAACTAAATGTCAAAAGTAGACAGTACAGCATTGGCCGCAGGACATGAAAAACAGCTCGGTTTGCCTTCGTACTTCATCTGTGCTCAGCAAACATTGCTGTGTGCCTTTACGTTTAGCCTGGGGAATGGATTTAAAACACTTATTTTGGGAATGGTGTCGAAGCCAGAGAGTTGATTTTTCTGGCTAAATTGAGTGCGCAGTATAGATCGTGTCTCACCTTGCCTGTCCTTATTCTGCCACTTTGATGCAGCCACTTGTCTAGTCTGTGTCCAGGAAATGCTGATCTCTACAGGAACCAATCGTGGTGTGACTGTGAACCTTCCTGCGTTATCACCTCCCCAACTGTCACTGTCCTCTTCCTTTTTGCAGCGTATTGCTTGGAGGGTCACATTTGGATGTTAAAATCATGTTAGGGCCGTATTTGATTTGGTCATACTAGAGTTTTGCTTAATTTGGCACTCATCAAAAAACTTTGACTATACAATGACTTCTTGCATCACTAAAATGTCTGATATATTTTCTTGATAAGTTTTTATGCTACTTTACACAATTGTTTATTCAATTAAATTTTTACTGATTAAATAATATTTTGTTGAACTGATGAGATAGTAAAGAGAAGGATGGTCATTTTGAGCTATGTTATGCCTATTATTGTTATTTACTGTACAGCTCATTTCAGTCTCTCTTTTTCAATGGTATACTTGTCAGTCAGCAAGCCCATGCTCATAATGCTAGACTCAAGCTCATGCTGGACTCCATCTTTTCAGTGGAATATTTTAGTTGGCTTTAGTCAACTGAAAAAGATTACGCAAACTTCCAAATCACATTCTGAACCACTGCCGATAATGAAAATGTAACATCAGGTCAAAGGGACTCTTTCTAAATTCAATTACACTGAAAAAATGTGCTCCAACTATGCTTAGTGTTGGATTAGAAGTGATTGTGATTAATAGATGGTGGTTTATTTTTATGGCATCATCCCATTAATACAATATTCCTTGGCTTTACAAAATATTAAGTAAATAAAATTGTTGTAGGCATACTTGGAGGTAAAATGATGTTCTCCTCATTGCCACATCAGAGAAAACTTCAAACTTCAAAAACTGTCAAGGATTTGCAAGTAAGAGGGCACCTGTGTTCACTCATGGTCAGAAACTAATAGTATACAGTTACCTCTATACATTGCTTAGTTATAGGCTTTGACAAGTGCACAAACTGCTTTTTGTTATTTTTATCAAGTTATGCAGTTTTTATTTCTTAATTTTAATTCTTTTAAGCAAGAATTGTCTTGCTTACATTGAATAAAATGGCAGAGTGGTCCATGTTGTTCCCCAAAACTGTGGACTATGTGTGGCTGGTTCTATATGGTAAAGGGAGATGTTTATTCCTGTCACTTCCTACATGTGTGCCATAAACTCAGTAGGTTATGTATGCAGAGTAAAACACTGTTTACTTTCACTCAGGTTTGGTAAAGTAGATATTTACCTACATACGGGCCAGTATATAGATGTCTCTTACACCGGTGCGTTAACATTAGATTTACAGCAAGATTATCCTCTTTCTTACTCTGTTCTGCTAAGAAAATGTCTAAGATGTCTGGCATTTATAAGAACATTAAAAAATTGAACACACATTTATTCTGACGTTTGAATGCAAAAATGAGGTTGTAGTCCTGCTTAAACTGAGGAAAAAGACACATTTAGAAGGTGTATCACAAATGCATATCAACTGGTAGAAAACATGATTTGTTTGATGATGAGTGTGGAATAACACATGATTTATTATAGCCCTTCTAAAGCGATATCCTGGGTGACTTGGTTGGCTGAGTTTTACTTCACAGCATCCTTTTATCATTTCTATAGATAGATTTTGCCAGAAAAAAATTCAGTGAAATGAATTCGACCTTGGGTTTTACAGCTGTGTAAAACCCATGGTTCAGCTCCACAAATCCCAAAGAATGCAGAGAGGTCTGAATGGAGCTCTCCTTTCCTAAGAAATTAAATTGTTTCACGGTCATCTGAATAAATAGGCTTTGCTGTTGGTGGATGGATTTATACTGTTACCTTTTCTAGACAATGACAGGATTTGAATTCAATTGACTGCATCAGCTGAGAAACTTTCAGGACTTGAGTCCTCAGTAATAGTCATTCCCTTTTGATTTCTTCCCTCTTTAATCTTTCCCCATACTTAAAACTCTTGTTTCATGAACCTGTACATTTTTTGTAAAATAGAAAAATATATTAGCATAAAAATAGCACATTTGTGAACCAACAATATGCAAAAAATACAACACACAATTGTAATCATTGTGGAAAAAAATGTCCTGTTCTGTTAAGGAAAGGACATTTTATGAAGTTTTTAATCAAAAAACTCATTAAACATACACAGTTTTATAGGTTCCCCACAAGTGAAAATATGTGAATGTTGGAGTGAAGACACTTCATTATTTTAAATTATTATGCTGTCATTAATGTCGACACCTGTTTGGCATCTGATGAGAACCGCACCTTTTAAATACACTGAGGGAGAGGTGTGCGCTTGAGAAGGGTGGGAGTGAGATGGCACTATGCTAACGGCACTGCCTCGAGAGGAGACTTTTAGAGAGGTGGTGAGGTACCTGACACACACCTACCAGGAACACCAAGTAGGGAGGGGACTTCTATACAAGAGTCAGAGAGGCACTGGGGCTGGCCTCAATTATCCATGCAGCACCGGATCACATGCTGACAGAATGGGAAGATAGGTCTTTATTAGAATTATAAATTAACCGATTTTACATATTTACATGCACAAGCATCACCACACAATATTATTTGTAATCGGTTTCATCAAACGCTGCTGCTGTATGGTTGCAGTGGAATTTGACTGTTGGCGTCTGTAACAGGATTAATTGATACAGGACAGGGAACAAGGGCTGGGTGAAATCGTATGGATTAGCTGCTGGAGTACGTTTTAGTGTATGATATTTTTATTTCGCGTGTGTCTTCTCATTCAGATTAATAGTGCATGGAGGGATGTACTGGATGCTGATAAAATGTTTAAACATTTTGCAGTCATTCATATTTGCTGGGTCCCTTGATTCGCAGTATCTAATTTACTTAATTTCTAATTTACATGAAACTATCTGTAGCACAAATGTTGGTGCAACTACATTTCAGCAGGAGTGAAGACAAGGTAGGGTTTGGCCTCAACCAAGCTGATTAAACAGCATAGGAGTAAAATTAATTCCAGAGACACAATACAAGAAGTCATCATACAGGCACATCAATTTCAGACTCGTAGATATGCTCACAGTCTTCAGTGATAAATTGCTTCCAACAAATATAATATACCTATAATACATTTAAATTGTAAAGATTGCTGTGTGCATTCTCTGTGAGGCCTTATCTTACCCTGCAATTATAAACAGATTATCAAGCCTTTCTACTCCTCTAAAGACAGCCTCATTTAATCTCCAGCTGTGCTTTCATTCATGAAATTCAGCAGAGCTGAACACAATCTCCAAGTCAACCCCTGCAAATTTGATAAAAACGTGACTCACTCTCATTGTGAGCTCAATTTGTTAATGAAATTCCTCTCCTTTTCTGGATTTCCTGAATGGATGCATACTCCACCATGGTCTTTCAATTCCTTTAGAGAGTAATCCCCATCTCCCCCGTCTCTCCCCCAGACCGTCTCCCTCTCTCTCATGGTTATTTCTCATTTTCCACCCAGTGCTCACAGGCGTACTGTCAATCAAGCTGCAACAGGATTATTCGATGACATAAATGCCCCAACAGCTCCAAAAGCAGTGGATAAAAATAGCCCCCACTGTCCTAAAAAAGAAACTGTCAGTGTTTCTCGACTGTGATTTATCAGGGAATTACTGCTGTCAGAAAATATTGCATTTATTCAGAAAGATGCCAAGTGAAATGGCACGCACCAAGACTCGCAATTATCCAACAGCTCTGTAGCCTCCGTGCTTTTATGATAGTCAGCACCACTGTTTTCATCGCTGACCTTGATTCAGAACTGAATCCTCAATGGACAGCAGCATTTTGGGAATTGCGGCCTGACACTGTAACAAAGTCATGAGCTTATAATGCATGATAAATAAGCATGAGTTTGCCTAAGGAGAGGGACTTGGATCAGATGACGGCGTGTCTGACTTGTAGCTCACTGAAAGCCAGCCCTTAGTTTCTGCTTCATTTGTAATGGCATAACATTTTGTAATGTTATGCTGTGCAGTCCAACAAAAAGCTCACACATTTGATTTGAAATACTGAGGACTGTGAGCACAAAACTACATTTTCAACTCCACAGGTGTTTGGCAGCAGCAAGACTTCTAAGTTCTCAGAGAAAATGGCTGTGAACACCTTCCTACAAGGTCCCTGCATCACATTTCTAAGAATCAAACATGAGTCATCTATACCAACAACACACACTCCAATGCATTCTGACCCCAAAGAAAAAACTAAATGATTGCATTTAAAGATTATTTTGTAATTATCCCCAGTCAAAATGAAAAACATTTTTTTTTCATTTTGACTGACAGACAGGCACAGGACAGGTCAGAATAACAATGCAAGGTATTTGTTCAAGAGCCATGTTTGGCTGATGATGAGAAAAATAACCATTTTTTTACTCATTACAAATCAAGGGTCTCGTGATTTGTAGTGTCAAGTGCAGAAAGTACAGAAGATACTAAAACTGTGGTTAATTAATAAACATCCACATAATTACACAGAAAGCACCAGTACCTTTGTTCCACTCTAGCTACACTGCCCCACAATGTGTGTAAAAGCGATATTTTTTGGAATTTTTCATGCATTCATCCTGAACAGTAGTTGAATGTTTTTGAAATGAAGTTGTTTCAACCTAAATTTAACAGTGTTAACCCTATGGGGCCCATATAATGTCTGACTGCTTCAATGGTGAGATATTTAACAGTAACTCCTGCTAGTTGGAATTAATGTGAAACTACTTTACAGGAATGTCATTTTTTGAAATTTATTTCCACCTTTTCTCTCTTAAGCATGCAAAAATGTTTAATAAGATGAGGCAGTTCAATACAGATGATTTTATTTTACTTTTGGATGCAATTTCATTTAGCATACTTCTTATCACATCTTATCATAAACAGACCTGAAGATAGATGATATTACAACATGAACATTGTTAGGGGTCACGTCTACTGGGCACAGTTTTTGTATTTCATATTTATAGCAACTAAAAACAAATGCATATTATTAAATCCATGGTGCTCTACATGCAATCAGATTAACTCTCAATACCAAATGCCTAATTGTACATTTAATGTGTGTTGATATGTCATTGAGTTAAATTGTTGCATATTTGTATGTATATGTATATATTTGGTTACCTGAGATGACCCCTCATTATTAATAATAATAATTATTATTATTATTAAATATTATTAATTTGTTTGGAAGTATACTATTTAACATCTTACCCACATCAAGTGGATAGGATAGGACAGGACAGGACAGGATTTGGGGGGGCTTGATCAACATGGTTTACTTTGTCACAGATTGTTTCTTAACAAACCCTGTTGCTGAAAATGCATCACAATTGGTCACTGAGGTGTCCTGGAAAATCCTTTATAGTTAACCATCCACCATGATTACAATTACACTTTGGTAGGCATTCCAGAGTAAATAAAATACATGGCTACTACATCTATGTGAAAATAACACCTAAAATATGAACTGCCCCTAACACATTCTAATACTGATACAATACATCAATGAATTAACCCATTTAAAGAGTCATGATTTGCTCATCAAAACCATATCATACAACATGACTAAATCACGACTCTTTGCAAAATAAAGGCTGAATATCAACAAATAATATAAGGCATAGTCTTATTGCCTTTTATTTACAGTAAAAATATTCTGCCTTGTGAGCCAAGAGAGCCAAATGGAAATAGCTGTTTGATTAACATTTAAAAAATAAAATCAAGGTTGAACATTTTGTTCTCCCTGCAACTTGATGGTTCAGGAAGATGCATGCTATCTGGTATTCATGCGTATTAACTGTGATGCAATGGAATGTGTAATTATGTGCACTCAAAATGGGATGGCCCAGGGTATCAGACTAGATTGTGTCTTCTCAACGCCATGCTACATGTTGGACTTTCTTAGTTCTGACTTAGCTGTATAGTATCTAGCTGCTGCATTGTAAAGAAAATTGATAGTCAAAGAAACGCCATTATAAAACACATATTCCCTGACAGATGTTTTTTTGTGCTGTGCAATTTTAAAATGTCAATATGTTCTACAGTTTAAAGTCAGAATTACTGCTTATTAAGCACACTGTTGTAACTGCTAAAAATAGAAGACATCCCATATAATGTCATGTTTTACATGTTTTACTTTAAAGTATCTTCCAAAGTACGGTTATTACCTCATATACATACTGCATCCTTGTTAAACAAAGGAGGCAGGTAGTTAAATGTTATTAGACATCAAAGTTCAATTGATAGAGAACAACAAATTAATTGTGTCCAGCTGTTCGTTCAGAGCTAATTGTTCTGATGTGAATGCATTCTAAATCTTAAAATTGCACCAAGAGAAATCTGAAGGGAATCACAATATCCCCTGAAATATTTCCATGACTGTTTTGGGACAGTAAGAATACAGAAACATCTAGAAACCATGGCTAAGCTCACATAGTCTTCAAATATACAGTAAAAGGCAAAAATAAAAGAAGTGTACAAACATGTGTTATTCTATTTGGAGAACTCAAGCTTTGGGGGCTTCTTCTCAGTTTAAATGAAAATAAAAAAGCCTGATTATTAAATGATCAATACATACAGTACTGAATCTATTGTACAATTTACACAACAGTGGGATTTTATGATTTCATGAATGATATAAACAACATTCTACAAACAACATTAATCTTAAAAACTCAAGCAATGCAGGAAATTAAACCAAAATGTACTTCAGGCGAATGTGGAACCTTCCACTGTGCCACCAGAGGAAGGTAACCACGTTTTGTCAAACACCTCATTTTTCAAAACCTCAACATGATAACATTCACCAGAGGAAGGTGCATTCTTTGACTCAGACTCTGGTGTAAACAGTTTCTGCTTAAAAGTGGAAAACAGTGTTTGAAAGAAATTGAGCATGACTGGAGACCTCATATCAGAAGACTAAAACAAGTTTAAAAACTGCTGCCAGAAAATAAATGCCAAAATTACCACATGTATTTTCCAGCTGCTATAGTTTGATCATTTTTTATTTTCACTTTTTTACGAGCTGCACAGGTGTTTTTATGTCAGTAGTAGCGGTTTGAATACAATGGTCTGTATGCAGCTTTGACCCTACAAAGATAGAGATGTTTCAATGATTGGAAGCTGTGGTTCTTTGGCAATTTGTTATCATGTTCTTCCACGTTTTTCACTGGATGACACATTTTGCTTTTTCTGTGCAGAGAGTGGTTATTTGATTGTTGCTTGAATTTAAAACTACATTTCTGTCAAATATTTACTATACAATTGCAGCAGCAATTCATTTTTTCTACAAAAAAGCAAACAAAATTGCTATATATTGTTTAATATTTTCTCAAGAATAGCAGAATAGTGGTGCTCATGTCAACATGCTTTCTCTGATGTTTCAATCAGATACTTGCTACTCCGAAAAGAAAATAAATAAAAAATACTGAATAATAAAAAAAAAAACATAAAAAGGTGGTGTTTGGGGGGCTAGTACCAGCGTTTTCAATTGTATAGCCACTGCAGTAAAAAAAAAATCACCTTATGAAATAAAACCAAATCCAAATCAACATAAGGCACTATGAGAGGAAAAAACAAACAAACAAACAAACAAAAATATAACCGAACGACCAGTGCATGCTCTGAACGGACCACTTCCGCCCGTGTCCACTCTCAGGGGGTCAGAAACAAGGCGTCGCCGAGCCCTGCTCTGGCGCGGGCGATGATCTGCTCGATGCTGACGTAGGTGCCGGCCACAAAGCCCACCAGGCCGATGAGGCTGATCACCACGTTCTTGAGCACGACCAGGGGAGAGATGCCCTCTGAGTGGAAGGTGAGGATCTGCAGCACGGGAGGGAAGATGAGAGCCAGGGCGCTGCTGCTGATGGAGCCCACCAGGGAGATCACCAGGTCCAGCTCTGGAATCAGGATGGCCAAGATACCTGCAGACAGGGAGGGCGGAGAGTTCATGTCCTGATACTGTCCAAACTCTGGGCATCCTCAGAATACAAGTAACTACCAATTCCTTCCGGCGCTTACAATATCAGAAGCACAACAGCAGCACAATGATCTGCTTGTAATGTTCTGAGGGCGTCCAAACAGATTTGAAAACAATTACACCAGCTCCAGCAATACACCCGGCTAAGTAATATAACGCAGAGATGCATGAAGGCGGTCCGAAATCAAATATTGGCTACAAGAGAGGAATACTATTACTATTACTAATTAAAGATCTTGGCATTATGTGTTCACAATAAGGTTGGATTTATGATCAAATTCAAAGGGCATCTATTATGTGCCTGTTCATTCTGCCAGTCGATCTAAAGCCTGACCTATACAATGTATATCATGAAAGAAAATAACATATTATTATGGGATGGGATGACCCAGGAGTGAACTCCCAGAGAATAAAACCAGACAGGCAGTATTATAAACTCAGCTTTACTCTGCGCTCCCTAAACTTTCAGTATGACGGTTTAAAATGGTGAGTTGATGCACAGATGTGGGTGACACAGCTGAGTCTTTTAGAATTCCTCCAATTTCACTTTGACATTATCAGCAATGTCTCAGTGTCCTGAATAATACACATCACACTGTAATTGCCAAAAGCCTGGTCCCTTTCCAAATGAATTAAAAGAATGTGACATGACCATGGCTTAAAAGTCAATTCCAAATACTATTAAATATGTTTTAATTCATTATTTTAGAAGAAACAACCATGTGTAGAAACAGATTGCCAAGTACTGCAAGCCTAGTCTCATACCATCAGTAAAGCATGAGCTGTCTGCCAGTTCCAGTAAGATGCAGCTCTGAAGCACTACAAAGATGCATGAGAAACTAAAACTGCTTGTGTTTCCAATGGCCCGAAACACTGCCAACATGACAAGGAATCCAACGTTTTAGCCTCTCTTTAGCTGAATGCATAATTTTTCTAACATTACCCACTTAAAGGGCAGTAATCTGCTAGTTATAATGAAATGGTCATATTCACATTGGCCATTTAGAATATGCGTTAAAAGGCAAAGACAGCTTACGTCTTAACACTTTCTGGCTCTCAGAACTGTCTGTTTTTTCTTTCTTTTTTTATTTGCTGCAATTTCCTAAATGCAGACAGCTTCTGGATAGGCTCTTGCCTCAGGCACTGGCCATGCTGAGATAAATTGTCTTAAGGCAATGAATTTAATGAATACAGCAAAAAATGTCCATGTGTGCCCCTTTTATTTTTGGACAAAAAGCCCCTGTCTTGTGTGTAAACAAAAAAGCGCAGCAGCCTCACTAGGAGCCAGGGGTAAACTGAAGACACCAAACCAGCATGAGGTCTTAGTTTTCAATGCTACTGCTATTGCTACACAAATACTCTGTGCTGCAGAACGACTCTATAAATGTTTGTCAGGGAAACAGTGTTAAAAACAATCATTTTAAATACTGGTTTATGTAAAGCACAGCTTTACATTGTGATGTAAAGCATAGCTTCCTTCCTATATATCAGTTACATTTACTCATACGTTAACCTCACTGTTTAAGCCATATATCTTGCATTAAAAATGAAACAAAACACAACCATCATGGCTGCTGTAAAGACTCTGAGAAGCCAGGTGAACCTGTACGCTCATTCTCTCTCCATCAATGCTGAGCGACAGAATAAAATGAAAATGTCACCGTATGTCACGCCTGCCCTCTTCATATTACCCTCTCAATCAGTTACTTTTGCTGGATGAGAGACAATTTTTCCATCTGTTTTACAAAGACATGGCTGAGTGTTCAAATTTACAGCAGATCTCTGGGAAGGAGGGATGTCTCTGCTGTTTTAACAGATTAAAAAAGCTGATAAGCATATTGCCAATTCAAATACCAAAAACAGAAAGAGGCCTAAATTATACACACAAAGCATTCTAGGAAAAGGTTAGAGTCTGACACTGCCAATTAATATTAAAACAAATGTTTAAATAATGTCAGTGCAACACTGAAAGATGAACATGGTTTCCCCTATGTCTTGAGAGGGCTCAGTGTGGTACATACACATGTATGTACAACTTGTCAGGTAGCAAATTAAGCCATGTCTGCAACCTGCCACATGCAATTGTCATTCCTCTTTCAAAGTACACAGTGATGGTAGAATGAGCCCACAAAACTGGCCTGAGTTCAGCCTTGCTGTTCAGTAGCTTATGGTGGAAGTGAAGATAATACAGTCAAATTGGATCCTAGTCCTGTGCATAGGGGCTCTCTCTCCAATTTACAGTGCCCCTTCAATCACACAAATGCGTAACAGCAAAAAATCTTGCAAAGCAATATGTTTTGCTTAAATTAATGGCAGGGTCTAGTTGGAATTTTGTGACTGGGTAGTACAAAAATTATAAAAAAATACAGTAACATTTTATTACAGTAACATTATTTTACATTTAAATGGTAACATATTTGTACGACTAGTTAATCTAAAAATTTATCTGGATGGAACAGGAGAGAGCTGAAGACAGACACAAATTGGACAGTTTACAAGTAGCAATAATTTGGGCTGGACCAGGCTGATCAGCATGGAGAATGGGACAGGGTCTTGACATAAACTCATTCATCAGTGAAAGCCATAAATAGTCAGAGTAGATTAATTAATTCTTTTCTAAGGTGATCAAGGCTGCCGCCTGCTGTTTCTTTGAACAGGTTACAGGTAGTCAGTATCCATGAATGCACCTCCATTTACCTATAAACACCTGTTTTCCTTCTGATGTGAGAAAATGCACTTTTCATTGAGTCAAGCCCAGAGTTACACTTGTAAAAAAGAGGTGTAGCACTAAACAAGAAGAAGGCACATGTGGAGAGGGTCTGCACAAAGAAAAAAATGTGTTGCTTCGGTCACACATGCGTGGTGCTGCACCGACAGACAGCAATGACATTGGACATGAGTGATGTGGTACACCACTGACCTTGTTATAGTCAAATTGATCACGTGAAGAAAAAAAAAATGTTTTAACAAGTTACCAACTCCCCATTTGTTTACAGTATTGACTTATCACCTACATCATACAATGATTTTTATTATTATTTTTATTATTCTATTCATCTGGTCTCTGTGAAAACTGAGGTCACTATGTGTTCAATTAGCACCAGGTATTCATTTGCCCCTGCATCTAGAAACAGGTCGTTCCCATGACATTGAATAGGACAAGAGACTCTACGGTCATGATTGCAAATGAAATTCAATTTTAATTCACAGCTATACTGCCCATAACATTTATTTAAGTTTTGCAGTTTCCAAAAATACACCACACACATACAGAGCTGTGCTGATGACCAATGACATCAGAGACCAGTGATGTAGTACTCCTTCACCAATGTTAAATTACATGCAGAATTAAAAAAAAAAAAAAAAAAAACTATTAAAGTTACCCACTTCCCATTTGTTCACAATGTTGGCTTATCATATACATTATACAATAATTTTCACTTCTCCAATGTGCCTCTGCGGAGCTGTTTGAGAAAATCGAGGGCTGCAATCCTAAGCAAAGTGCCATATGAATCAAGTATTATTATCAACATCATTATTATTCTGCAGGTTCTGTATTTTTTTGCCAGTTGTAAGAGAAAGTGATGACAATAAATTGACACCAGATGCTATGGCAGTCTCTCTTGCACCCTCAACATGGCTACTACCATTCAGACTTAGTAAAGTGCACTTTACAGTATATGGCATCACTGTGACACTTGACAACATGTCCTTGGTCAAAGTAAAGAGAAAAAAAAGAGGAAACCAGACACAGAAAAAAGCTAACAAAATTGATTTCCATCTTAAAATGTTCCTCTCCTGGCAGGACAGGTGCCCTGCTACTCCGACACCTGTGGACAACTCATAGCAAAGGGCATGAGGGGATTAAACTAAACAGAGAGAGCAGAACAGGCAGCTGGGCCTGTCCAAATAAGTGTCCCATGCTGTTCACCCTTTTCCTCATTTCTGTTTTCCCTGCAGTGCACAGCGGGGATGCGGTGGGCCTTTTACATCTTCAAACACGCGCAGGGCATCACGTTCCCTCCCGCTCCTCGAACACGCTCGCTGTCACTTGCCATTTCTTTGATAGTGACTGTAAAAGACTTGTCCGGAGCGCTCTTTCCTCACATTTGACACACATTAAGCAGGGCGGATAAAAGAGGCTTTGAACCCCCCCCCCCCCCCCCAACCCAATCGCCTGTATTTCATTTCTGTCAAATTACTCTGGAAGGGGAAGGGGAGGGTTCGGCCTGCTGCTGACGTTCGTGTGACGTTCTGTGCACCACACTGGTGCGAACGCCAAGAGCCCGTGCGCCAGTCGACCGCAATGTATGCTTAGCAAGCAGCTTGAAACCAAGTACGAAACTTCCTAAAGCAATCAGCAGTGACACGGTCCCCAGAGAGAAGGAGATACTTTGAAGGTTTGGCGGATCTTCTGCAAAACAGATGGCAAGGCCAGTGCTGATAGCAGGCATCCCTCTGAGAAGAACCGAGACCCATAAACGAAGTTCAAACAACACTATCGTTTCAGTCTATACACAGTATAAGTCTCAAACAAATGAATTTTGCAAAGCTACCAAATTAGAAATTATATATAGTGCAGGGTTCTTATTTTGAATTTTAAACAAGAATTTTGACGTTTTGAAGCTAAATCTGAATTGATTTTTTTTTTTTTTTGAAATTTCAACAGCCAATGGTCTCCATGTCTTATTTGCTTGAAATATTTTAATTTTTTTAAATGTAATGGCTATGCCATTACCTCAGAAAATAAGCGTAACAGAAAAAAATCTGATCTGTTGGAATCAAATGACAGAAACATGCACAAATCAAAGAACCATGTAAGCACAGGCTGAAAGTTGGTTTAACGGCAACATAAAACAACAAATGATCTGGATCCAAATGAGAACATCACATAAAATGGTATTAACCACATGGACACTGTTTGTAAAGCCACTTGGCGAGTGGGAGGTTAGTGTTCGGAAGAGATACGGGTTTGGAGGAAATAAGCTTAAGGCAGCCAGCAGGCATTGTTATTGAACAGCACAAGGTCATCTCGCTAACAACCTAGGGGTTTTACGCCTCATCGACAGTCTTTTAATTCCTCCTCCAAGACTATTGGAGAGGACCGAGTGCGAGCAAGTATAGTCCCAGCACTGCTTCTCTAATCAACTCAGAGACTGCGGTCTTCAACTCAGCAGGTATCCAAGAATGAGCTTCCCTTTATTAATTGCCACATGCATTCATCAGTCCTTTGACAACAAAAGTATGCCTCTGGTTTGAAAATTTATTTGTCTGCTTTTTAAACTTGTTTTAAACATATTTATGTAGCAGTGAAAAACCTAATTACAGTCTCCCCACCCCGCGTCCCCAGCCTCCAGGCCTCATATGTGGTACTGATTTATAGGAGAGCAAGGAGAACTGAGAGACAGACAAAAAAGGAGGCAGTGAATGTGAGTGGTTATCAACAGCAGCTTCACGTTGCCTACTCTTTGCAGGTGAGCGGTCACACCGTGACACAGTGGCAGTGATATCCATCTCAGTGTTGGCCCCTCCCGTCTGATCACCTTGAAGACCCTGCCAGACTCCAGCACGCTGCAACCTAGTACAGCAATGTGTCAGGTAAAAACACAGACAGAATCGATGAGGCTGTGCAGTTGATTTTAACTGAAGAAAATTTGAGTTTTTATTTGCCATATCAATGAGCTAAGTTGCCCCTAGATGGAATTATCTGAGAGGCAGATGCACAAATGTTGTCTTTTTTCTAGGAAAATTTCAAACCCTCATCCCACAGCAGAGATCTGATCAAAATGTGTTGTATGCACCAAAGGGGGTGTTAATATTTCAGTCAGGGATGTTCCTTGAAGGACGTTCCCACCCCTAAGCATGTGCACTTCATGTTGAAGCAAAGGAAAAAAAAAGATCTGACACTCCCAATTTGCATGGGAAAACAAGGCACTGGCACAAAAGCCTTGATCGATTGCTCTGTGTAGCTGTGGGCTGGACTTTCATATGACTGATCTACATCAGACAAGAAGTCTGAA
This sequence comes from Megalops cyprinoides, assembly GCF_013368585.1. Classification (NCBI taxonomy): domain Eukaryota; kingdom Metazoa; phylum Chordata; class Actinopteri; order Elopiformes; family Megalopidae; genus Megalops; species Megalops cyprinoides. The sequence goes on along the minus strand of NC_050598.1, from coordinate 20,183,970 downwards.
AGTCCTTTAGTATACTCAGGAACACATCAATAAAGACGACAGATAAGAACACAGGCCCTGCTGTGAGCACTGCATGACTGCAATTCAATGCTGCTATTATAATATGAAGGAAATGGGTGCCCCTTTTTTCAATTTTTTTAAACATAGCTGGCGTCGCTTTCTAAACAGCAGTATATAAGCTGTAAGACATGGTACCTTATGTGTAGGGTCTATTTATTATTCCCATATGCATGGAGAAAAGTAAACAAGACCAGCAGGACTTATTCCTTTCTTCCTAAACTGAAAATAGCAGGTTCACAAAGCCCGCTATTTCCACACCGGCAACTCCAGCATGCATGACAACAATTTTTCAGCAGCATACCTGCCAATTTCAGTTCTTTCAACATGAACCAAGTTTTCAAATTATATCCTGGGGAGACTTCTCCACTTTAAATTAATATTCATGCCAAACACAATGCATACTTATTTATCGAGCATACTTATTCCTTCAATGCCTAAGACTAAATAATGGATGCAATCTTCATACTAATTGTCTTTCACAAGCAATTCACAGCCAGATTGCTGTAAGACATCAACTAAAATTTTAACTTTGATCAGGACATAACTATAATCTAATAAAAAAAAGAAAAATCTAAGATTAATGGTTTCCGTGATTTACTTTTGCCTTTTCTACACTATTGTATATAAATATGGACTATGAATCTTGGAAACCCAATAGCTTGTACCACTTTCAACTTTAAAAACATGTTTATCAATGCTTAATTACTAAACTACATTTATAGGAATGGAGAACTGCTTAGCTTGGTGACACAGGAATGAACATGGGGAAAAAAGTACTAAGTATGTAAAAAAGTACTAAAGCCCTAAATATTCTGCTGTAAGTCTGTGTTGTGAAATAGTTCTGATAATTCCCTTATGAAAATGTAGAAGAAGGAAAGAAGTCAAAAGGTGTCATACAACAGTAAAGAGACACTTGACACACACCCCACTTACACTCGTATGAAAAAACAAACAAACAAAAAAAAACTGAACCGTTTTGTGTCTTCCCCTCCTATCTTCCTTCAGGATCACCTTGAGGCTGTGTTCGATTGCTATGTTAAGTCAGCACATACGTCCGCTCTGCAGAGAAGAGACCGATACACCCTGCCAAATGTGAGGCTGCTGCAGAGTTGCAGTCAAAGCACTTTCCACACTCAGGCCCCTGCAAGTCGGCCGTTCCATCTGCACACACAGCAAGGTTTCAGGCCACCCTGGTTGGGTGGGCAGTGACCGGAGCTTGGAAAAGTAAGATACGAATCTCACGTATTTAGAACTTTTTACTACTCAAAAATCCAAAATGTAAATTGAGTGTGTAGCCTACCCCCACCCCCTGGCAGTAATTACTCATGACTGTGCTAACTAATCAACGCACAAAGGCTAACAGCCATTTATGCTTCTGCCATCAGTGGGAGGGTTAAATGGGCTGTAGTGGCCATCACGTCTGAGGCTGTTGTGTGGCGCTATGGTTAGGGACCTGTGAGCAGAGGATTGTAAGTTTGGTTGCCCATCACATCACAGCCAGTGGAGCCCTTAAGCAAGACACTTTACTTGAATAACATCAGTAAATATCTAGCTGCATAAAGAGCTATTATATTCAAATGCAAGCAGCAGAAGTAAACAGCTTTTCCATCAGGAGATGCAAATTCATCATGCAAAAATAACAAATATAACTACAATGGACAAAATGTAAGCACAGTGTAGCATGCAATTATACACCATCTCCTAGATTTTTAGGTCAGTAGCTCTTTATTCACAATAGAATCAGATTAAGTATTACTGACTATAAATTTAAGTATAAAGAAACAGGGGGCTGGATGATGTCAGCTGTCCTCTGACTAAACTGGAGATCATAATCTTTTGTCCTTTTTTGTTTCTTGAAATCTCTGATTGCTACATTAGGAGATGAAAAAAAATCCAAAGACCAGAACACTTCTAACTGCTGGCCCTGTACTTATTTCATGAGTAATCTTTCTACCTAATAATTCTTTTTTTTAACCAGACTTTGAATAAAAATGATGGAAAATTGGCCTACATATTTACCTCATCAAGATTATACTGTATAATACCTTAATGTCAGGCATTGCAGACTGCCTCAACCATGTTTCACCTGGTGCAAAATCACAACCACATGTCCGCACATTGCTTTGCTGCCTGACATATCCCGAACTTACAAGTTCCACACCTTTACCCAAAGGTCTCGCACAAACTTGCCTGAGGTTATCTAAAACAGTAACAACCCTGCAAAACTCGAAGGGAGCTGACAATGTTGCTTTCAATAAACTGCCTAGAGCAAGTTAAAAATTAAATAAAAAGACAGAATCCTGTACCAGAGCTGCCAGACCAAAGGTATATACTACCACAATTTGTATGGGATGTGTATGAAATACTTAATGCATATTCCATACTAAAAATGTTTGCATCCACCTCCTTGTTGATGCAGTAATGGCTATTGGCTCTGTCTTGCTCCGTGGGGTAATTTTAGATGGGCTGGACTGTTTTATTCCTAGAACACGATCTCTTTGCTCTAACATCCGTTGTCACAATTACCAGTCATTTAATGTGTCTCTGCCATCATTACCATTTGCTAGCACTGGCTTTGTATAATCTGACCGTGGGCTTTTTTTGTGAAGTGGAACCTAAAATTATGATGCCATTATGTTTCGTACACATTGTTTGTTTTCGGTGATTGTTTTTGTTTGCTACCTTGCTATCAATCTGTCACTCTCACAAGCTCTAGCACAAATCCTGACAAATAGCAAAATGTGACCATCAGACCATGTCTGGGACCAATTCACCAGCTGTCTAAAAATGGTTAACTAAACTGGATGTCCAACTGATTGCAATTTATTTGTATTATTACCCTGAAAGGTACTGCAACTGAATTTATTTGAAAATCATTAATACATACAAGAGGAAGCTCCAGCCAGGAACACCTTCAAGTACAGACATAAAACTTATCAATAAAGCTGAACAGCTTATTTGCACTGCAGGCAGAGTGTGAGGTGGGGGTGCACAGAAATGGCACATGGAAATTAGACCTCCAAAGACAAAGCACATATGCCTACAACATCATCATATAACTATCATATAATCACAAGATAATTCATCATCATCATAGTTTTGGTGGAACCTGCCACATCAACATAGTACAATACAGCATTATAGCAGAAGAGCATTATAGCAGAAGATACATTACCATATTTAATAAATCTGCTAGTTCTTCAATGATCCACACACATACAGTTAGCTTGGAATGTCTGTCTGTCTAGATCAAAGGGGACAGTAATGACATTTTACCACTAGAGGTCAAAGTTGTATCAAAGGGACAAGGCTCTGCAAGGTTCTACTGCTAATATGTAGTTAGTTTTCTGTTTTTCTGTTCTCTACCAATCTACATGACAATCATTTTATAACAAACATTTACTGAAACTATAATGATATCCAATCGCTTCATTAAGCTGTGATTTGAAGTGAGCAATACTAAAAAATCGGTTAAGTGACTAACCTCACCTGTGGAGTATCTCGTAAGGAAGATAGTAGAGTGGGCTAAGATTGTCACCTGGCAGAGTAATTAACCTTCTGGGGTCTGACACATACTTAAAGACAGGTTTAATGTTATGGGACAGAAAACAGACGTGTCTCAAACAAATGTGAATTTTTTTTTCTTTTATTTGTAATCCCCAGCTAATCTGTTTTAAGCATGATCAGATTCACCTGTACTATTATACTTTATATTTTATCCTGTATGTCATTTTCCTGCCTAACCCTCAGACTTGTTTGTTTGTTTTCACACAGTATCCTCATGACAGGTGATATACTTCTCACTCTGTAGTGTGTGTGTGTAACTAATTGACAGTAGAGTGTTTCAGAATTTCAATTACTCACTTTACATAACTTATCCTAATAAATAGGTCATTATCTTCACTTGGGGAGTACTGAAAAGACTGCTGCAGCTCTGCATCTTTCACCTGTATAATTTTGGCCCTAAATGACTTCTGTTTTGTGTCAGTGAGGAATCATATGAGAAATCTTTAATAATGTAACGTCAGCAGACCAATTAGTAAACTCAGACAGGGAAACTGCCTTAAGCTAGTCCTGTGAATTTACACGCAATGGAATTCGCTCCTGGTGTTTTTTTTTTTTTTTTGTTGAAGGAGATCACAAAGACGGAACAAATGAGAAGAAGGCTGCAATTTAATTGAGATGTCCTTTCAGAAGAAAATTGTTTACAAAGTGCTAGTGCCTCAGAGAGACAGTGCCAACAAGTAGGTCAATATTTGGCAGTGGTTTGAACAGATTCATAACAAGAAGGCAAAATGAACTATATAGACGAATGAAAACAGATACACACACACACACACACACACACACACACACACACACACACACACACACACTAAAGAGATTAAAATTAAAAAAAAAAAAAAAAAAAAACAATGCTGTTATTTGTGTCACAGTGGACTTACTGTGGGCTTTGTGTACACACATAACTCTCGCTGTGAAGTGATATCACCCTCAAGACATCATCAGCTAAAGCAACTTGTAATTTTTTATGACATTTAGAATACTCTGGTGCTTAAGAGTCTTTTCTCTAATCTACTGTCACATGAAGCTAATATCCAAACAATCCAGTACGTTTACTTGTGGTAAGCTACAGATTTTCGTTCACCAAGTTTGGGGGCCAGCAAATGTCCCCCTACGAAATTCACCTAGTATCCACCCTTGGAAATTACAAAAACTGTCTATAATATACAAATCAACAATAAAGAGAACTACGCTCTACTTTACAACATTTACAGTTACACAACTGTACAGATCGAGACCAAGGGCAATGTTTACCCTGTAAACACAGCAGTGGAAATCAATGAAGCTAGGTTGTGGTTACCCAACTAGCAAAGCCAGCTGGCAAGCTGCCTAAAAACAGATACTACACACTACTTCAAATCAAGAGGATTGGTTTTCCTTCTGTTGGTGAAACTGTATACCATTCAAACACATGCTCACACCCCCAAGGGACTGCTGCAAATATAATGATTGCCAACCTGAATAGTGCAGATCAAAACAACAAGAAAGCAACTGAACTACATATTTACTCAACACCTTCAGTAAAGACCAAACTGATCTCTGGAACAATCATTTCCACACAAATTCCATTACAAATTGTATAAAGTTATAACTTATTTCATTCCATGTTGATTACAGTGAAGAAACAAGGCAAACCAAGCTCATGTGGCACAGATATCTACTGTCTAATTATCTTACTATATCTAATAATCTGTTGTTAAATGTTAGTTGTTTAATCAGACTGTGTTTATCCATTATTATGACTTAGATGAAGATCAGACCACATTTCAGGAGTAATTAATGCAGGAATGCAGGTACATCCAATGGATTCACAAACCTCTCTTGCAACTATATAAGTACAGACAGATTAAGTTAACCTGCTGACATACAAATGAAAATAAAACATGTTACTTTAAAATATATGTTAAACTATATATGTGACAATTTGTTCTGCATGTATAACTGCAACTCTGTACTGATACTCAAATACTCTTTACCTTATACAGACACTATGGAGAGATCATATGACAAAACACCCTCATTCAGATATACTGCCATAGACTCTGTGAAACTTAAATAATTCATTTGTGTAATATCATCCTAACCCATACATTTTAACTTGTCAAGTGACAAAGAAAAAAACAAACAAACTGAAAATAAGGAGGGGGAAACACAAGTTACAAGGCATAATTCAGGAAACAGTCATTGCCATGGCCTTGGAATATTGTTCAGTTTGTGTGAAGTAATGTAGGTTAAAATCTGCAGTGTAACTTGACTTTATTTTTATATAACTAATGTTAACAACAGAGCAATGTTTCAGTGCATGTCTTTCGCACAATCTGTCTTATCTAGAGTGTTGGTCTGTTGTAGCAGTCAAGGCACGATTCCTCCTTCAGGAGACTTCGAACATCTAAAACACCTTGCTTCAAGCTGCTGTGTCATTTTACAGCACAGACTGTGCCAATAGGTGACTAGAGACTGCCAGACAGAACAAAACAGTGTTAAAATTACAAAAGGCCAAGAGAGAGAAATATAGCAAGGTAATTTAAAAAAAAAAAAAAAAACATAGAAAAGATTTTTCATTTATAAAGAAAGTTTGAAGGAAAATAAAGAAAAAGACAATGTCAAAGTATTCTTTGGCACATACTTGTTTTGACTGTGAAGCCCTCTAATCTTCACCAGTAAAAAGGCAATACAAGTCAAAAGGGTGACAACGTGGGTCTTAATACTGCTCAGTTTTCAATAATTATTATACTGCATATCTACTAAATGTGGGAGCTGTGTAAATCAGTAAGCTTGACAGTGTCACACAAAGGATTAGGTGGAACCTTTGTTTCAGGGTGACATTTCAATTTGCTATGAACAAACTACTAACTACCTTTATAAAGCAATGTCTTTGGACTTACAAACCATTTGAAATCAGCACATTGGCTGAAATCTTGATTTTGCCCAGTCTTGACATTCAGATCAATAGAAAGTATGACTCACTGACTAATGGAAAATCAGTAGTCAGAGGCAGTTGGTGGATTATCAGAACCATCACTGACAGGCCTCTGTCATCCATCTTAAATAAGTCATTTGAGTTTTGCCATTGGGTGTTAGTTTTGACTTGTACACGCTTTGTTTTATAACCCATTACTTGTAACTTTGAAGATTTGTGTTAGTATGCTTTTATGGTACACAAGCCTTACAACGTTCGTAACATTAATGTGAGAAATTAGTAGCTATGCTTGCTTGGGTAATGTTAGCTGACCAACACCTAGCTAGCCAGCTACCGTAACCTTGGTAACAGTAGCTAACGTTAACATGCTACTTTCTAACATGGCGATTGACTCACCTACCAACGTCACTTAACATTTGGCTTCACAAAAGGCTAACATTGTATAAAGTGTAGCGGACGAGTTTGTTTTTTAAAGCACTGTTCTCTTGTTTTTGTTGTTGTTGCTGGTTCCCGCTATCTTGGCGCTAGTGGGAAAGCGGAGATGTATACAGTGACGTAATGACGTGTCTCTATGGTGGCTCTCTAGCCCGTGGAAAAGCAAACTGGTTCTTAGAAGGTTCGCAAGGTGAACCAACTCTCAACCGGCACTAGCACCAGCCCAGAACTAGCACCTAGTTCACGTTGGTGGAAAGGAGGCATGACAGATATCCCTTTTTCATGCAGAAATCAAATTGAATTTAAAATAAAAAATAAAATAAATAAATAAATTTAAATCATATTTACCACAAGGTCTCAGTCCTTACAAACATTGACTTACTTACACCATTTAAATACAGTGACAGAAATAAATATTCAGCTTTCCAAATGTTTTATCATCAGTATTGTCTGGTATGCATGATTGCCTGAATATTGACAATGGTTGAATCCTACATAAGCAGCAAGCAATTCAATATTTATGACGTTGCACAAATCTCAAATATCATGGCAAATTGGATAAAATGTGCCCCCCCTCCCCCCAACACATAGTTAGCTTCAATGATATTTGTGAGTCACCCCTACCAGAACTTCTAACACAACTGGTGATGAATTTTGATCAGCAATGCATTCCATTTTTCATACCACTGCACTGTACTCTAACACAGAGAAGACATAAAACAATTCTAATGGGACATAAATAACTGACAAGCAAGAGCAGGGGAAAAAAAAAAAAAAAGTTATATTTAAGTTGCTAGCCACGCACACATTTCCACATTGCCACCACTCTAAAATGAACTAGGTCTCCGCATGTAAAGACAATCAATGATACATATGCATTGGATATCTGTTACTGATGGCAGACAGTGAGCTGCTCCCATTTTGCATATTTGCATATCTTTGTGGATGCTTGGTATCTACTGTGCATGCACAGCATTTGTATGCATTGCCGCACAGAGTAAGAATTACATGTGATCAGCATATGGGAATATGCATAGCCAGGAGATTGTTAAGGTATCCAAATTTAGACCACAGCATATTCATATCCGTAGATATGTCAAGAATTACTTAGTACAGAGAGGTCCGGAGCAAACATGCATGGAATAATCACAGTTTGCAAAGCTGTTGTGTCCAAGGCAACAATATGAAGTATGTTAGTGCTGAAGGACATGGTATCATGATATACTGTCCTTGTTCTGTTCCAAGGAACAAAACCAGAAGTCTGAGAAAAAAAACTGTGAGCAATATGATGACTGGAAGCAACACTGCCAACAACAGCATTCTAGCACTACTCCAGAATACGCTACTGACTGAAAGCATTTACAGCAAAGAGGCTTGAGTAAAAATGGGCTAAAATAAGATGTCAACCAGATTAGAACATATGTATAGTATGAGCATCTCTTCCTGAAAACAATGTATTCTATGAACACTTTTTAAAGTATGGTGATTTCATGCCCAAGGCCTGCAGATATGTAACCAGCGCAAGATGAAAAAGAGAAATCTACAGAATTGATGTGTTGGGGACTCTCACAATCTACACAGAAGAGTCAGAAGTTCCATATGAGGAAAGCACTTGGTTATACATGCCCGTATGAAAATAAAACACCTACTCACTCCCATGATTACACTGCCATCTCTAGTGTGGTCATATGGACAATTAATTTTCTTAGATGAGATCTGAAAGGAATAACTGATATGCAGTCACACGTTATATTATAATTCATCATTAAATTATTTTCATTATGTTATATTTCATTATGAAAATTACAATTAAAACTCTTTTGGTAAACCAGATGTACCAACAACATGGACTTAATTTTCAATCACAAGTCAGTCTTTTAGATCAATAGTTTTCATAATATTAAAGTGTTGAGAGAGAGAGAGAGAGAGACAGAGAGAGAGAGAGACAGAAACAGAGACAGAGAGAGAGCAAGCAAGTGAGAACAAGCCTGTCTCATCTAACTGCTCCAACATATTAATGGAGAACCATCTGGAAGAATGTGATATCTGTCCGCCAAGCAGCCATGGAAACGAGCCGCTCTCCTGACCGTTTGCCTCCCCACACCAGATCCCTATTGGTTGAGCCAAAGAATAGAATTGTGTCCAAATCCAATTTACTGAAATTGATGCTCGTTTCTTTAGAGCTGGGGCTCCAGAAGAGCCAAAGCGACCAGAATGAAAGGACTGAGCTTTCACACATTCGACAAAATACCTCTCACCGGCCTCATCTTTTTAATGGCTTTTTAATTTTGGAATGAGAATTCAGAATGATCTTTCTATTTATAGATATTAGCAAATTAACTATTATTACCTGGGTTTAGTTATAAGATGCTAGTTAACATATTTTGTGTAGAAATGGAAATGTGTTTTGTCACATGAAAATTTATTAATACAGTTTATACATTTATAGTCTTATAGTCTTATACACTCTTCATTTTACGAGTAGTTAGAACATTTTACTTCATTAATTCAAGAAAGAAAAAAAAACATGGATAAAAATATCAATGGAGTTTGTTCCATTCTGAGTGAATGTGGGAGTCTTCAACTGAAGAAATCACTGATGAAAAGGAATCAAAATCTATTGCTTCTGTGATCTAGAACTAAATTGCAATTACTTTCCCACACCAGTTAGGTATGGTTATCTGTGTTTGCGGATGGTGTTGTGCAACGCTTCAATACAGACCCTTCATACAGAAAACCACTTCCAGTCTCACACTGACCTACAGCCCTCTCCATTCATTTCATAAATATTTGCAGGCTGTAATTCCAAACACTACTTGTGAAGCTTGTGTGATGCAGTCCTGCATGTATTATAGCTAATGTGTGATGATCGCACCTAAAGCAACCAATTTAGATACAAATACAAATCATGTGTAACCATAAGGATGTGGTACTGAAGTAGCACATGAAATATGACAGGGACTGCTTCACCCAATGTTACATTTATCTTGGGGTGGAGCAACACTCTTCAAGTGACCCACCCCACTGAACAGTAGATGATGTTCCGGAGACACAGGAGAGCAGCTTGAACATCAGATATGCATTACAGACACAGTGTTTCCATTCAATCAGGGAAAATGTGTAAGAATTTTGCAGACCTGTGTTTTCACCTAGGCCTCCCACCCCCAATCCGCAAAAATGATGAATAAAAGAAGGCAATACAAAATGAAACAGTCTGTTGGCTGAGAATTCTACACAAAACTGCGTAAGTCAGTGATGACTTGAACAGGTGCCTGGAATAAGGTAAAAAGACTACAGGCAATCATCTTCAAGGAGATGCATTATAAATGTGCCTGTAGAACAGGAACTGTCAACAGTTTATTCCAATTCTACAGTTCTTGCATTGTAAGGCTTATTAACTACACTAATGAAGACTGACATCCTCTTTTTGAAGAATTTAACATAAATTAAAATAATAATAAAAAAAATCTTCATCAATAAAGCACATGCCCACAGGCTGTTCAACCTTTGAGAATTCTGGTTGCTGTTTTTACACACGATTTTGAATTCTGGGTTTTAAATGACCATTTCCAATAATATCCCCTGCCTTCAACAAACACTGACAATCAATCCAGGATGTATTTAAACTTACTAACTTTCACTCAATAATGAAAAATCGGTTTAGTCAGGGACTGTGTCAGGTCTGGAAGTGACAAATGTCACTCAGTAACAATCAAGCACTTTCATGAAATCTTTCATTGTGGATAAAAGGCCTCTATAGATAATCTGTTTACACATTTTTCTCTCTCTTGAAATAGAATCAACAAGTAAAACCAAATGCAAATCAATCAAAAAAAAAAAAAATGAACGCAGGGTGACGTCAAAAGTAGAACATTTCGTGATATCTCCCTCTGCACGATTTCCCTGCATTCTCCTCTAACCATGTTATCATCAAGCGCTGCGAATAGGAAAGAAAGAGTGGTGAGTCATACCGCGGCCCCTTACAGGTAATTTCGCTGGCCTTTTCTGATGCTGCTCTCTGGCTGTGCATCCATTTTCCGGTAGCTGCGTGCGCTTCCTGTTCATTCTGGCGTGGGATGCCAGGAATCCCAGATGGGTCTCCGGTGAGCTGGCACAAGCAGGTGAGCCCCGCCTTCCCAGTGTCACCCTCTGCTTCCGAAAGAGCATTAAACAGAGGCGCACGCGGTCTCAGCGAATGCGTGTGACTTCACATCCAGCTGTCAGGGTTAGGCGACAGACGGACAACATACCCAATCGTGCTGAAGTGTGGAGACTGCGCACTTCAGCACTCATCTGCCGGACAGCCCCTGGAAACAACCTAAAGTCCATGCCAACCATATAGACGGCTCAGATTCTGCCAACCGTGCAAGGCAAGAAGTTGACAAGCAATATAATTTCCAGACCAAAATATTTAATAACACTCTGAGTACAGTGTGAAATTTGCAGGGACTAGAGAGTCATTTATATCCTGCTGCAAGATGCAATAAAGACCTGAAGGTTGGCGTTTTCCCCATGTCAAATATCCCCTTGCCTTGGACCTGTGGACTCGGCACATAAATGCTTTACCAAGGGACAGGTCCATTGGTAACTACAGCACAAGCTACATTCAAGTCTGTTTTGTCAAAAGTGTGTCCTAAGTATATGCTACCTCAAACCTCAGAAGGTCACGGATTGCCCAAGGCTAATGGTCATACTGACCCACTGACAGAAGACAGAGATACACTGAGAGGTCAGGCTCAGCACACTTTGATTGTTGCAGGATGCCCCTGGACACAGAAAATTTCAAACCAATTTGTGCAGTGCACGCTGGGAGAGATTGCCAGGAAGCAGAGACAGATTATAACAATGAGCCTAATTAAGAGCCTTTCCCATTCAATCACAATTGTGATCATAATAAGATATACTAGCTACCTGGCTTTTTAAACCCTGCAAATATAGGCCACTTGTGAGGCTCCTCGGGAAGCCAGTAACCATTTTTCACACTAAATGATAAATGCAGTTCACCTCATTAACAGCATTATTCCAATGGGCTAATTGCATTGATTCTGACTGGGAGGCTGCGTTCACAGGATCGAATACATTTACATAATACCAAGTGATGAGCTGAGCATTTAATTAAATGGCCCCTAACAAAAGGTCATCGGTGTGCATATGGAAGACAAGAGTTAAACTTAGATAAAAGTGGGGCAACTGCACACTCAACTGTTCCTCATTTAAAATGTATGAACAGGGATATGGAGTAAGGAGGAGTCTTTCAGGGGGTGGGATTTTAATTACCCACAATGCATGATACAAAGGATAGTGAAACTACCACCATTAGATTAATGGTGGCCATGCCTCCTGAAGTAGCAAGTGTTGTGTCCATACTCCTACTTTCTGAAATCCTGTAATACATTCCTATATTTGCCTAGTTATTTGTATCTCTAATAAAGGATAATGCAATGACATTATAGAAGGCATCTACATCATTCACCCAGGTATAAATGTATTCCTGGCAAAGAAAGAAATGTGCAAGTTTCACTTCACCACAATTCTGTTACTGACCACAATGCCCGGGAGCACTCAATAAATTCAAAAATGGATGATTTTAAATTTGACCAGTCAAGCCTAGAGCTGATAACTATAATAATGATGTTTAGTGGCTGTGGTGCTAATTTTAATTACATTCTTGAGAACAACTATTTCCCAAAGAGATGACACTAAACTGACAGTGCACAGCAATATGACTCAGAGGCACAAATTCATCAGAAAGGCCTTTAAGCTACCTTCTATTCTGGGTACAGGTCAATAGTGCAATATGTTTTCCAAATCACTGGCTGAGTAAATACATGTTTTAGAAGAAATAGTTTCAGGAAGATTCAATTAGGTTTGCTGTGCCCAATCTGCAGCAACAGCAAGATTGTGCCAATATGCTGCTCAACCTATAGGTGCAAAAAAGGGAGAAAAACAGTGTGAAGATATTGAGCACCTGAGTAAATGAAAATATCAGACAGAGTAGGTTGTTTACTCATTCCTAGGTAAAACAACATTTTTTTTCAATGTAAGATCACTTGAATGCTACAGAAAAAATGATGCAGTTCTCTTTGGCATGAACACGAATAAATGTATACAAATTGTTCTGGGCAAAAACAGCTGTAACTAATGGGAATATGTCTTGAAACAAAATGGTTTCAAGGAAAAGGCAGGCCAATTCAGACTCAATGCAGCGAAACTCATTCAGACATTCAATAGTGCATCAGATTATACATGGGTGAACTGAGGTAACAAGACTATTACTTGAAAAAGAAATGGACAAGGCTTTGGTGATTGCAAGTTGCTTTGGTCTTAATGGAGCAAGACAGTTAGCAAATGAGTGACAGAGAGACAGAAGAAGAAAGAGAATGAGTGTGAACAGAAGTCAAACTCAAGGGACCCTGAACTTTAAAAATCATTTCACAAGGTCATGTCACAATGCACAATGGCCTAATGATGACAGAGGTAAAAAAAATTCCTTTTCCAATTGAGATAATCCACATTTCTGTCCAACCATTTTGACCACTGAATCTGTATAGTTAAATGGTTAAATGAGATAAGTTATATTTCAGCATTTGTCGTTACACTCTGCCTAAGTTAGTGACTTTCTTCTCTAGACTTTCTCTTACCTCCGCTTCAATACTATGGAATTACACATAAAGGCTGGCATTTGTTCTAAACACACTGACTGTCCTCAAATTTTAGTAATCAATTTAAGCACCATGACCAGCCTGATGGGCAGTAAATGGTGGTCCATTCCTTTAATAATATATCAGAAAGAAAAAATGCGTTTTTGGTGGCCAGAGAAAATTTCCTTCTGTTATAGTACAGGAATTTTGTTCACAATAAAATGGAATTAAGACCAACAGTACCTTTAGGTCTTGACAGGAATACAAAAATGGTCTGAATATTTAGGTGATTTACTCACACTGACACCTGTTACATTCATGGGATACGGTAAGGGAGTTCAATGAATTAATTTCTGACATTCAACACAATAGCCTGAGGCTAGTTTTGCAACACAGCACTCATGCTGAATATAATTTTTAAGACATTTAATGATTAATAAATATTCTACTGTGTGTGATGCACAGAACAAAGAACATGGGGCCCCTGAGTATCTCAGATGGTAAAGGCTCTTGTTTCAAGCACAGGCTGTGCCCTACGGGCTGCGCTTGAAATCGACCGTGTCATTTGCTGACAATGACAGGAAGTCCACATTGGCAAATAAAATTGTCTGTGTTGCATCGGAAAAAAAGGGGTAGGTACGATCCACCAATACTCCAATTTGCCTCCAGGCACACTGTGGGAGTTGTAGTGTGAAAAATATTCACAGGAGGCATGTGTATCAGAGGACTGCATGCCCCCCATCCCCTTTCTGTGCTCCTTGGTGGGTTCAGCAGACGCCGTTGCAGTGATGAAAGCCTTGAATGCATCACTGGCAACTACTAAACTAGGGTGGAAAAGGGGAAAAAAATATCCAAGCAAATAAATGAATGAGTAACAATGAATAAAACTGTGCCTTATCAAGTGCAAATATGCAGTTTTGGTACATCTAAATGTAGACCCACTGTAGCATTAAAGTATTGTTCAAAAGTTATTAATCAACACTACTTTTATGGGAGATTCTTTGAGAGAATACACAGGTATCCACACTAGATGGGTTGGTTGGCCATTTTCAGCTACTTAACTCAAGCCACAAGCTCTAGCCAGATATACACATCTAACATAGATGAATCAGTGCTGCCTCTTGTTGTGCTTTCCAGCACTGTAAAGGCTTAAATCAAAAACCACCCAACCCACCCAAAAAGTGGGGGGGGGGAACCCATGCCCATCAGAAATATTTATTCACTGATGCGCTGCTATGGGAAGTCAAGCTGTGACACAGAGAGAAGAAATAAAAGTAGCTGGAGAGACCTTCGGGTATGGCGTCTGACATTCACCAAACCTTTCCGTGTCTCTTAATCGAACTGTCACTTCGAGTTCAGGCTGCTGCCTTTTACACAAGAAACAAGCGGACAAATGAAGTGAGGACCTAATGGCGCAGAGAGGAACCGGGTGCCCCTCCTGGCACCGCAGGGGGGAACGGTTTCACGCTCGCCCTGGGCGACTTCTTCAGGGGCTTCATGTCATCACGTGGCTCTTGCGTTTTCGTGTCACCTTTCGGTCCGCGGCGCAGGGTGCACGGCGAGCGGTAGCGCAGGGCACAGTCTGGGTTCGTGTGCTGTCCTGTCCTGTTTCCATCTAGCGCTAAACAACACGTCTGCCTCCGCTTTAATGCGAGTCTGAGGCCGACTGCGCGGGGTTATTCTGCTCTGGGCCAAGAGCGTTGCACCGAGCAGGCTTGCACGTGCCGCTGGTTCCATGCAGACGCGGAGCATGTGAAAACGCAAGGAAGCACTGCACCTCCTTTCACAGATTTGTATCGCAGAATCATTTTCAGAGGAACTTGTGCTCAGATCAGTCATATTCCAGTGCCTCTTTTACAGCATTAGCAAAACAAACAGTGGATGTGTGCACTCTACTGATGGGAACGGTGAAGGATCAGAATAACATTTTGTTTCTCTTCATAGCCACGCACAAACAAAGAGGTGGGTGGCCGTGTTTGCTGTGGAAATGAGTCACTTCACAAATGAACAAATCAGTGGGGTGCTCTTTAGGGTATACATTACAGAGGCCATTTCACTGCTCCATTCAAAGCTCAGAAAGCAGGGAGCAGAAAAAAAGTAATGGAACCATGAAGGGGAAGCAGGTAACAAGGCTGACTGGGAAAGATAATCAAAGGATTTTTTGTCCCCCCATGAGCAAAAGAAATGTTTTTTTTTCCTCTGGTGTTGACCTTACTGTGTGGATTGAGTGAAGCTCAAATTTAAGGATGGCTGATCAACACTGGTCCGTTGATCAACTACAATCTGCTCTCTAATTATCGCTGCCCTGAAAAAAAAATTAAACAGTGAGGGTCTGATATGTACTAATATGATTCAGGCTGTGTCACCCCACTTACAGCTCGACCTAATACAGCTACGAGGTTACCTTGCAACTATGATTAATTACAGCATTGCACTATTATAACACACCCTATAACAGCAAAGAATGTATCACTCTACCCTACCCCATTCTACAGCTAAGGGTGTAGACAGTGACAAACTACTCAATTCTTGATACTTAAAGAGTTTACTCTTGTTTGATATGTAGTGTAAGTAACACCGGTTTTTACACCTATAAGATGCTTTTGTCTCAGGTGATGAGCGCAAACTTTATTATATTTTTGTTTGACTGATGTTAAATGTTTTTTAATGGAGAAACTTGCTAAGATTTAGCCATATACACACACAATACATATTTTGTGATACACTCTTTCTAGCAGGTTTCCTAAGATTTCTGTGTCATCAGCAGTTAATCAAGTGGTTCACATGATTATTTTTGTACGCTAGATTCTTTGCAGATTCTTTTTAACTGAATGACAAATGTTGAAACCAGTATAGTATTTCTAAATTGGAACTTTAATACGCTTTGCACGTGGTGAATTTGTGTTGTTACTGCAGTCATCTGAGAACAGACAACTTGTTAATAGCAGCAAATTTGTGCAATAATAAGAAGCTACATGTTTCTGACAGTGTTGTCTCCTGCAATATGACTATGTTCCTTGTAGTTTCTCACACTCACAAATCCTCCACTTCTGTTGGGTTTCTGACAAGTTCAACAATCAATATCAGAGAAGAAATTCATATGTTCGACACTTTTTCATCAGTTTGGTCCTCAAAGGGTTTACGCTACTGAGCAGGTTTGAAGTCCTTTGTTCATGAAAGATACATGACTTCTGAAGATACAATTATGAACTACTTACTTCACAGTGCACAGAAGATGCAGCTTGCAAATACATATGAGGAAAGATAGAAGAACCCTATATTCAGCCCATCCAGTACTGCATGTTTAATGCCGTTTGATCCTCTGGTTCTAATGCCAGCCAATGCAAATGAGAGCCGTCGTCCTAAACCCATGTGTTCCAGTGTAAGAGAAACGTGGAATAAAACATTACGATGGACAACAGGCTTTTCAATTTGTGGTGTGCACAATAACACACGCCGCACAAAATGGCCTTCTGCGTTTGCATGTCACAATATGAACATTACATTACTGTTGCAAGCTGTCTATTTTGCATGCTTTAGACTACACGAGCAGCTGTGCAGCCGAATACCTGTGATCATCGATGGTCCATATCCATGGAGTGATCTCAAACCACAGAGTTCCAGAGAAGTTCCTTCTCTACATCACATCTATGTGATCTCAGAGGCAGAACATGTTGCACAATGATAAATCTGAGATATAGCCAAAAGTCTCATTGCACAAGTGTGGATTCAGCTACAAAATTTCTCAACATGATTGAGTAGAGCAGCAACAGATATAATTAAGCCGGGGCCGGGAGTGATTTCTCTTTGCTCACTTCTCAGTGTGATACTCCAGATACCATGCGTCCAATACAAAGTAAAGAAAGCTGATGTTTGAATAATGGAAACTGACATTCAAAACACTTAAACCAAATGATTGTGGAAGTGGGGAGACAGAGGTTGAATCAGTGAAGTGGTAAATGGAGCTGAAAAGTATTGTGACATCCAAGATCAACATCCATTTAGAGTATTTCAGTTACAAGATGATTCAATTTATTAAGAATCTATTTCATTCCAAACTTTGTAAGTTTTTCTTCCTAAAACTGCAAAATACACAAGCCTAGAGAGAAAAGTTCAGCAGACGCTACAAAAAAAAAAAAAAACTCAACACGTGCATTCAGTGCACTTTCATAAGCATTTAAACTGTGAACCACTTGCACAGGCTAACTAATCTTTACATCTTCAACATGCTCTGGTTGTGGGCGTGGAGAACAAAGACATGGTCAAGCAATCAGTGGCTGTGTGAAAATTCTGTGGCATGAAGAAAAGAATACTACCACAAGATACAATTAAGAGAAAGGCAAGCTGCAAAATGGTACATATAGAGCTCAGTGAGGGCAAACCTGCAAACTGATACAGGGCTCATGAGTTGCCTGCATCTACTATATCCTTGGCATAACCTGTTTAAGACAGCTAGTATTGCAGTGCCACGGCACAATGGAACTGCGTGTTCATTGTGTTCTCTCTATGGCCGGCCCCTGCCCGCTCCCATCCGGGTGTACATGCTGTGAGGCACACGCGGCATACGGTTCAGAGAAAGGTCAGCACCCCCCCTCGCCAACGCCTGAGGACATGCTCCTGCCAAGCAGGTCCCAGCATGGGTACCCCAACCGCTTTATGATACAAATTCAAATACGACACACGATCCAGCCTAAACCTCAATGGAAGAGAAGCGGTTTTCTCTAGACAAACACGGGTTCCATAAAGGCAAACGTGAGTGCTGACTGCCTTGGGGCTTGGGGGTCCTTGGAGGGGCCTCCCTCTCTCGCTCGCTTGCTCGATCTGACTTATTAATCACACAAAGATTAGGCAAGTCCTTTGGGCTTCCTGCTGCAGCTTCCCAGATTCTCTCTGTTCATGTGCTCACCTGATCCCCCCTCTCTGAGGTACAGCCCACAGCTGTCCATCTCGGCTCTTTATCCAGGCGGGCTAATTTGAGAACTTGCTCATACCAGAGTACCATATCAATGAGGCGGGCTGGAAGCAGTGACAGCCTTGCCCTTCTGGTGAACTGCTGCAGTTTTAATACTGCTAATACGGGTCAGAGAACTGAGCCAGGCAACGGAATAAAATATATAGATATACAGTGGAGGAAAAAAAAACGGAAAGGATCAGTGGCACTGGCATCTGGCTGTTCTCTTTCTGTGCTGGCGCTACTTTGAAACTTCGATATAGACAGCACCCTGGGCTATTCAGATGCCATTTCATAACATGTTTTATGACCTAATTATTAACAGGTGTACATACACACCATTGGATAAATGTGTCATGTGTGTTACCATGTACTGTGTTTCAGTATTTTTTTTATTTTTTTTTTTTTACATTTCCTTGAATAAATGGATGTCGAAGCTGTGCTTTAGTGTAACCACTGTGTGCTTCAGTTGACAATAATAGGATGTAAGCAGCTGCAAATTTCAACTGATATCTGATAATTATTTACAAACCCTGTTGACCTACCTTTTGTTAAATGCTGTTTGCATAGCACTGATATGTTTGCATTTGCCAGCCAGGCAATTAGTTGCAGTAATGAATCAACTGGATCTACCTGTTAAGAAATTCTAAGAAACAATCACAGAAAAGGCACCATTAATGTTACATTCTGTTCTATATCACAGACCCATCTTTGCATATTGCCTGTGATAAGATGATACATACGCTTACTGAGAAAGAGTTGCATGATACAAGATGCATGAAAGCTACGTGAGAAGGTGTGCACACCTCTACCCTCTGATTTGCAGTGGAGAAGGGAATAATCTTTGCTGAGGGCAACATTTCCGACATGACCTCAGATAAACTGCATATTCGTTAATACTCTAAACCTTGTCTTCTACCAAAGTGATCAGAAACCTATCTACGCAAAAAAGGTAGTTGCTCTGAGACTCAAAAAATGGCTACTTCAAATACTTGGGCTGGAAATGGTGACCATGTAAATCCCAGGAGGGAGTTGAATTGGTTACAAACCTTGTGGTGTGTCTTTACCCAGAATTCCTTTAAAACTGTGCTCACCACCCTTCAGTCCACCTGAACTATTAGTATACCATGACACAGACATCTACAGTGCACAAGAAAATCACATTGTGTAGTGTTAATACATTCGCATACAATCAAACCCATACTCTGTGTCGAGTCACACCAATGGCCCAAGTGTGAAGGTTTTCAGTGCTATAGCAAATTCCTCCTAGCAAAAACAGTATAAACCCTTGAATGCAATGAGGCATGCCGTTTGCTTTCACAATACGGACGTATTGATTCCTGCTGCGTCCATTTTCACAGCAGGAGATTTAGGGAATGCAGTCCATCAAAAACACTGCTTACAATCTCTCAAATGCAAAAAAAAAAAAAAAAAAAAATCAAGGACACAGCTTGTGTTGAACACTCTCTTTGACATCTGTACTCAAAAGAATAGAGTGGCAGGAAGACAAAGGACAAACCCTTCAGGATAAACAAACCCTTTGGCTCTAGTGCATGACAATCTATGCAGAATTCTCCTTTGCTGCCACGTGTAATTTCCCTTTTTCCCCCCAACCTCCCTCTCTCCTCAGGACTAGTAATGAGGAAACTAATGGGCTCATTAGCTTGATACAAGACACCCTTAATTCAAGAGGTGCAAATTACTCTCTGCAAAAGGTCAATACCGACAAAAGATATAACTCTGGAAGACACCAGTCCTGAGGGAAATTCGTGCAGCTGATGCAGCCAGATACCCCACCAGACAAGCTTGTGACTGAGACTGCATTATGAGCCCTTCACCTGTCACAGTATATTTAGAACAAGCAATTAAAGGCCTGAGAACATTTGCACTGATTTGTTTTGGCCCATTTTTACTGAAATCTTATTTACGAGCTCATACAATATTCTTTCCCCTTCCACCCTGCATGGTAACATGGCAGTCACAATTCTGGCATGATGATATGAGGTCCAGCCATGACTGACTATGTATGAAATGGCATATAACTGTGCGTTTTTGTTTTGATTTGAATCTGTTACCTGCCCTGGGATTTTCCTGACAGAATACTGTGACAAGGTCCATCAAACTTTATAAAGGCACCAATTTTGCCTATGCCCTGTCCAGATATCCTGAAATTGGATTTATACCAGAGTACCATTTGGTTTGCATGGAGCCTTCACTTCAATGTGTCTATGACTCAGGCTTAGTAAATTAAAAAAAAAAAAACTGTTGCTCAGGCATGTTGTTAATATTGCAAAAGGGTAATTCACCAGAAAAGAGTCTGAGACAATCAAATCAGTCCTTACTGCAGGGCTGTTGTGAGTGCTATATTGACACTGTTTGTGAACTCATGACCTGAAAGACCAACAACCAATTGGGTGGGGTGGGGTGAGAGACTGCTGTATACAAATAAGGTGTGCAAGGTCTGTGTTAGCAGGAATGAGACAGTAGGTCTGGTTACTAAGTAATTGGGACCTGGTTCGAAACCCAGGTGACTGCTGCTTCAAGAAAACTGTTCCGGGCCCATCCGACGATGATGAAATGGGCCAACTGACAGTGAGGGGACAGCAGAAACTGATGACCAATTTCAAATGTCTATAATGGAGAAAAGACTGGTCAGGTTCAGAAATTGATTTTTTTTTTAAATAAGTGCAGACGGTAAAGAACAACCCCTGACATGTCGATTAACCTCAAGGGAGCCCAGAGATGGCAGACAGATAAAGGGCATAAAGGGTATCAAGATAAGTGGACAGATAAAGGCTAAGAGGTCAATGTGACATGCTCATCATGCATCCATGTGCAAGCTTCCAAAATGGCAGGATTATCAGGTCCCCATTCACATGGAAAGAGTGATTTACATTTTCCTTGAGTAAATGACATAATTGCTGCATACTTACTATGAATGAAATACCAGACATTGGTTTTGAATGCCCTTTACATCGATGCAGTTCAAGAAGCTGCTGGGGAAAGAAAATGCTGGCCTTTTGCTAGAAAATGGTGCACCGGTTCATTTAATCTAAGAGTATGTACACAAGTGGGTATCGGGGAGCATGACGGGAATTTCACAAGACAGTTTTTCCACTTTTTATAGCATAAATGTTAAGATCAAGGACTTCAGGCTTTAAAAGACATGTAAAAGTCACATTTACATCCACTACAACTGAAAAAGTCGCCATCTGAGCGTTTCCTTTTTTCACCAAAAAAACCCTTACATTTGGCTTGCAAGGAAACTGCACACCTTTTCAGTAGAGTCAGGCTAGGTACTGTCACAGTTTATTTCAGAAATGAATTCATCAGATGTCTTTCAACATAAACTAAAGTGCTATGTCTTCAAGGAGCCCTTGTACTGACTGGTAGAGTGGAACATTACATAGCAGGTCATTTAAAAGGGGCATTCGTAGGGGCAGAATGCAACATTAAGGTTAGCTCACTGTAGTGGCATAAGCATTTTTAAGCAACTTTGATCAGACATTAAAAAAGATTATTAATATGAATGACCATGCTTGCATAGGGCTGAGATCTCCAGCGAAACAGTATCATTTTAACTCTGTTCTTGTTTCTCTTTTCTGCACCTCTCTTGAGATTAAGCAGAGAAGACAGAATTAAAGCTATGGACTTTGTTAACTTTGAAACATGCTGGGTGAAGCAATTATCTCCACTTGCTGAGAAAGAGTGGAGAGTATACAGCATACAGAAATGTATATCAACTGTGGCACTTTAATCCGTCAGACGTATGCAGTGTTGCCAATACCACTTCTGATGTAGGTGTAGCAGATACGTGACGAGAGTGTGCGTATATGGATGTGAACACAGCGCACAGCCTCCCTGTACATGCAGATTTCTGTGGGGTAGTGTAATGAAGATAGACATGTGAGTCCCAATTTTAGCGCTAAACGTGACGTGACCTGCGTGCAGTTTTATCTAGGCCTTTGGTAAGTTTGTTTGTTGTACAAGAGTAATCTGTGGTTGTTTGGCCGTGTGGCTGTATACAAGATTCCCTTACTTTGACAATAGCACTAGCTAGCTACCTATGCTAGCTGGCAAGCTAGCAAATGAATGGTATCTAGCTAACAATCCATGAAACCCTGCTGAAGTGTTTAATGTTTATGTTAATTAATTAATTCTGATTAGGCGATGAAATCTCATGTTTGCAATGTTAGCCTGCCAGCTAGGCCGTTGCATTTAGATAGCTTCAGTGATGTGCTCAGTGGTGGTGGGAGCTTGGTGGTTGTACACTACTTTCTGCCATACCACATTCAGACCGTTGAAGACTCCCTGACTGAGAAGCTGTGTTGAAAACAGACCATTGACAAATGACTTATGTACATGATAAAGGCAATGTTCCAATGTCTTTACCTGTGGAAAGAGCAGAATCTGAATCAGAAATAAAAACTAATCTTTGTTTTTTTTTCTGTCAAAAAAGTAACCAGTGAGAACCCAATTGCAAAGGAATAAAACAACACCTGTAAAAATCCTTCTCATACTGATAATATAATAAACTGTTTCAACTGAAATGTTTTTCTTCCACGCTAACAATCCTGGGAAGCTGACACAGACATAAAGACTCCTTGTTTGAGCCCAATGTTCTCTGAGGGCAAGGTGTCAGTGGTGAGCTGATTAAATTGCACTTGATTAAAAATTACTTCCAAAGGTACACCTGTACTCCCTTCCATTAAAGGAATTAGAATCTGGGGATTTAATCACAGAGGAAGATCTCAGAGTGATGTGGTTCAGCCATGTCTGCCTGGTACATTACTTTATTATAATTATACACGCAGGTAAGTATGCATACACATGTATATGCGCACACGCACGCACACACATACGTTCGCACACACACACACGCACACGCACACACACACACACACACACACACACACACACACACACACACACACACAAACACACACACCTCTTTTGGGATGAAAAGTGGGTGATGGCATGTAGAAATGACTGCCTCGACTGCAAGTAGTACGAAAGGGAGCATGCTTGGCAGAACTCGTATCGGTCTGGCAATTGGAACGGGTCAATATGACTTGCTGTCATTGCTCTGACATATTATAGGTTGTGTTACTTCACATGTCAAAGACCCAGCTAAAAGCTGCACCTGACTGCACAGCGATAATGGCTTGCTGCTGTCCAAAAACATACATTGCACCAGAGTGGTAACTGAATTTCTAACTTGAAAGCATGCACCCCCCCCCTCCACACCCAACTCCTCCACCACCACTACCAACACCACACCCATACACACATATACATGCAGGCAGAAACATATATGTTCACAATGATGCACACACATGCCCTTTCTGGGATGAAAGGTGCAACTTCAGACATTCTCCTATTATCCATCTACGAACATTTTGCATTTCATAACATGTATTCATTTGGGTCTGTTGTTTCATATGATGGATGTATAATATGGCAGCTGTACGCATCACAGAAGTGCATCACTTTTGTTGCCTTGGAACTAAACACTTAGTTAGCATTGTTGTGGGTTGTCACACCATGTTCCCATCATCCCAAACACCTATTCTTGTTGTAACAGAAGGTTCTTTTGTAGATTCCCAAATGAAAGGAAATCAAAACCAAACTTCCTTATCTGACCCATTATATGTAAAAAGGCGGCAGGGAAAATCAAAGCTTATGAGGATTTGCGTGCCAGTCTCTTTAACACAAGCACTGCAGTCGGCAGAATTACTGTAACAGCAAGGGGGCTAAAAGAACACAAATGTATCACACAAATGACTATTTATGTTGAACAAACTACAAAGACTGGTGGATTCTCTAAGAAACCAAACTTGCCTGGAGTGGGGATGCTTTGAAGCATCACCTGAAATAGCTTCATAATTTACCTGGAGAGGTATTCAGAGCCCAAGAGGTATTGACATGGCCCAAATGACATGGCCCAAACTTACCTTAAATGTGCACAGGTGCTACAGAGGAGGCTGAATTGCTATTGCCTGTTGCAAAACCGACACCATTATTCCATTACAATGTATACAATGTATTTTGCTTAGCTCTTTCATCTCCAGTGTGCCAACATTTCACTTATATGTGCAGACAGGTATTTACTGAAGCAATTCAAATTTCAAAACACTTTATTAATATAATCTAATATATAATTCTGAATTGAGTTTACAATTCAAATTATAAACTTCTAAAAATAAAGGAGCAACCTAACTAGAATGCACACATGCAACATTATAGCTGTAAGACCGATTCCAATACTATACCCCACTGCCACCTTTTAAATATACACACAATTATTTAATGACTAGATAAGAAAAGTTTAGCAATCAAAGTTTTGGCCATATGCAAGGTAGGAATACTGTGCACCCACCCCCAATTCCCACCCCTGCACCAAGCTCTCCCTTTCTGACATGTACCTAGACCTCACCATATGCTGCTGCTGTGTGTTGCATCAGACAGCTGTGAGTTGGAGGTGGTCTACTCAGCCTGACGTCAGTCTCCATGCAGACTCCCCTCCAGAGGTCGTAGTGTCTACAGAGACTGGAGAGAGCCCTTCACCTCTCCTTCCAGGATCTGCTTATTAAGCAAGTATTCGCCAAATCCAAGACTTGAGCCAAATTTGTGGTTATTGATTATTTCTAAATCAATGGACCCATATGAAATTATGCCTCACGCTGTTGCCTTATAAACTGCACTGCTGGTATGAGGCCAGAGTACACAGAACAGAACTTTGAAGCCTGAAGAATTTATCCTCATCAATTGCTTCATTTTAGCCATCAAAGAGTTCAAAGCATCCAGCTTCTAATTTTCTAAATGCATCTCAGCCGTCAAAGTCTCTTAAAATCCAAGTCATATGGTTGGTTTGATTCAAAGCAATCAACTTCAGGCAGAGTAAATCAACAAAACCAAGTTTATCAACTTGGAAAGAATAACTATCCTCCTACTTTCCTTTCGACACCACAACTAAACAGACCAGAAAACTTCAATGAACAGACCATAACCACTCTGGCTGCATATCTTTCAACATTAATCTGCATTTGACAGTTTTAATACCCCCTTTAAAACAAACAGTAAACAAACCGTTGAAACTTAAAAGAAAGCCCCATTACATTAAACAAACAAGCCCATTCTCCACCCCTTGCAAAACGCATCTCAGAGGAACAGCCAGGCCCTGGGAAAAAGGCAACTCGGACATCAGTGGAAATCATTTCCTCTCTGTAGTTTGCTTTATTTTTCAGCCAGTATGCCATCATCTTTGGGCATGTCTCAGTTAAAAGACACAAAACGTATATATCATCACTAAAAGAACAACAAAAACACTATTAAGAAAAGGGAAAAGCCAAAGCATGGGCATATGACCGGAAGGTTGACAAGGAGACAACGACCATGAAAGAGGAAGGAAGAAAGAGATATTCAATCCAGGGAAGGAAACACTGCTGCATGCCTCAACACCTAACCTGCATGTCTCACCTGAGGAGATAAGGCCATGGATGAAGCTTAACTTCCTTCAACTCAACAGTAGTAAAAGGAATTCTATTAGTTGGTAGCCCTCATAAGATGCTAAAGACCTCTACACCTCAAGTCAGCATTGCTGGCGAAGCCATTCTGCTGCCTTTCTCTAACTTAAGCATTAGAATCGCCGGTTCTACATTACACTTGTACATGTACCACTGCAACAAGCTCTGCACTCATGCCAATGCAAAAAGAATGCAATCCTCCTATAAACTTGCATATAGGCAACAGCAATTTTTGCATGACAGGTCACACAGTGCACTATAATGAAGTGGGCGCCGGGTGGAGGATAGGCACAACAGATTCTCTCAACTACTGTCCATGCAGGCCGAGGCTAAGCCTGCATGGACTGTAAATGGAGAAAGATGATGCAAAGTTTGCTACAATGCATGACATCCAATAACAAGTCAAAAGTAGCTTTGGCTGAAACAGCTGCTCCAAGCAACTTTGCTACTTTTCTTTTTCAAGGAACCAAATCTACATTTGCAGTGTAAAGCTTTGTGGTACAAACAGAATCATACACAATGCTAAGCACTGCAGAATAAACACTATCCATATCTAAGGGAAATGGAGCATAAAAACCTACAAGCAGTTCTCTTGAGGATTGTTGTTCTCTAGTGCTCATAATTTACAATTCTCTCTCACGCCTTACTTTCAACCTGAAAAAAGGAAAAGTTGCTTGATGCAGACTTCCTCCTATAGAACAATCCAATAGGGTACAGCAGGTCTTCAGAGTTTCTCTATGGTCTATATTCAAAGCTCCATGAGGTCTGCTTGGTTCATTTGCAAACACTGTAGAGTTTTTTCAAGCCTTTTTATTTAATAATCCAAATTGTGAGACTTCCTGCTATGCTAAGCAATGCAGTTTTTTCTTTTTGAGCTTCTTGTCAGAATAGGGTCCAGGACAATTCCATTTCAACAAGATCCTGAAACACTATGTTCTAAGCAATCATACACAATTTAGTACGTTTTATAGAGTTTTTTTCACTTTTGCACACAGAGAAATGAAAGATAAATTAGAACTGGAAGAGGAGAATGGGTTTCCAGCTGCTAGATGTTTGAGGTGAACATAGTGTACGTAATTTTCATAAGGTTTTTCAATCATTATTTCATTTATTATTTCATTATTTCAGGAAAGGGGGGAGCAGGCTTCTGACTGAATAGACTATTTCAAAACCTTGGTATGACTTACAGAGAGAATGTTTAATATTTCAACCTTGGCTACAGACTAATTAAAATTACACATTGAACCATTTTATTTTCTCTTTTAATTAACACTCCTATCTTTCTCAGATTTTGACTGCCATTAATTGGCAAATTTCTGAATAACAATTCCAAACTAATGTGTTTGCCCTGCAAAAGCAAATTACCCTAAAATCTCAGCTGTCAGCAGGGAATTCCAAATAGCAAATTATTCTGTGTTCATAACTCAAATAGCACGTTTAATTCTGAACATCATTTTGAACTTTAATACTAATAACTTTATATTAATAACTAATTTGCTTGATGAAGCATTAATCGCTTTTAACTAAGGCTACACCAATTCATGATTCATTCAATCAAACACGCTGTTCTGGGTTAACTGCCAAAATATGTCATGCTGTCACAAAGGTTCGGCACGATCTAATAACAGCTTTAGGTGAGTGCAAGTGAAGATTTTTTTTTTGTTTGTTTTTAATGTCTTCATTGAAAAGACTTCATCTGATATCAAAGCACCTCTGATGTGGAAACTCTGAAAAACTTTCAGAGAAAAAGTTTTTTTCTTCCCTATTAACTTGGCTTTGCCTTTACCTTGGGTTGGTGCAAATCTTTTGTATGTCAACTCGTTATAGCCACTGTCATTTACATGAAGATCCAATGATTTAGTTGGAAAAATCAGTGAAATCTAAAGTGCTCAAGTGGTTAGCAATGTTTACATAAACCTATGACTGTGGATTGAGATATGGATGGACAAACAAATAAATGAGGAATAAATGTTTCAGTAAATGCTTATGAGCCTGCATCTACTCATCTACCCCACACACAGCTCAGTTCATGGGACAACCAGCAAAAGGAAATTCTGATTCACACAGGACTGGAAGGCAAGATCCAAAACGTGTTCCAGTATCCTTCTTTCCTGGTCCTACAAATAAAAGTCCAATCCCATATGGAGCCATGATCCTACTTATTCCCAAAATGCAAGCAAAAGATATCATCTCTGATAATGCCATCAGGAATGGTCATCTATCACTGTTTTCATCATGGCCAACATTCCTCCATACCTCCAATTTAGCCTGAAGCATATGTAACATGTATTAGCTTAATATTAGAATAATTAAATTAACCATTGAGAACATGTTTGAAATTTCAAGCATCGGTTTGCTTTTGGTTTAAAAAACACACACAGTGCTTATGCCTTGTGCTTTCCTGACCTCCTTACTGCTGTGCCTATTAAAACTGATAAAGACCGTGAAATACAACTTTTAAATCAAAGTGCTTTTTAATTGAACATTTTTTCATCATTTTGCAAATGTCACTTTTGATTTAAAATACACTTGGAAGTGCACTGCGCACAGCCCAAAGACTTTCTGAAAAACGGAAAAGGACATCAATTTAATTAGATTTTTACCAGCTTAGTCCGAGCAAAAATTCGACACGGTCTTTATTTATCTGGTGGGGCATAACCAAAGTCTTTGTCGTCCCCAGTTTAATTTAGATGGTAAAAAATGTGCTTTCAGGTGAAGCGCAGGCCTGTCACCTGACTGACGTTGACAGGAGGGCATCGTGTCATGCTTCTGTGAGCTTCAGGATAGTTCATCCCACTGTCAATTTACCTAACAGAATAAATTAACGGGATAGCAGGAATCTGGTCGTATGAAAAATTTTCCATCCATGAGTGAGTTTGTGAAAAATGGCACATTGAGCTGGGTGGCGCTCTAGAAGGACAGCAAGATACATTACAATGAAGTCTTGCCAAAAAAGATAACCATCATATTAAAACACCCCATTTTTTCCCCTACGATATACATACAGCGTTCACACTCACGTTACAGTACTTGTACATGTAATTTCCAAAATGAGCTGAAAAACAGCTAAAGATGCCTCAAAATGAGGTTTGGGATAAGCGTCTTCATTAGGCCTTCCGCTGTAGCTTTGCAAAAACCACCGGCATAAAATAAACATAATTCCTCTCCCTCTGTGTTCAAGGGGACGTAGCGAGGGCCAGGGCGAATCTCCAAAAGACGACTCGCAGTTCCGGCTCGCATCGCTCATCTCCCCCGAGCTGTGGCAGAGAGGCGCTCCAACCGCACCGAGGTGTCAATCAAGGCGGGCGAACGCAGCGTCTGGGGAGACGGCGAGAGCTGCGAGGGAACGCTCTGCGGAGAGCGCCGCAGCCGCGCGCTCGCTACCCTCCGCCTCCCCCTCGCCGTGCCGCGCACTCCACAGAAACTACAGGCTGCCGCGTCCTGCGGGAGAGGAGAGGAGCCGCCAGAGTCTTGTTGGAGTTTCATCCAGACAGAGCTTCGGAACATGCTCTTTTAGGATAAATAATCCTTCCCCTTCCCAGATAAAACAGTCTCAGCGACTCGCTCTGTGGAAGGAAGGAATGAACAAAGAAAGAAAGAACTAAGGAAAGAAAGACAGAAAGAAGAAAGAAAAGAAAGAAGAAAAAGGCAACGCAACTAAGACAAAGCATGAATATTCAGTTTTGGACGTGGCCTTGAAGACAGAGGCCTGTAAGGCTTGTAAGCCTAGATATCCCTCAGCAATAATACAGTCTCATTTACTAATGAGCTCCATCTCCAGTTCCACACACCGAGAATCCATAACAAAACTGATCCCATCAACTATTGAAATGAGCATATTTGAGTTAGTTCCAGCCATAAATGATATATACTTATTTGTGAAGTAGCCATTTGATGAGATATGATATCTCATGATTTCTGGAACCAATTTTTCTGATTTTGCAAAATGATCCCCCAATCCTAGAACCTTTTCCCTTTTTTACCTTACGAAACTAGGTATGAGCTACACATAAATATATGTATATTTGTGACAATTACATTGAAAATAATAAAAATAATGGTGTAAGTGATCCACAATGGCAAGGGCTGACTGATAATGGTAATAAACTGTGATATTACAGCCACCTCGGCCAAAATTGAAAGCATGATAATGGTAAAACTAGCTGCTAATACAGTTAATAAAATCTAATTTCACAGGCGTCTAGACAACTGTTGTCTGGGATAACTATTGAGAACGCCATTTGATTACACCTCTTCTTGACCAAAATTATGGCTTCATTTACTCCTTGAAAAGGACATCTGTGTGTGTCAGTGTGCTGTCGACAGATAACTTGCATGACTCATTTTTCTCGACCTCTGTGAAGCCTGGACTTCTACGAGATCACATGGAAGAAACATGAAACCATATACAATAATTTACTGTATGGCTCAAGCGCTCATCCCCTGTCTGATGTGCCCAGTTGCATTAATTAACTAAGAGCCTCTGGGTTTGAAACTTTATATTGAGGTTATGACACTATTAAACGGCTTCAATGGACATGAGAGGTGACGCACATGAGACTCGCCTCTCGTAACTTTGTCTGACATTCATTATTGAAGATAAAACCATAATAATTCAGAAAAAAGAAATACTGGACCCCACAGATGAAACCCCTGTAAAAAGGAAGTAAAAAAAAAAAAAAAAAAAAAAAAACATCAGTCTACTATTCAGATGTAGGCATGTTGTACGTCATTGTAGCACATGATGGGCAAACTACCCAGCAACACTGATAATTTACACCTAGGATGAATAAAGTGAAGAGGAATGCCTTGGTTTGGCATTTAAATAAATGCCTTGATACTGGAAATGCTAACCGCTTGGAGCCTAAACAAAGATTAAAAAGACGCAGCCAGCTGTGGAGGAAAGGAAAACGCCAGAGTGGTTTGAATTCCTCACCACAGAGCGTAACCACCAGCACAACCACCTGCATTTTTGGATGTTGGGGGAAATGGGCCTGTAAACAGCAGAAATAAATGAATGCACTTTCCCAAATAAGAGGTGTGGCAACAGCTCGCACTGTGCAGGTAACACCTGGGGAGCAGTTTAACTGCCAGACATGCTGCTCCTCACTGACTGCTGCTGGAAGCCCCAGGGGGTATTGGTATTCTTAGGATGCAGCCATTTCCTTTCCTCATTCATCAGTTGTTTTTTTTAATTTAATTATTAATTTATTTTTTAACTTCAAGATCTTCACAGAACATCACATTACAGCCTTTGAACGCTACTGGCAATTTCCCCTCACATTTGCATGACACAAAGGTGTTTGTTTTCGTAAAATACAGGATCAATTTACACAACTGATATGATTGTGATTCAATAAATATGTTTATATATGAAAGCAGACACCAGTGCATGTGCTGTGCAAACATACACAAATACATGATACAGCCTGCATCCATCTGCCTTTGTGCTATATCAAATAGATAAAAACGTCTTCACTTCACATCAATGTGAGTGGTAGGATAATGCTAGCAGGGCCTAAGTGTCTGTCCACATTCTATACAGGTTACCAAACTACACCCCCTGCTGCTCCTATCAAGAAACAAAAATACAGACCAAAAGTGTTCAACAAACAGCAAGTGTCACATGTAAAACCAGATAATTTAAAAGTCAAATGTCAAAGCCATAAATATCATGGAATCATTTTGGATACATGGAAACACAGTTGCCATAATCATTCCCAGCACAGTCACACAAATCCCAACACACTCTGAACACAAGTTGTTCTGACTGCTCATTGCCATCTCTAACATTACCCACTGCAAAGGAGTGTAACCAGTGGTTTTGGTTGCAAAATGGATGTCACCACTAAAGGGTGCCTCTTTGGGAAAACTCAACAAGTGCAGCTTCCCATGCTAGCTGTACCAGTACCACTGCTTTAATTGATTAACCAGTGGAGCCAACCAAAAGAAAACCAAATCTTCAACATTTACCAGTACAATTCATTTATACACTGAAAAAAGGGATAAAAATGACAGCCACATGGATGCTGCTATCACAAGCACCTCGGCATCTGCTTTCAGCTGGTTTATAAAAATGAACATCCGGGAAAGCTGAAACATTGTGGACTTCTTTAGCTAGGGTGCTTCTGACATTTCCAAACTGAACCAGCATCTCCAATTTAACATTATGAAGGTATTTTTTAACTCTCTCTGGAAATATACTGAAAGTGAGGGGGATGGCCTGGGTTGCACAGGGCAGCAGACATGATCCATGACTGAAATGCAGCAGAGCCCAACTCCTCCAAGGTCAGCTAAACCTGTCTCCTGGCTCTGAGCATCCACTCCCCTTTCATAGGACACAGACCAGCAGAGTGCAGGCTAATTTAATCTCTTTTCTTTGTCAGCACTTACATTCATGTAGATGTGCCCAAACAAAATTTAAAGCTTTTTTTTTTTTCCTTCCTTGGCGAGAAATTGATCGTGTGTCACTAATTACTGAATCAAGGCGTCAGCACATTTGCAGGTGACAATGGGAAGAGTTGAGAGCCACTGTATTAAACAGCAGACTCCCTGAATAAAACCATGTTGTCCAGCAGACCGCATTTGCTGGTGACAATGGGTATTGTTGAGAGCCACTATATTAAATAAAAAGATACCCTGCATTAAATTGTGGCCCAGCAGACCACAGCTTAATTTAGCACAACTCATTTCCTCACCACGCTTTCCTTAGCGGACACTAGAAGAGGAGAAGAATCTATTTACTGTATTTAAGGTGTTTTCACTATTATTTCTTTTCCATTACTTATTTGCTTAGCACAAACCCTTATGCAGGGAAAATATGTATGCTTGTATTTCACATATATCAGTTTACACAGCTGGGTATTAACAATGTAGAAAGTAAACAGCATGAGCTACTCAGGATCTGCAAACTTGTGGCAACAAGTCAAGTTGACTATTGTCGTGTGGTTGGAGGTGGTTGAAGGAAAAAGCCCCAGGTGATAATGTCAGCTCCTCTGACACAGGTGTGATTCTGGTTCCAGAGAATTCCCAGTGAAATCAATAAGGACAGATTTAAGCACTTTGACTTCTACATGCCTGGCCATGCATGGCTCATCCTGTCAAACATGTCCTGTATCATACTGACATAAAACATCAGCAAACAGTACAGTACAGTACAGCAAAGCTACTGTCATAGATTATAATAGAAAGAAGGTTATTTTAGGTCAATGTAACATAGCTAACTCTGAAGTTGTTTAAGCAGCTTGAGTGAGATGATGAGCTTTTTCTCCTCATCATACAAATAAACTAGAGCAGCTTCTTTATTATTTTATTGATAATGTAAGGAACACAGTTCCTTACATTAATGAAAATACTCTATAAATCACAAAACTAATTAAAAGGCATCAAAGACTCTACATTAGTAGCAACACAGAACTAGCCAGCTGTTCATTACCTTTCTCCATGAAACATGCAGTAACTCACATATTATTAAGCATGCATTACTGCACGCTGTCTTAAGAGGTGACATATGCATCTCCTAAACATTCTTGGATAACGGTACTAAGAGGACTTTACTAATATTAAAGACATTTTATAATATGAAAGGTCTTAATGATTAGTCTGCAAATTAGTCACACATGTCCGATTTATAGGGTGACTTTTTTTTTTTTTATCACTCACCAAGAGCATCAATAGCGAGTCAATAATTATGTAAAAACACCATCCACCTTAATAAGGTCTAATATACCATATAGTTAGCCACAATGAGCAATACTGAGAACTTTACTGTATATGTTAAAGCTAAAATATAGTATTCCCAATTACTTGAACTACTGCAATTAATTTTGGTGAACTTAAAAAGATAAATAAATAAATCCACACATTAACAGATGAAAGAGAATTATGGAATATTAAAAATTTATGCAGAGTTGCTACTTAATATTCAAAGATACCAGTTATGTAAAAAAGTATGTCTCTTTGGAAACATTCTAAATATAAAAAACAGCACTTTATTCCAAATTCTTAAGCAAATGGTTACATGATTATACACTGAGTGACTTTAAAGCTCACTGCAGGAGCATGTTCCGAAACACAAACCACACTGATGAACATCAGTGAGCAGACTGCTCTTTCCTGTGAAGAGGACTGACCAGAGGTTCAAGTACACGAATAAATGTATCCACAGAAGGCTCAGATTATGTAATTAACACTGGGAGTACTCCCTTTGCAAACAGTATGCATAAATGATGACTCCATTCCCCTGCACTAGACAAATGCATCCATTGTGGAATTTGGCCAGTTGTATTATATGATCTCTGGCTGCTATCTTTGGAATGCACAGGTCGGGTAGTCCAGACATAACCACAATGATGCATGTTTGAGCTTTTACATGAATTACTTCCTTGCAACTGTTTTATTACTTTAGACTTAAACAACCTTAAACAACTAATTAAGTGTAAATCTGGATTCGCTTTGTGGTTGTTTCACATTTCTATGCGGCAAAAGGGATAAAATTTCTAACTGCAATATCAAATTACACAGCTAATACTGTAGCAGGTAATTGTACCAGGTTTGTCATTTCAAATTATGTGTTAATGAAGCATAGCCAGAGTTTTGAATTTTGCACTTTTTGCATCACTGTGCGTGCCTTGAAAGTGAACCTCACAATTTTACTGAGGTAAAAAAAAGAGCATAAACAATTCAACAGCAGGAAAGGCCTCTATAGTCAGGCAGTATTTATATTCACCATGAATATTTTTGCATAATTATGAAGTACTCTGAGCATTTATTCATGGGCACCCTGATCAACCATCATGACCTAGAGTTACAAATTCTATGGCATAGAAAAGGGTTCATGTCAATGCACTGGCCACTTAATTCCCACTGGAATGAACATGTTCCATCTGTGCAGATTTTCATATCTATTTTGTGAGTGCTAGACTCCCCACTCACCCCCTCCCCCAAACCCAATACTGGAAGGAGGGACCACATTTTATCTGGAGCAGGATTTGTAAACCAAGAGTTGCCGATTTAATACTGTGGTAGGCCACTGCTGTCATACACTTGGACAAGCATATATCCCAAATTGCCTCAGCTTCATAAACGGATAACAAGTAAACACAGTAAGCTATGGAAATCACTGTAAGTAACAATATCGGCTAAGAAAATCATATTTAATGTACACAGCTCAAAGGTCAGATCTACTTTTGTGAATGATAAAACAAACTATCACAGTGGGTTAAATATAAGGTAACCATGCTTGAACTACTGTGACCAAGATTTAGAGCTTGAGTTCAGTGGCAGTCAACGCAGTGTGTGTTTAAGGGCACTTTCATTCAGTCTAATGGGAACATGCAAGGACAATTCAAAACTCACACTCAACATACAAATGGGGAATACATTTAAACAACACTGGTGCCAAAACATACATAGCACATAAAAATATAACACACACACACACACACACACACAATACATCAAATATTCCAAGAATAAAAATATAAGCAAAATATAAATATGAAGCTTCAGTCAAAAAGTCAAGAGAGAATAGATAAAGAAATAGTTCATCCTCTGGCATTATGTGACTATGCCCAGTCACCTTCAGTTTCCTACTGAAGGAAAGTCACTGAAGCATCACTAGTAAACCAAAATTTCAAGAAGCACCACAACTCAACTGGCCAGCATAATCTGTACATTCACTCAGCCTTTACACAAGCACCGCATTGCCAAACCCAGCTGCCACCGCTAGACTGGGCTGTTATGTCCAATAAAAGACCAGGAACTGACTTTGACATTACTTAAACACATATTAACCTTAGCATAAAATACAACACAGCTGACAGTAGCAAATTGTAAATGCCGCTGGGGTCAGGGTTACTATTATATTCTCTCCAGGGTTACTATTATATCTTTAAATTAAGACTGTCAGCCCTCATGGCCAAGCCCGAAAAAAAACACTGATTGACAGCTCTTCCCCAAAAGTGATGTCATTAGTCTAAATAAATCAATGGATCAATTGACAGACATCAATCTGTCAATAAACCCACTGAACGTGTACAAAACAAAAGCCAAATCTATCACCGCCTTTAGACTGACTTCAGAGTTTAATCACATTCCAGGAGTTTCAACCCACAGCACTGCAATATGTCCTCGCTTGGCAAACCAGTTTCAACGTCCAGTTTAAAACGGTTATTTCCTTTGACAAGCAAAACACTGCAGCAGTAGTGGCATCTTAACGTATCATACAGAATAAGAATCAAAGGAAGGATTTTTTTGGAGACGGAACAGAGATGCATTTAAATAGAAAAAGGTGTTCAGTTTCTAAATGGAGACACTAATTATTTTCCTGTACATGCGCTGGTATGCTTGCACAAGCCACTGCAGTATTTCAGTGAACTATATAAAAGGTATCTTGCGGTCAATGGATAACAACCAGCCTGTGCTGATCTGACCGGTAAATCCTTCATGATTATTGCCTTCAGCACCCCAGCGATGCATGTCAATGGCAAGTGGGTCTCTAAACTAAATCACAATAAAAGAGCTATGATTTGATTTTTAAAAAGTCCAAAACTTCTCCCTCTAAAATTACAACAGCTTCACTTTGTGTAGTGGCAACAGTAGCAATTAAAAAATGGAGAGGGTAATGGTAATTATAAACAATATTTCAAATGAACAGCCCTAAGGTATACATACAAGAGACTGCAGTGAGTACCATCATCACAAGCCAGTGCTTCTCATCTGTTTGACTGCAGATTTGCAATTGGACCCTACAGGCAATTAATCATCATCAGTTTACTCAAGTCTGAAATTGTTTTGATCCAGAACTTAATGTATGTTGTGTTTTTTTTTTAAATTTTATTTTCACCTTTTTGAAAGCATTTTACAATTCTCTCTTATTAAGGAGCAATCATGAGGGGCAGCTACAAGATTACTTCAAGTCAGAACGATGATAGAACCGGGCTCATATGTTTTTTCTATATTTAAATGTCAAGCATTCAAATAGGATGCAGAAATTTAGTGCTCACCATTTTGGTAACTGACTCTTTCAATATTTGTGCTTTCCTTCCCCTCCCTCTGTATTAGAGTGCAGAGGAATACACTCGCTCTCATTTTGTGATAAATGGCTTTTTTTAATGGCTAGGTGACAAAGTACTTTACAAATCCTTACAGGCAATAAAGTGCTTGAACCAGACGGGCATCAGAGCAGGGAGCGCTCTGATGAAGTGTCATCTTTGGGGAAATAACAGCAAATTGCTGCTGGCTGGATTTCTGGAGAGGAACATTCTGAAGTATCCATTTGTATTACAAACAAAGAGCGGCCGTCCGCAGGGGACTCAGAACCTTGGGACTCGGTTAATAACCTGGTCACTCCGACACAGCCAGTCAGAAGCCTACGGGCTTGCGTGGGAAATCGGACAGCACACTAATCAAGCCATATTCCAGAAGCGTGAGACTAACACGATCCCCACGATGGCTACTCAGCATGCAAGCCTATACACCTGGGCCTCACCCCTGCCATACATACCAAAGATACTTATCAGCATACCCTTTTCTATGGGAACTACCTTAGTTATAACAGGTAGGGGTGGTGGCGGGTTAGAATTGCAGATTCAACTAGCAGCTCTGCAGGGATCAAGGAACAGTTTTTTTTTTTTTTGCCAAAGGTCATCATTCTTGTTTCTTTGACTGCTTAACCACATTTTAGCTTGAAAACACTGTGCATCACGCTATGCAATAAAGGTTTCACTCAGTGCAATAACTGTCATATTTTCATATCAATACTTCGTTGTCAAGACAGCTTTGCATTTCTATGAGGCAATGGTAATGAGTGATTAAGGAATCAGGGCAATTTTCTTCACAGGTGGATGACAGCATCTTAGAACATGCTAATAGCCTGGGTGTTCTGCTTCCTAGCAATATTCATGTCTACATAATGTGAAGCCATAGTACTACTTGGGGGAAAGACAGTAATCAAATTCTTACTTCACCTGAGTACAGAAAAATGTCTTCAGCTTAGCTTTAAAATGTGTTAACTGCAAAAATCTTGACTGTGGCTTCACATAAATGCTAAAATAAATTACACATAGTTGAGAGCAGCAAAACTCTTCACCCTGGGAGGTAAATGATACAAAGCGCAGATTCATCATTTACAGGGAAAAAGAGAAGTGAAGCACTTAGAGTTTCATTAAAATTGTGTCTGCTATTCCATCTGACATTACGCAACATAACGTCTGAGCATCTCTGAAAGCCACCCTCCAACTGAGCACCAAATGACTGAAACTTGTAGCACGTGTCTATTTAAAACTCTGAAAGGTAGAGCCACCCTCTGCATTGACAGTCTCCCAGAGAGTCTTCACTTTCTCCTGCCCGCTCATGTGCATCCCTCACCTGAATCCGCTCAGAGGCACAACCAATCACTTTTGTTGAAAGCACATTTCCATGTCAATGGTCAAAAGCGATTCAGCCCCCCCCCCCCTTCAGGAGAATCACTGTGCGTGCTGCAGACTACATGGCAAAGCAAGCACACATACTTGCTGTAAACACACGCTTGTCATGACAGGCCAGGAGCAATACGGCACGTACAAAGTTCGATTTAGCCAATAACCACATACAATCTGGTGCCCATTTAATCTGCTTTGTGCGTGGTGCACAGTTCAAACAATCAATTCTCTATGCATGAGGACAATTAACATGACATTGTTGGCAGTGTTTGGCAATACCTTTTTCAGGACGTCACCGGTTACAGAATGGAAGCATGTGGAAGAAAAAGCATGTGACCGCATGTGCATGTGAATGTAGACACTGACATATACTCCCACAAAGACAATCCTGTACTTTCCCCCTATCCATTCCTCTATTTTTATATTGACATACACATTCCTCTATCCATTTTCTTCTTCAGATTTAAACACAAAGAAACAAACTACAGCTTAAATGCCCTCTTAGTAAAAATGAGTAGCTAATCCTCGGTACTCAATTTATTTCATCACCTTGAAATATTAAAAAGAAACATAAAATGAATGACCTAGTGCATAAACCAAGTGCACTCTAGAACTAAATTGCAAATCTCCTACCCAGGTGAAAAGCTTTTATTATTATTATTTTTAAATTCATCATCCTTCTCTTGGAAAAAAATCACAGCTGAGTACACTAGTTGGTGAAGCAGCAAACAAAAGAGATGGGGAGAAATACTCTGTGAGTGGCCTCCCCCTGGTGGCCAGCTATATTATAGCAGCTTCCCTGGCATCACTATCACACGTGAGCCACCGTGATGGAGAATGTGAGTCGCTGCCTCTCGAGGAAAATAAACACGAAAATCAATACTAAAAATATCCGGCTGCTAAAATTATCCCAGCTACAAAGTGGGCCGATTGTTGTCAGAGGACAAATAGGAAAAGGGGATTGGGGGGGAGGGTGGGCCGAGGTGCACACGTGCTGAATTCATCACTGACTCTGACAAGCATGGTTTTATGTGTTCCGCTGGATCAAACGTGATTGCCTCATTATCTTCTGTGGCAGAGGAGCCGGCTTGTGATAACAAATGCTTTCAGGCGCTGTCAACCTGCCCCACAATCCCCCTCCCCCCCAAACTCTTCCTCACGTGTCTGTCAACTGAATGTCAGGAAGGACATCTCTGAGCTGTAAGCAACACATACTGCTTCCAGTTCCAGCCCTACTTCGAGTCCACGCATATCACTTGCCCTAGGCTGAACCTTGGACACAAAGGAACATTTGCTGCCCAAAACGATTTTTCTCTGTCTCTGTGGCTTTGTGGGTAAAGGCAAGACTGAACTGGTCAGGGTTTGCATGCATGGAAGCACATCTTCTGGTTGCCAGCTCTGCTGCATTTGATACCTGACCGCAGCCATTGTGCCAACATGCCCTAAACACTGTAGTGCGAAAATGCACCAAAGTAGTCATATATGAATAACTGCCCCCATGGGCAAACCATGCACACTGTAATTAGGAGGCGGATCTATATCATGCATGCCTTAATAAGCTCTCAGTGAATTTGCGTCACATACATGCCGTTATACTGAGAGGCAGACAGCTTCTACCAAAAGGTGTGATCATTCAAAGGGCATCAAGCAGTCAGCAATCTCGTAGGTCACCAGACCTTGGGTAAGATTCTGCTTTGGGCTTTCCAGGGCTAAGCACTAACTGTGGAGAATCAGTAATTGTTGGTGTCTGATACAAAGTGTAATGTATATCAGATCAAGATATACTACATAATTCTGTCTGTAGATTGTGCCAAAGCTCTTCTGGATTGGTAGCATGGAACAGCTTTATACCTACAACAGATGCTCCTCCATTACGGAGCCAGTTTCCCCTAACAGTAAAGCAAGAATAAAAACTACCGGCTAATTTAAAAGCATATGATGTGACTCAGACAGAACCAGTAACTTACATCTAGGCAGACACAAACCACAAGACAGGGAAGTGGCATCATCTCATTAACCAAAATACGGCTAATTTCAGTAGCATAATGCTCATATGAATATATTTAGAAAACACAAGTATTTCCCATGGATCCTTTCACAAATGTGTGTGTGATAACAGAATTCTGCAAGCACAGTAAAGTAAGAAAAAAGTCTCTCTGTATGTTCTACTGCATTTTGAAATTAAATCAGACGCTCAAAAGATGTCAAAACTGTGAGTCACACTTAACTCAACATCACCGAAATGCAGCTTTGCTCCTCAGAGTACATAGCAGAAAGACAATATGTGAAACTGTAGCACAGTAATCATGAAACCAACGTGCCCAGCATGAATTTTCACAAAAATGCATATCTGAATCAACATTCATGTTTAGACAAGGGCAGCACGTTTTTACTCCTTGCAGAAACTGCACTTCAATTTCACAATGGCCACAGACGAAATC
This sequence comes from Megalops cyprinoides, assembly GCF_013368585.1. NCBI lineage: Eukaryota > Metazoa > Chordata > Actinopteri > Elopiformes > Megalopidae > Megalops > Megalops cyprinoides. The sequence continues at coordinate 20,143,010 of NC_050598.1, read as the reverse complement.
TGGGGAATAGCTTAGATTCTGGGTTTTTGCCACTGTCGGCCCCAAAGCCATAAAACTCATTTTTGCCTTTAAAGGATAAATGATCGAGAATCATGCAGAATTATCAAGATGTGCCTTGGAGAACAAATATAAAGTTGAAATCATGTGTTGTGACGTGTATGAGCTGACAGAAACACACAGAGAAACCAGACCTTCCTTCCTGTCCCAGTCTGCGCAAATTCTGAACTCCATTCAGTGAGCCTGTGCCGGGCGAGGTTCACACTCGATCGCTGAGAGCTTCTGCATGCATTTGAATCACATTCCCACAATGCTGTGGGTGTGAAAATGAGTTTTCCATATGAGCCTGACGGGAGACTAATAAGCTTGAACGTGTGCAGCAGGAGCTCTGTGGTCCACTCATTGGCGGATGAGTGTGCGCTCCTCATCTCCCCCGGATCACTACATGAAACGTCTGGTGACGGCCTTTGGGTGTCAGACACTGATCACCCCCCCTTGCTGGTGCTCCTGCGTGATCCCGCCAAACTGCTGCCCGCTAATTGAATGGCAGTTTAACGTGGCTCCGGCTCTCGGCTGACACACTGCGCTCTGCGTCTCTCTCTCACTCCCCGTCTCTCCGATGAGCCAGGGCAAACAGCGACGGACCATGTGTTTGGCACGCGCCCCGACGTTTCCAAAATAAACGGAAACAACTCCCAAGCAGCACTAGCAAGGGTGTAAGCAATTATTCTTTGTGATGCCGGGTGTATTGTTAACGTGATCAATTTGTCAATCTTAGACATTCACGAAACCCGTGTTGAAAGGAAACCAACGGGATGCAAAGACAAGAAAAGGCAGAGAGGTCATGGATGGAGTGTGGGTGTGCGTGTGTCCGTGGAGAGGTACCTTTTTGGGTCCTCTTCATTCATTTCTCTAGCAGTACTTTGAAGCAATGCTTTAACTGGTTTTGCACAAGTCATCTTTTTACTATTTTGTCTTCTGCTAAGAACCACTTACTACCAGCTTTGGGGTTCAGACCATGTTTTACCATGCAATATTCTAATGTAAGCTAAATGTGCCTTCCTGCTGGTATGTCAATAAATATAGACATATCAATGCGAAGGCACATTTTTTAAATTTTATATAGATATATATCCTAATCTATTACAGAGAAGGCTAATCTTGCACCTCAATCCCGCATGGTCTTTGTACCCTCCTCTTGACTGGAGTATTGAAATGTGCTATGTTGGTACAGTGCTATTTGTTACAGCAGGTGTCAGACTTACAGGTGAAGATGACCAGGACAGCCCGAATGAGAAGGTCCACGGCGAGCTGCCACCTCTCCCTGACACGAGCCAGCGCCACCGGGATGATGATGTCAGCTGGGACGTAGAACTGCAGCGCGTAGGTGATGAAGATGCCAAAAGAGTACAGCAGTTTGACGACCTGGTACTTCCTGTGGAGACAGGGAGATTTTTGTTCATGTCAGCTCTCAGAAATTACGCCCTGCGGCAAGAACAACTGCCAGCACTACTGTTGAAAAATCACCTAGGGCTGTTCTCTGAATAAAATTCTTGTTTAAAATGAACAGCTAATTGGATGAAACATTTTATGTTTCTGGGAAACATAAAATGTTTCAAGCAGGTACTTGAAAAACAATTCTCCTGTCTAGTCAGAAGCACTAAACTAAGTGGGTGGCTCCAACAAAGTTGACTTATAAACAGTTGGACAAGATACATAGCACATCAACCGAACATGTTTGATTTTGTTTTGTAACAGTACCGCCCTTGGTGTCTTCAAATGCTAATTGGGGCAATCAGTGAGAAACATTAATGAACATATCTATTTCACTGATCCTTCAAACAATGTGTTGAACTGAATCCTCATGCTTCTCCCTTTCATTTTAAATACCTAAACAGGATTTTCCTACGTTTGGGCCTAAGTTTGCTAAAACATTCTGCACTGGACACTGGAAAATATTAACTTGTTCCTGAGGCATCAGTGTTTGCATTAAAATAATGTAAAATACAGAAATGTGTGCAAAATCTTAATATTCAGAGCAGGAAATGGCCAAACAAATCTTTACTTGATTGGCGTGCCTCATGAGTCCATTAATCACTCCAGCGTGAATAATGACATCTTGAAATAAACTACAAAAAGGCAACATTCACCTGAAAAATAACAACAGGGCTTGTTTCATTAGGATATGCAAGGCTAATCTATAAATAAACTCCTAACCTTAGCACCTGAGGGCAACATTACAGCAGGTAATAAGTGTTAAACTGCTGTCCATGCTATCGCCACATGGATATATTTAAATTCCAGTCAGCACTAAAAGGCACTTAATTTCAACTAGAGAGCCATGGGTCATGTTTTATTTAAGGATACTCCAATCCAGCCTGCCTGGCCACATCTGTTTAAATATATGAATGCATTATTATGCTTCTTCCCCCTCCAAAGTGCCTGAGCTTTGATTGATCCAATTGTAATAAGTGGGTCACTGGTGTTTGGAATATTTAGCAGTGTCTCAGTCTGCCATTACAACGAAATGAAATAAAAATCTCAGATGGGACAAATTAAACTGAGAAATAAAAACAGAAATGATGAACAAGATTTCATTTCCTCCACTAAGCTTTGAGTGTAACACCATCTAACCCAAATTGCACTTCAGAAACTTTAAATTAGACTGGAATGGGAGTAGGACACAGTGTAGGGTAGAACTTAGCACAGAGGGGGTCTCAATGAGTAGGTTAATGTTTTATCCCCTTCTGGGACTACTTCCAAAACTGCACGAGGTACTTCACCTAAATTGCTTTAACTGAAGATTTACCTGCTAAATTTGTTAGCTTGACAACCTCACATTTTTGTAATGCACTCTGACAATCCAATTATGAACGGATGTATACTAAATGCAATGTGACTGGCTGATTGATCTACCCACAATACAATACATTTGCTCAAGTCAGACTTACATGACTTAAAACTTACATATCTGCGACTTATAAAGCTAGATATTTACTAAGGAAATTCTGGTATGTTGTCCAAAGGTACAAGAGCAGTGGACTACCTGGAAATCAAACCAGCAAGGTTTGGGTGACGGGCCATTTGATTTACAGCGTCCCCATAGAGCAATTTGTTTGGCAAAGGGCAAAGCAAAAGCCTACTCTTAAGAAAATACTGTACACCGTATACGTAATGCATGTGCATTAGCAAGTAGAAATATATAAAGACAAGGACCAGCAAGCCTGTGCTTTTAATATTTTCACATTTACCCCAAATTATGTACGAGAACTTTGTTTAATTTGGTTTTATCGGCAACACTGCTCTTGATGATTGACCAGCACCTCCATCATGCTAAATCTGTACAGAAATAATGTCTTAATGAGGCTTGACATGTCCTCTCCCTACATATCTCTCCTCCTCTCTCTGGAGTTAGTTTAGAGAACGGTAGACAAACTTGAGTCTATGTCCAGTTTGCTGGGCTCTTGCAAGTCAGCAGGGTTGGCTCTCTTGTTGATGCACAGTGACCTCTTCAAACAGGCTCCCTGCAAACTGCCCACTGCTAATCTGCTTTAAAAAACAACAGAGTGAAGCCTCCCGCCTCAGGCCCCCCAATACCATTAAGACAAGTAGTGGGAGGTTCACTTCCTCAAATTGACAATCTCTCTCTATCAGACTCCACAGATGTACTCGTCTTGTTTCTGACACCACGAATCAATCTGACTGATGGATTTCACCATCTTTATATTAAACACACTGGAGTGTATCATGGAAGCCAGTGAAAGAAGTTATGCTTCAGATTACTCATCCAGACCTGGAATACTAAGCAGGTAAGAAAAAAAAAAAACAACTTCTACAAAATTCTATGAGCCTATCAAATTTCTGTTGCGTATAAATGACAATGCATGTAATCGCTGGCGATTTATTTGACAACAAAAGACCACAGCACATCTTCTTTAACAGTATTAAGTATGTGTCTGGCTTAAAACAGACTGACCAATCAAAATTAGGTGGAATTCCACGGAAGATTCAACAACAGATGAGACTGTTCAGCTGAACAGACCCTCTTACAAAAGAAGGTTAATTGAGTCCCGTATTCCTGGGAATACTGAAATGTATCCTAGTTTCACTAGTAAAGCCTGCCGAGGGCTGATTATCCTCATCTCGGGAAAAAAAATGACACCCACAGAAATAGTGCTGTCTGTGACGAAAAAGAAGGAGGGTGAGAAGGATGGAGACAGAAAAAGAAAAAGACAGAGACAGACAGAGAGAGGAAAAAGAGGGAGAGCACACATACAACTTAAAAAACCAAAACCAATTTAAGTTGATAATAGGCTTTTTGTCAAAGGCTGATATCAAATGAAAAAAAAAGTAAAAAGCTGCAATAAATCATCATTAACATGCATGATTAATAACAACTTGATGTTTAATATTCATTCCCATTTATAAATAAATAAACCAAGTTGCCCATTCTAATACATTTTGTCTCTGATCTGGGATGAGAGCTTTCCACTTGAAGGCAGTCAAAAAAAAAGGACTGAGCCAGAATGCAAATGAAGCCTTTTGGATTCCTTAATGTTTAAAGCAGTTGAGAGCACTGAAGCACAAATTCCCATCTTTCACTCAAGGGCATTCAGTTTGGCACCTGTTACAAACCTCCTGTTGCCTTTGTCCTTTAACGGTAGGAAAGCGAATCGGTGTAAATGATCCGGAGAAAAGAGTGAGCGCTAATGCTTTGGGGCAGGATAATATTTACATGTCAGGGAGAGAATAATGAATGGCAGGCAGGCAGCAACAACCCCCCTTCTATCACGTGAAATTGGAATCCCCCAAGGTGCATCAGTTGTGTAATAAGCATCGCACAACAAAGACTGAAGATGGAGAACAGACTGGGTAAGGCATTAAAAAAACGGGACCCTAGCAGAGGGTTAGCACGACGGAAAATGTGAAGTTTTACAACCTGAGTGGCTGACTAAGCGTGTGCATTCAAACATAGCTGCGCTCGGTTAAAATACCAGAATCTAAGAAGAAAACACACACACACACAAGTCAAAGGGCACCTTGAGCTGCAGCCTGAAAAAATATTACCAAGGTTAATTACCATTGGACATCTATGTAATCTAACTGACACCGAAAATGCCTGTACAGAAGATGGAGTTTTCTGTAAAAAAGTATTTGCAATTTAATACCAGGACTGAGTTAGACTTGCGAAGCACACCTCAAGTCAGCATTACATTACATCATTGTTACTTAGGAGATGCTCTTATCCAGAGAAACTTACATGGGTTTCAATTTTTACATCTTACCCATTTATACAGCTAGGCATTTACTGAGGCGACTGTGAGTTAAGTTAAGGGCACAGCAGCAGTGCCTCAGCATGGAATCGAACCAACAACCTTTCAGTTACGAGCACTGCTCCTTACCACTATGCTAAACTGCCGAAAACCCCCAAAGGTGGAGAATTCTATGCTCAGCATAATGTCTTTTCCACTCAATGTATGTGCAATCCAAGCTCCAATTTAGAAGATATTAAAAAGCACCTTGCCCCTTCAATAAATCCTTGCCTCGCCACATCTCCCTGCCACTTCTGCCCCTTCACTCCTCATTGCTTACTAATCTTAACATTATACAAAGCAGATTTACAAATGCTCTGCATGTCCACAAAAGCCCTTTCCCCCATGTTTTACATCTGTGTAGAACATCCTGTGGTGAGAGGCTGTTTTGAAGAGCTGAGCCAATGCAGGAGGAACTCACCAACAGCTGGGCAGGTTCAGGGTAATGCTAGCACCGATGTTCGCTCCAAAACACAGGTACCCAACGGTGCCAAGGCTGATGTAGAGTAAGGTGACCATTGCCATGCCCACGTACAGCACCAGGCTGAACCTCTGCGGCCTTTGCATTTTGTTCTCTAAAGGGAGCACCTGTGAAGGAGCACGGCATTAAAAACACACACACACTTAAACTGCACATCCTCCAATGTCACAACCACAGTCCTCTGGTCCTGGTTGAATGCATGTTCAGCCATCCTGATCTGAAACTTGAGAGCATTAAAGCCAAAAGAAACAGGAATAAATGATCCCCGAAAGATGACATACAAACAAGTAAATGACCCACATCGAACACTTTTCTCTATTATTTTTCATCATGGTATCAACAGTTTGGTCAAGGTAACCTTTCTCAAGATTCATTCTCAAAAAAGTCCATCTATATATAGAAGGACACATACATATATCTTGACAGCATAATCTGGGCAAATGTCATTGTGACCAATTTTTTTTTGTTCTTGTTTGATGACGAAGAGAGAAGACAAGTGTGATACAGGGGTCATCTACTCATTTGTACAGTCAGTTTCTAATTTCAAACATTAACAAGGGCATAAATGCATATTTTTTTTCAGTTCAAACACTTGAAATGTGATATGATAACTTACCACTCCTATTCCCTCAAAAGCAAATATTGCAGTTCCAAAGAAGAGGGGGTAATCCTTCGGTCTTCCCACATATGGCAGGGAGATGGGAATGGGAATGTTCTGGAAATCAGAGATATTGCATCAAAAACATCCAACATAGCAGTGGTTCTCACTAAAGAATTGAGAATTGATGTGTTAACTTGTGACTTTAACTCAAAAGATAACTCATACACAGGCCACACAGCACAATTTAAGTCAGGCAAAATTTTCAAGGGGGGTAAAACCACCCAAAGTCTAAAAAAAAATTCAAGAAAATGGCAAAGGCATTTTTCTAAAATGAATTATGGGGAACACATGATAGTCTTGCGGATTTAAACCATCAGAATATCAATCAATAACAGCAACAAGCAACCAGCAGTAAAATTCCATTCTGAAGTCTATGCAGAAGCTGTGAGAAAGACTTTGTTTAACTGCTACTTTTTATGGCTTCATACTGTGCAGAGACAGCTTAGAAAGGCATTCACAAGATGGGAGCACTTTCAAATCAAGTAAGCTGAGCATTGATTAGGAGGGAAAAAGTTCAAACGGAAACACATATCCATCTGGGACCTAAAGAGACATGTTTTGCAGTAAAAAAATGGAATTTAAATTGCACCACTCCGTGTGTCTGGCCCTTGTTTCTGCACAGAAATCATTTTCACAGTGTGTAAACCTGTGGGGAGCTGTGTTCTTGGGACAATGCCAAGAACACAGCATCTCTGGTTGTGTTCTTGGCATTATCCCAAGGACTGTTATGACTTATTGTAGTATTATAATTACCCATAAATGATTAACATCTTAGCAACTTAGGATCGTTACATCTATTCGGCTTCTGACACTGTCTTCATGAATATTTCACACAAAATTCTGAATTTGAATTTCAAGTTTGACTAAAAGTTTCTTCAGTCATAAAGTTGACATTTTATGAGGCTGGAAAATACTGGAAACTTAGAACAAAAACTATAAGAGTGCAAAAAAATTAGAAAAACATTATATACATATATTTCACTTGTTTACATAGCAGGAGAAATCCAGGAAAATGCAGAGGTAAGACAGTCAGTGAAAGGGTGGTAAATGACCCTGAAGGCCAGTGACACTGCCATATGTGTGACAATGTGTACATGCATGTGTAAATATATGCTCATGTGTAGATATATATGTGTGCATATGTACACCTGCTTACCGTGAAGGAATACCAGTATATCAGGACCAGGCTGGCACACATGACCAAGTTGGCCACCAATGATAAAGGTGCCAGGTACTTGAGGTTGGGTGTGAATACCAGGAGAATTATGAAGGGTAGGAAGCAGAGCATGTACAGGCGTGAATCGAAGCTTGGCACAATGACCGCCGTCTGGTTCGTGTCACAATTTGTAGTAGTGCCATTGGCCGCCTCCACAACCTGGGCAGAAAATGAAAGACTATACACCACTCTGTATACTAGAATATCCAGTCTTTCATACTTAACAAACACGTCAGACAAAGACCAATCTTTAGTTTTGGGGAAAGCCTTCCACATTCCATTTTATTTCGATTTGCATTTTAAAGCTCAGGGAAAATGTTGGTTGGGAGTATCAATCGTGTTCCAGGCTGTAACTTCATCATAAGGGTGCTTGTACATGCCTGGCATTTCTAAGAAAACATCATGCCTGGAACATCTTTTTAAATATACATGGATTTTTCATGTGTGAAATCCGATTATCTTTTGTAGAGCTGCAGTTATGTCCAGAATCCTCTCCATTGAGCAAACAATCTCTGCATGTCACCATAAGTCATTAATTTTCACAGTACTGCAGATGATTCCTGCTTGAGGGTATAGAGAAAACTAGAAGATGTTAACGGCAGCAAGCAACATCAAACAACATTACAGCACGCATCAGGGAGTGACAAGAAAAGGATTTCAAAAGAGCACAATACCACTCTCTAGTGGTATTTGCCCATCATGGAAGGTGGAAAACTGCAACAAAACACTCATCTGTCAGAAGTATTCAATCAAGCGCACTTATCTTGTGATCATTTGATAGCTATGTTTCAGATACACACAAGTAAATAAAAACATTCCAGATTTGTATGTTGCACAAGTAATTACAGTTAACATGCAAAATAGTCCCTTGCATCAAAGAGCAAGGCTGAATCATTTGATCAGCTGTGGCAGGCCAGAGATTCTCAGGCCTTCAGCTCATACAGTCTCAGGCCCTGCTTTCCCTCCTTTAAATCTCTAATGGCTGACTGATAGAGGACTTATGGACCACAGACTTTCTACTCGTTAACCCCACACCCTGGTCTAATGTTGTGACTGTCTGAAATTTTGATTAGATATTTGTGTCAGGCTCGGGTGTGTTTAGATGGTGTAGAATGATGCACCTGAAGGGATTAATGAGCTTGAAATTGACTAGTACAAGAACAGATCTGCATCCTCTTAAAAATCCACAACAATGGCTCTCTATTTTGAGAAAAATGTTTTTAAAAATGTTTAAAACCCTTTGGACATCATCATCGAAATGTGAGGATTTATCCATCAGGTGCAGCTTTGCTTGAGAGACAAAATGAGTAAAAATCAACAGCAGATTTTTTTTTTTCCTTGTTTTGAGGTGTTATAAATTTATACTCCACTGTCACGACAACAGGACAGCAGATGCTCTCAAAGTGACATTTCAGTTATGAGCTTATAGTCTCTATATTCTAATGTAAGTGTTATGTATTGGTTTCAGAACTGGGGAGTTAACTTAATATCTGCAGGTTCAAATCCCAGGTTGGTTACTCCTTTTTTACTCGTTAACAGCACTTAAGCCATAAATGTTTACGTAACTATTCAACTGCATAAATGGATATGTAGCATGCAAGCTACAGTGATCAAAGGACGTCGATGTACAAGAACAGTGGAACGCCCAGGACTCAAATCGACACTTATGAGGGTGTGGAGTCCTAGGCGTTGGTTTCTGCTCCAGTGTCACAAGGCTTCTTACCTGCTTGACGTTATCACTGAGGAACACAAAGTAGACACAGCAGAAGCCCAGCTGGGTAATAATCAAGAACAAGTTCACCACACGCCTGGAAAAAAGGGAGACAGAAGAGACCACACCACTCAGACAGGACAAGAGGAAACACACACAGAGCCCTGCAGGTGTGAGGAATGTAGGCATCTTTCCACCCACAATGGATTACCACCTGGAACAGCATGCGACCTGCCTCCACACACACATAATGGCAAACAATTCAGAGGCGAAATGAAGACTCAACCCTCATGAATGATTTCCACTTCCACCACATCTGAGCAATCACATTAACACATTCCTATCATAAATTCTCTCCCCTGGGTGACTAATCTCTATGCATTCTAAGTACTGTGCGTCCTCCTTTGCTCCACTACATGATTAAGTCACTTTCAGACCAACTGTCTTTCTATGAACTGCAATATAACCAATGGTAAACACGATGGAAAGGCAGAGCCACACACACGTGTAGTCATTTTGAAAAATCTGGGTAGGGGACAGATCTACCCTAAAACACTCAGTATTTTCATGAGTATACATTGCACAAAATCCTGATGCTTCTATCATTTGATTTGATGATGTTTTGCTGCACTCTTTCTCCACTATTGACTTGTGGCCACAAGTGTGATAAAACAATGACTTCACAATTTACCTTCCCCAAGCTGAATGCCTCCTCATCCAAGACACATTTTCCATGCCATACTCCATTGCCTCTCCATAATTCAAAAAAGGTTTCTCCATCCTAGAAAGACACATAGTACCAATATAAAAGTTTTTGCCAATATCAAAACAGACAAGAAACATCAAAAAGACTATCAGGAGCAGTAATACATTTTACATAATGATGCAAGACATCTAACTGCCAAATCTTCTGTCATTTACCTACATTCTAAAGTGACAGCATTAGCATATGAAATCCCACACACTAATCACTGTCAGTTGCTTTGCACAGATATCACAACACAGTCATTATGAACACCTTGCCATTACATCACTCAAAGTAAGGAGCATTGATTAGGAGACATGCAGACTAAAAAGTGTCTGGAGAACATACAGGGCTTGGATCTTACCTTGTGCTTAGATGACGAGAACATTTGACGAGGAGGTCCATACAATGGACAGCCACTATCCCCATCACAAAGAGACTGACAGGCCCCAACTGCATGCAAAGACAAGAGGAGAGAAGATGAAGGGCCCATACTTCTTTATTTATATGTGCTCCTTTTCTAACCCAGTATGAAAGGCATTAGAGTGAGTTTAGCTGAAAAAACTGTAATGCTGTGCTGGTGTGTTCAGCCAGTGTTCCTTGATCCTCATTGTTCTGCTTAGATGAATAGCTCTCTCCAGGCCCGTCATTAGAAATTCCATTCAACTACAAACTGACGTAAAATATGGAGTGAAAGAAGCCTTCACAAAGTAATTATCCATGTATGAAAGGAAAACGAAAGCAATGTGATTGCATCAGTATTATTGACTTTTGAAATATTTACAGTATTATGTCTGTGTTAAGAGTCAGAAGTCAGTCTCTTTTTTTAATACAATTTCAAAGGGAATCTAAAGTTGTACAGGGGGTTTAGAGTATACCCAAACTGGCCTTCTAAAATGGATGTCATATCAGAAGACTGAGTCAGGAATACTGGAAATTTCCATCAAAGTGTAAAATGCCAATGTGCTGTTGCAGATCCACAACAATGTAAACAGTGAAAAGAGAAATTGAAAGATGTTTCAGTGTATGAAGCTCATCCTAACCACAAGCCCAGCATTCTTGACAGCCAGAGGCAAACCCAGCAGTCCTGTGCCAATATTCCCCTTCAGCAAGTGGATCAAGGTCTGCAAGAACCTGCCAGGACAGAAAATGAGACATCAAGATGGAGCCTGAGACAGAAAGGGAGTGACTCAACAGTCAATGTTTTACACAGTCACCTGTATCACTGTAAAAATACTGTACTTTATAACAGCAAATAGCCCCATCTCTGTACAAAACCTTCATATCTTTTGTCAGTGGCACTTACAAAAAAAAATTCAGTACAAATGCTTATTTCTGCTCTTTGCTGAAAGAATCTAAGAGTAACCAGGGAGACTGTCCATTCAAATTCAAAGCCAATGAAGTTCTCCACAATAGGCACCCCCTTTTGTCACAAAGAGATGCAATGTTTGATTAATCTCCAAGAGCACTGTGAGGACAGCCAATGTTTTGCCACAATTGGTGGAATAAGAAATGTCCTGGGAGCATGCTCTCTGTGTGAATCTGAATGTGGTCTTTTGTTGCTGAGACATGAAGCTACGTGTAGCAATGGCAATTTCCTTCTGGGATGAGAATCCTCTCAACTGCATCTCTGTAATAAAACTGCTGTAGTCAGGAAAATACTGCTTTAAAAAGCAAACAAAAAAATCTACTCCTGATTCAAACGTGAACGATGAAGCCACTACATGTCAGCTGGCACCAATCTAATCCTGATGCAACAACTCTATCTCTTGAAGGAGTCAAACGCACACACTTTTGCCATTCCTTTGTTAGGATGCCTGTGTCTCTGCTGTGGTTGTTAAAGATAACCAGTCCATTTTTTCAAGCAGGTTAAGATTTCATATTCTATTTTACACATTATACCACAAAGCAGACCACCACATTTCTTGTCCAGTGATATGTGGTTCAAAGACACAAATCATTTCCTTTCTAGCAGTAAACTAAGCAACACTGAATTTTATTTTCAATTCCATTTTCATTTCTGTATGTGAGGTGAGGAGCTGTGGCTTAACACAATTCCCCTTTCATGACAAAGGCTTCTCTTATAGAACATTAGCTTCATCTCTACTTTATGTGAACCAGGGATATTCTTTTACCAATTTGAGGTGGACACTTAATGAGCAGCTATGTACAAGCAGATTTCAGGCACACCATGGATGGGCAATGGGATGGACAAACCCCTTGCCAACCTATTCAGCCATATTTTGCCTGCGGAAAGAAATCAATGTTTTCTGCCACTGTAGGCTCCTGGTCGTCAGCTGATAACAGGTGGTATCAAATGCAAGAACTGTAGGGCTCAACCTTGGGCTTGAAACATCAAGTACTTTCATTGACTGAGCCACTCAGGAGCTCCCTGACGTTTGGTAATTTTTAATATAAGTCATCAGTGTTATGCTTTACAATGATTCCTGAAGTTCCTCATCATGTTTGTAACATCTGGTTCCAAAAGGAAAAGGAGGCTGTTATTTGGTGTCTGCTATCAAGCAAAATATACTCTATTGACACAATGCAATGAATTATGGTTCAGCAGCGGATGGTTGGCTGATGTAAAGCGTCCTTACGTTGTCCCTGTTTTGCCTCCAAGGCGTTCATACTCGCTCTGGGATTTGGCAGGTAGGTAGGCAGTAGGCATGTCGGCCACCTCATCAAGGGACTCATCTCTGTTGAAGGGTGCGGAGCCTTGAAAACACGCACGCACACGCGCACACACAAGCGCACACACACGCGCACACATACGTACAATGACTAAAACAGCTGGAGCTTGTCATATTTCACATATTTCACCACAATAAAACTTCAATTATTTATAATTGCATATTTTAAGAACTGATGATATGTAGACCACAATTATATGTAGACCAAGATTAAGTTAAGATTTGGTTAAAGAACCTAGAAAAAAAACCCAAAAACCTAGAGCAATGAAGGTAAATATAAATCTAACATTTTTTCTTTTATTTTTACTGTGTTCATTTTATTTCAAGTAACATAATAATTGTCTTTCCTCTGCAGAGAGTAGACCAGACATTCTACAACATGTGTCAAGCAGCTTAGGCAACACAATGACACAGTGATATATGCATTTGTAAAGTAACAACACACTATTGGCTCCTGTTTTAAGTAGATGTGAAGCAAACACTTCATGTTGATGATGGGGGGATAAGGATGGAAAAGTTGGTTGTTCATAATTTCCTGGCTGTGGAATGATCAATTTTTAAAAGATACTTTGAGAACAGTACTGTGAATTGATCCTCAAACATTAAACACAACCATCCAGATTAGATTACACTCACTTCAAACACTCAACAAAAGATTTGTGCTTAATTTCAATTCTGACTGCAGCATGAAACATTTCTGTATTATCAACTACTTATGTGGAAAAAAAAAAACTTCCAATTCTGCATCTGGATGATATGTAACAGAAACTATTAAAAGCATACAATACATTGCAAATTTAAACTGCTATATGTAGAGGAGGTTATGGTATTTTGCTAAACCTGACACTCCCAGTGGGCTTCCTCACAGTCTGGCTATGAGACTGTGCTAAAAACCATGAGCTGCAGAACTACCTGCTGGAATGGAATTTCTTTTGGGACAATACGATGAAATGGAATGTCAGATTATGATTGTTGCTGAAACGCCCATTTGTGTCCTTTTGCCAAACTACAATACAGCTGCACACACATATACACTGTATTAGTCTATTCCATGCAGCTTTGAAACAACATTCTCCAAATAAGGCAGGACAGTGACAAGATGGTGAGATGAGCTGTATTACCGTCAGCAGTGCTACCACTGTCCATGGCTGTGATAGTCTGGGCAGCGGTCTCCGTTCACAGCTTCACTAACACCTGAGCAGGCCAAGTCTGCGCCTCCCACATTCAGTCACTGTCATGATAGAAAACCAGTGGTTATTATGGTGATTGTACACAGACGCAAACAACAAAGATCCAATTAATGGAACCCTCAAACAATCATTCACGATCTGTAAACTATTTATAAAATGTAATTCCAAAATAAGTCTTACAGTATGAAAAACTGTAAAACTCCCTAGCAAGGTCTTTTAGTCAATTCTAACTGAATTGGTATAATTCATAACCAAAACAGCCCAGGGCAAATTTACTAGGTAAACTCATACAATACCAGTGTTACGGAAAAACTGTTGTTACATAGCTCAGTTTAGTGTGTGTGTTTGGAGACATGGTCAGTTTAGGCTATTTAATTCAAGCTCATGTGGTATGCAGCATAGCAACCAATGAGAGGACAGGATGCACTGTTTGGGAAAACACAAACAACATACCCAAACTATGACTCACTGGGCTAAGGCAGAGCAGTAATTTTATTCAGGTGAGTTCAATGATTAAATACACTGTGGATAAGCCTTTTTCTGCTGCAGTTTAAGGAGAGGTGGGGAGCTGGTAGAGAATTGTTTTAGTAATTGATGTATGTTCCTGTTTTGATGAATGCTGCATCATCACCATTAAACCTGATCCCCTGTAGCATTCTTCAAAAGTGGGCCATGCCCGAGCTCACACAAACAGTTTTCTAAGGAGAGCAGACCTAATACAGTTTTATAAGAAATGGAGTACAGTCTGGGCTATAATGGGGACAAAACTGTGAACGAGCCCCTCGTTTATGTTCTCCACTATTTCAATCCTGTCAGAGAAACTGAAATCCAACCCAAGTGGTGTCCTGCATGTTTTGTAACTCCCACCCTTGAACCCAGCGGCCAACACCACAGTCCTCTGGGCGTCACTGTTACTTCATCGATAAGCCTGCACTCAGTTAGGGTGGACTTCCCACAGTTTCACTTAGTAACTGTACAAGTGCATATCCTACTGTCTAGGCAAACAGATATGGATAAGACAGCGGCTCAGTTTCTCCAACATCTTATAAACGTTGTAGAATGGACAGCAAAACCAAGAGTGTATAATGACCCGAATGAGAGCATTTTCATGTTATATTCCTACTTACCGTACCTTTCGAGAGGTTAGGGTTAGGGTATGGTTGGGGTTATTTAAACGATTTTGAATAAAAATGAAAAATGAGGTCTGTATTGTGTAGCCAGCAGTACTTTAAAATCCGCGGTTATATTTATGTACCCTGCATAACATTACACCTCATAGTTAAGAGAAAATGGCGCATATTGTATTTAAAACAAAACAACAACAAAAAGCTGTAGCTAGCTGGCTAGACAGCTTATTTTGAGAGTCCGGAACAAGCAAACAGCAAACAGCCACCTGCTTCAAGGACAATTATTTGCTATCACTTGTCTGCCACCTCATTCAACAGAACTAAACTCGTCGGTCATCATCTGTATCAATTAGAGTGAATGACAGCTATCTGTTAACCACAGAGATAAACTGTTGTGTGCAACAGCTGACATTTTTGACAATTGCGTCCTTATCCTGAATAGCAATTATCCACCTGTATAGATCCATATATCTGCCGTCAGACTGAATGCAACTTCCAAGAAGCTACTATAACATGCCAATTAAACAGCTGGGTACCTGCCCAGCTACTAATTCACTAAAGTCTGGTAGCAAGGTGTGTCTGTACGACTGAAAGTCCTGCGTGCAACAACAATTTTTAAATTTACTAACTAATTTTATCAGGCTAGCTAGTGAAGCAACTAGGCAGTTAACGTTTCCAAACTACTGAACTAAAACTAATTAATTGACTGACCGAGTAATAATATACCGGTGCCACAGAGAAATGCACAAAACTTGTATCCAGTTCTAGCATCTGAACGTTGCATATCTTATTGCCAGTGAAGATTCTTTCTTACCAATGATAGGGATTGTTGTCCAGGTTGGAGTCTGTCTTTACTAGATGTTCTTGTACTAAGCTTTAGCGTTGTTTCCTCGTTTGGGTTTCGCTTGATCATATGATTTCGCCTACACTGTGATCAGCTGACCAGACTATTCAATGAATAACTTTTCGCCAACAACATCACTTAATAGTCACTCAATGTGAATATCCACACTGAATAAATATAAATTAATGTCTGTTCCATATCAATAGCCAGTTATATTTTGGGGTTCGGTAAAGCTACCACGTTAGTTACGTGTAAACATAGCTAATATGCAATAGCTAATATTCAGCTAATCCATCTGACAAAGCAAAGGTAGCTGCTTGTAGAATTAATGTAGCTCGCTAACTAGCTAGGTTAGCAAGCTAGTTCGGAGGCATGCACTATTGCCGGGTCGTTCTATATTGGTCACTGGGTATGAAGTTAGCTAGCCAGTAACGCTATTGTGCTATGTATATTTGCTGTTTTAATTGGCATGTTATCTATTCCTCTTATCATTTCTCAATTAGTTAACAAAACAACCGCAGATCCGCGCGTTTACATCTTTTGCACTGTATCATTCGTCGCGAAAAGTGTAGCAATCACTTGATATTGTTTCCGGGACACGGCGGTGCACTGGACTCAAGACTAGCTACTCTAGAGGGAGGGGGAGAAACTACACAATAGGCAGCATATAATCGCCAAATACTGAAATGTTTAAAATTCGTAAAGTCTTCATGGTCTTAAAGGATAATATAGAAATGATTTTCCGTTTACTCTATACTGTGTAATGTATGCTGGCTAAAAAGCAACCTGACCAAATTTACCAAAACACCCAGGTTTTGAATTTTACGACCATCTCTAAGACGTGTAAAATAGTGGTCTCGTGACTGGAATGCAAATCGGAGAAAACGGAAGTGAAGAGGGTCCTCAATACCGAAAGGATCTGTTAAAAAATGACGGCAAGTAAAATAATGATTTTAAAAGTATATGCGGCTCCTGCTATAAGGTATTGATGACCGAATATCGGTCGTTATTGACAGCGCTCAAGCTAGTAAAATATTCGTGTTAATTAAACACAAGCCGGCTTGCTAAATGTAGATAGGGCCAAACTTTACAAACGAAGCCTGAATGTGGCCTGGCTTTCCTAAATGTTAAGCATTGTATTTGACTGTGTTGGTTAATTTTCTGAATACTTTCACAGAAGCACGAATTTTTCGTTGATATGACCTGTGAAGGATGTTCAGGCGCAGTTACACGAGTCCTCAACAAACTGGGTAAGTTCCGCCTGTACCAGGCTAGCATTATCCATAGAAGTTGATGTTTAAAGTGCCGAGCTGTACATGAGCGTATCTCTTGACACCCCACATTTCAATGGGCTAGTGTGTATATCCAGATTTAGTTAAAATGTAGACAGCTCGTTAAAGAACATTCATCATATATTTGGAAGTCATGTCTTGATGTAGCCACACCGACGTAATGTTGCCGTTTGATTACCATATATTTCAAACTAATTTTTTAGCTGTTTATGCTTGTACAGATTTTTGACCGATAAAGCAAGTTTTAGCAAAATCACTTTTTATTTGCATTGAGTTATTGTGTCATCAGAATTAAAAGGTTGTACTATGAGAAAAAAAAATCATTGTGAGGATTCTGCAGTGAATGAGAGACGTACTGTAAGGGCAAAAAAGAACATTTACAAATGTATTTTACAAACAGAACAGACACCTCTCAATCGGCACATCAGATATGCAAGGCTTGAAAAAAAGCTTCCAGACGTGGAGATGAGATGTAAAAGAATCATTTTAGTCTGCACACCTTACACAAAATTAAAATCTTTATGAACCCTACTATTCTGTATGGAAAATTGACCATGTGATTTGCACGAGTCTCTGTAAGTGTCCTTTTAACTTAAACTGGTTTACAGACTGCGGAGCCTGGTGTCTCAGGAAGGGTCATTTGCACGTATGGATTTGAACCATGCATTAACCACTGTTTTTGTGTTAGGAAAGTGAATAAGTTTATCAGCCTCTTTGTTGTTGAACTGTGGTTGGACTGCCATGGTGGGTCCTGTGAAGTATAATCACATTCACTCTAACATTAGATAGAATTTGCCCTGCCTTGCAGTACCTGGTGTAGTTGCACATCGTGATCACCATATAATCTCTTCAATGAACCATGCTTGATTGGACCATGTCGGAGATATTTCACACGTAGGAATTCGTACAACCCAATAAAAAGAAGCACTTACTGTAAATCCAGAAAAGCCTTTCAGATTCCAATCCAAAGGAGATGTGAGGTTAGTTGCAAAATTACAGTAGACCACTTGGAGTTCCTGAGGAATGGAGCTCCTCTTGTTTTATTGTTACCTGACCAATCAGAAGGTAGTAGGAAGTGGCCTGCTGGACTCATCTACTGCTAGGCACAGCAAGCAATTTTAAATTATTAGCAGCATGCTTATAACATTGCAAGCAACAGCAAGTTTAAATTATACAAGGGTGTTTGCTTTTGTAGTTATATTAAAATGATGATCAGTGTAGCAACAAAATAAAAGTCAGTGATGTCTGTGATGTCCACACAGTCCCTTTCCTCCACATGCTCACACATACTGCTTTCTGTCATTTGGGATAGGTCTTCTGATTTTATTGTTCATTAATTCTTAAGTCATCACACAAGTACGATACAAACCACATTTCTGTCTGTGATACATTAAGTGTCCACATGGACAGTATGTGTATAAATTATGGCTATATGATGAAATGAGGCATTGTAGTTTATGCTATATGGTTCAATTTCTACATTTTGCTTGATAGTAAATATGGTTTAAAATCAAGAATTCTACCTTATTCACATCACATTGTAACCCCTGAGCTCCAGTTTATTTAAATAGAGTGTTACAGACATGCAAAACCTGAACGCCTTGTTTCGGAAACATTTGAACTTTACTGCATATACAATAGTCCAGAAATTGTATTCCTTTTCAACAGATGTGAAATTTGATATTGACCTTCCCAACAAGAAAGTATTCATCGAGTCTGACAAGGCTGCTGAAGTTCTCATGGAAACGCTGAAAAAGACTGGAAAGGCTGTCACTTACATCGGACCAAAATGAAGCGCCTCCCCCTTTCTTGGATAAAACAGGTGAAAGGGACATTTTAAATTTATCTTTCAATACTTTATTGTCCCAGATGGGAAACTTGGCAAGGCAAACAGAAACCACACACAATACCTGCAGCATTGACAGTACAGATCCACCAGTTTAATTTGTAATGTCTCCTGCCGCTGCCACCACGGGAGTACATAGATGGCCTAATGGATTCATCATGAAGTTCTCTTTCTTTGATGAGAGAGAAAATGCCCATTTTCCACAAAGTGGATCTCCCGATCGAAGTGAGTGAGCACGCGAACAAGTCCACATTTCACTCGACATCACACAAATACAGTTCCATACTGTACATATTTGCAGACAGAGGAGAAGGATGCTTTTGGTAGTGGGTTTTGGACATGCTTCACTGTCATTGTTTCAGTGACTTGGGAGAAGCAGTAGCCTGTAGAAATCATGCCAAAATGGTAGTGCTTACAGTGTTGATTGATACAGTTAAAAATCTGAAAGTGGGTTTTTAACACAGCCTTAACTATGTGTGCACTGAACATAAAGTTAGAAGGGACATTGGTCTCCTTGCACAGGTCTTCATATTCATTAGAGAAATCATATTTATCAAATTTCAGAGAAAAAATTCTATTTTCTCTTTATACTGAAATTTTGCCTTCAGATGTGACCTCTCCATTTGCTTTATGTTTATCTGTCTCTGTACTTGAAGGGCAGATGCTTCCTAATCAGCAAATTCTTCAAAGATTTGGAGTCCCAATGCTGTAATTAGGATGCATTTAACTTGCTTCTTGGGAAAAACAAGATCCTCACAGAATGAAATGTAGCTACATACAACATCAGTAAATTTATCAATATCAGTAGTAGAGTCCTTAAACACTGACCTATTCGTATGGACCAAAACATCCGTGTAAGCAGAGAACAAAATCATCTGTTGAAATACTGGCCTGTTGTCAGATAGTGATGATGGTGGTGGTGGTTGTTCGGTGCTGCAGATTTGTATGCATCTTTTATAGATCTATAAGGGGTCCAATGTCTAGTTGGGCTGGTGATATAAAATGATGCTGTTTACAATCATGGTTCTGTTATAATATGAAAGGGCACAGGATAATGTTTTTGAATCTACAAAAAATGCTTGTCATGCCTTGACTCTATGGTAGTTTCTACACAATTTCCCTCTACCTTAAAAAGCACAGGTTCCTCATGTGGGGAGAAAAAAACACAAGACATAGTTAAAGTCTGCTTGACACTAGGAATGTGTCACTTTACAAACCCCTGTTCCATGTGCCACGGTATGACTTTGCCCGTTTTACACGTGCAGTCAGAGCAAATGTACTTGTAAAATAGAGTGTGGGTCATTTCAAGCCACTAAAAGGCTGCGTAAACATCCACAATACATGTGAATCAAGCCCTTAGACTTTATAATATGTTTTCTAGCAGGCCAATGTACATAGTGGTTGTGTGTGTTGAATTTGTTCATCTGTCATTTGTGTGGCAGGTGACTGCTGCTGATATGAAGGAGTGTTGGACAGACCCACCATTGACAGCCCAGTTTGAGAAGTGGCTTTCCCACCCTGCTGAACAGCCAGCAGACCTTTGACCTCTCAGCTACAGATTAGTGTACCCCTGGGGACCCTTAGTATGTGCTCTTTAAAGTTGTATACCTCCATAATTTAAAATATGTGTAATATTTGACTTAAAAACTGTCTGACAATCGAGGAACAATCTCTCTGTGTGTGTTTTTTTTTTTTTTTTAAGCCTTGTTATAACGATTCACAAGGAGCTGTGCAATTAGGAAAAGCCATGATCTGCATGCATGTGTCCTGATTTTAGTTTTTAGAGTTCCCGATGATCTGTTTCTCTGAATGGAAAAATAAAACATTTGCAGTATCAGAATGTATGTTTACATTCATCTGTTCGTTCATTTTTCTGACATTAATGTATTACCAAAATGCATTGTGAGCAGAATAAGTGCAGACACAAGCCACCTTTGGCTTGCACTGTGTTCTCTGTGTCTCACTCCAAATATTTTGGAGTAAACTGTATCAAGCCATACACCACAAGAACATATCAGCAGATAGTCACTCTTTGCATGTAAACAGCTTAACGGCTAAATCCTTAAATGCCTGATGTAATAGCTTAATTGTCTTACTGGCTTTGTTGATGCCCAAGCTATGAAAATGCAAAACATTTGGTTTTGCAGCTTTGCTGAGAAAATAAATTCAGGAAAACCTCACCAGTAGATGGCAGTGTTTGCATGTCTTGAATAGTACTTCTAAGAGCCGGCAAATACACTGAAGTTCACTTGATGTAATTTAATCTGCCAATTTTGTATAAATCTGACTCTTTCTTTTCTTTAGCTACAACACTAACAAGCAAAATCCACTTTTGCTTTAGTAGCTTCTAATTCTCATCTGTTGTTGTAATTTGACACTTCAATAAACATCTCAAAACACTTCCATGTGTGTGATTCATTTTGTTTGGTGCTGTCCCATTTTGTTCTTTTGTATTTGATTCACAGCAATTTGTTTCTAGCTTTGATAAGATCTTTTAATACACAACGGATTTATTGGCAGTCATGAACTGGATCACACTGAACAATAAATTTAAAAAGGGAACATGAAGCTCAGCAGCACAATGGTGTAAAGCAAATGAATAGGATGGAGAAGTCAATATAAATGAACAGGAAGCTGAGAAACATTTTGCTGCAATCATTTGGATTCAGCTAAATATGTGACTTCACCACGATGTGAAAACCTACAATAAGTACTGAATGCATGAGAAGTGGTCTGCTTTTCATCAGATCACACCATGAAACACTGCTGAAAACAAAATAACATAATTTGCAATTTTCATTTCGGTTACATCTGACCATATTGGTGGCAACTATTAAGTGGGTTTCAAAAGAAAATGTAAAAATAAAAAATAATTATACAAGAGACTTGAGTTGATCTGTTTTCATAAAGTTTATATACCTGAAATTGATATTTGAATGTGATTGTATGTTTTTACTGTATATGCAATTGTTGTCATTTGACCTCCTCTAGAGTATACATTAATTATTTGTTTATAGGTACTGGTAAGCTTTATCAAATCAAAAAGGTAAATATTGTGGGCATACTCAAAAAAGCTCCTGTACATTCCACTTCTTTAAAGTGGGGGGTAAAATGCACTTGAGGGGATACAAAGTAACAGGTCTGGGGACAGTGAGAGCATTCTTAAGAATGGAGACTGATATCTCTTGGAGCGTGAGTGTGGCGCATTGTCACAGATTGCCCAGCAATATTTCTCAATGTCTCAGCCGGCTCAACACGAGTGGATCCATCCACAAATCCCAAGGTCACCGACACTACCAGGGCGTAAAAGAGGGTGGCACAGCAGATGTAAAAAGACCACCCTAGAAATTTTAGCATCAGTGGCATCTGCTCTTCTATGGATACCAAGAAGGCAATGACAGCACACATGCAGAATATGACTGTGGAGGGAAAAACACCCAGGTAAGACACACAGACACATGCTCTACTGTTCATTAGAGCTAGTGCGCATTACCATTATTATTTTAAGTGTATATATCAGTGAGAGCTTCGCTGAAGGAGTTTAATAGGCATTACCATCTCAGAAAACATGTTTGATTACATCAAGCATTCACCAAGTTTTGGCCTTTATGAGGCACATCTAACCAAACACATTCACAGAACAACCCAACGTGGCCTTTAAACAGTAAATTCTCACTGAAAAAGGCATAAGATATTGTCTTGGCTTCCTTGGATTTGTGCAATGGGGGCTGACATTTTGCATACCTGAGAAGATGTTTAGGACTAGTGCAATGATAGCCCTCTTTCCTTTCACGAGAGCTGGTCTGATGGCAAAGAGGGTAAGGAAGGAGAGAACACAGGAGCTGGCAAGAAACATCCATGTCAAGCTATATGTGCCTGCAAAAAACAAGATCAGGGACGACACTGAGCAGAGACATAATCACGGTCCCAGGCAGTCATCAGGCGTGGACAATATTAAATGATTTTTTTCCTTTTTTTTCCCACTGTAGCAGCATGCCACCCATTTCCGTGGGGATCGAACCACAACATTCCCGGCTGTACTGCTGTGTTTGCTGCGGTCTTGACTTTCAGAGTGGGTGGGTTGTGGGTGGGGGGTCGGGGGGGGAGGAGGGCAGAAGACAGGATGGCAACTTGAGCGAGTTTAATGTCACAGATCACGGGTCCGAAGAATCTCCCCATACTGGCACAATCACAGCTTTGTAGGTCTAGCCACTTGCACACGCTGGGCGCTCAAGAGGATAATGGGAAGCGTGCTTACCCGTCCAAGCAGGGAATGCAGTGCAGCTGGAGAAACCCTCGTAGCTGTTGCAAATGGCAAAGAGGCCTTCACTGATCCCCTCGGGCTGGACGAGCCATTGTGGGGCACAGAGGCACATTGTGTAGAGGACAAACTCCACAGATACCATGGCTGTCATCACTGTGACCGGGTTCCTCATGCTGGGCCTGGAGACCAGTTTTCTGTGGTGGTTGATTTTGTCTTTTTGTTGTTGTTATTTGTTTGTCTTTCACTGATGTAGCCTTTTTCCACCACGAGCCTTAAAAATTTAAAGTAAAAAGCTCTTCAAACAATACATTCTGGATATTGAAGACCATGTAACTCAAAGCCAGGGGGAGGCTCACCCTTCTCCTTTGTCTTTGTGAGTCTTGAAGATCAGAGTGGTGAATCTCTTCTTAATTGACTGGCCTCTCCTTTTTGACAGGTACTTGTGGCATAGCAATTCATTTGCAAGTCCATGAGTGCTTTCCTCCCTCTCCAGCCTCTCCTGTCTAGGAACTGCTAATGCTCTTCTTAAATGGTAGAATGAAAAAGGTTGAGAAGGCAACCCGATTCGCAAGTTTCCAGTATGTGTATTTCCTTAGCAGCTCTGAAGACCAAGTCATTGATTGCGTTTCAACGAGGGCACTTCATAGAAACAGTCTCTGCTCTCAGTGTGACTACTGTATGCGTCACCAATTGTCTCTCAGAAGAGACATGCTTATCACAAAAGCTTGGGATATAATATTACATGATCTGAAAAATATTGTCCAGATTATCTCACATACTGCCTGTTTGCATTTGTGTTTTCTGCAAATAACCATTATGGGTGAGGTTTAAGACAAACATAGGCTCAGTGAATAAACTGTAACAGCATGACACATTTTTTCCTGGTAACAATTGAAGGTGTTTGTCTTTTGGTTATCTGTAAGGACAATTTTACGCTTGGCTCAACTTCCACACACAGCCCAGAGACAGGACATTTCACAAAGCATAACGATAACGATAGTCCTACATTTTGCATAAGGAAAACACAAGGCTGTTGCAATGGTTCTCAAACAAGTGAAAGGCTAAAGAAAGCAACCCAATTGCAGTACAATTTACTATGACAAATGGACTCCAAACTCATAAATGGGTAAATATGTAAACATAAGTCAAAGGTCTTTCAGAGACTAAACAGGAAAGATTGCTTTGAGTGTAATATGACTGTGTCCAAAAATATGAAACAAAGGTATCTTAAAGAGAGACCATTAAATCCAGCAAACGTCTCTTCCAATAAATGAGGCAGGGGAAGAAGGCCTTTGTAGAGTGAATGCGGTGAAAACAAAGTCAGAGAGGATTCTTCCACCCTTGCTGCTTACTCGTTCACCATGAGCTTGACTGAGTTTTCCTCTGATACAACGTTTCCTTCATTACAACTCCACAAAACAGGTTGCTAAAAAATTTCATCTTAAAGCTAACACACCACTGTCCCCTCTCTGTCTCTCTCTGTCTCTCTCTCTCTCTCACACACACACACACACACACACACACACACACACACACACACACAAACACACTTCTGTCCTGAGCTGACCAACAAGCTGTGTCCTTTACAGAATGCAAAACAGTCTATTGAAATCCTATCCGTTTGCCAAGGAAAACAGGAATAGTTGATGTTTATTCATAAGGCAAAGCACATTGGTTGAGAGCTCTGGACAAACACACAGTAACCAGGTACACACACATACAGTATATATACCCTGTTTTGATGGAACATATGCCTTACCAACCCATCTCATTCAATTTAACAGAACTTTGCAAAAAAGGGAAACAAACACATCAATTTTACTCTGCGGACCAACTGTTTTTAGACTGTTGCATATTCACAGGGACACATCATCAATTACATTTAATAAATCAACAAAAGTAATACATCAGTCAAAATAAATTAATCCAGATGCGCTAGTAACAGATATATCAATAGTAATGAGAAACTGCAATGAGTAACAGTACTTGTCATCTGTGGAATGAAATACTTCACTAAAAGTAGAAAATTGTTTTAGTCATTCATTGAGAAGACATTTTAAAATGCTATGAAGCAAAGCAAGAGGGTCCCTAGCTCTGTTTCTCTTTGTCTGTCTGTCTCTCTCTCCCTCTCTTCTCCTGCTCTCTGAAAACCGTGCGGCAGGAAACTAGTGTCTGCCACAGAGGTGACAGATGGAAATGCTGAGTGAGTGTTCCCTCTGTATGAGTGAATAGTCTACTCTGTGGCTGCTGGATAACATGCTGTGCATAGTTACCTGGCATTACTTCAACCTACAGAGAAAGCTAGAGCAGAACTGCAATCTTCTAGTGGTTAATGCTGACTCTAGCTCACAGCTTGCTGGAAAATCAACAGGCAAGTCCTCTCCATCATAAATCACAAAAAAACAAAACAAGAAGACGGGAGTCTGTCACAGGTCCTCAGATGCCCGTTTTGTTTATAACTTTCATATTATTATTATATTATTAACAAAATTAAAGTCTGAAGGTTAAATTGTAAAAAGGCTGGCTGCTATCAACTTTTTTTTTTTTTTGAAAAAAAAAAAACAATTCTAGTAGCTTCTTTTTTCAAAGAAACAGCAGTTTACTAACTTTTCATGGGATGTTCTTTGCTGTTTTAGTCATTATTTGCACAAATAGATTTTAAGATGTGCTGAAGAAGGAATTATAGAGAGGGCTAGGTAATGACTGTGTGGATGTTCTGCTGGAAAGGAAGGATAGCACACCTGTCAGATCTGGAATTCCCCCTCATTCATCATAGAGGGTTTAATCCCTCTAAGGCTGACTTGGTTTTTAACACAGACAGTGGGCTGCAGTTGCTATGGCACCGTTTGTGCATTTGACAACTTTAAATGTCAAAAAGCCTGGGGTGGGCTTTTTTACAATTTTCAATATGAAAGATTTCTTACCATTTATTTGTTTGATTTTTTTTTCAATTGTCCAGTGCTCATACAAGCAAATGCATAACATACACAAATTCATGCAAATTTGTACATAACATATGAAATCCAAGATCAGAAATTCAAGTAGTTTACGAACATAATTGTGTATTGAACATGCACTATTCCCACACAACATAACCTTGAAAGCAACCCGATCACTTGCCATCTATATTTTAGGTAGGTATTTTAGGTATTTTAGGTAGACCCTGCCATAGTCTATCAGCACAATATGCAAAGGTATGCTTGTCAATGTTTGCGTTAGATGATGAAGGTTATGCCCACACCCTGCATATCTGGTTGAATACCAGTGTCTTACAGTTGAAAGGATAAACATCCTGTATTCAACAATAGGTTCCAAGCCTTTTTCTGACTCTTAACCATTTGAAGCCTATGTGCATCTTACAGGCTTCATTGTGCTTAACTTGGGGTTTCTTGACATTGGAACCAAATGCTCTGGCTCAAACAGGAAAATCATATTGGGCCCAAATTAATATAACCCAGCTCAGAATATCAGCAGTCTTAAATATGGTTTACCTTTTCAAGTACTGTTTTCCTGGACTGCTTACCTATGGAGTCTATACATAGGTTCCAAATAAAACAAGAATCTACATGAACAACACAGCTTCAGTCACCTGCTCAACCTTCCCCCTATATCAGAGACCTGAAGAATCTGGTGGGCTCCTGAGTAACCCACTAGGCATGCATTTAGCTGTTAGCATATTCATGACTAACACCATAGTGTTCAAGCTTGTACAAGAGAAGGTGTTGATCTGTTAAATCAGATGTGGTCCTGAACTCAATGTACACTACTCCTGTTAACTCTCCCCTGTCCTTGGCAGATAGTCGTCTGTCATTTTAGAACCACAGTAGCTGTAGAATAATTGGGGCTATATCAATGTTGTGGCATAACATGGCCTAACAAGATGGCTGCATGTAACACAATAATATATTTGATCAACCCTTTCCCCATCCCTTTCAAGCCAGTGGCTTCTTACTGACAAAAGACTGACCGACCTGAACTACTGTCCTTACCAGGTTGTGAGGTCCTTGAGTCTTTTGGCAATAAACATGTTTTACTACCCTGTGCAACAGCCAAGGACTTTACCATAATACTTGACCATCTCTAGCAACTGTATGGAACAGAAAATGAATAGAAATCAAGGAAATGTTTTTGTCTGACAATTCTGTAACATTACTATTCTGTGTCTATGTTCTTTCCATAACTTCTAACCTTAGTAGTCCTGTGTGTGGGGCTTTGGCCCTGCATATTTTTATACATAAAACTGTCTTGTTCTGTTTTTCACGTAGCAACATGGCTGCCCAATTTTTTTGTACTCCTCTGATTGAAGATAGTCCAGAGACATCTGCGATTATCTTAGCTCCATCACGCAAGTGCATGAATTCTTTCAGGCTGTTATCCATCCATGGTGCAGGTGTAGACTTGACAATAATGCCTCTCAATGGTGTGTGGCTGTCAGCTGCCATGTCAAACAGCCTTAAAACAGTCCGCAGAATCAACAACGTCAGCAAACAAAGCGACTGGCGATGGAACATGGCACTCTTTGCTTTCCTGTGCTGATCACATGAAATGTACAGAGAAGGTGAGTTCTGCAGTTCTGATAACATGGGAGACGTAGATTGAGGGGAGCAGATTATGGAGGCACACGTGGGGGAAGCTGAAAGGGATGTTTAGACTGCCCACTCCTCTTTTTTAATCATTACTGCATCTGAAAGTGGCACATGCTTACGGTATCACTCATAGACACTTGCAGTCATATAGGGGGTTGGGGTTGGTATTTTACAACAGACATATACGCACGTCCGCATGCACACACATGCACACAAGCACACACACACACACACACACACACACACACACACACAAATTACTATTACTATTAACATAGTATATATCCTGTATTTATAATTACAGCTTCTATCACTTTGAAATTGAATTTGTATTCTCCATAAAGATTGCTGTGGATGGAGATAAGACTTTTCCTGTCCCTTCCAGTGACCTATCACCAAGCTGGCCTCCTCTGGGGATTATTTTGAATTGATTTCTATCTTCTGTATTTATAACTGAATGACTTATAATAAAAGAGCTGATCTGATACAAGACTTTTTGAGGCACAGATAATAATGTTGGGGTTTTTCTTTACCATAAATTTTCTTGAAAATATGTCTGGCTCAATCAAATAGAGTTCGTAATCTAGTTTTGCAAACAGAGTTTGACCATTCCATGTAGAAATTTACAGTAATAAAGCACTATAATTGAGTGATGTGATTTTTTTCATTCAAGTCAGAGAGGAAAAAAGTTCTTTTTTGTCTGGCTGTCCATTCAAAAACTTTGTGGGAACAAATTTCAAGTGTCTTATGCTACCCGACACCTGTTGCATCACCAGAGTACAGACTGTACTAATGCCACGGTATCCCTGCCCAGAACTGCAGGCTATGTCTAATTCGGTTCTGATGTTTCGCTGCACACGTCACCACAATGCTGACCACGAGGCAGGCCTGGATCTCATCACTCACCGGTGTCAGACTGCACCCTGCCTCTTTAGAGGTGGAGTTAACAGCAGGGAAAAGTGACACATCAACCACAGCACAACTCACCACCTCCCTGTGGCCACCACCTAACTGCAAGGCCATTTCTTACTCACTGTCCATCCAGCAAAGTTTTAATGCATTTCCAATATGATACTCAAGTCCTTTGAGCATGATCAGATTATATATGCACCAAATAAAAAAACAAAAACAAAAAAAAAAACAGAAGTTCATCTCGACCTTCTGTAAACACAGGTGAGACTGATGTGACTGTTGTGGCGGATCCTGTGGGCAAAGGTAATCAAGAAAGGAAAAATTAATAAGGACATACACAATTATCGTGATCCTTCACTAGCACTCATTAAGAGAGTAAATGGGACCAGGGACATGCAAACCTACAGAAACCTGCAAACAATTTTCATTTCATGTTTAATACAGCATGGAATCTGACAGCATTCTAATAACCTTATCCGTATCCCTTCTATTTGACCTAGCTGAATGTCATACAGTATTATTGCTTATACAATAGATCTTATATCACCCTCTAGCATTTTCACCTTATTACATTGCCTTAGGAAATTTAGGAAGTCACACAGAATATTAGGTAGCCACAGACAGCACTCCATGTATTTTTCTGTCCCCTCACTTGCTCTTTTCCTTTGTCATATTATTTGTAAAGTCTGTTGACAGAGCAGAAGTAGCTGTTGTCTTTGTTTATTCTGCTGTTCTCCATCTCTAAAGTGAACTGCAAAACCTATCAAAGTCTGCATGTACAAAGAGGCTTGCAGTGCAACCTAGCATTTCCTGACTCACATGCATCAACCTTAAGGCAATAGAAGTTCTGCTAATACCCTGTGGTTACTGAAGTTTCAGACAAGGTTAGTTAACCCTGTTCCTAATGTGCCAGACATTACAGTTGAATTTATTGCCTCTATTTCTTAATAAATTAAGTGCAATTGTTTGGAAAGATTAAGGCAGATGACCATGTTCTTGAGGTAATAATTATCAGAATCTCTTTTTTTATTGTTCCTCTTTGAAGCAATGAAAAAATGAGTCAAAAGAAAAAATAAGTATTCATTGTGGACAAACTCCTAAGAAAAATTAAATTTCTGATGGATTTTTTAATGAGTGTATGTCTTCAGCATTTCATTTTGAATTGTGTAACAATTTCCCATTTCCATTTCAGTGATTGCCAGACAAACCACATGGTGAGGAAAAAACTGCATTTCTGAATATGAATCTGAGCTCAAGAATTTTAATGCTGTACAGATTTACTCTGCATTCCTGAGACATGCTTTCAATTCTTCAGATGTGTATATAATCAATTGATAAAACACTTTAGAGCCAACTTACATTCAAAGACTGTAAACACTCTTTTCTATGCTTATGTGCAGTAACTTTGAAGATGCTGCAGGAATATTAACCTTTCTAAACCTTCTGCTACTCTGGAGACTTCCCACATGTCAGTTTGACAGAGAAAATAGTAGACAGACCATAACCACGTTTAAATTCTTCATGATAAGTGGATGTTTCTACAGGATGCTGGTCCTGTAATCCACAGCATTAAGTCACATTTATACACATTCAGCAGTCTAAGAGAGGGTGAAATGATTCAGTTTGGTGAATTTAACTTAAATTACACTATTAACACTCTCAGTTTTCCCAAGCCAAAGCACAAATTAAAGCTGAAAGACTTTCATTTATTTCCATCCAGTGTTGATGTAATTTGCTGTTGTTTGGCGTTTTTGTAAGGAGGTGCTGACTAAGTGCAATAACGGCTATCAGTTTGAAAAGAGTCTTTCTGCTTGCTGGGATGTAAAAATGTAAAGAGTTGGTGTGACTTTATTGAGGAAATGGAGGTGAAACTCCGGATGTTGGCTGTTATTCAGATTCAAACCAACGATCACACCACTCTGGCAAAATTCCCTTGATGCATTTCAACATGACAAGTAGTCAGTTAGAAAAAGGTCCCCTTTCATATGCTGGGGTATGCCAGAGTATCAAGCTATATTAAGGATGGGGTAACGGAAGGTGTTAGCAAGAACCAGTATCATAAGAATATTTAATATTTCACATAATTTAGTGGACAACAGAAGTTCAGCTACCATTATTTTAAAATTTTTCCAGCCAAACGAAAAATACAATAATATTTCTGCAAGACTGCTTCACTAAAGAATCAAGGGTGGTACTTGGCATGATTTCTATTTTGCTGTGATCACACCATGCTGTTAAGAGGCAGACCTGAACATGTATATTTGTAATTATGCACTGAATTCCTGCCTGCAAGAGGCACGCTGTACTTTGAGGGGACTTGTTGCTTCAGATACAGACAGCGCCACGTCTGCAGACTGAGAGCCGGTATAATTACACTTCCTCCATCGCTTGTGTTTGGTCCCGCTTTAACCATCTGCTGAAGCCAGAGTGGAAAGAACCAGTGCCACGTCGCAGTGCAGCTATTTTTTCCTCCCGTGAATCATCCAGATGTTCTTCTCCTCACCAGTCTGTACTGTACGTGCAGACATTGCTAGTCTATTGCTGTTAAGACATCCAGAATTCTGCATTTAAAACAAACTACACTGGATTCATCGGTTGTGTGGTCACATTACTTAGGTTTGAGGTTGGCTCTTGGAGAAAAAGCCCAGTCACATAGCTTTCTGGGATTTTAGGAAGGGTTAGTGGACCTAAAGGCCCTCTGTGTTGACACAGCAGGTGTTATAGCAGTCAGATATTTGAAGTCCTGTGTATTTACTCAGATAACATTCAAATGGTAGCCAAAGGCTCTTCTTTCTGTTTAGTGAATCTGAAACTATCCAGAGTAAAGGTCAGTTGTAGAAAATGGCTACTGGGTTTTCAGCTATAGATACTGAGTAAGTGTATGCTCACGTGTCTGTGACAAGTGATCCCTACCCTCCTTTTCACAGTGGAGAATCTCTCCCCATTGGAGAGTGGTTGAAAACATGTAGCACATGGGTTTTACAGTGGATCGTTGATTGTTTAACTAACACATTTATGATATAGGAAAGTATGTTACAAGAATAAATTGTTTTTCGTGAGCCCTTCCCATAGAACAGAGTCTCAGGAGCAGCAACTGTGGCACGACATAGCCCAAAGAGCATAAAATGAAGAAACTAAAGGTGGAACCATTAAAAATTATTCATGATTTTGAAGACAAATAAAGCTACACCTACTGTTAAAGTGAGGCTATCCAGCTAAATACTGAGGTTAAGCCTTTTTTTTCCTGTTGCACATGTTATGATTTTATCACTAACCACAAGCAGAGGCATGTATACCAGAACTCTGGGCCACAAATGAAAGAATCTATTAGCATTTACATCAAGGGATATTCCATGCAGAATTAAAATTGAAGTGGAGAATTAAACCAAGGTAGTTATTATGATTCAGTCAGTTAGACAGATAATTCTAAAAGTGTTCAAAACACATAAGCTTTTAAAATGTGTGAAATCATTTATTTTTAGATTTTGAGGAAACAATACAGATCCTGACCATGATGATGATGATGATGATGATTATTATTATTAGTAGTAGTAGTAGTAGTAGTATGGAATTTTATTTTCCCAATTTAGCTCAATCCTAAAAGACTGAAAATAGTGCACATATAAAAAAGTAAACAAAAGTAACAGGACAAATAAATCTTTCAAAAGCAAAACAAATAAATAAATAATAACATTGCCTGATGTAAATCATAAGCATAAATCAGATACACTTTGACTATTTTATGCTTAATCTCAAGGACCTCTAAATCACCTTTAAATCTTTTGTTCCTGCAATGTTCTGGAAGCACAGGTTATTGGGAGTTAAGTTTTGGACAGCCCACTGCTTGCATGGGCGGTCGGGGTTTGTGTTTGGGGGGGGGGCGCACTGCTGGGCCTGCCCACTGCAAATGTCTTCTGTGTGAACTTGCATTGCTTTTAGATTCTCCCAGGCCCGGAGACAGCTGACTTCGCCTCCTGCTTTTCTGCTCGACACACACAAGGTAAGTAAATTCCAAAGCATAATTACTTTTTTGTCT
This sequence comes from Megalops cyprinoides, assembly GCF_013368585.1. Classification (NCBI taxonomy): domain Eukaryota; kingdom Metazoa; phylum Chordata; class Actinopteri; order Elopiformes; family Megalopidae; genus Megalops; species Megalops cyprinoides. Next base: position 20,110,097 of record NC_050598.1, on the reverse strand, counting down.
TCATTATTATTTTTTGACAAGCATAGAGGGGAATTTTCTCAGCATAGCGGAAATGTTATTTGCTATGTCTAACATGGTAGTGGTTTCAAACTATTTCAAGTAATATTGAAATTGTTTGTTTTCTTCCTTGATGTCCACATTAATAATATTTTAAGGACTGCAAGACTAAAAATATATGGTAGATTCTTATTTGTTGTTCATTTCTGGATTTTGTTCTTTACAAGAGCAAAGTTAAATAATTTTAATTTGTTGTGAATATCTATTGCATAAATGAATACTGCACTACAAATTTATCCTTTACTATTTCTGCTTGCAGTGTGTGGCAAATAGGCATCTATAAAAATCAATAGTTGGTGCAGGTGTGCTATCAATATGCAGAAAAGTGTGGTATTTTTCCCCAGTGCAGAAGCAGTAATTTAGAGCTGTAAGAAAGCTGTTCTTTTTCATTAGCAATGAAATGATGCTGATTTACACCAGGAAAATGTGATCAAAATGAAAATATAATCTGGTTCAGACATTTTTATGACTTAGCAGTAAACAGACAAATGTCCAGACTGGCTGGAAAAAAAGCTTGAACACAATGTTCAAGCATTGTATGCCACATAGGCAGGCGAGGGAGGGGGGGAGCTCCTTGGTCTGGGAGGAAAGACATCCTACTTGAATAGACTCCACCTAATTACTGACATCTAGAGGAATGCATGTTGCCATGGAAGCCTTCTACAGCTGTTGGAAGGTTTTAGTAAAGTTGTGCAGATGTCGCTCCATAAGCATATAGATTGTCCAAAGTACCGCATGGAATTGAGCCCTCTGAAGGACTGTTACAGGAATTTTAGGACCATTGAACAAAAATAACAAAAAATCTTCATTTCCAATCTCATCAATTACATTTTCCCCTTTGATAAAAACTATAGGTATTTGTTTTTGGTTTGGCTAAAGTGCTTTTGTCACAATACACTTTCCTCTTTCCCCTTGTTATCGATGAAAAAATGCTGGTTAGAAGTGAAAATCAACAACTAAATCTCTACTATAAATTAAATTACAAAATGTGACCCATTTCTCTTCTAGTTTGTCTGGGGCTCCCTTTCAGCTGCATTTCAGTTCCCAAATAGCATTAGGCTTGACTCATCTAGCTGAATAAAGTTTTGTGTATTCCCTTGCCTCTGTGAGCAATTGTAAAGTGTTTTAATCTGATTTTGCATCAGTATGAGAGGGGCTCTGTGCATCAATTGAGCTTGTGGAGTTCTAAGAGATGAAAAGTGCTGTTGTCAAGAGCCTTAGCCAGGCCAGGAATGAAAATGGACCATGGTAAGGTTTGGAATGCCAAGCAACCTAAAAAAAAGTCATCTAGGACAGGAAGGAGCCACTGTCCAGGATGCTGTCAGATCTCCAAGCAAGTGACAAGGGCCTGAAAATGAAAATGTTGATCCCACTAAAAGGATGTGGTGGAATTAGCCCTATGGTTAGCAGTGTGGGAGGAGGAGAAAAAGTAATTAGAAAAGGTGTAAATCTCATTCCAAAGACAGACTAGCACTACTGAAACGGAAAATCTTGATCAGGGGCCGGGGGGTTGGTTAGCAAACAGATACTGGTCTGAGAGACTGGACTCTTCCTGTTTGCTTCCTTTCACACCTGATTTGCGGTTGGTCAATAGATGCATGCACCTGGATGAGGCACACACGGATTATCTTGCTGTTGGTGTGCTGTTAATGTATTTTTGAAACTTTCACTGTGATTTTAGTGAGCTCCATCTGGTATGATTAGATGACTTCATCCTCCTTACCCAAATCCCTCCAGGATTAAAGCAAAAATATATTGATTGCTGTATCAAACCATAGTCATTCCATTCCTGGTCAGACCATGTGACTTGAGATGATAACAGCTATACCTAAAATAAAGAGAAAAATGAAACAGTAATAAAAATTACAGTTGCCTTGCATTCTAAGGTGCTTAGCCAGCTATATGTTTGCACTGTACACAGAATGAGCCCTGCAGCCTGAGTCTGAAACCAGCCATGTAATTTGCCAATGACCGTGGCACTGCCATTCATCATGTGCCTACGGGTTGCGTGGATTACGTCAGTGGAGTAGTGGCCATCCTCCAATGGGTGCCCACTCCACTGTAGCACACTGCACAGCTTGCTGTGCAAAAAACAGCTGTTAAGCACAAGCAAATGTATCAGAGGATTGCAATTGTCTCGCTTCAGTGGTCCTATTTGAGTGTACAGGTTGTTGTCGCAAGACCAGCCTGGTGTTTTCATTAAGGAGAAAATGCATATAAAAACATTAAAGCTATGATAATGATGTTGTTTTTTCTGCATTTCCACCAATGTAGCTAGAGGCAGCTAGCTAAAGATAACAAGATATCTATAGTGGAAAAAATCAATAAAAAACAAAGAGCAAACCATTCCAAGTGGTGCTCCTAATGCAACATTTATAGCAGCCAAATGTGAACAAAAATGCTTGTGCCGCATACCATGGTTTCAGTCTAGTTAGCTATTAGTAATAGCTTGCAAGACACCTTAACTTAATTCAACACTGCTAGTTAGTTAGCTGCACACTATACTGACCCAAAAGTGTTTATTTTGCTACAACCTACACAAAAACTGCACTTTTCCCATAGAGGATTACAGAATTTAATCACATTGGGGGATGTGGGGAGGGGTATTCTGTAAATGTAAAAAACGTAACAACAACCTGAGTAGCAAGCAAGCTGCTTTCCCAGTAGGGGGACAAAATGGCAAGTTCAATGGTATTTCTGTACACTTTAGGAAGAAATAATCGAGACAAACAACTAGTAGCAATTAGCAATAGCTACTTAGTTTTGACCTCAACTGTTTATGGCTGTCTACCATGATTGATTAGCCGGATTGTAAAGCTTTTGCAGTTTATATTTCTGTTTGTGAACAAGCTAATACCGTTGAACACCACTCTAAGAGAAAGCTACACCTGTTGAAAGCAAAATGTGTAAAACAGATATTTTTTGGCTAGTATTCACATCTAGTGACTATCTTTATTTTCCAACAGAGTGAATCTTTTAGATAGCCTTCTCTCTCGCTTTCTCTTTCTCTTCCTCTCTGTCTCTCTTTCACATACACACATACCACACACACACACACACACTTTGTGTCAGTGAATGAATTAGATTTAAATTTGTTTCTGACAGTATGTCTCCTGCTTTCCAGCACAGAGAGGAAGCAGAGCTAAGACCTGTGAGACAAAAGGCTGACTAGCACAAACACCAGTTGAGGGAGATGAGAGGGGAATGACTTCAAAAGGTCAGGTGGCTGCAAACTCAGGTTACATGGATACGACCACTCATTCGGTTTCCTTTGACTCTGTCCTTTGTGTAGCTCTGTGTTCGCCTCTATAGGCCTAACTCATGGAAATCAATGGCAGCCTTTTCAGTCTACACAAAAGATTACATTTCTTTTCTCTGGCTTTTACTCCTTTTTTGTGATGTCTTGGAACATGGAGGTTTCTCTGTCAATGTTTTCACTTCACAGTTGTCCAAAGGAGGGTGTGCATGGCTTGACTATTTTTTTTTTTGCAAAAATATGCAGATGTTCTAAAAACAAGCAAGCATGTACATTGCAAATTCATTGATTTCTTTGTGTGAAATTAAACTTAAATCTGCACTTCCCCCTAATTCCCCTGGAAAACATCTGTCTGGAATAACTGCAAGGAAACTCCAGGTGTTGCAGGTACCAATTAAGAAATCCCCATTGGCATGATATTAGTTTATACATTTTTCCAAATGCTTAGATTCTCTATAACCTCTTCTCCCCAAAAAGTAAATAAGTAATCAACACATAATGTGATTGTGAACTGACCTGCATGTGCATGACCTGATTTAGCTGCAATCTTCAGAACTGTGACATGCAGATAATGTATGGAAATTCTGGGTGTTTTCAGATATTCAAAAGAACCTTTTGTGAATAAAGTAAGTGAAGTTCATCGAAAAGTCTGGGTGCTTTGGCTTATGGTTTAGTATTACCTGTGACTGTCAGTGATCTGGTAGACAATAAGATTTTTTTGTACCTACTTCATTGCATGTTTAATTCGTGTTTAATCCAATGGAATTGCTTCTTATGTTGCTGTGAGGACTTTGGCTCCCAAATGTTGATACAAGACAAAACACCAAAATACAAACACATGCTTCTTGCTCTCGCTAATGTTGTCACAATAGCAATACAGAGTCCATAGTTAAGCTGCAAGGTGAAACCTTCTATCAAATTCCAAGCTAGCTCCAGACTCCCCAGGGGCGCGGACCAAAACCATGTCAAACTGGTGTGATCCATGGTGCAGACTGTGTTCGTGTGTAAACAATAAGTGAAACAGCAAGTTACACTGAGCCCAGCAGCACTCCAAAGGGCCATCCCATATGTGGAAGCAACAGTTTTTTGTCTTAACACAATGAACTCTGGCTGGGAAATGTGTAGCCCAATTATATGGGGTTAATCCTGTGTTTCTATGCTACGGCAGGAACCGCCATTGGACATTCAGGCATTCTGTTATGTCACAGAGGGCAGGCAAAAGGAGTTTAGTAGTCCTGTCAGAGTTCTGTGTTTCTGGAAAAAGCCTCTTTGAAGAAATGGAGCTCTGTGCTGCTGATCTCCATGCTGTTTACTCCCCATGGCATGCTTGCCTAACGAACCTCCAAATTAAACACCTGAGGAGAAGGGAATCTTTTATGCCACTAAGTTTCCTCTGCCCAATGCCTGTTTGATTATCTGTGCCTCTTTCCAAATAACATAATTTGTTTTGCAGTTACGTCAGTAGGTCCTCCAAGCAACTGTTGCCATGCAAAGGAAAAAAAAAAGGCAAACGATAGGAGCATAGCACAAGTCAGAGCCGGATGGCTTCTGGAGATGATGTCTGATGTCTTTTTTTTTTTGAGGGGGTGGGGGGGCAGGCACACACTGCCTGCTCACAGTCTTCTTAAACAGAAGTTGTTTTCCAAGCTGCTGGTGAAATAACACTTTTTTTCCTCCTTGGAGAAGAGAGAGAGGTTTCCTTGTGCCTGGCACATCGAGACATTACTCCGTGGTGCATCTGCCAGAAGTCCCTGTATTTTTCCATACCCAAATCCATCAAAGACGTGGCTGACCTCAGCTGAATATCTGGGCCCTTTTCTGCACCCTCCAACTAAAATATGTGAGGGAGGAAAATGCAGCTAGGGCTTGGCATGGATGTCCAGCCAACATCACAGGCCAGTCTGGTCACCCCTTGTAGATGGGTACAGCAGATGACAGGATATGATATTAAAAAAAAAAAACACTTTTACTATAAGGTTTATCCATTTCTTCTTTAGAAAAAATGTTAAACGTTTAATGTCAAGTGCTATGAGCCCCCAAGCCCATTTAAGGAATGCTGCGATGAGGAACAGGCTGTTGGAGAATATATTCAGGATTCCAGTGCAGCCTTGTTCAAGCTCAAACATGTTCATACCATTCAAAGTCATTTGCATGTTTCAGTAGTTAAAAACAAGTTTGGATATGTGCATATCATCTTAGTTAAGCTTTCAGGTGTCTGACATTCAAAATGTGACATTTAAACAGTTTGTTGTGGCATTGTAAATAGGGTCTGGACTCACTCTCTGATTGACTAAATTCAGAAATGCTCCAGACATATTATTCTGCTTTTTTATAAACAAATAAGCATGTACCATCTGTAACCTAATACTAGTGAGGAAGCTAGCTGGTCTTTTTGTCTGGTAGTTTCTGAATAGCTGATTATATAGTTAGAGATGACATACTATATTTTATAATGTTATAAAAAATCACCACATTTGGTGTTCTTCTACATTCTTCTTTTGTGTGGTACTATGCATACTACAGTACTACAGGCACCATTATGTGTTTTAAACTGATAGAACTGAGCCCTGAGTCTTGCAGAGACAATAACAAGTTGGTTTTGATCTGTGATGTCTCCTCTGTGTACGTCTGAGCTGCAGACTGATATTATCACACCAGCTGTTCCGCAGGCTGCTCTTCACAACCTTCCTCTTTGATCCTTTACCCACAAACAGTTTGTACCAGAAAGCCCCCTGTGTTGAATGGAGATGGAAAAAAAACAGTACAAATCAGAAAAAAATAGCTGGAGGATGGTCGGTGAAGTGTAGACTGAAAAAGGGGGTCCTTATCGACCAAAAGATGGCACTGTCAGAATGGGACTACATGAAACAGACCACGTCTCCACAGGGGGTTCCCTCCATAGCTAAGGAAGGAGACTCCAGGTGCTTATCTCTAAATCTATGTCTCTGTCTGCAAGGTCATGCCTTCCTGCAGATATGAAATGAGGTGAGAGCTTCCATATGACTGTGTGCAGCCATCCAGAGAAAGTGTGTGGAGCAGGTCTAATGAGAACACTGAGAGGAGAGAAAACTGTCAAGATATAAGGAATTACAGTGACTTTGAGTGTTAAAGGCTGCTGCAGTTTAAAAGGTTCACTGATGGATAAACAAGAATTTAAGCAAAAGCCTACAAGAATAGGATCCAACTTTAATACTAACTACAATCCACAAATGCCCTGGCAGATTTTCTTCTGAACAATACATCTCACATTTGCCATTTTCTTAATATCTAATAGAAATATTGGGTGCAAATGAAGCTGTACCCACTCTTCCAATGAGAGAGTGTTTTCTACTCTCCAAAGATGCAATGTTGGACGGGCCATGGTGGACTTGAGCTATTTGCTGTCCTTTGGCCAGTATGATTCTTGGATTTGAATCTGAGACTGTGTCTGGAAAACTTATTTGACCATGCTTGTGCAAATGTCTGAGCAGCCTCACTGAGCTAAACAGTAAAAATGAGATTGCTGTGAGCTTGGAGGGGCTGCCAGAAATGGCTGGCTCGATTGCGTAATTTTGTGCACACGTGGCAAGTTGGCACCATCTTTAATCCTTTGTCAGATATTTCTGAAGGAAAAGGTGGCATTATTTTATGAATGTGGTGTTTTTGGGCTATCACAACTAATTAATGATTCAGAAAGATGCATCTATTAAAGCTTTGATGAGTGAGTCATTTTTGTAATGTTAATTTCATTTTTTTTTTATCTGAAGATTTCAGTTATTATCTTAAGTCTGTAGATAAGATAGACTTCTGGATTTAAGATGTATTTCTTTAAACTAAAACAATGTTAAGGAATATTGTCTTGCTGCTTGATTGAGAATATATATTGTTTTAATATCAAGCCCTTTATCAAACACATTTGTTTAAAATTGCAGGTTTATCAACAAAAGTGAATCCAATGGTTGGCAAATTTATTGGTAGAAAATTAACAAATGTTAAATTAATTAATAGAAACAATGACTGGCAAACCACCTCAATAGTCTAGTAATGTTAAACTTCTAATCAAGATTTGTTTTATATGTGATTCTCTTATTGCCATCAGCATACCTGTGACAAATGTATACTGACTGATCTTGTGCAGTGGTTTTCACCGTACATTTGTATGGTGTGTAATAAGAGGATTTGTCTCTTGCCAGGTTGAGTCTGAAGATGAGGGTGTGGATCATCTTCCTCCTGTGCCTGGCTGGCAAGGCCTTAGCCGCTCCAGTGAGTGACAACCCCAATAGTCATATGGGCCAGAGGGCAAGGAAAAGACCAAAGAGACTGAGGAGTAGAAAAAGTGTTGAAAGTAGTGATAGAGGCCCAGCGAATGGAAAATTTGGTTTAAAGAAGCAAGAATGACATTTTAAGAGATGAAATACCTAACAGTCCCCCTCACAGTATAAGTATTTGGCTTCTTTTGTAAACTTTGTTAGTAGCATGAAAAATGTATTGGTTTCTACATTTCTATTCAGGTTTACGTTATATGTTTTCATGCCTCTTGACCAAAACTGCTCTGTTGTGTTTATAAACTGTAAGTGCACAGCAGTCGATACCGATAGTCTTTATTGTATTTTATTTTATAGACCGACGAAGAACCAGTTGTTGAAGAGGAGCCCATTGTGGAGGAGGAGTCAGTTGTGGAAGAAGCCACAGAGGTGACTGTGACCATTGATTGATGTGTTTTCCACTCCTTGCAAAAAAATTATAAATAGTGTAAACAGGAGTTGCCAGAGTATTCCTTTTTTACTTGTGGATATTATGAGGTGGTCTGCATATTTGCATGTGCATGTCCACGTCCATGTCTCTCCTTGTTTGTAAGAGTCAAGGCAGGAGTCTCACCTTTAGAGACTGTTTTACTGTATTCCCTAGGGATTAGCTTCCTGTTATGCAGTGAGCTCTCTCCCACACCCCCCACGACACCAATGACGGAATGCCCTGTCTCCAGCTTTAGAAGTGTTCTTATGTGAAAGTTTACCATTTCCTGTTCAAAGTCTAGAGGGAATTTCATACCGTAATTAAAAACACAGACTACAGAGTACGTTTATATATAGCCAAAAGAAAGCAATATTGTTGTTATTTCTTTACCACATGTGAAACCAGCCTCTTATGTTGTTGTTGGACCCAAAGACAAATCTGCTTCCTTGAATGGGAAATGTAACACACGCTCACACCCAGCAAGTGCCGCTATTTAATAACTGTTTTCATGTTCCACCCGAACAATTTCATTTTTTTCCATTTTTTTCTGAAAAAATGAAATGCATTGGATTTTGCCATAAACATATGACATTTTTTGTCCGATCTGTAATTGCATGTGGTTTTGTATTTTGTTCCAGCAGCTGGAAGTGGGCGCTAACCCAGTCCAGGTGGAGACCGGAGAGTTTGATGAGGCTATTGAAGTTGTAGAGGATATTGTTGCTGAGAGTGAGTTCCAACATTACACATCACCAACCGTTACTTTTATTCAAGCCAGCGTGTTTATTCACCTTTAAATTCATCCATTTGGAATGGCAAAATTGCTCATTGAGTTGACAATTCCACTTTCATCTCTATTAGAAACATTTGTACATATTTTATTTTTATTTGACATTCATTTTTTATCTGAATGTGACAGATGTATCTATAATTTTGTGTATCATCATTTTGACAGAAAGACATTCAGCTGTCAACCAATACTAGCTTTAGGGGGTCAACCATTTGTTAAAAGGCACTTAAATGTGTCACTTCATCTTAGGTTATATGTGTTCAAGCTGTTAACCATTAGCTTCAAGGAAATTGTGCTCAGTGAAAAAAAACGCAGTAATGACAGACTGCTTCAATCTAAAAACAGAGAGCTGTAGCTATCCGTTCTTTCTTGCAATACAAAATAGAAACGCCCATTAAAAAGAGGCCGCAGCCAACCCACAGGCACTACCCTCTGGCAATGACAAACACAGAAAATGAAAAAGCTTTCATTCTGTATACCTCACTGTGCACAGCTTTCTTTGCTCCTTAAAGCTAACCTGGTGCTTCCCTCTGACGATAATATCAGTAGTTTGCTGAGCAAAAATCATTACTATTATATATCACATTAAAATTGTAAGTCAGGCAAACCAAGTCATCTGGTCACATAAAAGGCTGAAGTATAAATACTTGGTATATACAACCAATTTTTTTTTTCCCTTGGGTCTCTCACAGAACACTTCCAAGTGATAACAAAAAAGTGCTTTTCATTTTTTTTTTAATAGCTCAGTTGTTGCTATTTTTTGCTTATCTCAACTCTTCTTTGCAGACCCCTGCCTCAACCACCGCTGCAAGAAGGGCAAAGTGTGTGAGGTTGACGACAGCAACACTCCCATGTGCGTGTGCCAGGACCCCTCCACCTGCCCTACCTCTACAGGAGAGTTTGAGCATGTGAGTGTCCTATGGGTTTGGAGTGAGCCTTTCCATCCAGTGCCATCTCCTCCTGTCATCTGTTAAATTTCCCCTGCCAGGCTCACAAATACACGTGTTTCATGGTTTCAGACCTGCTGGTAGGCCATTTTTTCTTTTACTACGCTATCTATTTTTTGCAGGTCTGCGGCACTGACAACAAGACCTACGACTCCTCCTGCCACTTCTTCGCCACCAAGTGCGCCCTTGAGGGAACCAAGAAAGGTCACAAGCTGCACCTGGACTACATTGGGCCCTGCAAATGTGAGTATGTTTAAAGACTGCTTCAGGCCCCTCAGATCAGACTTGGCACTAGGTTTTTTCCCCCAGGGAGGAAATGCATAATACTTTAAGAAATTCTGATCTTAACCATGACACGAGACCTTTTAAAAAAGATCCTCATCAGATACTTCTAGAGTTTGGGCCGCAGTCGCAGAGCTTTTGACTCTGTCAGCTCCTTCAAAGAGGCACAGCTGACAGCTGTGGGGAGTGAGTGATGGCCTGCAGCCCGCGGCCTGTCCTAGCAGGCCTGAGCTTGCTCTGCGGTACTCGCCTCCGCAAACCACACGCCCTTCCAGCTGCAGTACATCCCACTCGACATTCAGACTCATCCCTCTAGAGAGAGATTACCCAGGTCTGAGAGGCCCAGATGGAGCTCCTGCAATGGCAGAGCCCCACCCGAGCGCAGACAGTCAGACAAGAATGTTTCTGGGGCCTCACCACAGATGCCATGGGGCATGAAATATACTGCTGAGGTGGTTTCTACCTGCATTATGTTTCGTCATCAAAACAAAGGGAAAAGACTATGTGGTTTATCTTCATTTGCAAAGTGTAAGAAAACATTGGTGGAAATATATGAAAGTTGAATTAAAGTAACGCTTAAGAGAGAAAGAAGAAAGCAGGCAATGCATGAATGATCTGTTAATTACAGTATGACATCACCACAAGTTCACACTCCTCATGCAGTCCCTGTTTCTAACAGTCTGTTCTGTGGTGTGCTTATCTTGTTAGTCATTGCCCCCTGCCTGGACAATGAGCTGAGCGAGTTTCCCCTGCGCATGAGGGACTGGCTGAAGAACGTTCTGGTGACTCTGTATGAGCGTGACGAGGACCACAACCTGCTGACCGAGAAGCAGAAGCTCAAGGTTAGTGTGCCTGACCACCACTATAACCTGCTAACCAGCACCCTCCAAGCCTTCTGAGCTGCTTGAGCATATTTTTGCTTTCACCCAGGAAACCTTAAATTATCCCCAAAAAGAACAAAAAAGAGTTACGCATCCAAAAATCTTTTCACTGACTGGCACCAACCCAGCTGGGATGGGAAGTCTCAATCTCCAGAGAAAAAATGGTTATGCACGTTTAAAAAAAGTTTATATCCTGCGCTAACATAATCCAAGGCACATTTTTAAGTCTTTGCGTCTTGCTGGCAGGTGAAAAAGATCTACGAGAATGAGAAGAGGCTGCAGGCTGGTGACCACTCCCTGGATCTTTTGGCCCATGACTTTGAGAAGAACTACAACATGTACATCTTCCCTGTGCACTGGCAGTTTGGCCAACTGGACCAGCACCCTGTTGATGGGTATGTTCTTTTCATATCATCAACAGAGATGATGCCTGACTACTGTTTCCTAACCAAAATACATCTGCCCCCCCCCCCCCACTCCCCCCGATGCCTCGCCATCAGTGACCACTTTATTTGTATAACACGATGACAAATTAACAAAAGTGAAATGAGATGTAACATTAATAAGGACATACATACGTAGTGTAATGTAATGACACTGACAAGTCACAGGACAGATTAGCATGACCCTTTATCAAAAAACTAACTACGATGTACGTCATATGTCACACATCAGATGACACAGTTCTCACAGCACTCTATAGCTACACCGATGAGAGCAAAGGGCTCAGTGAGACAGCCTGCCAACGTATTTTGGGTGTTTTTTTCTTTTTTCCTGGAACAGATTCTTGTCCCACACTGAGCTGGCTCCTCTGCGTGCCCCTCTTATCCCCATGGAGCACTGCACAACCCGCTTCTTTGAGCAGTGCGATGCTGACAACGACAAGTACATCGCCCTGGAGGAGTGGGCCGGCTGCTTCGGCATCAAAGAGCGTGAGTGACAACCCACCCCACAACACATTTTTACATGCGAATCATTTCACGTGAACAGAAACAAATTTGGCTATGGAAACATCTTTACCACTAGGTAGTAACTGTTTTGGAACTTCCACGAGTTGAATGATAGATACAAAAATTGGTAGTAAGTCAGCAAAAAGAGGGCAAAAAGACATTTACTGATGATGTGCATATTTTGTCTTTCAGAGGATATCGACAAGGACCTTGTCATCTAAATTAAGATCCCCAGTGACTCCTCCTTTTCTCCATTGGGACAAGGTGCTAACCATTAAATTAAAATTGAGATAACGGTGCTAATCTCTTTCTTTAACATCATTACCTATACCACTAGAAATAAAAAAATAAACAAAAAAAGATATGCACAGTTCAAACTAACCTTCGCAAAAGGTGTTCGAGCACGCTTCCATCACTTTATTTGTTTGTGTAAATTAACAGTTAACCAGATTGTGAAAGTGTGAGTCAGACAGGACTGTGGACTGTATAGGGAGGTTCTCTGTTGGATTGTTGGATTATGGATGTTGAATGGTAAATGATGATGGATTTTTGCAAAGAAAAAAAACATGATATATATATATTGGAATGATGTGTTCCTCTTAATAAGGTCTTCAATCAGATTTCAATTGGCATTCACAAGGAGAAATGTAAATCTGAAATAAAGTTTCTAAATAAATGTTCTTTCTCTTGCTTTTATAATCTATTTTATTGTTTTTGTTTGGTGGTGGGTTTTCTTTGTCTCTCTTTTGTTTTGTTTAATGGAACAACATTTTAATTTTAAATTTTGCATCAAGAGGTCAGTTGTTTTTATTTTTCTATTGTTCCATATTACTAAGACAGGCAAAATGTTAAGTGTATTGAAATTTTAGACAATAAAAGAAAATATTCTTTGAACAATGAGAGGACAAAATCTCGCGGGTTGAGAACTTTTCTCCTTCTAACGTGTTCACTCACCGATTGATTTTTGCTACAGTGTTCTAAAAAAAAATCTTTACATGAATAAAAGCGATGAAAAATGACTGAAAGCCTTTGCATGCATTTTAAGTCTGAACTTGTTTTCTTGCTATTGTGATCAAACAGACATAGACCATGACTATAACATGGATAGTTAATTTTTTTTCTGATATATACTTTATAAACTTTATAAGGATGCAAACATGGAGTCTACCACAATGATTTTAAAGAAACTTTTGGTCTCAGAACAAACATTCACATTACCGAGGCAATATTTATATCTCATCAGATATAACATACATGTAGATGCAAATGATAGACAAGTACACTTCATGGTTTCTGTTTCCAGTATTCCAACATTCTTGTTATTAATAAAAATATTCTGTAATGTAAATCATGTCTCTGTTTTATTTGTATTTCTAAAATAAGTCAATGATAGACTTATTCCTTAAGACAATGCAATATTTTGAACACATTGGCACAATTGTATTAATATAGCCGATATCTAGAAAATGGAACACAGTACACAAAGGAAAGCTACAGAAGCGCGCCTTTTGTGGAACTGGAGGCATATTTCATGTCATCCTCCCCCCTCCAAAGAGACCAGGCAAATCTGAAAATACGCTCAAGTGCAAAAAGTTGTTCCACCCATCACAGCATAACTGTATGCTGGTGAGTTCTCAAAGCAGGAAAACAGTGGGACAAACTTTTGACCCACAGATCCAGAAAACTGAATCAGCTGATTTGATTTATTTTTATTACTTTTGGTTCTATCTTCTGAAAAAAAAAAGCATCAATACATTGGTTGTATGTGACAACCGTTGCTTCACATGGTGTGTTGCATTTACTTTGAAATCCTGAAAACCATCTGGGGTAAGTGTCTAAAAAGCTCAGCTGAACCTCAACGTCAAGAGGGTCTCCTCCTCAAGACCAAGGCAGCTTTCCACCATATGTAAACTTCCGTTACCCGTTTTATTCACAAAACTATTCATGTTCCGTAGATATTGAGCTCGAAATTCATTGTGTAAATCGTTAACTAGCCTACTGCACTGAGCGTACACGTGTTTTCAGTTTGGAACACAGTCGCGTGACATCATCTGTTTATGCGCTGGTTTTACAGTGGCCGCAGTAACTTTTTCCAAGCTATAATCTTTAGGCTATTTTGAAACTTCAAATGGTCCTGCAGGAGCCTGCAGTGGCCATGCTTGGCTTTAATGGGTTTGGTGCTGAGAAGGGGCCACCACAGACTGCACTGTATTTGAACATAAAACGTTCATCTACCTTAACTATTTTCACCCACCGCGTGTTATCCCCACTTATATTTTGAAATAGCGCAACTATTTGTCGTCTGTTTTCTAAGAACCTCCTCCTTGTACATGAACCCAATGCACAAACGATTATCCGACCTTATACATCCTAATTATACTATTCTTTCAGCTAATAAAGACACTGTGTCAATCAGTCAAACGTAACATTCTGAGGGTAAGGATAAGTTATAAGTTACTGTGTAATAAACACATGTTGTCACGGTAAATGACATTACCGGATTTAAACAATTTCATCTCACAATTGAGAACACCAACGCCGTTATTTAAAAGGATATCCGTTTCTGTCGCGATTGAAATAACTATCAATTTCAGTGGCAATTTCAAACCAGTCGCACGTCTGAAGCATTGCGCATGAAAGAACGAAGCTTAGAGCGCCGTTCGGTTTCCGCAGCCGCTACATATACTCTGGGGAAAGGGCGCTGGGGAGAGTCCCTCCGGAGCCGTGTAACTTGCTCACCCTGTTACCAGCTGAACCTTCCCTGCCGGACGCTCACGCCAGGAACTGAGCCGCAGCTGCCGAGACAAGCGGCGGCCCCACCCCTGGCCCCGGCGCAGCAACACAGAAGCGAAAGAAAAACCGCACGCCAACGAAACGAACAGAAAAATGATGTAATTCATTCTTCAGCAATATTTTTCACGGTTGTGGCGAATTGGATGGCATATATTTGAGCCCAGTTTTATTTATTCTATTTATTTAATAAATCAATTATGTATGTTTGTGTGTATGTATGTATGTGTATTATTATTATTACTATTATTATTATTATTATTAACGTTCTTAAAGGGTCACATCCCACATCATTTGCCCAAAATATTTTTTGTTGCTGAGTACATTTATTTCAATGACTTCTGCAAGAAAAATAGAATGGTGAATCAGAGCCATTCTGAGAAAAGTTAAAGCAATGCTATTGAAAAGCAATAATTGTCACTAATGCGCAGAGGCTCTATCAAACAATGATGTCACAATTAACAATGGAGCAAGTGATATGGAAATTCTGTCATTTCGTACATTGGATGGTCCAGAAATTGTAAAGCACATTGGGGTCTTAACTTTTCTTGCTTTATCTAGAATAGCTGTGAAGTCCAATTTATCAACCCATTAGACAAAACTGAATGTAATAACAGTGTAGAGTCTTTTACATTACCTAGTGATGGGTTTCAATGTTAGGGCTGAGATGCTGGTTTATTTGGCATGAGGGGAAGGGAGAGAAAAAATAAGATTTTGCCACAGGGCAAATTATCTCCTGACTAGAGACTGTGTCGCCCTCTGGTGGATAATTAAGTAACTTTTAATAGGTAAGTAACCCTATGCATATCTGCATATCACTTAATTTAATATGGGGTCAGTGCTTTAATATTTAGTGAGAGGATTTGAGGTATAAAATAAAATTTTTTCATGAGCAGCTGAGCTGAGTGGATCATGGATACACACATATCAAAAGGCATATTTTATGATACATTTTCTGATTTGTATTTTTATTACCTTGTTTTAAAACAAATTTAAGCCATCAAAGTCTTGCTATATCTGTGAAATTCTCTTCCTAATTTCCACAATTTCAGCTATTAATGTGTTACTATCAACTATCAAAATGACCAGACAATTCATAAGACAACAAATAGTCTGCCAGTCATGTCACCAGTTAGCTTGCAGCTGGACATCCACAGTAATCAATGCGGAGCCAACTGTCAAGCTGGCAAGCTGGCAATGTAAGTGCTATGTCATCTGCTAGCGAGCAAGCTACTATAGCCACAATGGTATGGAACTATGTAGAACTCAAGCTACATAGTTCAATATTAAAATAATTGCTTAATATATCATATTTATGTCCTAACATTCTAAACATTTTAGAGAGTTCCTGCATATCAACATAGGCTTTCACCATCTTTCTTTGTGAAAAACTAGGTGCAGACAACAGCAAACTTCTGGTCACAGCAATATTTCCTTGACTCCTATTGCAAAAAGGGTAAATGTTTTGCTGTTTTAAGCCTGACTGTAGTGAAATGCTCATTAATTTGTGATGTACTGCACATGATGTGGGCCATAATTTGTTATTACCAAACAAAGAGAAAATCAAAATAAAGTTCTTGATGACAAAAGCGTACTTTTGTAAAGAGGAAATCACCCTTCTTGCCCCTCCCTCCCACGGAAATAAACCTGTGTGTAAAGTATTACATTGCATTATTACATTATTGCCATTTAGCACACGCTCTTTAACCACTTTGCTACACTGCCAATAAGAAGCATTAATAACTCATTAAACCATTCTACCATAGTCTTGACTAATTTTAAGGAACTATTTCCTCCAGTTCTGCACTGTCATCTGATGGTTACATTATGCTCTGATTGGCTCACAATTTTGTTGCATAACATCTCCCATCTTCTATGTCGACAAATTCTGCACAGTGAAAGTCAGATATAAAGGACTGTGGTACAGTACATTAGTATATACAGTTTCATGTTATATTGTACCAATGACTGCACTTACTTTTTTATGCTGTGCTAGGCCCAAGCCTCTACCTTTTTAAGTGATTGACTTCTTAATGTGAATGACCCGAACCCGTTGAAATGGAGTATCTGTGTCTATTGAATTAAGAACACTAGAGGGCGATATCCTTACAACAGGCTCCTGGATGAGACCCATAATCCCTGCACTCTGCTCACAGCTAACATGAGTCATGACCAGCCAAAGAACAGGATAAAATAGATTTGTCATTAAAATGATTTACACCAAAATACAGCCAATTTACTCTGTGTAATTAACAAACACAGTTCTTAAGTAATTCATTTCCTAATTTCAATTGTTTGACTTGGTCCTGTGTTTTTGCTACTTACCACCTTTAGAGAATGTGGTCTTTCAAACTTGTATGTGTCTGATCAAAGACGGGTGGTGCACCTGTGAAAATAGACAATAGTTTTAAAGAAAACAGAAAATATTAATCATATGCCATTTTTTCCAAACTTAATTATTCAAGGACCATAAAAACAACATGATGGAACTAAGAAATGTATACTTAGTTACGGTATTACAAAAAAGGTCTTGAATCAGATTATTCATTAAGGCTCTTGTAAGACAGAGTGTGAAGTGTGTGCCGAAAAACCCTCCCTTTGTAGCAAGATCCTACCAATGTATTCTCCTATAAGTAGTGCATGAACCCTCTCCAAACCAATTTATTTGAGAGAGATGGATGAAATGCATGAAATGGACTGTCTCCTTGTCTCCCCATTTCTCCTGACCCCTGTCCTAATGCTACTCTTGTGCTCACTAATTCTTGGTGTAGGACTTGTTCATATCTTACCGATGCAAGGAAAAACAATGGGACACTGTGGCAGGTGAGTAACTTTGGATATTGAGCAGGAAATAACACCACAAATTTCAAACCTAACACCAGTCAATGGATGGCAAAATAAATTACACTTGAATGTAAAATTACATTGAGAACATCTGTTACACTTATAAGTGTCTTCTATAGGGTAATCAGTCTTTTTTAAGATGGTGGTAGATCTGATTTGATCAGTAGCTTACTTAAACTGGGAGGACAGGACATGAGGTCTTATTGAAGACTTCTTTTAAGTGGTAAAAATATGGTGATGTTTCATGGTTATGTTTTTACACTCCACAGTGTTGAGTACCTTTTGAGCAAACTCCACCTTTTTGATTGTTGGAAGTGTTATTTCTGTGCTTAATCACTGCAATATGACTTTAAACTGATCACCTGTCCTTTGCACCCAGCTATATGTATAGGTATTTAAATCTAGAGCTTAGATCTTTTCCATGGAGTGCATCCTGACTGTCTGAAGTACAGATTCTCCTCAACCTACTAAATTAACGTAATAAGAGCCTCTTTTTAGGGCTGTAGGGTGAAATCTGTAACTTCTCAGGAAAGTATTTCTATCTGTAGGTTTACCGTAAGGATCGGTCCTTATACTGTTTTCATTAACTATCACTATTTTTATTAACTAGTGAATTACATTTCATCCGGTCAAAGTCAAGAGTGAAGCATTGGTGTTAGTTTTTGTATTTGAAATAAGGTAAATCAGCTCTGATTTAGTGTCTGCCCAAATGAAGAATATGTGATCATTATATATTCTGCAGATTGTATTACTGGGAGAAAAGGGTTGTTCTGGACATCTCCCATATAAAAATGAGCATTATTGGGGGCATAGTCCCTTGGGGGCATAGTCCCTTAACTTAAGATACAAAGTTAAGTGCTCGGCTAGTGTAGAGATTTTTTTTTTATATAATGAAAATAGCAATCGATAGGATAGATAGACATAGATAGGGAGGAAGGTAGGCTACAGATACAGCTTGAGCAGATGAGTTTTAAGCTTTTTCTTGAAAGTGTTCAGGGAGTCTGTTGTCCGAATCTCGACAGGAAGCTCATTCCACCAGTGTGGAGCCAGAACTGGGAAGAGGCCGGTTCGAGAGATGCTGCCCTTGTATTTTAGCATGTCCTGTATGTATTGGGGGACTGATCCGTTAAGTCCCTTAAAAGTGTCAGGCAGATGATGATTCAGGCAGAAATAAATGGAATTTAAACTACATTCATGGGAATGTTAATAGGAATCTATAGGCTTTTGACATCTAATGACACTAACAATGCCTGCTCTTCAACTATTTCTTGCATTTAGAGAATTAATCATGTCAATTGTATCACATTTGTAGGAAGGAACTGCTTTAACTGATGACTGATGAAAATGGTTAACAAAAGCAGAGACTTTTTCATTAAGGAATCAGTCTCAGCTAATTCTGGCCCACCCTTGACAAAAAGTTTTGGTGCTTTGGTGAGGATATAGAGCATTGGAATTACTGATACATCCACCCTTGTTAAATCAAACTTTTTTTTGTTTTGTTATTCTCTCTTATCTAAAAACCTGTTATTTGTCACAAACAGTAGTTGTTAAGTCAGATCACAATTTAAATTTAGAATGTAAAGCCAGGTCTCTCAGTGGTCTGTAAATCTCACTTTCATATTCTATGATATTTTGGAGGACAACACTGTGACTTTATTGCCTCCTCCTCTGCCTTAGATTTGATACTTAGGACTTTATACATTCTTTCTTCTTTAGCACTGAGTGCATATCCTTTTTTCATCTTTTTTTACATTACATGTTCATAGAGGTGTTTGTTTTCGGCAGCAGGCATAAGATTTTCCTTTTAAAAAGGGAGTTCTGTCTGTCTAAGGAAGTCGTCACTTAAATTTATTTTATCTGTATGTCATCATCCTTTTCCATGCTTTCGTGTGAAGACCAACTGCCTCCACACCTTTTTCTTTCTTTGCAAGCAAAATGTCATTTTTCATATTTCAACGACAGTAGTAACTTTACATACTGCGTGGATAAATTCCCAGCGTTTAATATAGCGTGGTTCCACCGTTGACCACACAGAATTTTGACTTACAAAATTGAAGTAGCTTAAAGAATACGTCTAAATATGGTACATGTTGTACAAATATGTGTCCGTGGGTGTTTTCGATTGCCTTTTTTGTCTAATCTACACGGCCATTGTTTTTCGTCTCCAACCTCCCATTTCCATCATCGTGCTCTTAGATGAGGAACCAAACTTGCTTGGTTCTGTCCAATTGGTGGATTCACTCTAATGACATCCTTTACGGCAATTGGCTACAGAGAACGCTTGCCAATCAAACTACTGTTTGATTGGCGGCATTTTCTCTGTCCTGTAACAGGATTGGTCTGCTAAAAACGTTTGAGCGTCGTTAGGTTGTTCCTTCGTAAGCTGTATGAGAAGCCGGTTGAGCACGTTGTAAGGCCGTTGCAGTCGACTTATCGCCTGGCAGGGGTCGAGGTGATATTGGAACTACTGAAACTCACGCTGTAGTAACTATAAAAACAGCTATCTAACACATTTGCCCCCAGGTAAGGTGAGAATTCACGAATAGGTAATTAGCTACCTGTTTTGTTTGAATTTATTCGGGCGAGGAGAAAGGCCATTTTACATGCTAGGTAGCGACATGATGCCGGCTGAGTAGTATGTGGCTACCTAAGTTAGCAAGCTAACGATAGTGAAAAGTGGCACTCGACTTGTGTCTGGTCACCGGGTAATTTCTACTTTGAAGTTACTGACCAGATCACGATACCCTTCCCGATGCAAACGTTTGTTTGTTGGCTTGTTGTGTAACTTAATTTGTTAGCAAATTATTCGAATCAACGCTCGGCTTTAGGTAGCGTTTGGATTAGCGTCACCTAGTTTGCTAACTAGTGTCAAGTAAATCGTCCACGGCACAGCCGACCTGGCCGCGGATAGTGGCACAGGTAGTTTACTAGTTTTCTTGCAAGTTATCTTTGCTGACACCGCAGTAAATGTTAAGACGATGTTGGCTGGCTAATTCTTTAATGGCGAAGCCTCGAAAACGTCGATGGTAACGCAGGTAGCCGAATGGATAACTATTAATATCTTATGGGGACAAAGTAGCACTATTTGTTATATCAAACCAGTAATGTTAGCCAATATAGTTAGTCTGTGTAGACTATTGTTAGTTTGCTCTTCGATACCCATCCAGTTCACTCGTTGTCTGATCTGCTTTCAGAACTAGGAACATTCTAGAAAGATCTAGCTATATGGTGCCCAACACTAAAACCTATTTTGAAGACTGGGTTTGTGAAATATTCGAGCTAAAGTTGATTTAAAGATGCGATGTTCCTCGCTAAACGAACGAGAATTTTGTAGGCCATGTGCCGATATTGTTAGCTAACTTGTTAGCTATATAACGTTACACCCTCACATGTGCCTTTCGTATCCATTTTGCAATGCGGAAATGGGTGAGCCCGCTTCCATGAGCTAGCAACGCTAGTGAGTGAGCTCGCTTGCTGGCTACCATTTTAGCAAGCTAGGAAATGTCTTCAACAGTGCGGTCATGAGTTTTGCGCAATTTCCAGGTTGATC
The DNA here is from genome assembly GCF_013368585.1 of Megalops cyprinoides. NCBI lineage: Eukaryota > Metazoa > Chordata > Actinopteri > Elopiformes > Megalopidae > Megalops > Megalops cyprinoides. Next base: position 20,089,040 of record NC_050598.1, on the reverse strand, counting down.
TTCGTTGAATATCTAAATGTGTAAAGTATGTCGTAGCTGTTAGAGTTGAAAACGACGGATTATGTTTTTGAAATGGCGTTTCGTTTAGAGTTTAAGAGCTAGCAAGTCAATTCCTAACGCAATGGTGAATAGACGTAGTGCTTTCTCACTGTCCTATAGCACGTCTTTTTTGCCGAGGATATAAATTTAGCTATGTCTTCATTATCTTATTGAAAGGCGATCGACTTGGTTATGGAATGGCAAGCTGTCTTAATGTAACTACTCTCTTGGGTTTCTGAATACAACCAAAAACGAACGAGCTGGCTGCCGAAGCCGAAGGACGGATTTATTAAGTGTCACACCCTTGCTTACATAGATGTCTGCAAGGCCTCGTTTATCACCATGATTATCGCGGGGATGTGTATTTTCATGCAGAAGCATATGCTCCAGTTAGGACATGAGCAGGTGGAGCCTGCAGTCGGCTCTACCAGGTTTTAAGTACTTCCCAGATCTGTTAAACTTGGAATGATTTGGCAACCATTTTGTTTCAGTTTTAAGGAGCAACTCTTGGGTCAGGATCAGTGCAAAGTCATACTCTGATATGGGAAAACCAGGAAGAAGTTGTTTTGTCTTGTTTTTGCATAATTATAATTTTGTGCTCTTTTAGTTCAAACCAGTTGACCAAAGAAATGGTGATGGAGAAGCCAAGTGCCCAGCTTGTCGGGCGAGAATTTGTCCGACAGTATTACACCCTTCTGAACCAGGCACCCGACTACCTACACAGGTAAATTTTGCACCAAGCATTCCCGCAAGCTCTTAACCGTCACAACTGCTCACTAGTCATCAGAAAATGTGATATATGTTAACAGTCCAAGTATGTTAAAAACTGAAGTGTTTTCAGAAATTAGCCTCACTCAGTGATTTCTTTTGATTTCTGGTTTAGCTCTGTGTCTCCTAATTAAATCTTGTAAACCAGCCTTATGCCTATCAGGTCTTGGTGTGAAAAAGCATTCATTTTTGGTGTGCACACTTTCCTTTTCATGCAGTAAGTCTAACTTTGGGGCTGTGGAGCCTCACATTGACCTTTTCAACCACATTTTTTACAGGTTTTATGGCAAGAACTCATCCTATGTCCATGGAGGATTAGACAGCACTGGCAAGCCAGCTGAGGCAGTCTATGGACAGACTGTAAGTACCCAATTAATTAACAAGGCCCTTTGCTAATTGAGGTGAATATGTCTTAGTGTCATACCTTCTGAAATTTGCCTCATTACTCATCCTAAGTACCGGGGAGATTTCTCATTGACATGCTGGGCTAGACCCTCAGTGATAGTGTCAGTGAATGCGGCGAGAGCTAGGACTGTTAACTCATATTCTTGCCTGGCAGAAATGAAAGGAACCGTGACTGTCTCCATGTATCTTGAATTACAGCTCATTCAGTTTTTGGCTGTTGGAACCGTTGCAAAGTCAGCTTGAAACCATTCCATTGTTTTCTAGGAAATCCACAAAAAAGTGATGGCTCTGAGCTTCCGTGACTGCCACACCAAGATCCGCCATGTGGATGCCCATGCCACGCTGAATGAGGGTGTGGTGGTGCAGGTGATGGGTGAGCTGTCCAACAACATGCAGCCCATGAGGAAGTTCATGCAGACCTTTGTGCTGGCCCCTGAGGTGAGGCGCTGGCTCTGCTGGATTTCTGAAGACTCTTTTTATATTCAGTAACCACATGCTGTTATAGATGTTTACTCAAGGGGCAAGGTAGACATTTTAACACTTGGAGCAAATGTTTCACATGTCTTGTGCTGTTCGTTTCAGGGCACCGTGGCGAATAAATTCTATGTGCACAACGACATATTCCGCTACCAGGATGAAGTGTTCGGAGACTCCGATTCTGAACCCCCAGAGGGTGAGCAGGGATTGATATTGATATTAAACCAACAATTTTTAAAATCGAATGCTCCCTTGCCTGTTGTCATTGATTAATATGTATAATTCAGGTTGCGATATGGTTCTGTGTTACCATTCAAACACAAGTGTGGCCTGAGCCTTTATGCATTGCCTTTGTTCTCAGAGTCTGAAGGGGAGGTGGAGGAGCTAGAGGAGAGGGTCAACTCACCTGAAGTAGCACAAGAAGAGTCTGCTGCATTCTATGAACAGACCCCATGGTAAGGTCATTGCCATTCTTGTTTCCCTTGGTAGAGTCCAGTCATGCTACTGTTATCTCAACATTTTATTAGGTTTTGCTCAGCAGAACCACCAATACTAAGCAATTAACACTGTAACTGATGACTGAGCTGATCATTTCCTGCAAACTAGACTATGTAGGGGATACAAACCAGCAGAAAGAACTGCTATCGCATTGCTTATGTTCATATCATCATTTAATGGGTCTCTGTGGAATGTACCATTGTGCCCCACAGGGTAATGGTTGTGTACATGCAAATTGGATTAGATCCCTGGTATCTGCACCAGGAGCAGTGTGGTAAAACGGCAGGTTGGTTTTGTAAGTGAAGATGGCGGAGCTATTATTAGACATATGCCGTGCCATTTCAGCGGTGACCTGGAGGAGCCCGTGGAGGAGGCAGCGGTAACCCCAGACCCAGAACCCGTGCAGGAGCCCGTGCAGGAGCCTGAGCCGGAGCCCGAGCCAGCTGTGGTGGAGCTGAAACAGGAGCCCGACACTGAGCCGGAGCTCCAGAGCGAGGAGCAGGGGGAGAAGTGCCCCCCCTCGCCCACGCCTGCTGACCCTGCACCTGCCGTGCCTGAGGAGAACAGGGTATGCTCCCCGCATGTGGCACCAGTTCTGCCTGACACAGAATCCGTTTCAGCAACAGAGCTTGTTAGCAAAATGGAGTCTGACATTCTAAAATTGACTCAGTTGAGAAGTGCAGTCAGGATGTTCTGACGGTTATGTTCAGGAATATATCAAGTCAGTTATTTACCAGCACTTTTACAAAAAATTGCAGTTAGCAAGGAGTTTACAGCTCGTTTAAAACAAACTGCAGTACTCTAAATCCCGTTGACAAACTGTGGGTTATTGAATAAGTACAATCTAAAGTTTTAAGGTCTGTGTGGTAGAAATGAGATATCTGAGATCAATTGCAAGATTATTGTTTTGGCCAGTTCATTCTACCACTGGAGTACTAAAATGGAAAAAAGTGGGTTTGCGTGAGTGTCTGAGATTTTAAGATTAAAGAGCTGTTCGAAGTAAATGAAGACCAGTGAGCGCAATGGTTAAAGTAAAAGCGAAAACATGAGTTCTGAAAGGAAATGCTGATCGCAAGAAGTCTGTGGGCAAGTTAGCAGTTACGGTTTTTCATAGCATTTTATGTATTGGTTAGGACACACAGTAAGAGGAAGCCTAATGACAATACAGAGTAAGTAAGCAGAGAAATGACCAGAGCCTGAACAAAGGTTGAGTAAAAACACAAGCATTGACATTAAGAACTTGGCAAGAATCACAGCAGTAAAAGTAGCAATGGGGTCAGTAAAGACCTGTGCTTGGTGAAAGAAGGGACATGGCCCCCTAGTGGAGTAAAATTTTTTTGTTTTCCATAGGAGAAGTAAGTGGTGGTTTTTGCCATTGCTCCAAATGATGAAATGAGAGGTAGGGTGGTCATGATGCCCTTGTCTCCTGCAGCCTTTCTCCTGGGCCTCCGTCACCAGTAAGAACCTGCCTCCAGGCGGAGTGGTGCCGGCATCTGGAATCCCCCCTCACGTTGTCAAAGTTCCAGCTGTACAGGTATTCTCACTAACCTTCAGGGTAACAGAGGTGGAGACGAATGGAAATAAGCCATAAGCAAATAACTCATTCTTTCAATGAGTCTGAGCGGCAGGATGAGGCCCAACTTGATGAATGGCCTTTCTGTTTTGTGATGTGCAAGGCTCTCAAAACTGAGTTTTAGTCGGTAGTCAATCAGAAATCTCAATGCTGTGTGAATACGTAAAGGTAATGTTTGCTTCATTTTTACCTTCATCTTCATCTTGACATGATGCCAGTCTGTCAGGTGTAGCTTAAGGGACTTCTGACTTCAAAAGTACAAAGTGGTGTTTCAGTACAGTATTAGTTCACTGTGTAGTTGTGTTATGCTGTGTGCTTTTGTGGTGTTAGGCATGCAACAGAAGTCCAGTTAAGTGTTGTTAGTGCATACTGTGCAGCTGGTTCTGTTCACAGTGGCCAATAACAAAAAAAAACACGTGATTTGGCTTCACTTATCTATTGCTCCTAGTTTCACTTGGTTACCTGTAAGACCACTGGCATGTTGTCAGATTTGGTGACTGTGTGTGGTACCTTTCTCTCATAGCCCCGTGTGGAAGTAAAGACAGAAACTCAGACAGCAGCTCAGAGACCTCAGAGAGACCAGAGGCCACGGGAGCAAAGGCCAGGACCCCCACCAGCCCACAGGGGACCGAGAACAGGAGGTACCAGCTGTTAATGTCTCTACAACACCATGGCTGAAACCTCTAATTGCACCACATGTAGCTAATTCAGTCTTACAGATGTGCCTATTACAGTATTTCATTTAGCAGTGCTCAAACGGCATGTACATGTTACGCAGTCTCAGGAAGCAGCATTGCACAGGCATTAGTCAGTTCTGTTAGTGACAGTGCTGTACATTTGTCATAAACAGATGTTATGGGACATGATTCAAGCAAAGTTGCTCACATACAACTAATGCTTTTCTTGTATATGGTCGTCCATTTGCATTCAGATGTTTTGTGATACTTGTGTATTTTCTATTGTAATATGTCACGAGAAAGCTAGCAGGAAGTAAAGCGTTGCTTTCTAGACCGCAAAGAGTAATGGGCTTTCTTTGCTCCTGCAACTGAAGATTTGATGCATGTGAACATTGCTGCAAATGGAACCTTGTGTGTAACTGCAGCTGGTGGTGTTGCAGTTCGCGAGGGCGAGCAGGGCGACTCAGAGGTGCGGCGCGTGGTGAGGTACCCAGACAGCCACCAGGTCTTTGTCGGAAACGTGCCCCATGATGTGGACAAAGCAGAATTAAAGGAGTTCTTTGAACGTAAGTGACCTCCTCAAAGGATGAGCTTACAGTACAGAGTCAGAACAAGCATTTTGGGAGTCTAACAAATTTTTTTTTCCTCTTTTACAGAGTATGGCACAGTATTAGAGCTGCGAATCAACAGTGGGGGCAAGCTCCCCAACTTTGGCTTCGTAGTGTTTGACGATTCAGAGCCTGTGCAAAAGATCCTCAACAACAGGGTATGTTTTTCCAGTTCACTGAGTTATTTTAACATATTTTAAAGTGGTGTTTCCCCCCGCCCATAAGTGGCAGTTAAACCAAAACATTTCAATACCTGTATTTTAATTCCAGCCCATCAAATTCCGAGGTGATGTACGTCTGAACGTGGAGGAGAAGAAAACCCGGTCAGCTCGGGAAGGAGATCGGCGAGACATCCGCCCGAGGGGCCCAGGGGGACCCCGCGACAGAATAGGGGGACCCAGGGGAACACCCACCCGGGGCGGTATGGCCCAGAAACCTAGTTTCGGTGCCGGGCGGGGCACTGGACCTAGCGAGGGGCGCTATGCGGGGCAGCGTCAGTGAATTCTTCCCCCACACTAACCACTACTGATCCCTGTCACCAAGCAACAGAGGTGGCTTACATCTCATCCTCTCTCCGCTTTTATTTTCAGCATTGGGGTTTTGGAATGTGATCCCAACTTGATCTGGACATTATTTTCCTCATCTTTCTTAGTTCTGAACTTGAATTTGTAACAGGAAAATGACAGAGCTACTTGAATTGAAAAACCCAGAGACTGGTTTTGGCGTTCTCTCCCTGTTTCTTAAAGGAACGTTTTTACTTCTTGGGCAATCCTGTGTATTGCTACCACCCCCTTTTTCAGAAGTTAAATGAAAGCATGGTTTGTTGGAATTACTGCTAAGTTCAATCACCTCTATCTGAATGGGTACTGTGTCCTGTGCATCTGAACACTTTCTGTATTGCTTCATTTATACTTCATCAGGTATGACATGCAGTATTTTTAACAACTGAGTCAATGAGAGAACAAACCTTTTAATACATACTATTTTTAAACCACTTCATTTGTTTTGTAGTCTGGTTTCAACATTTGGAGGTCCTCTGGTGAGAGATGGTGTTCTGTTTTGTAAAAGCAAATTGTTGTGCCTTCTATTTATCTCATTCCAGTCATGAAAGTTGTAAAAATAAAGTGTAGATTTGCTTTATCGCTACATTCCTTAATTCATTCCAAAGTGTTTTTAATTTGCACACTTTCAGAAAGGAACGGCTCTATGATCTGAAGGTATGTTATTTGCTGTCCTACACGCAAGGCAGGTGCATAATTTAAAATCACTCATGATATGAGCTCAATGGACCTAAAGTAATGTAGCATTTCAATTTAGAATTACCTCTCAGCTCCCACCTATGGAGTTTCTCTCATTGGTGAACATTTGTTAGTTACCTGTGGTCTTGCCTGTGGGAGCCCAGGATAGCGAGTCCTGTTACACAATGCTCTGTGTCTAGCTTAAGCCACAGCCATCTTGGTGTCTGAACGCATTAGGACAAAGGTTTCTGCAAATTTCCCTGCTGGTCACATTAAATAATGAAACACTGATTGCTGTGGTATCTGGTTACACTCTTGTCTTCAAAGAACTTGGAACTGAAAGTGCCACAAGAACAGCATCAGACATCTTTTCCAATCTTTTCCAAACCATATAGCTTGTGTACACAACATTTGTATTCTGAGTACTTCCTGGGGAAATGGAGTGTTGCAGTGTATGTGCCCATGCATATTTTTCTTTTTATACAAGCAGAATTATATTGTACACATACTAGTGGAACTATTCCTCATGTCAGTCACAATCCCAGATCACTCCCAATGCTGTAAGTAATATAACCATCTTCACCTAGATTTGTCCCTGGACCTTTGTGAGGTACAGAGGTTAAAGGAGCACCAAACCACAAAATGACGGTCTTCGTGTACCTTTCTTGTGCTTTGTTTGGGAAGCAAAGTGTCTCGGGAGCAGAGAAACCTCCAATTTGTTTCTTCATATTTGGTTTTGAATCCCCAGAAGAATTTCACACCAGCTTGTTTTATTAAAACAAAAAGTCTCTTAGTTGTACATTCTGACTGGAAAAGGGGAGAAAATTGTTCATGAATTGTATTTTAAAGCAAAGTCGGGCACCTCATGTGTTTTTGATGACCAAATATACTTGGACTCTAATGAATCCTGATGGAAATGTCCTGACTGCTCAGATTTCATGTTCAAGTTCATGTTCAAGATTTCAAGGTCACAGTCTCTTGATTTTTTTCCAGGTTTCTGTTTGATATTCTGGCTAATTAATAAGTGGCACCTGTGTTTGACTTTTACCTTTGATTCTTGTTCATAATGCGTAGCCAAAGTTCATCTTGACCGTGGCCATTGACCATGGTTTATCTTCCTTATACTTCATTCATGTTGTTTAAATCTCCATGAAGTATGCACAGAAGGTACATTTTGCAGCAGAATGACATGCCAGCTTGTGGATGTTCACATACCCATACATTTCAAAGGCAATACAACAATAGAAGTGTCCTTTGGAGCAAGCATGCAATTGTGGATGCAACCAGAAATTGTGCTTCCAGGTTTCACAGTGTAGGATCAAATATAAAGGCCACATAGGCTCCTGATACAGGTTTTAATTATGCATTTTTAGTGCTGGTGGATTTAACTGCATGTGCTCTTTTCTCTCTCCTTGACATTCATTGGATGTATAGTATTTCTTAAATTTCACAATGCTTGTTCCAATTTTGCACTTCTTGTAGGTAGAAATCAGTTCTCCCACCGATGACTGACTCATAAAGAATATTTCCATTCTGATGCAGCATCCCGATTCATGCTGCATGTTGTTTTACTTATATATTTGTCACAATAATTATTTATTAATAGCAAACATTACCTTTATTTATTAATACAATATAGGGCTTTATTAATGGTCAGGCCTTTGAACCCCCCACCCCCACCATCACCTTTCGCTCATGTCTCCAAAATCTGGCATGAGATTAACAGTTACCTCCAGAGCATGCACAAACGTCTGTACTGTGAACAAATGTTCTTAGCCTGGAACATTGATATGAAAAAATATTTCTGGGAAGGGAGACAGCAATATGTGAAATGGTTTGCATTCCTTCTCTGAATGGTCATTTTTGGAGCTAGTACAGACAATACATTGACTTATTTTAGTCAATTCATCAAAAAAATCATTTAATTAGGTAAAAGCTGAGATAAAAGAACCTCTTTGGGGTATACATTTTTCTTTTTTACATTTACACTAGAGGCAAAAATGTGTTTTCCACATTTATTTTTGCAGGCTAAGAAACAAACATGAGAACAAATGCAAATGTTTCTAAAATGTCACCCAGGACAGAGTCTGCCAGCAGGTGGCCGAGTAAGAGTATTCATATTGAAAAGAATGCAGCCTCAGCTCTTTTGATTATTTATTTGATTTCATTCTCAGCTCGCACCCCTTGGCCCATGCAGGCTCAAGATGTCCAGCTACAGCTGGCAACGACCCTGTGAACATACGGCCCCCCAGCTGGAGGGACCCATCCACACGCCCCAGGCTCTCCACCCAAGACTCTGGAACACATTGGACGGGTTTGTCACACAGGCTGTCATTGTCCTTCTTTGGATGCTACGCTGGGCCTACCATTTCGATTTGTACACATTTACATTTTAATTTTCCTTTGACATTGCATGTTTGCAAATTTAGATTTTTTTTTCCTGGTTGGGTACATCTTGGCTCTTTTATTGTCTTGTCATGCAAGGCCATTTGCCAGCCATGGTTTAAATGGGGTAAACTATTCAGATTTCACTCACGGAGGAAAACAAAACAACGTTAAAGCCTTCATGTTTTACTGGGTCCTCCCCTAAGGTGTAATGTAATTCCAGCCCAAGTACGATGCACTGCGGGTGGATCAGTGGGACTGGGTGGTCCAGGAATGGGGGGGGGGGGGGGGGGGGGGCGACTTCTTTGTTACTTGGGGCAGGGTGTAGGGGAGGGGGGGTGAATTGATTGAGCTGTTCCTTTGAGGTACATAATCCTAAATCGTAATTTGCATGCTGAATTTAGGGGAGTGTGCCAACTGAAAGGATTTGCATGGGCACGTCAGGCAGAGAAGATCCCACTGCTTCTGCATACACTTACTGCTTGGCGCTGTATAGAGCTAGAAGGGACGTTGGAAGATTCTGCCGTTTCCTAGACAGATTTATCCTTCTCTGCAGTTTGTTTGTCTTTCATTCAAGTCATATTGTGTTTTTAACAGCTTTTTCAAATGGGGAACTAATCCACACTATTCAGTTACATGATAGATGTGTGAAAGGTAAGCCTAATTACAGAGGCATTTTTGTGGTTTTTGTTGTTTCTGTCAAATGGTAGCATGCTCTGATGGATTTAGTTTAGGCCCAGAGCTGAATGTTAAGTTAATGTCGAGCAAATAAGTAATTTAACCCTATTTTTTAAAGGAACAAGGCAGAATAATTTTGCAACAAACAACCAAAATTAATCGAAAATTACCGTTGAATAAAACAACATGAAACACAATTAAACGATAAACATCCATGAGGCAGAGCCATACTTGGAGGCTGTATGAAGGCCGTGAGGATCCTGTCGACCTTTTTCCACTTGCATGATTGTTTTGCTCTTGACTTTTAAAATAAACAGTCTGCAGTATTGCTTCATGCTTTATATGTATGGATACAGCATTACAGTGTCTGAGCAGTGGCTGGCAGACTGCTACCACCATGAAAATGTACATGATAGAGCCTCCTCACAACTCATTGGTCATTATTTGTGATGTCTTTTATTTGAATATTTACACATTTTAACTCTTAAGAGTAAAACTATGTAATGTATTTACAAGCTGTATTTTAAAATAAACATATAATGTCCCACAGACTCACAATGATCAAGGGGTAAAATAAGAAGGAATGTATACAGACTGAAACATATGGCATGAGTGTTCAGGCCCAGCCTTATTCCTCCAGAATGACAAGAATCAGATGACAATTTTGTAAAATCTCCCAGTACCCAGATTACATTCTATGTTCTGTAAACCCAAATGTGGCTTGAGCTAGCTCTTAAACCAGTGACTCAAATCCCTTTTCAGTAAGTGTGTGCATTCAATTACATTCATCTAGATATTCAGGTCAAAATGATAGATAGGTATTGAATCTTTTGTTATAGGTACTACACTCATGTTATTTTGGCTGTTACTCAAATATGGAGGTATTTACTTTTTTAAAATGGACATGAGACACTTTAAAATGATAGTATTCATAACAACCCATAATATCTATACTGTGTTTTGGCCATGTTCAAAAAAAAACATGATTGTATAGCCCTCTTATTTAAGCATCCCTCTTTTATTTACAAATTTTACAAAGTGTCCCCTGGTCTGGATAGTGTTTGTTTGCACCCACATTTGTACATGAGGACTTATTATGGCCCTGCATTATTAGGACAATATTAAAGCTGTATGTGTATGTGTTTCTTTGCAGGCAATTTTTATTGGCTATCTCATTGTATATGCATTGTCAGTGGTAAGCGTTGGCTATTCAGAGGGACAGCAACAGGAACAGTCTCAGAATGGCCAATCCACAGCAATGCAGTGATCCCTCCAGAACTTCCTTATTTTGATAGACTTGAACAGCCTTGAATGGAATCACAAGATTACACTTCAGGTACTGTGAAATTCTTAATTTTCAGTTGTGTAATTGTGTACACATGAGTAGGAGTAAGTACACATGTGTGTGTCTCCTCAGCTGTCAGCATATGGCAGTACTTCTGATGAAGGCAATACAAGAACAAGAGAGAACAACAGCATGCTATTTTTGCTAGGACTATTAATATTCATCAGGGACAGTACATATAAGCTGCATACTATAAATCCTACAAACTGAACACTGATATACGGACACATCATACAAATTTTAAAGCTTTGTATATGTCTTTTCATAAGTAAATAATATAGCTGAAAAAATAAAACAAAATGATAATACATAGAATAGTGATAGATAGAAAAATGTGGGCTATGCTCCAGCGCAAAGGCTATCTGCATTGTGTGTGTACAATATATACATTATTTATATAACATATGCTTCATAAGTCACACAATTACAGTGATTTGTACATATAACCATACAATTCAAAAGAAAATGTTTTGCTCACGGGCTTTTGCTAGTTATTCTTTTAAGGAATACAATATAGGGCTGTAATTCTTCTGGCTCTTTAGTTTACTGTGATTACACATAGCTCCTTGAGTTCAGCAGCAACAAAAACAGTAATAGTCCAACAACCTTGACAATGTTCAGAAACAGGTAAGAGGATTTTTTTTTCAGAAAACCTTTAATTGTAATTAGAATTAGCATTATAACATATTTCAATATTTAGTTATATACAGATACAGCAGAAATTTTACATTCCTTTTTTCTTCAAATTGCTCACATTTTTGTACAAGCCAAAAAATATCTGCCAGTTAATATTCTATCCATGCAAAATATACAATATTCCAGATTTATAAATTGAAAAGAATGAATAAAAAGGATCTGCGTAACTTTGTCAGCTCCAAAGTGCGCACTCAATTATGGCAATTTGCAAATTAAAATTTGCACTTTGTGCCAACACACAATATAAGCAAATAAAATAAGAGAATTAAGGCCATACCAAGTTGTGCAAACAATATTTAACATTTTTTTCAGTAATGAATGCCTCTTCAGTTCTTTCTTATTCAATAATTCCATTAGGACCTTAGCACATCTGCAGTCATGTATATGGGAGGTATTGGAATTTTTGGATTCATAATGTTTTAATTTTTCCATAGGAAGCTCATGTAATGATATGGTGAGGAAACTAACAAGAAAAAGAAAAGAAATTGAAATCTGGCCTCAGGAATTAATACTGCCTTTTAATTAGTGTCTTCATTTATTTCTCTGGCTTCCAGATGATGATAACACTGCATATTGCATATTTCATATTGCAGTCTTTCTCCACAAAACAGTTGTGATTGATTTAATGTCTGAATGTGCTCTTAATGTAAAATGACATTTCAATATGAAACTATGCAATATGAATGATAATATAGATATATAGATATGTAATATAGATATATGGATAGATATACAGATACACAGAAATATATATATATATATATATATATATATATATATATATATATATATATATATATATATATATATAGAAAGAGAGAGAGAGAGAGAGAGAGAGAGAGAAAGAAGCTGTGAGAGACTTTCAGAATTGCTCTGAATTCTGTTCATGTGTCCCTACTGAGCTAGGTGTGCCAAAGAATTTAGTTAAATGTGTTAAATACTTGTAACCACTGTAACTCACCCTGTGCGTAGATGATTATTCATACTTACTTTTGTTTGAGTCCATACATGAGTGAACAAAACACACCCACATATATACAGAAACACCTGCAGCCAACCACCTCCTCTCTCTCTCTCTCACACACACACACACACACACACACACACGTTTCCTTTCATTGATGGTACCTCTGTATAGGATTCTTAAGTATTCAACAAAGATATCTGACCCCAAAAACCAAATAGTATTTAACAGAATACTGTTTTATCACACATATATATGCTTGTATAACAGATACGTTCGAGAGGAACAATCCATTTTTCCATTGGAATGAATGGATGAATGCAATGCTCAATTTGCTGCATTTCAACACAATGTTAGGCACACGTTGTGCTTTTCCATGGTCACGTGACAGTACAAACATGAATAACGCATGTCAAAGTAAAAGTTGCAACACCGTAACCTCTTTCTACAGCTTTGGTGCACTACTGAAACACCCACATGTTTAGGTTTCTGTTATGGTACGCTATTATTTAACACACGGATTGGCAGATCTACCTTCAGTTATATTACCATACTGCTGTTGTTTACAATATTGACAACTGATGCCTTCTTGCAAAATGTTAAAGAAATCTCACACATATTTGTCAAGGGCAAAGCCTTTCAAGTGATGACATCCATTTTAAGAGACACTGGCAGATAAGATGCCGAATAAAAAGGTATATTTATGAAAATAGATTCAGATAAATGTAATTATTTTACTACAGTAGGAAGTGGTGTAGCTTAGCTGAGTTATATGTATGAGACAAGGAAAACAGAGGTACAACTTTGATAAAATATACAAAACAAAACTAAACTAAACAGAACTGGTCAAAAGACACATTAATACTTGTCATAAAAGTGTAGCATGTTCCTATTCTATCAAACATCTCCATGTTAGGAAGACAATGACAACAGTGTAGCAAAAATAATTCTTTGGTTTTAGAAATAAACCAAATGAAAACAATCAGTTCAACAAATTTTGGCAAATAACAGCTCCTTGCAAATAGGAATACTGTTAAATCATAAAAAAATGATTGCACAGAGTGAAAGCCATTAATAATATATTATAGGAGTGACCTGTGTTGGTCTTGCAGGACTGGATTACAATATAAATAAAGTACAATGGTGAATGCTTACAAACAATATGTCCACTAAATTGGAAATATAATATTGCATAATATTGCCATGCATAGTTCAACATAAGTGAAGTTTGTCTAATCAATGATGAAATGTTAGAGGAGGATACAGCACTTACAAAACACTATTAGGAAAAGCTATTGTTTTCAGATGGTGAAACGAAAGGCCAGTGGTGGCAAATATATTTCATCAAAGGGGTTTCTCCTAAGGTCATCATGAAGTATAAATATTTGTATAAGCCATTCAATGTCTTGATTTGCTCATTGGACGAATACTTTAGAATGAAGTAAAATGGTAACAGAAAATAATTGCATATATATATATCCATAATTGCATAGAAATCCCTTGTGAAAAAGTAAAACATTAAACATCTTTCATTACTTTGGGCTATGTGTTGTATAGATAAAATAAAAGTCCCAAGACAGATGTTTGAAGGATTCCATTTCATAAACAGCCCTATTCAGAATATGTCTTATTTTTACTCATTAAATCCAATGCTGAAGCCGGATTAGGAACAATCAGGAAATAATTCCTTTCTGTTTATGAACACATTTTTCTTGCAGTAGTGTTTTATTCAGTTTTTAAGCCAAATAAATAATTTCATAACCCCTATTTATTTAAATCTTTTGTAACTTCTTAAAAATGCAAGACATTTGTTATGCACAACCTTGCAAATCCTTGCTATTCTCCTCTCTATTCTTTGTTTCTCTCTATATATCTTTTATCTTTCTCAGTCTCTATCTTGCTTGCTTTTTTATCTCTCTCTCTCTCTCTCTATTTATCTATACACATAGAGAGAAATACATGTATTTAATTTTATATGTGTATCTTTTTCATAAGGGATTGTACTTTTGTACTTTTGCATGTAAGCTTATGCAGTGAACCTCAAAGTAGGTTGATGAGCTACACTAATGTAATTCAATCACATAGATTAAGGTAAGTTTAGTCTTTCTGAGTTAACAATTCTTTCAGTTTCCACTTTGACCCACAGCTAACTCTTGTTGGATTCTGGCAGACATTTGAATGAATTGAGAATGTGAGTGCAGATGATAGGTGAAGAGGTTTTTGGGGGACACTAAGAACAGCTATGAGTCAACAATAACAAATATACTACAGACAAATGTTTGATATTGAAAAACTTATTTCCTTTGTTAGTACTGCAAACTTATGAAAGATCTGGTGGCAAATGAATATTAATTACAATTCAGCAATGGTATACATAAATAAATGCATAAATAAATAGTATGTAACAGGGATGGTCAGCAAGTGCTAAATGTTTCACATATTTCATTTTGATAATATATATATAGATATATATATTACAGCAAAGTGATGTAACTTGGCACAGCAATAAAAAATAAAAATAAGAATTGCCATACAAACACATACATAGACAACTGCCCGAATAAACAGTATCTTGGATCCACATTCGTCAAGCCTCCATCACAGAACTGATCTCAGAGATAACCCCATGAAATCCTCTCAGTTTTTGGCCAGGGACTGGGGAAAGCATTGACAAGTGCTCATGATACACATATTGAAGCAAATTTCGATATATAGGACACGCAACTCGTCATCTTTTGCATCATTTTATTGTTGGAAGCACCAACCTGCCTCAGAACCTTTAGAAATCCTCAATTACCAATAGCCTACCTTGAAGAAATACTTATATATACTATATTACAGTGCTGTAGGTTTTGCCCTTATTATTCTTGTAAAGCAGGGTTTGTCTTTCAGGCGCAAAAAAGTCTTGGAAGAGTGTCTCCCTCGTTTCAGATACCTTTTTTTCTTCCCACCAGTTTAGAAGTTCTTCAGTGTCTCCATAAGTCTAATATTTACTTTTTTCATTTTCTTTTCTTTTGTAAATATATTGCCACATTCATATTTCATGCATTTTACTGCATTGCTATTGCACAAGTCCGGATATTTCAGGGAAAAAAGGGGAAAAAGAAGAAAAGAACCCACAATAAATATCGATAAATACCTCTGCCAAGGAGTCGCCACCGAAAAGCAAGTGAGCGTGGAAGAAGGCGGAGCCGGGGGGGGGGGGGGGGAGTAGGTTATAGGCCATGTTTTCCACTCTTCAGGAGTTACTGCTTATGGACATCCTCGCTGCGTATGATCTTGTAGATGATCCAGTAGAAAATATTGAAAATGAGGAAGACGAGGGGGAAGGCCACACGGGACACTGTGTCGATCCTCTTGGCGCGACCAATAAAGAGCTTGCGCATCTCCTCCACGGTCTTCTCTGGGGGGTTGGTGGAGGCAGGAGCGTTGTTGTTGTTGCCTTTGATGGCCATGCCGTCTTTCGCCTGCAGGCATGCCGGGCCCATGCCGTAGGCCGCAAAGCTGAACCGGCCCTCCCCAGCCTCGTCTTCCTGTAACACAGCCAAATATTCAAACACATATTATCCATCTGACATGTCCTTCTCTTTTCTCCTTTGCACACTTTTACAAGTGGAAAAAGTAGATCTCACACTGGTGCTTGGTTCTTGTCACTCAACCCAAGTCCTGGAGGGCTGCAGTGGCTGCAGGCTTTTCATTCCGGCCAAACACTTAACCACCTGATGCCACTAATCATTGTCTTGATTGAATGAATGTCGCTTCCTTCCCCAAGAGTATTAGTGCTTAGTGATGTACAGAACTGGATGCAGCCCTACAGGACCAAATGTCAGTAACCTTGTGCATGGTTAATGGATTTTAATATTTAACAAAGTATCCTGTGATGTTAGCAATTTATTGCTAGCACATGATAATGTTCTATTAACCTGACCTGACCATGTGAAAGAATGCTGTAAATTACAAGAAAAGATCCATGCAAAATGATGAAGTTATTTAAAGACCTTTATCAAAACTAAAAGCTGCATTAATTTGTCTCACAAAGCAGGGATAGATAGCTGGGACATATTTATCTGAAAATATCTGCCACTTGAAATGAGCATAAGATGCGACTGGATTTATGGGTGAATATTTATTTTGCTGTGTTCACGTTCATTCATTCTCGTTAAGAGAGCATCACTGTCTTTTGAGCTTCAGCAGTTTATGTCATTCGGCGCTGAACATCTTTCTGTATCATAACCTACGTAGCTAATTACTTTTCTGCATAGGATAAGACCTTCCATCTGACCATAAAGGTATTTTATGGTTGTCGCAATGGCTGTTCTGCTGCATGCGGGGCATGTGAATAGGGTCTCTAAATTTGCTTTATGCTTCGATTTAGACTCACATCACATTTCTGCGATTTGTGCTACGGAAGGGAAAAAAGGAACAAGCTGACATTTACTAAATTAAGAGCTGGCTCCTTTAGAAACAAACAGCCATTTTTAGATGCCCCGTCCTCCTTCTGTCCTTGTCTTTATGCTTCCCCATTTATAACCGTTAATGTGTAGGGGGGTGAGCAGGAGAACACGTGACCATGAAGGGGAGAACCTTCGGATTCCCACCCCCCCCCCCCCCCCCCCACGCCCCCCCCCTTTGTGTGGACACACGTACATCTGATTATGGAGGCTGTGACCTTGGCTTGTCCTTCAAAGGGACCGGCTTGCCATTTGTACGTATAACGGATGCTCCACTTTATTCCCGCTGCCATATGATTAATGTGCCCGGCTCCAGACGTGACGTGGCTCGGCAAAGAGGAGCAGAGGCGCTGTTTGCCTTCTCCTCATATCACCCTCTCATCATCCCGGCCCGATTCATCGCATCGCCTCCCTTCCTAGTTAAGAAGTCCCCCATTAATGCGGTGTGCAAAATCAGACTCCAGCTCTTATGCGCGCGTGAGGGAAAGAGCAGCAGAGAGCAGTGCACAATCAGAGCCGTGCCCTTCAAAGTGGCTGCAGAATGCAACGCGCGGGGCAGGCCATCAGAATGCACATCACTCTTCCATTTGCAAGTCTGAGCGAGGCGGCGGCGAGCGCTGCTCGGCGGACCTCTCGACTCCTCCATCCATCATGCTTTTCGCTCGTGATTGATGCATTTATATCTTTGACTGTGGCGCTCTTGATTAATGCAAAAGATTAAAAGGCACCGTAATGAGAACCGCTTTCTGCAGTTCCCTCTTAAATTCCCAAAACATGTTGGCCTTGCAGCGGTCTGGCGCACAACACAGACAATTGATGATGAGCATAATTTTGTTTCCTGGATCTCATTCCCAAGTGTCATACTGAATTGTTTATTTTTTAGCTGAAAATATGAGTTTGTCTTGTGCTATATACCAAGTGATATGCCACGCAATACATTTAATTTCTTAACATTTTCCATCTTTTAAAACCCCTCTCCAAGAATCGACTAAATTTGAAAGCTTTTTAAATTAATTTCTGAAAGGTGAGACTGATGGTTAGTATCAAAGTGCTGTAATGTAAAAATGCAGAGTGTCGCAAAAACAAATTCTGACTTCAATTACTAAGCCTGTTTTGAATTTCATACAGAAATCATGTCTTCTAATGCACCAGTTACCGTATGCCGTTGGGGGCCTTTTTAGCATTCCAGTAATTATTTTGGAGGTTTCAGAAGTATGCTATTGACAGAAACTCTCTCTGACACTCATTAACGCAGAGGACATGACAAATGTATCAGTTCTTTCCTGTTTATACTCTGTTCAAACAACAATTAAAAAAAATCTATTTGAAAAGATTGCTGGATGCAAATTAACCTGTTCCACTTTGAAAATGTGTTTGACTGTGAGCTGGCAGTGGCATAGTGGGCTCACAAATAGAATACTGCAGGTTGCAGGAGTCAAATCCTTTGTGGTGCATCACAACTGTACTCTTCAACAAGGCACTTAACCTGAATTTATTCAGCAATACATCCAGCTGAATAAATGTAGAATAGTGTAAGTTTCCTTTGATAACAATAATTATAGTTATGATTATTAAGTGCCTGGGGGACAAAAAGAGGCAAAGGAACTGTCTGTGTGCAGTAAAAATTTCACTTGATTATATATGCTATACCTCATGTACCATATATTTTTAAATTAAATAGTATGTCCACTTTTGCCCATGTTCCCTCCAGCTCTGCTATCCTTTAGTAGTTATTTACATCAATACTGCTAATTCTTATCTCTTAATGCTTAAAGAGCAAGACAGTCGAGATCATGTCTTTAAGGAAAAAAAAAATCCTGTGAAAGACTACCCTGAAGTAGTCTTCCCTAATGAGCTGATTATAGTAGATCAATCAAGGGCCTTTCCCTAATGAGCTCTTGTCATTGTTCAGTGGTGAAACAGAATATGCAGCCAGGAGGTCATGTTATTTCACCTAGTTACTAATATGTCCCTGGACTCCTGCATTAAAGAGGAACAAAAAGAGAACATCTGAAAGCAATGGCTTCCGGCAAAAGCTCTTCAGCTGCATTCCAATTCAAGATTAACATGGTCTCTGCAGCCATTTTCTTCCAGTGTAAACCTTTATGTGATCCAGCATCAATACAAGCTGTAAAATACAGACAGCAGTCTTGCATTCTACATCTACATTATGATATGATGTTTACATTATGATGTTTGGAATTCTCAGTCTGAAAACTGCAATGTTTTTTTCAAAATCAAGGTTGTCTCATTTCAATACAACTACCAAAGTAAACGTATGTGGAGATCTGTGGTTTATTGCATTTCTCCGCAGTATGTGTTGTACGTTTTCAACAGGAAAATATTTCCCTGTGGCTCCCCTTATAATTTTACCACTTATTTATTCAATTTTGTGCAAGGGCAGGAATTGACTAAACAGATTTTTCAAAACCCATTTAGTTCAACTCTGTTTAATTCATTCAGTTATTCAAGTGTAACATTTTTATTCTGCAGTCCATTTTATTATAACTTCCATACAAGGGAGATTAAAGCCCTTCATTCAAGCAATATAAATGTTAATTTCCACAATATTCAATTAATGTTCAGTGCTTGTTTGTCTTGTATTGGTCATCTTCTGTAAATTAGGTGCTAACCTATTGATTAGAAGGTTGCACTCCTTACCTACCTCCAGCAGAGGGAGTCACTATTCTTTTGCCTGAGACTCATTTGAGAGAAGTCAATCAAAAAAGAAAGAAATAATAAAAAAAACACTATCATCTGCTATAATAACAACAGTGTACATGTGTCAATGACTGCAGTTTCCAGTTAAAAGATAGCCTCTACAAGATGTAATGGATGGCAGTCCCTTTGCCAGCCAGAATATCAGTAGCGGTCAGTGTGGTTAATTTGAAATGTTATACTGCAGCTGCAACCAAGGTGATGGAGAGCTCTCCTCTAACATTAAGGAAACAGTTTTACCTCAACTGCAGGTGAGGAATATGAATCAACAATAGCATTAAATAATTTAACAATGGCATGCAATTTACTCTTCCTGTGCACTTTCATAGATAGTAAAATTCAATTTTGTTTTAAAAATGCAAGATGCAAGACACAGAATACCTTGCAAAAATGACTTAGAAATGTTAGAGTACACAATGCTAGAGTAAAAAAATGTATGTATCGAAGTGTGTATGTGTACATATTTGTTGTGTATATATTTGAAACAACTTGCCGTGAGCTGACTCTCTTGCTAATTACCAGTTGGTAATGCTCTGGTGCTGGGATCCAGCAACACGACAACATGACAGTGAATGTTACACTTTTGAATTCATCTGTTGGCTTACTGAAATGTGTATCTCTGTGTGTACATATGTACATGAGTCTTTAAGTTAGCAATATAGAGTGAAGGTTATTGAATTAGACTTATAGCACATTACATGTTTAAACCTCAGGTAAGGGACTGTGATGTACCATAGAGGAAGACACTTTGCCTGAATTATTTTAGAAATGCATAGTGATATATTAAAGGTAGGTTCTGTAAATTGCCCTGGGTAAGAGTCTGCAAAGCCAATATATAATGTATTTATTTTTAGTAGATGTGCTGTTGCACTGGTGGTTCTAACGACTAGAACGACTAGTGAGGAAGGTGCAAACCATATCAATGTCTAAATATTTCATTCAGAACATGTTTCAGGTTTCCCTCTGAGTAACCCAGTTCTCAAGGGGGCACAAGAGATTAATCATCACTATAATCATTTTGCAAATTGCAAATTACACCCTAATACTTAACCACACCGTTCCACTGGGCATTAACTGAAATCTCATGAAAGTGTTGAGGGTGAGATTGGATGCAGATCTAGGTCATTTACAACTGACAGTTGGATTTAGTACCTCTGCTCTTTCCCGCAAGCCGTGGGTGTATGTTGCCAGTGGGACAAGCATTTGCTTGCCAGCCTTTCTGCATTGACCTGGAGTCTAGGAATTGTAGACTAATCTACCCTCACCTATTACATGCAACTCTAGGGGATTTGAGGATTTCTGACAATGGGATTTTGGATTTATTTTTGAGCTTTTTTACTATTTAAATTACCGTAAAGACATTTCCAGAGAGTCTGAGCAACATTACAACATGACAGAGAGCTTATACGACATTTGTGTTGGTGTGAAGTCTTCAGCACAGCTTTGCTCTTGCATGACATCCACCATTCAAATCGTTCAGGTTTTATATCTCCTAGAAGCTGGCAGGTTTATGCCTCATTCAGTATAATGGCTTTGAATTTATAATCACATCGCGAAGGTAAATATGATTGATTAAATACATTAAGCCAACCCGTTTTGGTGAAAGCACACACTCCTTCCCGTGAATAAGCTCGTTGGTGTAAACAACAGATTTCAAAACATGCGTTGGTGTGTCCTTGGTATCTCTGGGGAGCCTGTAGGTTTGCAGTCCACCTCCCGAGAAACAAATCGGATGTCTGACAGCTTGTTTAATATCCTTAGAACAAAACTGCTAAAAGCTAAAGGTCTACATATGGCAAGAAAATATTAGAAAAGGTAACTGCTGACTACTGCGGCATGACAGGTGTTTTAAAGGAAAGAGTTTCAGCAAAAATCAACTCTGCACTGCAGTCTATCATCAGCTAAAGAATATTTCAGTGCAATTTCAGTGGAAATTGGCTGCAATTCAGGTAGAGAGAATGCAGCACTGCTGAACATTGACATTGGAGGTTCACATACAACACACTGCTTAATAATATTAAACAATTAAAACATCTCAAGGCACTGCCATGATTTAATAATCTCTTCAATGTTTTTTTTTGGGCATTTCTCAGCATGCTTACTCCATGTTACTCCAGGCTCTCTACTTTTCAGCAGAGAGCCTCCATGCACAGGCCCTTTAAACTACACAGAAAATGGCTGCCATGGATGGTGTTTCCCTATCTTCAACTATTTTAATAACCTTGGAAAACTTCCACACAGTAGTTCTTCATGGGTTATTACTCTAGCCTGGCTGTTCCTGCATACTTACCAAGGGAGCAGTCCCCTGTGGAAGCTATGGTCCTGGCAAAGTGAGCATTTCCTACAAACTGTTGGCCCTTTCCTGCTCTGAAAGATCCCCTTGTCCCTTTGGTCTGATTTCAATAATCCCTTATCAATTAAGGATGACTACAGTCATGTTAATGTAGAAGACATGTAGAGTCAAAACCTCTCTATTTCACATAGACTGAATAATTGTTTACTTAGTACAGTTTAACTATGGGCAATATCTAGTAGAGCTTGCCATATTTCACATTTGATAAAAGCAAGAATTGCAAACAAACCTTTCATGAATGGAGCACTTATTAGTTGAGAGAGAAAATTTTTTTTACAGGCATTGTGTAAAATCTATAGTAAGAATCAGAAAACTGAAAACGCTTTCAACTGTTTAAAATCATCCCTGGCATCTTAGTATCTAGATACTGTACAGAGACAATGGCAACATAAGCTTCTGAAGAAGCTAAGGTCAAAAGCCAGCCTGCTTGTCATTCAGCCATGTTTGAACTGTTTTAACCTTGGAAATAGGCAGGTTTATTTTGCAAAGAACAGTCCTCAGATTACTAAAATAAACCACTGTCTTGAAAACATATAAAAAGTTTGTTTATGATCCTGAATCTTTGCAGAATCTGTGCACAGTAAATGAAAAAAAAAAAAAAAACTGCTGTACCTCTACACGAGATGATAGATTAAACTTCCAGAATTTGCTGGAATACCCATAGTGGAGGATATATAGAGAATGCTGATTATACATTTTAGTTTATTTCTATTATGTATAGACAATGAATGCTCAAAGACACTTGGGACAATATTTACACATCATCAGTCTGGATGATGAATGGGTTTTTATCAGCCATGGAGCAAAACAAGCTACCTTAAAATAGACTGCTAATTTAAATGACCAAAACATATGTTTTTTAAAAAATAAAGACACAGGTAAATACAATACCCGTAATTAGTATAGAGGTAAGGGTTCATAATTTGCATGAACTGTTTGATGGCTCCAGATTGCAAACTGTACTACAATGTGTAATCTTCCCTTTGCCATAAACTCTAGTGTGTTTCTTTAAGCAAAGCCAAGTATGTTAGAGCAGTGACACATATGCTGTAATGACGGGAGGAGGGTTTAAGCGATGGTAACAGTAATGAATTCAATCAAATTAGGGCCTAGCCAACACGGTTTTATGGGTGCAATAATCATTCCAGAGAGGCCCTACAAACTTAATAATCCTGACATAGTATATTAAAACAAGGTAACAACAACAAAACTACAAATATTTGACAAGGAAAGACATTTCAAGAAATAATAAATGATTAATTTATATAGTATGTATTAGTATAAAGACAAAAAAAGATCACAATACAATGAACTCCTGTAACTTGTTCAACTAAATGTCACAATGCCAAACTCATGCTCATAAAAAAACGCAGCAAAAACGCATGCTAAGTCTTAAAATATGATGTTTTGTCTTCGGTGAAACGATTCATGACTTTGACTGGTTTCCCCTGTTTTATCTAAAGCCAGTTTTAACCACATCTACTTGATGCCTTGTTTCTTTGTACTGGGAACCACAACTATGACATCAGAGATATGGAATGACATTTTGAATTTATTCTGTACCGCAAGCATAGTCCTTTATGCTTTTTCAAAGCTTACGTTTGTGTCTCATTACTTTGCTTAAATATTTAATTTGCAGATTCTAATTTCCTCGACTATAAGACCCTGGTCTCAGAGCCCAAACGTCAATATGCAATGCTTAAACATGGTGAGTGAAGCGCGAATATTAGACGTGTACCACTTGTCAATATTAGAGGTTCAGAGAGAAAAAGAGAAAATGTGATTGCGCTTTGATGCAAGAGTGATTTGCTCTGCTGTGCCACTGCACACATGTGAAGTGATGTATTGTACTGGATATTAATAAATACCAGGTAATTATAGAAAGTTATAGAAAAATGTATTACACATTTGTTACATAAATCTTATTGTATAACACAATGTCATGATATTAAATTACCCTAACCACAATATAACAATTTTTACTTAACACAAGTGGGGTTGCTACAGTGGGTGGCACAGTGCAAAGGGTTATGTCCTTATAGCTCTGGTATCATCATTTTTAATTTTGACAAGTGATCCAATCCTAAAGTGTCCTCTACTAATGATTCACTTACTTTGGTCAACAGTCACATAATGACTTTTGGGCTATAAACTGACATTTGGGTTTGGGCTATCTGGGTTTGGGCTTAGAACTATTAGCTATTGTCTGAAAATCTTTTACATCTTTCCTGAGTGAAAACTGATCTTAGAAGTTCTAACCTATTTACACAGTTGGGATATGAATGGACATACGTTTAGACCAAGTTCTTGTTTCAATGGCTGAATAGTGCCTGATCTGAGACCTATCCAGTTGCGTATGCTGCTTTATTGCATTGATCTTAAGTCAACAATGACTTCAAATATTTTCTTTTTCCTATCCAACAAATACAGTTGGTTCTTCAGCCCATCTATCTAATGCCATTTTTTCTGTCATTGAAATCAGTTTCATTAGAATGTCCTTGGTGGTTTTCATGGCGGTATGCTTTAGTTTTTCACAAAGAGGGCAAACATACCGTAGATTCGAAATTCACAGCACGTTTTTGTTTTCTTGTACGCGAATGCTGCCTGGACTGCTTGAAAGATTTGTTTACATGCAGTGGGTTATTGATTGCTGTAATATTTCATTTTTTTCTATCCTTCCTAACCTTCCAGTGTTGCTGTAGAAGGTATGATGCGGATTCTGCAATGTATCCTCTGTTTTATTACTTAGGCTTGCTAATGGAGAATGCTGCTAAACTGTACATGTACACATATTTTATAGTAATCTAGGGATGAAATGTGATGAAAAAAGTAATCTGACTAAAACTGTAAATATGACTAGAGGACTTTCCTTGGGTGATCTATGAATGCCTTTTGGCAGGGTGACAAGGAAACAGCAGGCAGTAGGTAGCACACACAGAGCTTGCTGTTTGCCAGTGTCAGTTCATGATTATGATAAGGGTATGACACGTGCACCTGCCAGCAGAACCCCAGGAAAGACACCAGTGTGTTGTTTAAATAGCAAGAATATAGCACATTGCCTGACATAAAATAATACTTCTGGAGAACTGAAAACAAGTAGCATAATATATTTTACTGTATTTATTATTCAATTTTTATAGATACTCTGTGAAAATGTAGGACATTTTACTGCTATCTATATTGTGAAATGAGTATGTGCAAAAGTAAAGCATATGGCTAATAAGTGAACCAGACTAAGCCAGGGAAGTTGGTCTGAACGATTGCTAGTATGCTCCCTCCCACAAGAAAACTGAGTCTGGCGCATTTGATGCAACAGAACACAAATGTCCCTGTTGCATGCTGGGACTGACAGGGGGCATTGAACTCCTTACCTTGAGGTGTCGTCTCCTCCTCCGGAAGCGGAGAAGCTCCTTGTGTTGCCTGGCGATGAAGTTGACCGCAGCATACTCCAGCAGGGCAGAGAAGACAAACAGCAGGCACACTGCCATCCAGATGTCAATAGCTTTCACATAGGACACCTGTGGCAGGCAAGCAGAGAGGAATATGAACACTGCAAACTCTGCCTAGGCTGTGATGGTGAGTCACACCACAAAAAGCAGTGTGAAGTGCATATGTTAGCATGTTTGGTAGTGTAGACCCAGTGCCCAAAATCCACAGCTTACAATACAGACCATTACAACAATTTCTCTCTAAGGGAAAAGCACAGCATGAACACATGTACACATACATGAAACACAGCAGTGTCTTTAATTTTATAACATTACATTATTACAACCAGTAATATCAAATTAAATTTTCTTTTTACAGAAGTGACTAAACACAAGCCTTAATTCAGTCTAATTACAACATGCTTTACCTGTTACTCTGACTCATGAAGTTAAGCGGGTATTATATTTTCTGTTTTTTACATAAAAATATAACATCAGTATGTTATATTTGAAATGCTGGAAATGAAGAAAATAATTTGTGGGTAGGTTTAAAGTTGTAAATGATTGTTTTGTGTTAATTTGAACCTGACCTTGTGTCTTGTCATAGTGTTACTGAATAAAATTTAGAATTTAAAGCAGTATTACCTTCATAACTCAATGATTTTTTGTGCTGTGTTAGGTTATGACAAAAGTAATACAGAATCACGTCAAAAAAGTATGTAGGCAAGGCTATGACCTAACCCTTTTCAGAGCAGTGAATGAGACTGTACATCAGTCAGGCGCAGTGACACTGAGAGACAGCTCTTCCTCTGCCTAGTGGGCTAGGCTGCTCCGTGTCTTTGGCTGAAGCTCACTTCATTTGACAGGTCAGTGACCACCATGGCCACGGAGTACAGTTTAGGTGGCATTACACAAAACACGGTTCAGAAGACATTGTTTAAATGATGAAATTCGCTGGCCTGAGACAGCTCCGCTGAGAGTGTCTGCTCTTTCACTGCAGACCAATAAACCAGTTTCACCGCTTTATTTCCCAAAGCAAGACCCACATCACAGATTGTGAATATATGCTTTCCATCTCTACCGAGTAAAAGATTGTACAAAAAAAAAAAATCATACAGTAGACTGACATAATCCTAAAGCGAATATTTCTATAGGGCACAGCAATGATCAGAATAAAGTCAATGCAATTCAATGCACCACTCTAGCCCTATGGAATCTACTTTATCATAGCTTGGGGAAGCATTGTGACAAATGTAGGATCACATCTTAAAATTGGACCACAGGCCCTCTCAGACCCCAGTGCAGGGCTTCTGTGGAACAGACAGCAGTGTGGCATCTCTGCTGCAGAGTGCTCATGACTGTGACAGCAGAACTGTGCAGGGATCACGGTCCACTTGTTCATTTTTTTCAGAGCACACCAATCACCCAGATGACAACAAATAAAATATAGGACCGGTTTCTCACTACGTAATTATACAGTCCACGCTGCACACACAACCTCACCTCATAATCTCCAAATCCCTCTGGGAGAGGATTTACTTTTCATTCATTTTTTTTAAAGGTATGCTTCCCTCGTGTCCAGTTTGGCCCACTCATTTTGCCCTTGTAACCAAGCCGTTTCCTGCTTTGAGCTGAAACATTTTCCAAAAAATCTTTTGACACAGAATTAGACAGCACTGACAATCAAGACAGGGTCACACATCATTTCACCCCTATCAATATTTCTGCCATCTTGACAGCAAAACTATACAAGAAATATGGTATTTTTTGGGTCAGATGACAACCTTCCTATGAGAGCCGAATGACCATTGTTCAAAAGACTTTCAGCCAGTTTTGCACATGTAAAAATGTAGCCTAGGATGGGATGCTGTATTTTTTCTGAATCACAGAGAAGTGTGTTTAGAGAGGAATAAAACGTCTCAATCTGGCTGGCCTCTCTCTTTCACCTTAGACCTTGAGTGGCTGCTTCCCTTTCTCCCTCTCTTACTTTAGGCTGGTCCTCTCAGTTTTACTTCACACTCAGAGTGGCTGGTTCTCTCTCTCTCTCCCTTGCTTTAGGCTGTGAATGGCTGGTACATTCTCTCTCTCGCTCTCAGAGCCTGAGTGGATTGCTCAGCTTAGCCACTGAGTGGCTGGTGCTCTCACTCTCTCTCACCTTGGGCAGAGAGGCCCTGGAGCCGGAGCTCTGAGTGGTCATGGTCAGCACCGTGGTGATGCCCAGTCCCACTCGCGCAGGTGCAGCGTCCATGTTGATCCAGAAGGACACCCAGGACAGGATGACAATGAGCAGGCTGGGGATGTACATCTGGATCAGGTAGTAGCCCATCTGCCTCTCCAGGTGGAAACGGGCTTCGATGCAGGTAAACTTCCCTAGAATACAGAGGCAGTGTTAAGTTGAGCGCAGTATGTGGAATGGAATAGAATTTCGTCTGGATTCAGATTTTTATATATTAACCACTATTAAATCTCTCTCTC
This sequence comes from Megalops cyprinoides, assembly GCF_013368585.1. NCBI lineage: Eukaryota > Metazoa > Chordata > Actinopteri > Elopiformes > Megalopidae > Megalops > Megalops cyprinoides. Next base: position 20,061,264 of record NC_050598.1, on the reverse strand, counting down.
TCTCTGTATATATATATATATATGTGTGTGTGTGTGTGTGTGTGTGTGTGTAAAGGGGGTGGCAAATCCATTGTGTTACATTGTGTTACATCTCTTGCTTGTTCAAGCCCAGACAATAAAGCCAAATTCACTTTCCATGAAAACTCATTTTCCATTTGACTGCCCTGTGCTTGGACAGTCTCCTGACATTTTCCTTCTTCCACAGGAGAACAAAAGAGTGGAGACCAAAAAAAATCCCCTGTGTCTCACACTTCTGCAAAGGAAGCCAAGCTTTTAAACAGATGGTTATCTCATTTAATCCTGCAAACATTATGTTTGAACCGAATACTTTAAGCCTCATGTAAACTACCTATCTTGGAAGTGTCTAAATGTTGAAAGATAATATCAAGTCCACTCAAATAAAGGTGTACATCATCTTTACATCTTTCAGGTTTCCTTTTGAATTTAGTGAATTTCATCTTGTAATTGTAAACCAATTTATCTATAGAAATAAATATGTATGGAAAGTTAAAATAAAGGACAAAATGTTTTGTGTCTCTCTAAAATGAACAATTTTTCACCACGCTAAATGGTGCTCCATCCATTTAATCAGCTTACATCTATTCACGACAGCTGTCTCTGCCATGATTTTCAATTCGATTAAATTTAACCATAAAGCATTGTTTTGGAAGGAAACAAGCTGTTTCATTCATGATTTATAGCTGTGGTACACTTCAAAGCTTTTAACATGTTGGAAGAGAACTTGTTATATATTTATTTGTTTATTCAATATACTACCAATTTTTTTTTTTTTTTTACCATTTCTTCGCCCCCAGTGCACACTATGTTAGCAAATAAAGCAAATAAAAAGGTAGCTGGTTTCCCCCAGGTAATAAGATTTGTCCGTGGAACATAAGTGGCTTAGATAATGTACTACAGAGTGAAGCTGCAATGCACCAGCATAATAATCGATGTCATGTCCAGCATTCAGCCCCTCCGAAGGGATGAGGGGAGGAGACGGGAATGCAAACGGAAATGGAGGCCGGAGCACGAGGTAGCAGGAGCCAAGAAATGTTCTCCTCGGCTCAACCCAATCGATACTGTCGTTAATACGGTTGAGAGAAATGACACTCGGATGACTGCTGAATGCTTGATTGGGGAGCAGCCGAGCGCACACGCAGGGCAGCAGTGGCCGTTGATGAAGAGAATCACTGCGGCAGCGGAGAGCGGCCGCGCTCAGAGACCTTGGTTTTGAAGGGAGACGGAAAGGAAGCAGTCCTGGGGGTTGTGGTAGGGGGTGTGTGGGTGGGGGTAGGGGGGTGGGGGGTCTCTCAGTGTTGTACAACAAGCCAAAGGCAACCCATCAACCAGCCAGGGCCACAGACAGCAGCACTCCGTGTTCACACATCACATGATCGCCAGGTTTCTACACGTGCCAGGTTGTTACCTGCCCGCTGTGTTAAGTGCTATTTCCCCATGCAAGATAGCATCTGTAGGCATGTCATAGCTGGGAGGAGAATGTCAGAGAAAAACTTTCAGTAATGAAAAAAAACAGGTCTGACATTTCTCCCTCGCTCTCGGTAAACACGCAGCTGTGTGAGCTCTGCTGGTGGCGAGGAGTCGCACAGTCTGGATTCCCGCTAGTGTGTAGATATTCAATTAGTACATTATAACCACACAGGCTTCAAAGATTAGGTCTTACTGTTATTTCATTAAATCATATCTTTCTGATGCTTTTAGAATGAATATTAAACACAGCTATGCTACCAGTATTTTGAATGTTAATTCCACCCTTCGGAGGGATAGTCTCACGTCATTGCCACATTTATAGGTAACGTGACTAGTGCAGTACTATTCATTTTATTCCCTGCTCTCTTTGGTGGGTTATTCTTTTCTTTATTACAGCAACAACCCTCATAAAAAACACACCGTTGTACATTTATCAGTGAATCCCTTACAAAAGATAACCATGTCAGCCTTTTATCAGTTTACTCAAATGCAGTTTGGTAACACTGTGACTTATTCCTGTAAATTCATCTTGTCACATCAGCCAAATGCATAAATTGCCAAGGAATATTATATTCGCTTAAGGTATGTATCATTTTTACATTTTAATCTGCAGTCAATATTTTGCACTTATACCCTAGCAACAATTCAATGCTCCAAGAACGTCACAATAAGTCCATTTTTTTTTACTCATTTCTGATGAAAAAAATGGCCTCCAGTGCTTTTTCCATTTTATCTGGAGTGTAACAAATCCAGACTGGCAAAGCCAACTGGACAGATGGTTTTACAGCTGAATTGATGAAACCATAAAGGATAAAGGGAAACATGGTTACGGTTCTCTTCCCTCGGTGTTCAGATCACAAATGAGGTAACAATGAAACGCGTTTGCATGGCTTTGTAAGATTGTTCTGCAAGAAACTGAAAAGGTAAACCCTGTGTGAAGAACAATTGAGTGATTGCTCAGAAAATTATGACCCAAATTTAAAAAGTTGTGGAGGGGATAGATTGAAGAGATGTCATAAATCTTAGAATTCTATGAATAGGTTTTATTTTTTCCAATTACATTTTGGCTGGGAAACAACAGCACATGACTTTCTGGGTGACCCTTGTTCAAAGAAAAACAAACTGATAGTCAGATGAAATGAACAGACCTGTGTTGTAGTGCTTGGTGCAGTACCGCAAGTCCTTCTCTTCTTTCAGTATAAACTGAGGTAATGTCAGGTCGTCCGCTACCTGCACCGCTCCTTTCTCATCCCACTCGAATATGAGGTCGTTCATAGTGTAGCCGACTACAGGAGAACAACAGGTTTCAGTCAGTATTAAACATCAGAAATATACGGCATTACTGATGCAAATAGCACCACTTCAGTATCACTTCAGAGACCACAATGTTAAGTATGTGTTTGACTCATCTGTTTTTGGAGATATATTGTGAAATATTATTTTCATGTGTCACACTGTCATTACCTGGTCATGAGAGAGCCTAAGTTTAGCATTCTGCCAATTACGCCATTCCGTGTGCTGTCATGTAACCGTTAAATGTCAAATAACTTTCGAAAGAGAGCCGCTCATTCCTGAGACGGCTGCCAGACATACCAGGGAAAGGGATGGTGTTGAATGCTTGCAAACAAGCGTGAGCTCAGTGACTAAGGACTAATGCGGGATTCTAGAAGAGCTAAGAAGAAAGTGGCTGAGGCTAGCTGAGGCCACTCCCGGCTGACTGACGCATCTGCTTGAAGGCACACTTATATTATTGCCCTCTTCATCATCCCATTTTCCAGACCAGCTCCACATCCATCTCTTTGCCATAAAATAAATAATCTCCTTCCAGCTTTAAGGATAATGGAATACTCACAGCTCTCCAGCTGCATTATACAGGTCTGCACGTCCATAGGGAAATTCTTCAGGTCCATGGGGCAGGCTAGAACCAGTGTTATTCTGGGTAAAAAAAAAAATACCAAAAGAACAAAACAAGTTTTGGAGTCTGTTGCAGGCTAAAGGTTTACAGGCTTATCAGAATCTTCACAGATCCCATTATTTCAGGGTGCAAATACATGCCCTGACATTACGTACAGGGCACATTTATCTTAGATTTCAATGAGGCAGAAAATATATTAAGGACACAATATAACAGGTAGAGGCTTTTTTTTGTTACAGCCCTATGAAAATCCAGAGAGATGATGTATACATACATACATGTATGTATGCAGATGACATTACTTAAGAGTAATATATTTATTTAAGCGCAGCAGGGTTATGGGTTATCTGGTAAAAATAAAATAAGAACTCATGTTGCACTTTAGAAACAGATCACAGAATTACAATCACATTTTTAAGCTCATTGTGCACGTCTATATTTTCTGCATCCTCAAAGATAGTGGATTAAACAGCTCAGAAAAAAATACTCTCGACTATATTTACCAGAAAATATCCATGACCTTTGGCCTCTTGATTTCATGAAAGCTTTTGAAATACGAGGCTTCCAGAATAACAAGAATGAAGTATGAAGAAAAATGACACCATTTCAAACCACTGTCCTTGTTATGATTATAAAATAAAAAGAAAAAAACTGTTCATATAAATATCATTGCATATTCTTCTTCATATTATTATTATTATTATTATTATAATCGGCTAACAGTCAATATCAGCACTCTCATGTGCTTGAGAGATTTAAATCCCTGCAGAGTAGACCAAACTCAGCACCTACAGTTTTTCAATGGACCTGAGTATATTCAGGAAGTCCATGATTTGGCCTGAGTAGATCTAAGCATTAAAAAAAACAAAACAAAACAAAACCCTATTATTAAAGATTAAAATACTGCCTTCCACAACAACCCTGTCTCTTTGTTCAGGTATGTTTCTTATCATTTCTGTTTAATACAAAGGCATAATCTTCACGGGGAAGTGAGGATTTAATAAAAATTAAATGGTCTGAACCCTTGTTTATCATCCGCCATTCTTAATACCGAACACAAATGACACTAATTACTAAAACTCCTCACTTAACCAACATATAGAAGAATTAAAAAAAAAGATTTAATTTAATTTAATAATTATTAATGATTATAAAAAATAATTATAAAAGATATTAATTATCAAATAAATCACCAAATTCATTGATAGGAATCACAACTGGAATAAATTAAAAGGGTTTACTGAGCAGTTACACTAAGACAAAGACAAAATTCAGAGTTTGGGCTACAGACCTGTTCCACTACCTTAACAGACACTAAATTACATAAAGACATTAACAAAACAAGAACATGGATGGATCACGGAATGGATGAATGAATGTGTGAAGAGAAAATTACCCAAGCCAATTGTTTACCTCTCTCAAAGAAGAACACCAGAAGCACTCACAATAGCAGCAAAACTCCAAAAGGAAAAATCCAAAAGGTTGCCAGAGAAACTGAGCAGATTGGATGGAGCACAAGCAAAAACTGAGCCAAGCTGTGCAGACAAAAACTGAGCCACGGACTGGATGACTGAGCGTATGACTGAGCATTGAGGCCTGTTCTAGGCCTGACTTAAGAAGAAGCTCTCTCCACCTCCCTGACCCACGCATAATTACTTTTATGGTGGGCAAGTGCCTGGAAGTTTCTTCTGGACTTAATTTTGTGCTTTCAATCCAAACATCTGGAAATACCAGATATAGTTTTGAGATTCTCATTTTTACATTCAGCTCTTCATGAGCATCGCAATGACACCAAACATTAATAGGCATGGGTTGGGAGGAGAGAGTTGGCTGAGAGGAACTGGCAAAATGGTGGTTTTTGCTGCTATATTGAGAAATACACATATTATCTCATGGTATTGGGTTTTCCACATTTTTTCCATTACATGAGGGTACAATTAATTGTGTGGTATAAGTGTAAGTTATCCGAACATGTAGATACACACAACGAAACACACAAACACACACACGCTGATTGTGCTCAGGAAGGGGAGAAGGGGAGAGAAGGCAACCCCCTGCAGTTGTGGTCTATCTGGATGTTACTCTTTTTAAGAAGTAAGATTGGCTGAAAAGGCAGAGTTCTTTAATATTATATTAGAAGTATTTGCACCTGAACCTCTTTCCAATTAAACCAAACATGACTGTGGCCACCATGTAGCAAAGGATTCTACATCTGAGGGGCAGATTAATACCAATAAACAAAGCGGTCGTACCACACCCTACTTCCGCTTTTATCTGGCAAAAATCAAATATGAGTCCAAACAGTCAATCATTAGTTTGAGGTTTTAAGTATCTGACTGGGTTTTAGGTAACTTTTTGAAATCTTAAAGCAATGCTTGCTTATTTTAAGTAGGTATGTGAACTGTGGTAACTGATTTAGGGGTATTTATGTGGTAGGCCATCTGCCCTCTTGCCTGCCATGTGTGTGTATTTGTTGACTCATCTTATCTGCCCTTGGTCTGGTCCTGAGTAATGAAAGGAATCATGAAAACCCAGACCAAGGCAAAGAATCATAAAATGCATGGTAATCTCCTGACAATCTGTTAGGGAACCTGTGAAAATGTCAGAAGCAGACATGCAAACTGAGACAAACAAATGCACCAACAAGCAAATGCATCAAAGGCAGCAGATCTATATGATAAACAACATTAAGTGCTTGTGAAGGAGAACCTTCATCACCTCTCCCCTAGAATCCAAAGGCTAATTGTTAATTGATTGTGTGCACCTGTGTTACTTTGCATGAGGACCAGCCTATTGGGTAACAAGCCACACCTTGCTGATTGAAGCCTGATTGAATACAGGTGTGGCTGAGGAGCTAAGAAGGCCTACTTTGTCCCAGCTGTTGGCCTGCACAGGCTGGTTTCTTTGTCTGTTTGGTTTTAATATAAATTATTAGTTTTTAACCTTTTGTTCTTTTTTACTCATTTATGAGAGAAGTATTGGTCAGCTTCTCTACACTGCTTCTCAGACATGTATGACTATGATTTACTAGATACTATAAAATACATTGCCCATCTATTTACCAAGCATATTCAAAAATAAATACATGCACAAAATATTTCTGATGAATCAGTTCTTGGCTCTTTCTAAGCAACATGTTTTCTACATTTAAGAAACACATCGGCAATGGGCAGTGAGACCTTTTTTTGTCTAAATGAAATTATTTGATTGGCTCTGGCATCCCAGGAGGTCAAGATAAGTGAAGTCAAAACCGATGGTCTAATAAGAAACTGTTTTTAATAGTTGTGAAGATGTTTTACTTGAGTCTGGAGTGTATAATGAGAGCTATGATTACTAAAAGGGAATGGTAAGGTTATATTCAAAAGTATGAAATGAGGTTCCAGCCAACTCCTTTCACATCATAATATTAGTTGTAAAAAATATTCTGCTGTGAAGCCATGCAATATTCATAATATATGCTGAATCTTGCTTGCCTACACTGTAGACTACTTTAGTTTTAATGAAACCTCTCCATACCATCATTTACATTCAGCTACAGGCAAACATTTCTTTCCACATCCTCAGGAAAGATTTAAGTGTGCTGATTCAATTTTACTTACACGCATTGCTCTGATAGTATTGCTCAGCCAAGGCCAGATAAAAGTGTTATTTATAAGCAATTTCCTATCAAACAGGATACTGTAGCCAGATCTACAAGGTCCATGTGATGGTATCACGAAAAAAAGAAAGACACAGTATTTTCCCCTTTTGCTGTTTACTTCATTCCATTTAGCTGTCAGTGTACACTGATTCCATCAAGCTCAGATGGACCAGATAGAGGAGGGATATTGGCTTGGTATGATATTAAGTAAATGATACCTGCCAGGGAAGACGACTACTTTGTCATACTTATTTATTTGTATTTGTGGATTCAGTATTGATATATATTACCTAGGCATTAAAGTGAACAGCCTTAAACTCTGGAAAAGTGATGCAGAGGCAAAAAAGTGTTAAGATTCTATCAGACTCATAGGGATATGCTGCAACTATTCTTATGTGAACTGAGTCTGATGATAACTCACACTATTAATATCATTAGATTGCATTACATTACATTCATTTAGCAGATGCTCTTCTCCGGAGTGACTTCCAGCACAATAGAATGTAAGTGTATCCATTCAAAGTTGAAATCACAAACTTATTGTCTTAACTTTCATCTAAGGTCTGATTATGTTTCATTATTTTCATTATTATTTCCACTGTGTTATGTTTTGGTGAGAAATGGAGGGTCATCTATTTCCAATGATATAGGTGAAAACACAAATTGAAAGGTGCAATGCCAGTGGGATCCATCAGGGGGCACCTCACCTTATGCTGTACAGGACATTTCCGTTTTTCGAGATCCGCAGCAGCTTGTTGTCTGTGGTGACCCCGTGAAAGTTGGCTCCCTTTTCATTGGCAAAGAACAGATCGGGTTTCCAGATGGAGTCCAACATAGAGGGGTCCAGATCCAGGGAGTCGTCGGGGTACTCGCTGTAGGCCAGCCGAGGGTCGTTCCACTGCTGTCTCAGGAAGATGTTCACTCTGTAGTCCTGTAAGAGGAACCCGCGTTAATTGTAAGAGATCACTCAAGATAGGAATAGGGGCCATGCAGATTGGTTCAGATATGTGTTTTCCTTCCTTGGCGTTACTCTAACAAGATTTAGATGTGGTGACGTGTAGAATTATATCAGTTATCCCGTAGATAACAGACTTATGTCAAGATTACGTTCAACTGCCATAAAGTGAGTAAAACATACACCACAGTTTACTGGATGCTGCTATCAGTTGCAGTATCTGTTCTTGTAGTCAAATCGATGCGATGACTTTTTCCCCTGTTCGGTAACTAAAGTGCAGACAGGGTATAATCTTGGAGTGTGTTCTGCCGTTCTGCCATTTGGCATGGACCCAGCAAAATTTTCTTAACCACAGCAAAGTAAGGAGATCTTGATGGATTTGTAATTTAAAAAATATGTTTCTTTCTGATTTGCTGAATTTGATGTGCTACCCAGTTGACAGTTGAGGAATCAACAGTTTCATCACCTGTCCCTTAGTGGACAAATTATTGGTGTTTTTAAGGTTTTTGTTGGTGATTTCTATATTTAATCACATGGACTATTAGTGCCATCAATTCTTCACAAGGTTGACTGTGCATTTGTGCAGCAGTGTACTGAAAACAGACAATAACAATGAGTTTTCAGAACATATAGTTCCCATTGAAAATATTACATTGGTGTATTACATTGGCTAATTGGCAGTACATTACATTGGCAAATGATGCACTCCAGTTCCTTAATACGACTTATGTCACCCACTTATAGGATTTCTTCCAGTTTACAACTAGACAAATAGACAACTATAAAATATCTCTTTAAAAATGTTACTTCAGGAAGAGTCCCCAAGGATAAAATCCATTCCTTGAGTTTATATTTAATATTTGCTATGTGCAAGCAAACTTGTAACAAGAAGGTTGCCGGTTTCATCTCCCAGGTGTCCTCTCCTGTGTGGTACCTAAACTGAATCAGTAAAATATCCAGCTACATAAAATGGAGATTAATATGAAAAAATTCAAGTAAACATAGATGCCCTGAATGACGTTGTTCTCTAAGAAAATAAATAAAGCAATTATGTGTTGAAATATTATAGTAGCTGGTCAGCTCTATAAAACATTGCATTGATAGGACTGTGGCACTCAACCACGCATTTCTGCCAAAGTGTAAATTCTTCAAGAGCGTATACATACAATGGCATCCATTAGCAAAGGTCATTAAACTGTCATAACATGGCATGGACTAACAGATGAGCAGAATGAAAATGGGGCAAGTGACCTTTGCAGTGGCAATGAGCCACTCCATTACCTAGACCTTCTCTGGAGGTTGTCCCAAGACGAACTGCTTATCTCAAAATACACAGCAATGGGAGATGCATTTACTATAGTGAGTAGCTTATTTCAAAATTGCCCACAATTCTGTATTGCATTATTGCAATTTAGAGTCTCTGGTAATATACCATCCCAGGGATACTGCAGTCATTTTCACAAAGACTGTGCTTTGTAGACTCCCCTGATTTTATTAGCATATAGCGCCTATGTTTACATTGTGCCATGAAAGTGTACTAACGCATTTACAAAGCTCTAAAAGCCCAGTAATTCTAAATAAATACATTAATAGCTAAAGGAATCATACCGAGATTATAAATGGTGCTGCAAAGTAATGCATTACATGACAGAAATATTCCCAAATGTTGGTGCAGAAAATGCTAGACAGAAGGTAATAAGCCAGACTTCTCTTCAGACACGGTTCTCTGAACCATGTGGTAAATAATTAATACACTGTATATGACCTTAGAATTAGGAATCTCTGTATTTAATCCACACACAGCCTTTCTGCATTGGCCATCCACCATACTTCCAGTTCAGCTGAAGCAAAGAGGATGCTGTTGCAGCCTTAAGAGTTACACTCAACCTAAATTTCTTCTGTAAATATCCACCTACAGTGGACTCCAAAACACCTAGGTTTGGGCTGGGATATTAGCCACTCAAGAAGAGTAAATGGATCATATAAAATGAAGAAAAAAGTAGCTAAAAATTACTCAGAGATGTAAATATTAAAATCTACGATGTGAAAAGGCAACACAAAAACAACCAAACGAAAAAAAACACTGTATATGTATATGACTGTATATGTATGTGACTGTATATGGGCTCTGTAGAAATGTTTATTCCAGAAAACAGTATTTTTAAGTAAATTATTTATAAAAGTAATGTGTACAACTGCTTTCTTCTTGCTCTTTATAATCCGTTTACTTATGAAGATTTATTCCCGTTTTTATTTTGAAGATAGACAGAAATAAGAAAATTACTTTTACACTATACAGAAACAAAACAGTGGGTAAGTGCATAAGCAGTAATGTATTATTATCCAGTGTAAAATACTCTGTAAACTGAGGGTGGGAAAAAACTTAACTCAAAACATGGTGTTGTGGCAAACAAAGCAATTTAAAATGGGACCAGCTGCATGCTTTCAGTGTGCAATCATCTAGGATGCAATTACTGAGTCGAGTGTATATTGCAGGGAAACATGTCAAATGTCAGTTATGTAAGTAAATATACTGTAAAAATATAAGCAAGAATATAAAATCAACAAATATAATATCAATAACAATACACATTGTGAGTGCTTTCCCTTCTATAGTCTATGGATGGCTAGAAAAATACTTATCAACAAACAGGCATTAAAACAGCCTGTTAGGGTTTGCTAGAAATCATAGAGTAGTCGATGTCTTACATTCATCAGCACCAAAAAAAAAAAAAAAAAATGTGCCTCATATTTCTTGATGTGATTTTCCAGGCTGAGGGGGCTGATTTATAACAATGGCTCATAATGTGATTCAAGCCCAAGGCCAGACTCACTCCTGACTGCGACGGATTTAAAAAGTTTTGCCTGTTCCCATGACTTGGGCGCAACGAACTCCGGTGAAAAATGGCGGGGCTGGGGATTGATGCGCTGCGGCCTCCTCTCGAAAATGAAAGACCCGGGCCAGCTAATTGAACAGCCGTTCCCTCCGCTCCCCTGGGCCTCGTCTCTTTAAAACAGGGTAAACAATTAGGATGGCGAGGCGGGGCCACAGGGACTGCAGGTCCCGATAGTAGACCGATCCCCGTCGGATCTCCCCCCCTCGTGTGAAACATTGTTCTCAGCAGTGCTATAAACAGTAAAGATTTATTGACGCCATTTCTCGCTGCTGTCTTCCCCTCTCCCCTATCTCTCCCCTTGTTTTCGGTGTTGACGAGAGTGCGAGCAAGCCGGATCAATTCCACTGGTTGTAGCGGGGAAAAAGAGTGGAAAATGTGGCATTAGTTCTGCATGAGGTGGTTCTGCCGGCCGCAGCAGTTCGAGGACAGCTCTGTTGATGTGCGAGGCCGATGGCCGTGCATGTGTATAGGGGCCATCCTTTCACCTTCATTTGGTTAACGCTCCTTACAGCCTTTTAAGATGCTGTCATTAGGGCAGTCATATGCTCACGTGGAGGTGAGGACAGTGATCTTGCTTTTTTATAACACATCATCAAGTGTCCGTCTCCCCTGAGCGGCTCTCACCATTTGGCAAGGCAAAGTACCTGAGCGAACCGGCAGCATCGATCCATTGAATGATGATTTAATATCTTCCCATCTCTGGACAATCTTGTAGGTAAAACCACTCACAGAATCACAAGCTTTAACAGCAGCATACTGACAACACTACAGTAGCATCACAGGAGCACTGCTGGTGCGTTCTGAAAAGATGTGTCTTGCAAAGTGTCTTGCAAGAAGCAGTTGTTCAGCACTGTATCTACACTGGAAGCCTCTAAAACACTCAATTAAAATGTTTTAATAACAAATGAACCAGGAATTAAAGCGTAGAAGCACTACTCCCCTAGCACAAATGAGGAATTAAAGGGCATTTTTGTATCACAGAGTTTTTTTTCTAACAAAAGTGTTTTACTAAATGCTACTCATTAAAATGAAATGGATAATTGGGAGAGGTGACTGGGGGTCAATGCAAAATGTCATGGACAGTGCCTGGGATATCATATTGATTATAATGCATCAGTAATTTGCAGCAACATTTCTGGGGAAGAGGAGTCAAATGAAAAATCTGGACCGTGACCTTCAAATCACCAACACTACTGTACAAATCATGGAAAACTACTGTTCCATTTCTAATGTCTATTTATACCACAGAAACATCAAAATGTAGCCCAGAGACTGTGAACCAACTACATTCGAAATGGACCCACTTCACTGGACCCATTGACTTCAAAGCTTTAAACTAAGCAATGTTGTTACATCTGTATGTTTTCAATGTATGTCCTTATTGCTAGATTAATTCATTAATAAGGTGGATACTAATTGTCAGTTTTAGAAATTATGTCAATTAGCATTGACCATTCAACTATTATAGAAAAAGAATATTTATTCTACACGAAACTAAGAACACATGCTCTCTTTTAACAGAAAGACTGAAAAGTTTGAGTAGTTTGACTCACCATGGTAGTTTCAGCGATGGAACCAAAACTGTTAATGAAGATGTTACAGGTTACGTTCACAGGGGGACCTGCAAAAACACACACAAAAAACACACAGAAACAAAAATTAGTAACAGTTAATATTATTAAAAGTGGTCCAGACTTAATCTATCAGCAATGTGCTCTGTTCTTAGCACTGAACAACATACCTAAGCAAGTGTTACACTTTCTTTTTCTTGTACATTTCAGTGACTGCCAAACTCAAAGTTCTGTAAGAAACAAACAAAAAACAACCAACGAACAAAAAAGCAATTTGCTACTCAAGGTTAAGAACAAAGCACACTGAAGTTAGATTCAGTCTAAGCGAATGTGTTTCTGGTTTATCATTGCACATAAAACATTTAACATTTAGACATGAAAATAGAATCCACTTATAGACATAGTGATGTAATGAATAGAGAATAAAATAACCAGTTTTTACCCAGATATCTCAGTGATACTATGTTTGTTCCTGTGGAATTCCATATTCATTTGTGAAACACAGTATTTACAGCAATTTTATCACTTCATTAAAAACATTGCGGTTTAACATTTTAAGTAAGGGGTGATAGATAACTACTAGTATATGGAGTTATTTAAAATTCTATAATCTGGAGACTGGCAACTGTTTTCCAAATGTTCTCATCAATTGGAAAAACACTCAAGTCAGTCAAGGTGGTCTCAAGATGAGCGTCTCAAGGTTAGATTAAATAATTATGGATTAGTATGACTTTCCAGTCATGGAGTCTAAATTAGATGGTAAAAGAAAGGAAAATGTGATTACTCTTGAGGCAAAAACTGACTTTAAATAAATCTGAGAAGTCAGCTATATGAAAAATACATTTGTTTATCCTTGTCAAAAGTAACCATAACATCGTGGCAGAAATGCCACACTATGCAGGGTATTCTAGTCATAATGGTAAGGTACAATTACATTTAATATAATTATAAAGACAATTTGTTTCAATAATATAAATACATAAATGCAAATAATAAAAAGTAACACGTTCATGTAAAAAAAAACTGCCATTGAAATGGAAAAGGTAGCAAAGAAACACACTCTCATTTCCTCACAAATGCAATAGAATCATGTATAATATGCCTCTAAAAGGAAACCATACCAATTAAACTTCTCATCTCCCCAGTTTATATTTTCCTCTGTGCAACTTGGAAGTGTATTGGCTGGGCAATGTTGAAAGGCCTTGAATGTCACAGCGGATCCCCAGTCCTTCTGGGGACTCTAGATTGTGCATACCCTATTTTACAGCACCATGGCCAATGAGGACACCACATTTGTAATTCATTGGAGGCAGATACACAGATCACAGCAGACTGCTTAATGAGAGCTATGGGATTGGAGATATACTGCAGCATTAACTTGATCAGTCCTTAGAACACATTTCTATGGCAGTAAGAAAATCCTCAATACAAAGTCACTATCAGTGACTACATCAGTGCTAAAAGACATTTTCGTGTTCCTTTACAATTAACATATAAGGAGAGAGATTAATCAAAAATGGTATCCTATCAAAATATTAGGCTGATTTAAATTCTGTTCTGTGTGTATCTGCAGTAAAGAGATATAGTTTATATATGTATGTAATAATATTTCAAACAATTCTTACATATATTGCATTATACCATAAGAGGAAAAATCAAAGGCTGTTACCCTAAGCAAATGGGACTTTGTGCATTGCTATTCAGCCCAGCAATGTTAACATCTTTCCCTTCAGAGGACAACGGGTAAGTGAATGTAGTAATTTGTCTTTTCCTGACATTCCATGCAGTGTGTGACGCACAGCCAGAGAAATCAAATGTCCTCTCGGCCACTGCGGTACACTTCCTGTCCTCGCAAAAGGAGGAGGACAGTGTATGAAAAAAAAAGCAGAAAGAAAAAGCAAAGATGACTGAGCTCATTAGCTGCCATAGCGGGATGACTCACCACACAGATACATCAGCTTTACTATGTTTATGCCAAACAGTCTACGGCCGGGAAAACAAAGCCGTCATGAAAGGATACAACGTGTCACAAAAATGGGATCACAACGGTTATGAAATCTCTGCTCATCTGTCCCAGCGAATCATATCTTAGGCTCTTTGTCATACCGCTACTCAAATAAAAGAGCACTAATAAGTCTTAGTCTGATAAATTGCTGCTAATAAAGCATTATATCAGTGCCGAACTTCTGAGGAGCAGAGTGGGTGTTACAGCAAGAGCATAATTAAGCATGAATGAGTACCCATAAAAATACTAGTCAGATAAAAAATACAAAGAAATAATAATGTAAATATGAAATTCACAACTATGAATAACAACAACATGAAATTTGAGAATGATTTTGTCATTTTTGTTATGTTCCAAGCTCAAAGATTCAATGACTCAAAGTCTTAATGCAGTCTCAATGAAGTGTAAATATTCCTGTTGTACCACTGAAAAGATGAAAACTGTATTCCTCCTATTATTATTATCATTATTATTGCTGTTGTCATTTAACTGGCGTACGCTGTTATCCAGGGTTTTTTTTCCAAGTCTGTCATACCGACATACAGGTAACTGCCGAAATAAAGGAAACACTTTAGTAGCAGGTGCTACCACACAGGTGTGGTACCTGAGTTAATTAACCAGTTAAAATCCCATCATGCTTAGGGTCATGTATAAAAATGCTTGGCAGGACCAGCTGCCCATTAATTTGGCTACCATGACTAGAAGAAGTGATCTCAGTGTCACTGAGAGAGGGATGATTGTTGGGGCTCGTTTGGTTTCAGTAATGAAAACTGCTCAACTTACTGATGTTTCGCAAGGAACTGTGGCTCAGGTGATACTGACATAGAAGTCTAAGGATAAGACATGATCGACTAGTAGTCGAAAGCGTATACTGCTTGACCATGATGTCTGTACATCAGATGGAAACCAAAACAGAAAAGCAACTCTGAAACAGCTGACTGCAAATATCAACCTACGGTCTGAGGTAGTTTCATCAAGAACAGTCTGTCATGACATTCTCAGAGACTACGGTCAGGTTGCAGCACAAATACCCCTCATTACACCTAAAAATACACATTTGTGAGTGGTGCAAGGAACGCAAGCAGTGGTCTACTCAGCAATGGAAAAATGTCATATGCTCTGATGAGTCATCCTACACCCCGTTCTCAACAAGAGAATGTGTGTATGTGTGGCACTCGCAAAAAAGAAAGCTACAGGCCCGAGTGCTTGTTTCCCATGGTGAAGGGTTCTGGTGGCTCTGTTGTGGTGTGGAGTGCATTCATCTGGCATCGTTTAGATCCACTCAACCCCTTGGAGTGCAAGGTAAATGCCAATAAATACAAAGTCACTGTGAGTGATCAACGTCATCCTGGGGTGAAACATTTCAGTTCAGACGGGAGTGGCCTCTTCCAGGATGACAATGTCCCCGTCCACAGGGTACGAGTGATCACTGAATGGATTAATGACCATGATAACGATGTAAACCATAGCCATGGCCATCTCAGCCACCAGATCTCAACCCAAATAAACACTTATGGGAGATTCTAGAGAGGCACCTGAGACAGCATTTCCACCACCATCAACAAAACACCAGATAATGGGATTTCTCAAGGAAGAATGTTGTCGCATCCCTCCAGTCTAGTTCCAGACACTTGCAGAATCCTCACGGCTTGTGACAGACCAACATCCTACTAAGATTTATTTATGTTGGTGTTTCCTTTATTTTGCCAGTTACCTGTACGTCTTCTATTAATAACGACAATTTATTTAACGTGTGACTTTTATAACAGTGTATTTGCTGGTGGTTGTACCTGTTTTGATTATGTGTTATAGAGCTCTCTTTAATATGGATTAAAGAGCAATAAGTATTTAGCAATAACACTACTTATCAAAGGCAAAACTCCAACAAATAAGTGATTCTTTAATTAGACCTTCTGCCTATTCCTTATTAAAGGTTCCATATTGTGGGTGTTAGTCTAGCACACTGTGCAGCCCCATCTTTATTGTCTTGGTTCAAGTTTACAATTTGATCTGCAGCTTCTCAAAGTGTTGCATTTTAATACCCCCCCCCCCATTTAAATGTGAAGCAGAATCTGATTTATCACCAAATACCTCAAATGCCTTGAGGGGTGTGAGAGAGGGAAATAAGGGGATTCTGTTAAATAAATCAGAAATTAAATTCTATTGAATACATTCACAATACAGCTGCCTTCAGCACAGTCACAATGACTACCAAACATTAAATATTTATGTTGCTTGGTGTACCTATAAGGTAATGCCACAGCCATAACTCATTTTTATTGCACTGTTATATTTTCCACAAAAAATCAGGGAGCTAGAGTTACATTCATATTACACCTGCAAAAAAGTTGTAGAAAGTCATTGTCATATTTGTCCTCACGGAACCCTAAATGCAAGGGTGGACTGGACCTTTATTAGTCTCAGTAACTAAAAATGAGATAGATTCCCAGCTAATGTATGTAAGTGTTAATTAATGTATTTGTTTCCTTACACCAATAACTATTGATATTAATGTGCATTTTAATCAAACAATGATTATGTGCTTTGTACATTATTTATCACAGCATTATTTGTGTCATCTGCCTGCAATTTATTTTTATTAGCCTCTACTTAGCAATAACAATATATGAAAAATCCATTGCATCCATTATTGAGGACAACATTTCAAACAACTCAAAAAAAAAAAAAAAAACAGCCTATGGGCACTGATGCCCAGAATGATTCAGCAATTAAGAAAAAGTTTAGGGGATGCACTGAAAAAAACAAATGTCTATTTTTCTTTTGATTTTTCTTTAGCTTTTTGACATAACCTGAAACAACACACATAAATACAGTTTTTAAACATTATGAGAAACGCTCTTCTCAAGAAACAAAACGTTCTCAGGAACCAAAAGGTCAAAGAGTTGTGCTTGTACCTGTGATTTCCATATGTATTGAAGATAAAAGGTGAAAAGAAGGTACCTGATTAATTTGTATATTTAATTTAATAAATATGTTTCAAACAAATGCTACTTGGTATTCACTTCAAATTTTGTATCTCTATTTTAAAGATGATTTGATTTTTCAGAGTTGGTGTTTCAGCTTATTTGTAAGCAGAGCCACGTGCAGTCGGCCAGGATTTGCTTGTGTACATATTTATTGATTGACTTTTTAAGATGAGCCATGCAAATTATGTGTCATGTCTAAACACGGCATCAGAACAAATTGAAAAAAAGGAGAAAAGACATCTGCAATCTAAAAAGGTCAACAGACGTGTTTGCCTCCTTAGGGATTCCAAAACTGAAAATAACAACAATGTAAGCTTACACAACCTTGCCCTGCACGGATGCAATGTCCATGTCAATATCACACGTTTACACGTCACATTCCTCCATAGGTACAAAATTGTCATAATACTCTATAGCAAATACTAGCTTTCTGCTTCATTCCCAAGAAAGCGTTGCTCTTGGGTATTCTTGCCATTGCTCTGAGTCTTCCAATTTCAGTCATGGATGCACAGGGCCACTAATTATGCAAGGACCCAAGAAATGCACTGAAGAGATTCTCGGAGCCTTACTGCAGTGAGATAGCAGCAGGAAAACCACAGTGCAAACAGAGAAAAACTGAACCAAATGCTGAATCTTCCCTTGCATGTACCTCAACAACAAAAGCACTGTAATTGCTGTATAGCTGAATGTAATGCAGAAGTCTCAAGGGAAGAGAATGTAACTATGCAGTAGAAATAATAATAATAATATGTCAAAAAGACATTAATATAATAATAATATATATTATAATTATATAATAATAATAATAATAATAATAATAATAAATAACATCAAAATCAAATAATGCCTCATGAGAATCATCATTCTTGTAAAGCAAATCACTAGAAAATGTAATCGTTGCTAAAATGCTTTGAAAGAAGCATCAGGCTGTTATTTCCCCAATGCAGTTTCTATATAAAAACTATTTCACACTGATCCAGTCATGCCCATAATGAGCTTGCCCACCAAGGCAAAACAGTTTCTATTCCTTCACAGACTTTAGACAGAGAGAACCACCGAACAACTTTTTCCACCGGCATGCAGGAGCTGAGCAAAGTATATTCAGCAGCTGTGCCGTAGGAATGCATCTCAATACGGGCTGAAAAGCATTAAAATTCCGGAGTGGTGGGAGAGTGGAGGCAAGACTAGTTTGAGCACCTGAATGTGCTGTCTGACAGCTGCGGCAAGAGACACTGAGCTGGCTGTTTCACATTCCTATAAGTAATGGCAGACTGCTAAATTACCAGGCTCCTTTCCCACCCCTCGGGCGAGCTGTGACTGATAGGGTGACATGACAGCCTTGGAGGAGTGTGACTCGAGAAAGACGTAAATCGATACCGGGGCCATGGCATGGAATAGGGAATTGAGAAGAGGTGACTGGGGCTTGATTACACTGGATTAGCTATCAAGGTAGTTTTTGGTTAAAAAAAAGTGCAGTTAAGCATAAAATAAATTAGTCAAAGATATTAACTTTAGCCTGATGACAACATTTGTCCTAACATAAGGAGAAAATGGGGAAAATGTGATAGTTTGTTGTGCGGTCAAATTGATATTGTATAGAAAATACTAATAAGCTGTGAATATAATTCAATATTGCTTACTCTGGAAGAAAGCAATATCAGCTCTATGTTCAAGCTGGACACATTGTTCTATCAAAACCACAACAAAACAGAAAACAGTAAAGCATAGTTAACGAGTACATCTTAAAATATTTCTTTGCTGGTTCCTCTTGGGTGAACTACAAAGCCGGTTGCAGTTGACCTGAATTAGAGGCAAATCAAGGGGTAGATGTCTGTTCAGTTGTACAAAAGTTCCCTTTGTCCATAGAGCATCAAAATGCCATTGAAAAAGGGCCATAAAAACGCCATCAGAATTACATGTAAAGGTTGTATGCAATTATCTGGCATACCTTATCATGCATGCCTACTAGTTAAATGAAACCAAACCCTTCCTTTGTGTAGCCTGCCACCTACTTTAAGTAGCCTACAGTTGTGTGGAAAATATGTCCTAAAACTATTCTAATATTAGCCAAAATTCATAAGTTAAATACATCTTTAAAATTTTATTCTGCAAGAATAACAAAACATTTATCACAGAGGCCACCATATCCACACAAATAACACATTCTGGGTTCAAGTATCACAAGAAAAGCAAATACTACGACTTGGAGTGGAGGCAATTCATAAACATAATCGGCAATTAATTTACAGTTGACAATAGGGTATGTTGTGCTGGAGACAGAAGCATAGCATTCTGTGTTACATGTTGCATATTTCATCACAATGAAAGAATATCAAGCTTTCATGAGGTATAATAGCAGAAGATGCAGCTAAATTGCCAGTTTTTAATTCCTGTTCACAATAAAATTTAACAGCTCTTTTACAGCAAGCCAGCAAGAAGGTTAATATGTGATGTTGGTACAAAAAGCTCTGTGAGCTAAATGACATTTGCTCCAAGAATTGATGTCCCCCATAACTGATGTCCCTTTGAGCACCAATATGGTATAAAGTACGTAAAACTAAAATAACAAATATGTCAGAGAATAAAGTATCTTGCTGAGCAACAGCCATGAGGTGCAGTTCAGTTTATTTGGGCCCATATGTGAAACCTCATAGACATTGACATAATTGCACTGAGAATGCAAATTGAAACAAGTGAACTTAGTTAAAAAGGGAACTGAACTTGCCTTTAGCAATTCTTGCCCACCAGCAAATGTGTAAAGTAGGAAAAGTCATGCATTCGGCTTCAGCAGGAAATTAATTACTCAGAAAGTGCACCAAAATATAGGCAAGATGTCTCACAAACTACAATATTTACCTTCAGTTCAGCTACCTTGTTCTTCATATGTTCCCCATGAAGAAGAAAGTGTCTTCACCACTCTTTTAGTAAAATTATGCTTGTCATTACACGTAATGTATGTGGTGACTATCCTTGTGGCAAACTATCTTTCCTATTCTTTATTGTTTTTATTTTTAAAAATACTGAAAAAAGAGAGAGGTAGGTCATAACAACCTCAAAGAAATCCATAAAGAAATTTAAATTGTACGATCAACATCTATTAGTTTAAAAAAAAAAAAAAAATTATAATTAGGATCATACTAGCTCAACAATCCTAATATTACTGTTATTACAACCACTAATCATTATAATAACAACAGCATTATTTCTGTTCATTTTTAACTGTTTATTCACAACCACTGGATGCCAAAAATGTTATTGGTTAAAATAACTATCATTCTAAGAGGATGCTTTGACTACAAGCAGCGTTAATGACAGTCAAAAAATGGAAACAAATTCGCATAATGGCAGTTTCATATTTCTTGGTGCTTGGACAAAATGTTCTTGGTAGTATCGAAATTAACATTAACAAAATCTGGAGGATGATATACTAACAGAGTAAGTGTTATATTATGGCACAAAATGACTTCTGGAAAATATGTATTACACACACAAACACACACACACACACACACACACACACACATACACACACACACACAGTTAAGAAACAAAACATCATTTAGCCTTAGCTCACACACCATGGCCACTACCTGCCATAAATAATGCTTTCCATTTGCTTTTTTACAGTTCTCACCATTCATTCAATTCCTTCTCTGCTTTTCTTGTGAACAGTATTAGGCATTGTACATTACTAAAAATATTTATACCAGCATGATGGGTCATTTGCTCCCATCAACAATTTAGTCTTCACTCCGCTGTCTGTTTGCTACTGCTATACACCGCTGTGATATGCATGGTGCAAACAGCCACATCATCAAAAACAAGGGTGTCAAACTCAATTCCCAGAGGGCCCTGTATATGCTGGCCTTTGACCCAACGAGGCACAATTATTACTCTGCATCTGTTTTTTATGTTCCTCCTCTCTGATACATCACATTTTAAGATTCTGAGTCTTTCCTTGTCTATTACATTCATTCTTAGCTATAGAGTCTAATAAATCAATGATGATCAGAAGAATAAGGAAGAAGATCAGAAATTAAACTCCCCTCTTTCTGTCTGTTGACCTTGTAATCAGGAGTTCATGAGAAAGGCCCCCTTTGCTTCAACATGTCTTCAAGGCCTCCCACAAGTCAGAGTCAATGTCAAGGACAACTTGCATATTTCATTTTACACATTTTATATGGCAGGCAACAGAACATTTTTCAACTTCTGACTGAAGGGTAGCCTACAGCCCAATGATGTCATTCCTGTTTTTATAAATCTCCACATTAGAAATGTTTGATTAGCAATGCATGACAAAAATAAGATTAAAGAGGGATGCTGTTTAAAGCACAGTTTTACAAGCTTGCTTTAGGTTCAGAAGAAAATGGTGCAGGGAATTCAAAATGTTCCAATATATTTATATTAAAAACCACATTTTACTTAAGGGGAAGAGGAACATATTCAACTATATTCTGGTGTTAGTGCTGATGGTGAGCAATCAGCTGTAAAATATGACATCACCTGAAAGACTGTCAAGCAGCAGTGAATCATTACTCTGCCTGGCAGACACTTACACAGAATGAATGCCAAGGTCACGGTGCGTGGGTTGTTCAGGCTGCTAACAATTGGAAACGTGCATTTTTTGACATTTAAAAAATGTGGCAGCAATAAAACCATTTGAATTAACGACCCTATTTTTAACACTGTTCTATTTTTACACAGATAGCATGAAATCATATCTATATGAATATTTTACATATGTTTTAAACAGCTTCCAGTCAGATTCACTTGTGTTTTCTTCATCGTTACTGTTTACTCGATTGATTTTTGTAATGAGATTGCTTGCTCAATGAACTTCTGTCTCAACAAGCGAATGTCAGCCTGGTAGCAGATGCCAGGATTTTCATTACTAAATTAAATTTCAGCAAAATTTATGAACAAGGTTAAAAGTTATGCTCAAAATGCACTTTTGCGATGTATCGGTGAAGAGATCCGCTTTCGTCAGTAAAAGAAGCTTTAGCAGAACAAAATTAAGTGAGACTATGTTCTTAAATATAGTCCAAAATTTCTTTTCACATGCCTGTCTCAGTAAAATGAAAATGCTGACACTAGACAAATCTTTTGTTATTTTTCCCTATGTTACTGTGCTACCCCCCAAACACCTGCTGTCTCTTCAGGATTACATATACACGTTCTTACTTAAGTACAATTAATATATCAACATATCGTTCAGAGATTTCAATTTTTACACAGTATATATATATATATATATATATATATATATAAGATTTCTTCCTGCTGCACCTGCATACTCCATGATGAATGAAACAAGTACCTTTCTTGTGTGAAGCTTCCGATTTGGAGCCTTGTGGGTCTAATGAAAAAAAGATCATGATTAAAAACATTATATTCTAACAACAAGGACTCATGTTTTGTTTCTCATTGCAGAAACAAAGGAACAAAACACACAAAGAAGCAATGCTATTGTTTTTTTTTTAATACTACACCTGCCAACACTTTGACATCTCTAAGTGTGTGGCAGGAAATATCAGGGGCCAACATACAATAGGCAGGGGCGGCAAGGGAGGGATGCACTTTGTATTTTTTTTTTGTCAACAACGCCAGAGCGGGCAGGAGAGGAGGCGATGCATAGAACTGAAAGGGGAGAGGGATGGGGTTGCAATGCATACTCCGTCACGGGAGGCAAAGGCGGGTTAGCAGAGTGCACTCAGAAATGCAGTATATCAGAGAGAGAGAGAGGGAAAAGAAAATGCAAAGACTACATGTCAAACTGGCTTCACTTAAATCTGCCTGGCGTTGTTCATCTGCCATGTTTCCTTTTTATCTTTTCACAGAAGAGCTGGCAGACAGGGTGACGTGGCCCTGTTGACCACGACCTTTTTCAAGGGCTTGGAAACCGAAAAGATAGGGAATTTCCATACCTCGTGAAATTCGAGTAATGAAACTTCCAATTTGGTTGCAGAGACAAATTATTCAGTCACTGTGCATACAAAGGGAATGGTAACTGGCTCCCGATTGCCAAATATGAGGTAATATTACTGAGATGATAGTACACTTGAACAACTAATACTAAAGAAAACCACTTGGGGGGGAAAGTGGGGTAATTTTTTTTTTAATTTCACCTTTATTTCACATAGCTTTTGTTGAACTTTTGTAGTTTTATCCTAACTCTAAATGGACATAACACTATCAACTTTAATGAAATTCATCCCATTAAACTGAGATCAAATAGCTTGGAACTACCAAAATGCAATGTAAAGCAATGAACAGATACTGGAAAAACCGACAGGAGCCGACACTCTCTTTGGTTGACTTTTATGAAGATATGTATTTATTCATTCTTTTAATGAAAGTAAAAAAAAAAAATCTATCTGGCCATGAACAGGATACAAATGTATCTTGCAATCAATTGTAAATCCAAAGGCAAGCAACAATTGGATAATCTTTAATATGGAAGAACTAGCATCTTCAGAATACAGTATCAAAAAGTATCTTTCAGAGCTGCTTGCATGACTATGACACGTATAACCAGGCTGAAAGGAGGACACCTCTTATGGCAAACAACAAAATCACCATAACTACTGTGAATTATGGTAGGGGTGATGTTTTCGGTTTATGATTTATAGGTACAACTCCTGGAGGCCCTAATTGAGATAGGGGAGCTATGAACTCCAACACTTACCAGAGGAAGTGTTGGAGTTCATGACATCTGGGCCAAAAATTTGGTTCCCTTTGCCAAGAAACTTAAGCTTTTCTGAAAATGGACACTGCAGCATGACAGTGATCCAAAGTATTCAGCCAAATCTGCAAAGATTTTGGTTAACTGAGCACAAAATCAATGTCTGCAACTGGCCATCGTAATTGCCAGAGTTCCAGACAATCCATTATTTAACACTACAAAATTCAGCAAAGTGGTTTACAGATGAAGAGTAAATGATCTGAAGGACCCAGAACAAAACTGCTAGGAGCAATGGTCAAAATGACTTTGCCCTGTGCAATGACATTGAAGTGTAACATTTTTTAAACAGGACATCTGATGCATTTTGTTCCATTTTTGTTGCTTTTATCTGTTTTACATTTAATCAGTGGTTAAAACACATTTGGAGGGTACTATATATAGAGAGAGATAGATAGATAGATAGATAGATAGAGTTGAGTTGGGCTAAGTTATATGGATTGCATTTCACACTGTCCAAATGGTAGCAAAGTTACAGTACACAATGGTTGTATTTATTTTGTTATTCCTTTCATCAGGGCTCTCTAAATTACTGTAATTTAAGGGTTCTCTAAATCATTAATGCAAATTAAACAATATATTAATGTAATTTATTCCTGGTTATGAACAGTATACAGTTTAATTTAGCTCCGTTGAGATACATTGCATTTAATATGTTTATTTCAATATTTGACAGTGTTGACACACATTTAGTGGCTGAGTCAGTCTTGAGAGACACACATGTAAAACCTACTTTAAGCACTTCCAAGAAGAGTTGCACATCTCAGTTATCATTAAGCAAATTCAGACTTGGGCCACTTAAGCTCCTATGTAGGAGAAGTACATTTAGGGTGGAATTTGCACAAAATGAGGATGTGTTTCATCAATTAGCAACATGAATTTTGACTTGACATTTAAGTCTTTTCTCTCCACAACCCTCCTGCGCACAAAGGCATTCATGTGTAACAACAACAATGTTGGTAATTAGACAGGTTACACGCAGCAAAAATAAACATATAAACCAGTTTCTATTTGACAAATATTAAGTTTTACATTTTAATTCACTCCATTTGATAACCTCAAACAACTGTCGATGAAATCTTAAATGTTTACTTACTAAACATGACATAATATTCACCCTAAAGTCTGAGATGTGGAGACAGAGAGATTGATTACTGAACATTTGACTCAACTGGAGAGATAGATTAATTATCATAATTATCCTAAATTACCCTAATGGCTCTCCATGTATGGTTAGATCCAGAGACTAAGGTGCCTTGGAGATTGCATTGGGAAATCCTTACTAAAGAACTCGAAGATTTGTTATTCACTGGAGTCGGTTAAACTAATCTAAATATAAGGCTGAGTTGCATAATTTCAGACTCGTTGAATATTTGGTAAAATCATGAAAAATTCATGGCAGGTCCCTTTAAGTTCGGCAAAAATACTCCATTGTGACCTAATTTTAATTAATTTGTTGGTCGGGGGCAGACCATTTAGGAACCTATCCTGGTCCTCTCAGGAAATTTATTCAATTGGTGATATTTCTGATGGGTATGGTCTGTGCTCGTTCCAAGATCTCAGAAGTTCTGATAATCTGCCAGTCATACTTTATGCACTTACAGCTCAGATCATCAGCGCGAGCATATGGAGTGCCGTGGGACTTCTCGCCCACAGCACATGCAATGGCTGACTGGATCAAGCCCTCCTTAAATTCATGTGGATTGGTATCAATGATGTATAATTCTTTGTTGGCACATTGTAATAAACCATTATCTATTAAATCTACATGGGAAGGAGAGCTTGCCTCCTTGGCTTTCAACCCAGACTGGGAGATTATATGGTGCAATCTCAGTCAAACATCCAAAAATCTGACTCATCAACTCAAGCACTAAGAGGTTATTCACAAAGCCTATGCAACCCCATTCAGAAGCTGTCACATGAAGCTCATGTCTAATTATAGCTAACATATCTGTGCAAATGGTGTACCATGAACATTTTTATATACATTCTGGGAATGTCCAAAATTAGCTGACCTGAGAACTTTTGTAGAGGATGCATTAGTTAATTAATGAGTTAATTAATCTTTACCCAGGAATGACTTGGATCTTGATTTAGTTTGAGCCAATGTAAGATGCTGCTGGCTACTGGCTTTACAACAACTTAGAATACCACTAAGAGGAACTCTGCCTTGCATCGAAGTTTCCATTGAATAAGTTCCGGGTATGTAGCTTTCAGAAGCTAACATGAAACGTACAACAGCAAGATTAAAACAAGAATATCTACTGTTTTAAATGGGCAAAGCTATCTGACAAAATCAAAGATCTTTTGATGTAAAACTTCTGAATTTATTTAAATAGTTTTTAATCATTTTTAACTATTGTGAATGTGACTTTTTTCACCCCCCCTCCCCTTTCCCCCTTGTCAAATTCAATAAAAAGTTGACCACAAAAAAGACTAAATCATCATAATGTGCTTTTTAGTCACACATACATGCACACATATAGAGAGATGCCTGCAAACAATGTCCCCTGTCATGTGGTGTTCCATACAAACACGTCACCAAGTGTCCTGTACTACTCTTTCTTATATTCCTGAGGTAAGTAAATAGATGGTAAGAGGCTTTCCCTGAAAACAACTTGCAAACTAGCAAAACGTTTTACTTTATCCCAGTCACTTGAAATTAGAGATTTGCGTAATGATTTACTTATTTACTTACTTAATTTAAACAACAACATTCACCACAGATTAAATAGTAGCCAGCTACAGAAAGGACAGTGCTATGACATAACTGGCACAGACAGAACAGTCAAAGAGTGTCTTGGAACACTTTGCCCCCTAGCTAGAGGTCCAGGTAGCAAAATATTACAACCTCTTCTATTTGGCAATGGTGAATCATCAGGCCTTGCTTAGATGGTATGGGATTGACAGAGAAAGCATATCTGGTGCTTTTGGTGCTCTCACCTCTGGCCTCAGAGTTGTTCCAGCTAGTGCTGGGGTGCATGTCACAACCAAAAGTCACAGTCACCAAAAATGGCAATATTGTCCAGTGGTTCAGCAACATTTTCCTAATTTATCAGCATGCTGTGCGTGCTGCACCATCCCCTGCATTTTACTGTTTTCACCATTTTAAAAATCTTCACCATGTGGTCTTTTATAACATAGCTGGGCGAGGAGGTTAGAATTTACCTTTCCGTGAATTCAGACAGCTTATTTTATTTAAATTGCACCGTGAAATCACATTTTAACGGTGTCATGTTTGAAATGCGCAAGCAACGTGTCATTCAGTCGCAGTGACATTGACTATCTAGCTAGATTCAGTATTCACTAGTTAGCTAGACTGCACTGAATACAATTTATGAGGCCATGCACACTGACACAACAGGACCACTGTTAAACTACAGTTTCAAATGGACAAAAAGCCAGACAAAATAACTGCCATGAGAGAGCTGACACAATTGTCCCAAAACAGTTAGAAAGTATGCAGGACCCCTATAG
Source organism: Megalops cyprinoides (assembly GCF_013368585.1). Lineage (NCBI taxonomy): Eukaryota > Metazoa > Chordata > Actinopteri > Elopiformes > Megalopidae > Megalops > Megalops cyprinoides. The sequence goes on along the minus strand of NC_050598.1, from coordinate 20,033,590 downwards.
GATCACCACTAAGACTATAATCACACTGAAGATCACCCAGCACACGAAAATGCAAAATGCCAATTGGAGGATGGGTGTGGCTTCATTGACATCACCCAAACAACTTGCATGTGCCTGATGAGTTGAAATGTCCAAGTGTGGAGAGACAATAACCCCTACTGACATACACAACCCAGCCCAGGCAGAGAGGAACCAATTTTTTCCACTGCTGTAGGCTCCTGGTCATCATTGGCTGATGACACAGCTGGGATCAAACCCAAACTATAGCACTTAGCTTGCACTGATGTTTTTTTAATTTTACTTTTCGATGCAGACATACTGAAAAAGCTCATTTCAGTTCCAGTTCCATTATTATAGTGTGTGCTCAGCTTTCATATTTAAAGTTGTGCATATATTGTGGTTTCATTACGCAATGAGGATTAATAACTGTGAGAACATCTATCAACTACCAGGCTCTTGGTAGGCAGGTGTGGTTTTCCAGGGTAATCTACATTTATTTACAGCGCACAAGTTTGTACCACTCTTTTTCAGAGACACATAGGTGTCTGCATTACTGTAAGTCTGAATCCAAAAACTGAAAAAGATATAAGCGAGGTGGACAAAAAATACTCCTAAGTGCACCTAAGCCTGAATGAATACTTGCAATCTATGCTTGAAACTAGTTATGATATTACAAACTTCAAAAGGATATAAAATGGAAAGAAACTGTATGACGGGATGATTGATGGTGCTCATAATTCAATGATTTATGTTTTGTTACAGTTAGTAAAGGGGTACAGCATATTCTGAGTTTCTCCAGAAAATTAACTAGATCACCGAAAGTAGCAACAATAAACAGCATTTAACCCACACACGCAGTCAGAGCTATCAAGCAAAGCAAGCTATAATGTGTAAAATGAAGAATATTACAAAACATGTTTTGAGACAAAGCCCTGTTTTGTTTTACTTCCTGAACTAGTGTACAAGAAGGAGGTTGAGGGGTTACATTTCGTGATAATGTGTCCTACGAACAATGCAGCCTGTAAGGAACATAAGAACATATCTATGAAATAAATTTATTAAAATTGTTTTGCAAAACACAAACAATTTTGTAAACATTTTTGTAAAACACTTGCATAATTTAATACACAGTCCATTGAGTGGTTGAGCTGAATCAATTTTTTAGAACACATCAAGGTTAAAAATGCAAGATTAAAATTTAAATCTTAAAGAATAATAAGCATTATTCTTTAATATTCATATTTATTAGAACTTCAGCACTTAAACCGGGTTTAAGTGCTAATATGCTTTGCAGATATCTTCATATAAGGCATGGCATATTTTTAAATATCACTCACATACACTTTTGGACCTTTGGGTAATTACTCAGGTAATTACTAATTAGTTCAAGTTCACCTACAATACAAGGGTACGTCCCGTGGTACAGCAAGTAAACAGGACTACAATTCCATCTCTCATCGACTGACATGTCAGATGCATTTTGTCACATGCCATACAGAGGCTCCAAATACCGTGCTCTGTAAGATAGGACCGACTAACACAGAGCAAAAATGTGTTACTAAAATAAATACTTAAAGGGCCTCATAATAAAACTTATCTCAAAACTGAAGAAGAGAGTGAAGACCTTTTCATTCAAGAGGCACATTAGGTTCATGTTTTAGTCCCACAGATAGACCTTGTCTAGCACACAACGCTGAACTGCATTAGGTGTGCTTCACCAACTGTAAAAATGCTTTTGCCATTTGTATATGTTAAAGGGTTTCCAGATAATTTAGAGAGCCCTGCACAGACTATATCTCTCACAAAGTTTTGTAATACCCACATACATTGAGGAGTGCTCACAAGAGCTCCAGCTGAGCAATACACTTTTTTTTCTCCTCTGTGGGCTTCAGTTATTTACCAGAAAAAGTGAATGCGACCTGTGCACATAACGGTCGCTTGCTCAAATAGAGCAGTGGTGTAATCACAGGCGAACTCTGCATTGCACAGTTCGTTATAGCATTTAATGAAGGTTTTAACTGTTGGTGATGCAAAACGTGTCTCAATCATATAAATACTTTGAGTAACACACCTCCAGTGGTACAATACATCTCCATTAGGCTATTGTTGCAGAAGCTTGTTGCAGCTGGATGCAGTAAAATTTAAACTAGGGACAAAGGAACGGCATATGTTTTCCATAATTTGCTGTTTCTCACCAGCATTATTACACAGGCCCAAAAATCGGATTTGTAAAATTGAGTCTTATGAAACTCGATATAATGCAGCTTGTTTAGGAGAAAACTCTTTGGTAAAAAGTCTATTGAAAACCAATTAACTCATTGGAGCTCAGTTTTGTTCCAAATATTGAATTGCTGCTGTATCTCCACATATAGTTTGTCCTCACATAAGTGTAGAGTTCATAAGTGTAAAGTTCATTTTTAGAGATAGCAGTTGTTTTGCCTTCAGACATCCCCGAGCTAGCAAGATCATTACCATGTTTTTTTTTCCCATTGCCATTTGTATGAGAACACAGCACTCCCATTAATTAGAGCACTCCCTTTAATCCCATTAGGGTCCCATTAATCATGTGCTGATCACACCAAATAAATGTCAAGTTCCACCAGCGTATCATTTTTCATTTCTATAGGTTAACACATGAATGAGGAAGAGAAGCGGAGGAGTTACACGGACATACAGAACATCCAAAAAAAGAAAAAAGCAATCAAGTAAATATACTGCAGCAGACTGTATATTTACAAATGAACACTCGTCTCGAAAGAAACCCATTCAGAGGCAAGGTGACTAAGTCATTCTGTTTAAAAGCCTTATACTGATCATCACTGTAATGTGTCGTGGCAGCTTTAAAGGAGCTTGGGATCGTGAGAGGCGAGGCCACCCAATGAAGCAACCCATGGTAGTGATATTTTTTTGGGGGGGAGTCTGTGCGACCTCGTGGCTGTCAGTCCCGCTGCACGTCACCATGACTGATGTGGAGGGACAAGGTTAAAGAGGAGAGAGTAGAGTCACAGCTGTGCTCCACACCATTCATCACTGCAGGCCGCAGCTTAAAACCCTACCTAGCTGTCTGGCTAATGAGGAGCCACCCTCCGTTCAACATCTTTGACCGCACCGTAAAGGAATCCCAATTTGCTTCCCCCCATTGTTTCGACCTGTCTGTCAGAACACTGCTAGAGTAAGAGGAGGGCACTGGGGGGAAATGTATGCCAGCTCGCAGACCCTACAAATTGAAGATTTTCAGTGCAGCATCATGAAAAATATAAATGTAAGTACATGTATCATGTAATTCAACCATCAGTGGATACCATAAACCTAGCCATAAATGTCAATGCAGGACAAAGTTCCGTAATTGCAGATCACTACATGGGCTGTCCCGAGTATGCCAATACATACATGACATCGTTCAGTTTTTTAAGCAAAATCCTGCTAAATGGATTGGAAAGATTTCCCACAGCGGGGCTCAGTGATGATCAGTGTAATTTCTTCCCATGCTGGCACATTCGTAGCTTCAGGCAATTCTCAGTTCCCTTTTTTTTTGTCCTCCGCCTTTTACCACTGTTGCTGTAACCACCAAATTAACAGAGCTTGTGCTAATTTGAGAAGGTGTGGTCCGGCGATCCAGGAGAAGGTGAAAACGTACACATTAGATGGTGTTTGTTATGAGCAACCCTCCAGAATAGTCAAGCTCTGAGTGAGGCTGTTTGAACGCTTGAGAGCCATGACTTATGCTCATGCGTTATGGTCTCAATCTGCTGAAAGTCTGGTAGGAAAATAAAAGGCTATCAGACTTTAGTTTATAAGAATATATTCTTAGGTATTTTTATCCTTTAAAAAAGCACAACAGTGCTTGAATGAGAAATTGCACAGAAACTGCAGACAGTACAAAAAAAGGAATATTCATTATATAAAATCAATTTAGGGAGGGGAATATTTTGTTGAGGGGTAAAATTATGGTTTGGGTTTTGTATAAATCAACTGGGTAGCATTGAGTTATTTAAACAATTAATGAGTGATTGTTGCTGCTGAGATGTCTTTGGTGTGTTAATATAATCTCTCACTGGAGTTATGTTGATTTGAACATAAATTAACTATCCTGCAGTAGCATCAATAAGAGAATAATGTCATTTCATTTTAAACGGCACTGCAGCAATCAACTGAAAGTGTATTAAATCAGGAGGATCCTGTATTTAGTATACAGATGCATAATAAATTAATGTTTACTATAAATTCAAATTTTGTTGCACAGCATTATTATTTTATTATATTATTTTACCATACAATTAAGGATAGTTTGGAAAGAGTTAAAGATCATTTGAAATAATTCTCATTATCTTGGAGGGTTGCCATTATGAGTTCCTTATCTCCTTTGTTTTGGTTTTGGCAGTGTTAATAAACTTAATAAGGAAACCTCTGACATGTATCTTTTGTACTGCTTTCACTGAGAGACATATTTGGTCTTTTCATTCTCATAGTAGTCATACAGTTTACAAGAAGATTTCACATTTTAACTATTGAGTCCACAAGACATACATTCAGGATATTGAAACATTGTTCAGGGCTATTTACAGGAATGTCGCCAGCCGAGTAGTAACCGTAAGTGTTCAGATTGATTGAACCATGTAAGGCCTCAGTGCTAATAAAATAACACCAATTTTACACCATCAACCACCATCTTCTGTTTTTAAAGCTGGAATTCTTTTTCTTGTTTTGCAGTGTTTACAAAGGTAATTTGTCCTTTAATGCCATTTGTCTGCAACAATGATACTATAATAATCTCCAGGACCATAATGATTCAATCTTGAAAGAACAGAGCAGAGGAAATTATGTCTGGTTTATCTATACCTTTGTATAAAAACACTAGAAATTAGTCTTACGTATATACTATGATTCCAAATGGGATTCTTATGCCAACAAATCATTTTTTAGTGATTTAGCAATTACCAAGATTTTTTTTTTTTATCTTGAAAGAATTTGAGAACAATCTGAATGCTTAAAACATTTTTTTTCTCAAAAAAAAAAAAAAAATATATATATATATATTATACTAGGGCAGTTTTCCACCCTAGATGTATGAACATTGCAAGGTGATGTCTGGCAACATTCCTGTGTTATCCAATGGTGTCTTTGTGGCTACTCCTACCTTTAAAATTTGGTCTGATTCTTGCATCATAACCTGACACTTTCCCCATGAGTTTGTCCAGGAACTCTGAGGGGGGCATCGGCGTGGCTGCTTTTCGGGCTGCTGCTTCCTTTGACGCTGCCAAGCTAGACAGAGAAAGGAAGAGAGAGACAGAGAGAGAAGAGAAGAAAAAGAATTGAATCCTGAAGCAATAATACCAGGCATTCTCTGTCCAATGATAAAAAAGAAAAAAAAAATGCCAGATTATAAACATCACTAATTAAAGCACCTAGCTGTAAGTACATCTTTAGTCTATAGTAATCTTCAGATGAGCCGCTTAGAATCCGATTAAGTAAATCTGTTTTGGATTCAGCGAGGCTCACAATTATGTCCATTTCAACAACATTAATGGCCACAATAGCATAATCTTGGGAGTGAAGCACTGACCTTCAGCCAGTGTAATGAATCGTCAGGGTGTTCTGTCATAACATGTTATTAACAGCGTTTTGCTCTGAGGACACCCGAGGGTATTTCTTTTTCATTTTGGTTTGACATTGAGTATACTATCTCACGCATTCTCTTCAGGTCGTGATGTCAAAACCATGTATAAATGTTTAACACGGCTCTTGCATAAAGCTAAACTCCCACAAAAATTAATTCTTGTGGTGGTGGTCAGAAGTCCAGAGATGAACCCAGAAACTGTTCCTGACTTCCCTTGCAGGAAAAGTTCATTAGGCATTCACTGCCATCCCTATGTAATTAACCTCATACTAAGAAACATGGAATCCTAATCAGGCAAGAAATCAGTGAAAAATTAGGCACACTGCCGACTTGCATTTCCCACATATTGTCACCAGCCTGCCTGGGTCAGCCTAGCGGTCTGGGCACTGCCCACGCTGGGCAGACACAAGGACACCAGCACCCCTTGAGGCTGCTGGACTCAGACTAGCGCTCTGTAAATAACTCTACTGTGGAGGATCATGGGATTTCTGCATTTTTGGGGTCATAGCTATTACATTTTGCAAGCAGTTGCGCTGTGTGAGGTGGGCATTTTGTAACTGAAGATTACTGCATGGTCAGCCACTGGTGCCAGAACGACATTTTTTTTACCAAACCAAACTTATACCACAGCAAGTCATGAATATTTGGGAGGAAGGGAATACAATATATTCTATCAGAAGTGATACCATTACCATTACCATTACTCAATATAATGCGACGATAAAGCAAAAAAAGACACTGTTTCATAAGTTACTAACATTGTTTTTTTTTAGCATAGTAGGATATTGATATTTTGATGTTCAGCTATCATTTAACATTTCCACTCTCTTTCTAGGAGTCTCTCAACACCTTTTTTTTTTGGGGGGGGGGGTTCCTTCCCCCTCTGGAATATCTACTGTGCTACATGCACTTCACATTATAGCAATCTCAATTGGAAAATTAGAATAAAATTGATTTGATTGATTGATGCTGCCTGTTTATATTTATTCATTGTTGTCATTACTGTGATCTTCATGCTTTAGACTTCAAACTCAAATCTACACTGTATATGATTGGTTATAAGTAAATACAATGTCTAACAGATGATGGACATCTTCCATGTTCAACAGAATAGACTTTACTGATGAATAAGAGACAATCCATACAAGAAAGAAGATGTTCTTATATTAAGCTAGAGTTATTATCAAAGATTTTAATTTAAATGCCACCGTGCAAAAGGAGCCACTACAAAAGTATTTACAAATTGCACTTACATTGCATTTACAAACAGCCCACCAAACTGTTATATTTTTATCAGTTAACTATTGATTGAAATGGCTATAGGTCAAGACATAAATTCAAGACTAATGCTATCTTAAAACACATTTCCTCAGCATTCTCTTGTTTTTTCTTCAGTTGGAATTATCAATGCATCAGGTTTTTTTTTTTTTTTGTTGTTGTTCCTTGGCTTGCTTTATAGCTATGCGCCTTGTCTAATAATTGTTGACTACTGTATACAGAATCTAGCTAGTGACTTACCAATTAAAATGGTGGAATGATATAACAAGAAGTATCTAAATAACAGTAAAGTTGGTTTAGAGCAGATGGTCTTCCAGAGAGACAGTGTCATATGATTAACAAGCTGTCAATGAGCTACTGCATGCCTCTGCAGTGAAAAAAAAAAAAAAAAAAAAAAAACAATGTAGATTTTGTTCAGATATTTTGCAACTCATTCAACCCCAACATGCATGTACTAAAAATGATAATGATACACTGGACATCTTTTGGATGATTAGAGATGGTTGAGCACAACCACATCAAAAAGCTATTTGTTATTGCTTTGCTTGTGCTGTGGAGTTGACTCAAGCTAATGGTATATGTGTTAATGGCTGGTGTATTGACATAATGTTGCCAATGCTCTGATATCAAGACTGACTTGTGTCAAATTTTGACCACATGACAGATCACAATTGACAAAGGCCTAAATCTTCAGCAGCTCATCAGACATGTAGAGGCAATTAAATTTACCCTTCTCTTACCAAGAAAATGTGAGAATACAATCTGTATGCAGAGAGAAGAGTGGCAATGACAGTAGTATATGGGCAACCATTATTTCAATTTGTTTAAATAGGCACACATCATGTGTCATGCCATGAACAGCTATGTAATCATGAGATTATCTGCCACCAGAACAAATAGTGGGCAGATGCATCAAAATCCACGCCAATGGCAAGGTTTTGAGTTTAAAAAATATTTGTGAATAAGAAACTTTGTATCAAGCAATTTCTCTCACCATTTTTGATTTTAGATCAGAAGCTCTTATTATTACGTGACCCTTGCAGCAACTAAATAAAACTCGTAATAAACTGAAAACTTGCTGTAGAATATCTTTTTTCATGGTGGCTCCTTGACTATTTGGATTTTCATCTCATTCTTCAGAGGGCTCATGATCAAAGTTACACAAATTGTTTGATCAATGAGATGCATGGTGAGAGTAAGGTCTGAATGCCATAGCTGATGCAGCAGAAACAAAATGAGGCTGTATTCAGCTTGCAATTAATATGTAAACAGCCTCACGACCTGCATTTGTTATTCTGAAGCTATAATCATTAGCCTTAAGTCTACCTCATTATGTTCTGTAAGCTTCTAAAGAATCTTAATTAGTCTGACCATCACTTTTTGAGACAATCAACAAGGATATACAGATACACTTTTTTCTTTCTCTGTTGGAATAGTGTGCAGTGCATGTCAGATGTGATTAAACACAATCTACATTATAAGAAATGTATTGCAGTATTAAACAATGTGAAAACTGGCTTGATAAGCTTCATAAACTTCACCTCTTATTTCGTGCAGAAGTTTATTTTGGTTCAAAACAGGATTTTGTTCCAATATGCTGCTCAGAACTAAATTGAAGCTTTTGCCTCTAATTGGACAATCAGTAACTGAGCAATAACATTGAAAACACTCGCATTCCATCGGTAATGACATAGTATTATGTCATTACCGATGGAATATGAAGTATTTATAGTTGGGGTTAAGTGCATCTTAGCATGAACTAAATTCACTCATACCACAGAGTGAAATGAGAAATCATTGGTAATAATCTTGATTTATTTTTATGTTAATCTGTCTTAATCTGTGTTGATCAATAATGAATAACCATACATCATCCACTGGAAATGATCCTGCCTAAAACTGATGATAGCTGGGACTATGGAGAACTCGCTGTTAGCAGTCTGCAATCTTAATACTAAACATACCTGTACATGACTTTCTGATGCTATCTCCCTTAGCATTAATTAGATCATTATTCTAACCTTCCTCGGTATAATAAAATCATGTGCAACAAATTCCACCACAAGTATAATATTTCACTGCTTGGAGGCAATTCCATTTTTTCTACTATTTTGAAAACTGAAGTGAAGAGATTAATCTGATTTAGCTAAGCACATGTTGGATGATAGATGTGTAACATGTAACTGTCTCCTCAAGGCCACTTCAAGGTCACCTTAATTTTTTTTCTTACATTAATGGAAACAGAATGTTTTACAGAGAATGAGAGAATTATTTAACAAATTATTTAACTTTCTGAGCAGGGAGAACAGAAAAAATATGCATATATGTGTTTATCTAAATATGTATATATGCGGTAAATATATATAATAATAACATATATAATTACCTCAGGAAACTCAATGAAAAATAAAAAAAAAAAAACATAAAGATGAAGCAGAGATGTAAAAACAGATTTTGCCTGTTTGACAACCATCACATTACAGCCCATTCATCTGTACACTTACAGAATTTCTACCATGCTCACCATGAATGTTCTCTTTATCACATCTGTTTGAGGTCGACAGACACGCTACTCGGTCATCATAAAATTATAAATGTCCCTAGAACATTTCCCAAAAAAGTCGGAACATAACAGTTGTAAAGATATGACATCACATGCTACAACAAAGGCCACCCCCCCCCCCCCCAACACCACTGCACCACCAGTTAAAATCGGGACACACTCAAGCAACGGGTACTAATGGAATAATGGGTTATTGCTCCCTCAACACTTTCTTCAGATATGTATTGAACTATCTATTCATAGGATGCCTCTTTCTGACTGGGGGTCATCCTTGATAAACATCCATTTGAAAGGCCAATTTTAGGGTAAAGTGTGTATTTGTAAACCATTTGTATTCATCAGTTGTTCTGGCATTAGCAAAGTGATCAATGTTTGGTTATAAATCAGCATTCGAAATGAGGTCCCAGCCTACGTTGAGACTGGGGAGAAGATATCAATTAAGAGGAATTGCAGAGTTCAGCACTGAGGGCTGAGACTGTGCAATATCCTGATTCAAGTTCATTAAGTAAGCCCTGTGCCCAGAATGCAAAATAATTACTGTGAGATGCAATTCACAGAAAACAGCTAATGGTGCCTAAAAGATGTTGCTATGTTTGTATTTATGTAATAATGTAGTTTCAATGAACACATTTGGCAACACTTACAACACAATCAACTAACTTTGTAAGAATGTTGTTTTGATTAAAGAATCTTTAATAGCCAGGTTAGACTGAAGACCATTATCAACAAGGCCACTGTCGACAAAACTGCATTCAGCTCATCCAAACATACAGCGGGAGGAACCCAAATGCATTTCAAAATATAATCAAAATGTGTCCTCTTGTTGCAGACATAAAAAGCTAATATCTCAAGTGTTGGTAAACTATGGCAAGTAGTCAATGGTACCATTCTGCATATAATGAGGCACAAAGTCCCCGAACACAATGCCAACGACAGCACCTACAGGAAGCATGTGCATGTGCCTTGATTCCTTTAAGACACACTACACACACATACACACAAGTGCACGCACGTACATTTGTATTCAAAATATTGCAACTCTATTTCTTTATACACCACTATTCATGTGACTGGAGTTGTACCAACACTACTGCAAATTGTTGCCAAGATAATCATCCAAAACAGTATTATCGCTGTCTTTGTCTTACAGACATTGCAAAATAAAACACTACAGTTAGATATTTTCCGTCAGTTTATACACCGGCCAAGCCTGTTGATCAATTTTTTTTTTACATATGAAAATATATATATTTATTTTACCATGCAGTGACCGCTAGTACTCGCTGTTTGCACTGGAAAACGCTGCTTTCATCGGCAATGCAGTTGGTGACTTCATGCAATTAATTGCTTTCCTTGTACAGAGAAATAATAACAGTAGCTTGTTGGAAAATTAACATAAACAAGTGGATGTAAATCTGCACCCAAATATGCATGGCATACTTACACTGATTTGCCCTCTAATGTACATCCAGACACATACCGATACATGCAAACCTGATGCGAATTTCAAGTCATCCCATGAAAGAAGAAAAAATGCACATTGCCACAGAATTTTTCACATTTAACAAATAACGGACTCACCTGAAGAAGACTATAGTTTCCCACAAATAGATCCCAAGAACGTTAAGTCGGTACATTTTTGCCGGTGTTGTAAGAATGGAATGAGTTAGCCACAGTACTGTACACTGATAGATTAATTCCTTTCTGGATACTGCACCTCCAAGGTGAGCAATTCTTCCGTTGCGTGATTCAGATTCCAAAGCGTAGCTTCACCACAAGGTTTCAAAAAAGGCGATAAAATCCCTTTCTCCGGACTGTGGACGTTAATCTGTACACCCTTGGTGAGGGCACTCGTTTCAGAACCATGGATAGAGACAGAGGCAGTTTACTAAATTGTACTGTCGGATTCTGGACTTTCAACACAGTAACCTTAATCGAGGAACATAAAATGCATATTTTTCTGAGTTTTACTCTAAACAATCCATAGCAGCGATTCTTTTGGCTTACTTGCTGGCGGATCGTGTACACGCTCCTTCGATTTTTTTTGTCTAGTCGCAAGCGTGCTGCGTTGCAATGTCAATGTTACAACACCTATAGCTGCGTGGATAATAGCCCTACATTAACCGAATCCCAAAGTAGTTTCACGATATATATACATACGTAGCAGGGAATTTCCCTCAATCTCTCTTTCATTTAAATCCCATTGAAAGCGTTGTTGCTCTCAAGCCACGCATAGTTACAGGCACCTCGTCGTAGCTGACTGATGTTGTTCCGCAGGTAGTCTTATTTTCTACGTTGTTATTTCCCCGGAGTTGCTTGTTATTGCTGCATGGAGCTAGTTCCATTGTCTGTGACAGTTTGGGAGACGCAGCCCGTGTACAATTTCATACTTTTAGAATCCTCATGATGGAGGCAAAATTGTTGATGCAGCGAGCTTCTTCCATAGCTCGTATAACCCAGTGAAAAGGATTCAGTCCCCGTGTGTTTCTTACTGCAGTCATTTACTCAACTCAAAAATCACTTCACCTTTCAACACACGCCCACATAGTGCTGTCATTGGTCTGCACGGTGAACAGACAAATGGTGAGTCTGCTCATTGGAGACAGTTATTGTCATTTATGAGTTTTTAATGCTGCATATGAAGGTATCGGAGTCGCAGTATTTTAATCGATTTTCGAAGTATTGCAGTTTCTTTTTACTAGTTATAGCATGGGCACGGCAATCAGTTCATTTAAAATATTGTAATGCATTTTTTGCAATCATTAGTTATGTCCTTTCTGCATCAACCGAGGACAGAAACCTAACATGAACACATTTACGTTTGCTGAACTGCCACTGTTCGTCGCGTGAGGAATAGTATGCAGAGGTTGTCCTGGAAGCACGAGGGTGCGAAAGGAGAAAAAAAGGTTTCTGTTTTGGACTGTAGATGTAATTTATAACGCAGAAAAAGGATAAACGCTTCCAGTGGTTGAGTAGCACATATTTTTGCGAGGAACTGCTTTTAACTCTTTCTGGATAACATTTTTTACCCCTCACGAGCGGTGTTGGCGAAGCGGAACGCTCCGCAGTGCTGTTAAAATAATGACCGCTGTCCAAAGTGTCCACTGGAACGTGCTGCTGTTCCTAATGCCAACACTGGCGCTTTGGTCAGGCGCTTGTTTTAAAAGGACACCGTTAGACACAGAGGGTAGCAATTTTAGATAAACACAGACACGACGTGCCTATACGATAAATTTAAGTCTAATCCAACTCTGTTTAAAGGACTACAACAAATATTATGTGCGACCCCCAGAGATTTTAAATAATGAATAATAAATGTCTGGTAAAATGAAACGTTTAAACAAAACTCTAATCAATTAAAAAATATGCACTGTGTCAATCATGTCTAGCGAGTGTCAGCAGCAATAGCTACAGCACAACAATTGCCAAAGAACACCAGATTTGATGTAATACCAACACAATTGCATAAAGTGAATCAGCACTCGGGACTAGATAGGATTTCCCCTGTACGTATCACCTAGGGATGTAGGTCAGAGTTATTTCAACTAATCTGACTTGATGCCCCCCCCCCCCCCCCCCCCCCTTGTCCAATAACTGAAAATATGATATTGTGCAATTATTGTCAACTCGCCACCACATAATAAAGCTATTTATTGATTGTTTGTTTGATTAATTTTTATTAATTGCTTAACAATTGTATGTTAATGACAGATCTTTTCTCTAAATCACTGATGCATATATACTAATTTGCCTATTTTAACCAGCTTCATTTAAAACAGGTTAATTTTTGTAACTGTTTCATTGTAATTGTGACTGGGCCAGCCATAGGCCAATCTGCCCTTGTAAAACAGGTATGTGGCTGCGGAACAGGAGCTCACTTTTTTCATCAGTTTGACTTTCTATTCAAGGCTGGTTCCCTTTAAGTTTGTGTTCTTTTTGTAAGTTTGCTCCTTCTGATCATTTTGAAAGAAGCATCAGCCAGCCTCTCATCACTTACAAAAAATAATAATAAATAAATAGCTGTGGACCTCTGAATAACTAACATTATTATCATTATTGTTCACGGATGCATAAATGCAGGAAACAGAACGAATTTAGTGAACAGAAACAAAAACTAGAAAGGAACAAAATTTTCCTTGGAACAGAACCAAAAACTCTAATTTTTAAATGTCTCAGATAAATATGTATCTAAAATTGTAATTTTATTTCTGTTCCACAATTACGGAGTGAACCAATTTGTCCCCTGGCATATGGCTAGTTTAAATAGAAATTTCTTTATAATTCTTACAAACACATTTTCAACTACATTTAATGAGAAAAGCTGCAGCCTCATATCCTCCCACACAGAGCAGACAGAGTCAACTGTACCAAATGAATAATTATAGTAAAACATTAGGGGAAGGTATTCCTAGTATTTATCTACATCAGTGTTATCCTTGATTTGTGTATAACAGCTAGGTTAGGTCATAGAAAATTAATGTCAAATATAAATTCAGGGGCTAAACTAAACTATTTGCATTTTGAAGTCATGATGTATGTAGTCTAGAAAGTCTACACTAAAGGATCCAGTCCCCCTCATTGTCCTAAGGGCAAGAATTGAATTGATTTGAATTGATTGAACTAGTCAAGAATTTTAGTAGGTGTCTGGAACACAAGGAAAACTAACAAATAAATCAGGTATGTTGGCAACCAAATGGTAAGAAAATATCCCAGAGTGACCATGCAGGGTTTTTAAAATGGCTTATAGTTGGTTAATTTGTGTGTTTTTATACTATAATACAAATGACAGATGAAATTAAGGTATACAGCAATCATTTGTATATGTGCATGCTCTAAGCATTATCAACATGTTGCATTAATTACAGGATGATTGCTAACTAATGGCCACACCGAACAGATATGCGTTGGAAATGAGCTTCACCACCAAAGCACTATACTAATTAAAAGAAAGCCACTACAAGATGATACAAGGCTTCAGTGTACATTTTCACTCCCAACTGTATTCACAACAATCTGGACACATTTTAATCTCCATAGATGTGTCTGGTTTAAATATTTACCCTTTGAACATGTGGAGGAACTTCCTGTTGTTTTGTAGGTGCCAGCAGGTTAATGTTCCTGCTGGCCTTTTTACCTTTTACAATGACTGTGAATGAAACAAGCAGAGCATATTAGTTAACTTGTTATCTGAGCTATGCTAATAGATCAATTCCTCTATGTTGTTAAATGAAGCTCCAATAGCACAATGACTGTCTGTAAAAATATAACAAATCCAACGGCTGCAAATATACAAAAACTCACATAGGTCAACTGCATGACATTGAGTATTTCATTAACCATCAGTTTGAAGTCTGTCCTCTTCCCAGATTGACACAGCCTCTGCAACATGATTTGATTAGTCTAGTAAGGTAGGTTTCATAATATTCACTAACATTAGATAATTAGCTAACCAAGTTTGCTGGCTGCCAAGTTAGCTAACATTATCTACTACTGTCACTGTACTAATGTGATGCAAAAGTATGATGCAACCAGCTCAGCCGGTTTACTGATTTGGATGCTGGAGGACTCAATTAGGCATTCTGTGAAAATGATAATAGTATTTATGGCAAACTCAATTAAACTAATGTAGCTAGACAGATAATGTTACCTTGCTCATATTTTATGCAAGAGAGCTAGATTTTTAAACAAGATGTGATAGTGAGTGATCTGTAAGTATCTAGCCTATTACTCACATTAAAAAACAAAAAAACAAAAAAAAACAAACAAAAAAAAAACTTTTGTACAGGTAACTCAGTTTAATCAAACTTTTATGCCTTTTAAAAGCATAATATAAGTGATTTATATAGGTAGCCAGATGCTTGAACCTTCTATAGTAGGCCTAAGCTATCTCTTTTTATTTTGTTAATGTGCTAGTGTAGCAGGATCAATATTGATTGGGTTGTTTCATTAGATTTTCCCTGCCATTTTTTCTAGAATTATATTCAGAATACCCACCCCTCCCAGGCTATTAATACTTCATAATCTACAAAATAATAGCATCAAATTGTCTCAAGACTGTTTTGAGCCAAGAATATCAGCTTGTAGATTTATCACAAGTTCAAATCTCTTCTTTAGCTACAATACAAATCAAGGTCACAAGGTGGCACCTGCCAATAACACTAACAAGGGGATCATGTATATTTAGAATATTTCTTAGCTATTTGTCTACATGAGTGCAAAAACAAAATATTATGTATGTGGTGCTTTCAGAGCCTGAGACATTTGACTGTAGCCTTGTCGATAATCAAAAACTGTATCAATCAAGCTGAAGTTAAAGTTTGAATTTAAGCTAGCTACATTTACATTTATTCATTTGGCAGATGCTTTTATCCTAGCAAGCCTAGCCAGCTAGGTAGAAATAACACCAGGTTAGTGAGTTAGATAAAATGAATTCACCTAGTCACAGTGCAGGCCAATACAGTGAATAATTCCCTGCCTTCTGATGCATCGCTTGAGTTGTAGACACCACAATTCCATCTAATAGCTACCAATGCAATTACCCTGCAGCTCCTGGGGGCTACCCACCTAATGGGTAGCACTTGAACAATACTGTATAACCTCACAACTATTATACAGGCAACAATTTCGTACAGCAATATAGCCTTGGCATACATTGCCATGATCATTGCCATGTCATTCACAGAACTCTGCCACAGTCCTTAATAACACATAGATAACATGGATTATTACTAAATAATGGAAAGATGGAAAGATGATGTGTAAATGAATCACATCAGAGCAAGTATTGCTTGCAAGGCAGCAATTCTGCAATGCAGTAGGCCATAAACGACTGACCACTGTCAGTCACACTTATTGACAAAAAACCCACACACTGTAACATATAATATCAAAAGTACACCCAAATGCATAGAAAGATATTGCCACTATTAGTGCTGATAGGAAAATGTGCTGATAGGAACAGATAGGAAACAACACTCTATGTTGACATGATTGCCAGATTCACCATTTGTGAAGCGCATCACAACTATTAAGCACAGAAATAACAGTGTACAACACTAACTTTCACAGACCATGACAACTGCCACAGAAAAATACACCATAGCATCAATTATCACAAAATTATCACAAAATGGGTGGCGGAAGTGTAGCGTAGTGGTTAAGAAGCAGGACTCGTAGTATTTAAGAAGCAGGACCCAGCTGTATAAATGGACTACACTGTGTACAAAAAAACTGTAACTGATGTAAGTTGCTCTGGATAAGGCTGTTGGCTTAATACCAATAATAAAATGTAATTCACATGCCTTGTGCAGACAGGACAGTTTCTTAAGAGGCCTATATGCATTAAAAAGGATATCAGCTCCCTTGTTTGAGATGGTCTTTTGTCCTGCCTCTTGGCACCTTTTCCAGTTTTCAGGGCAGTTATAGGATGATGGCCGGCCTTAAACCATGACCTCACAAAAGGCTCTGGGTTAAATTGCTCTGAAGGAGGGGCTTTAATATCCTGAAAAAGAAGGGCAGTTAAACCTTATCCCTTTAAAGGGTTTCAGGCCTTGTTGTCAATGTCATTAAGTACAGAGAATCTTTTCTTGCATTCTGCTGAAGTGGGTAGGAAAGTTTTACCAGCAATTACAAATCTCTTCAGAGTGTCTCCTTCAGTCCTCCCCTGTGATTTTCAGTCACGATACTCCTCAACAGTTTTCCTGGATGGCTTCCCGAGTAGCTTGGCTAGGTTGTTAACATCTTGCTCTCCAAATAGGACCAGCTCACCATGGTTACCAGTGTTTGTCCAGTGGTATAAGCCTCTGCACAAGGTCAGGGTCAGGTAGCAGTTTGGTGAGATTGTTTATTTTCTCCTTGCCATCCATAGTTGAACTCTTTTAAACATGCGTGTTGCAATGTTGTTAGGTTAATGTGCATTACAGCTATGCTAAAATTCACAGCTCTACCACAGGTAAATGGAATATTTGTACATTGTTTTAATATCACTGCACATTGATAAACATACACATTGTAACTGATTCATTAAATGTCACTAACAGAAGTTAATCAAGATGGAAGCATTTACCATCTCTTTTGAGACTTAGTTCTCGTCATAAAGCAGCAACTATTCTGTGCTGTGTAACATTAATAGTGTGTGAAACAAAGACATCTCAAAGACTCATTCGCTGGGTAATTGGTGAACGCAGCAGCCAAAATTAGATGAGGTTGAGACAATTAGTATAAGTAGTGGAACAAACTAGGTATTACTTTCATTGTCAGTTTCATATCATCAACACAACTTGTTTATTTTGGTCTCTTCTTACTTTGTGTAGTCTGTACATTTATTGATTTTATGAAGTGCTTTTTTGTAAATTGTCTTTGAAAAGGGGGTTAGTCTTATCAGGGCAGCTTTACATGCAGGTCAGTACGGTATGAATAGGTACTTTCAACCCTGGTATCATATGGGGAAATGACAGTCCTCCACCTCTCCCTTGAGCATAGACATGGCTGAGCTTTCAAAGTGCCAGGCTCCACTTTTATTCTAGCTCACAGAATCCACTTCTATCCTGCCTGAGCGTAAATCCCCAAGACTATAAGATCCTGGCAACAAGAGAGGTACTCCGGTCTTGTCAGTTGAGGACAGGATGGCAGCAAAAGATGATCTTTCAGGCTGAATGGACACACCTGTGCCGGGGATTTACGCTTCCTGAAGTGAGAGCACATTGAATGTCCCTGTTCAGTAGGTCACATAGGTCACCTAACACCTCTTTCTTAGTGATGGCTTTTTTCCTACCACTTCCCTTCATTTCCCTTCCCTGAGTTGAAGATCAAGGAAACTTGGTTTTAGTTAGGTCTGAGCACAATGAGAAGCCCTGCAAGATCAGAAATTATTTTAAGTCAGAAAAAAGTAATATTTGTTTTATATAATTTCAGATATTATATCTGTGTGTTGTTGATGGCTGTTTAGTGCATGCTTACTTCTTGAAGACACTTAAATGAAATTTGAAGTGAAATAACTCAATGGAGAGTCATGACAACAATTTAAAAAATAATTTATTCTAATTATTTTACAGCTTTTACAAGGGATCATAACATTATCATGAGAATTCATGAGAATGTGTGCATATAGCTGCCCTCTAGAAAAAAAAGACTACATTTCTACATTTCTACAAGATAATCCACTATAAAATTATTGACATTAATGACAAAATATGTATTGCATTGTATGTCATTATAGATTACTGTTGCATTAGTGCTGGATAGTAATATTGTGTTAATTGCTTTGATATATTGTGCTAGTGAGAATTTCTGTGACACCAGGAATCTGAATAAGCAATAGGCAGTTCAAGGGAAACATTCTGTGATTTCTGCTCTTCTTCCTGTTGTTCCTTGTGATGCTTTAGAAAAATGTTGGGACTCCCAAAACCCACTCATGAGTGTCTGAAGTTTTCCAGTCCCAGGTATTGATAATGTAACATATATTTTGCAGGGTTTACAGTTTTTTTACGGCATATTTTCATCCTGAGTAACAGCCAAAAGCAAAGGGCCACTGAACTTTACTCTTGGCAGGCAAAAACTGCTTCAGAGGCCAATTACCAAAGTCAGATTGTCTATACACAATACTCATGTTACAATAAAAATTCCCTTGCTACTACAGAGACTGGCAGATACAGTATATCATATCAGTCATAATCATTAATGCTTATTTATTAGTTTGTTTCCTCTGTTATTACCATTCTCACAACTGATGCTTCAAGAAAGGGAATTATTTTTATCATATACAATATTTCCCTTTATTATTTATTTATGTACAATATTTATTTATGTATTTACTTGAAACAGAAGATACATGATAGTGAGCTGAAGTTTAGAAAGGTGGCAGGAACCACTCAGGATTTGGGTGGAGGGTACGTGGGGCTATTGAATTATACCTTCATAATTTTATCAATGAAAAGTATAAACCTCAAAAAGATTGTGGGTACTTCCATTTTCATGCACAGTAATGATTTTGGAACAATATATGTCCTTGTTTGCCAGCCAAATATTTAAGCAGGCAAAGAAGTACTTAGATTGAGGAGATGAAGTTTATGGAACCTGTAGCTATAAATATTAAGTCCAGCCATAATAAAATAGTTTCATTCATTGCACATTTGCACTATGAGATTCATTTGCTTAGTTCCCAGGTATGGGTGAAGGTCAACTGCAAGTAATTACCTAACAAGGAGTTGGATAATGTTGCTTGTAGCGTTATACAAAAAATTGTAAGTATATAAAATTTATTTTCAAGGATATAAAAAGGTTTTTCTTGATTGCTGCTTACAAACCTAAAAATATCACCACATGCACCAGCAGCCAACAGCAGCCATATTGTTAAGGTAACTGAAATGCATGTTCAAGTGAACTTGCTTGCAAGCTAGATGCATTAGTTCAATTAACCATGTAGCATACATTATTATACATAGTAGCTAGATTACTAGAAGGAGTTGTGTTTGCCCTGGAATTCATCATTCATCAGTCAATTACTTATGCCTTTTGTAACATTTGAAGATCCTGTCATGTATGTCTTAATTGCTGTGTTAAATTGCTGTTCCTATAGTGTATTCTTACTTATCATAGCTAGCTACTGTATACTGTTTTGTACATTTTACAAAAAGTGAGTAATGTGTACACATTAAAAGTCAAATCTAAACGTTTTAGTTCATTTTTTTATTTTGACTTTCTTTTAATTCCTTTCTGGTAATGCCTGGCAGTCATCAGCAATATATACAGAATTTGTGTGGAAAGATCTACTTGTAGCACTGAACAGTTTTATGTATTTAACACAAAAACTGTAGAATTCATTTATTGAATTCAGCCTTCCAATTCTTTCCTCACAGGTGGGTTGGGCACTATGCACAGAAAATGTTGTCCTTCATGTTGATATACCATTTATTCAGAATAACTAACAAATACCATCAGCCGCAGGTTATGATTAGGAGTAAAAATGTTCACTGTACCTCAAAAAAGAAGGCACTGACAGAGAGGGAGCTTTGCGTTATGTTTCTCAGACAAAAAAGAGGCTAGTGACAACACTATCTAGCTTTCCAATAAAACTGTCGACCTATTCCAACAAGTTCCTATTGTAAGATGGTTTTATTGCCAGAAAAACTGCTAAGTGCAGTAAATTGAAAATAAAACTATCATTTGAAATATGACCTCATGTGTCACCACAAAAATGGAGGGCTAAAGCTCTTAAAGAGCTCTGATTTATCCATTTTTTACAGGGTAGTTTTTCAAACTTCTTGCTAAATGGACATAGATCAGACTGGAATTGAGCCTTTTGATATATGTTATGCAGTTGGGTCAATGTGTTTTTGCTGACAGACTCTGAGCAGATGAAGTATTCATCTGAAGAATGAGAAAAAGACTCTTTAAGACTATACAAGTGCAAACTCAAACTATCAGATGATGTAAAAGATGAATATAAGCAAATGATCAGTAACTGAAATCTTGGTTAAACCAAGTTTAAACCAAGGTTGTAGATTAAACAGAATAACACAATTTAATTTAATATTAAGTTGTATCAAGAGTTCATCATTGCTTCAATTACCACACTCTAAATTGTGATAGGTTTAATGTATGATCAGTGTCTTGGCTTTAAAAATACATTTACTTAAATAGGCCAGGATGTGCTGAGAACGACATTGTGACCAATGCAAGAGTAAATGAGAACTAGGTCTATTACCTTCAACTATCATCTTCAAGGAGGTGAAAATCTACACTATGCTCTACACTGCAGAACCTACTAAAAGGGTCAATGATGTTTTCTTCTGGTGATTGTGACAGGCCATTAAACGTGTTTGACGTCATAGTGTTCATGAAACCACTCCTGAATCCATTTAGCAGTGCCTGGGGACATTACAGTATTGGAATATCTTAAGAAAACACCAGTTTGCACCATGGAGTACACCTTGTCACATAAAATAGCTTTGTATTCCTTGGTCATAATTTTTCCATGCAGATTAATAATTCGAGCCAATGCCTCCCATGAGATAGCTACCCATACAGTAATGCAGGGGCGTAGGAACCAACATTTGTGTGGCCTATTTTGCCCCCTCCCCCCCAAACTAGTTCCCCAATAAAACAGGCCTGTGGTATATAAATTAATTTCTCTAAATAAGTAAAAACATCATTAGATACCGTGTGTTTTGAAAGATCTCTGCATTTGGGTCCCTCCTGCTCAACCATTACAAAACCCATCCAGATGTAGGAGAAAGAGTAAAATATGACTCATCAGACCATACTAGTTTCATCAACTGCTCACCAGTTCAGATTTTGTACCAATTACATCAGGTTATGTGTTGTTGCACATTGGCCTTGGTTAAAACATGGAGTTCACATACTTACCATGTAGTTTTTGTTAAGACTGGGTAACAGGGGTGTACGCTGAGTTCTGTGGTAATTTTTAGGCTGTTGTTTTGTGGTTTTTAACAACTATTCTGTTGTGTCCATTTATCCCCCTTGGTGAGCTTCATCTTGCAGCCACTGCTCTTCTTTTTCTGAGGCAACCAAATATTTGAATCCTTTCAAAGTCTGCTAGATCTCTTATGCATTAGAAACTTTACAAAATGTCTTTTTTAGAAGAAGCATATTGATAATTTTTATTGACATTGGAACAGAAGTGTAGACTTCTTCTTAATTGCAAATCAGTTATTTCAAAATGTAAGCCCTTTTTCCATTTGGTGTTTCCATTATTTTGTCCACCCCCTGTATATATTTATTTTGATCAAAGTACAACTTCACACTTTCAAAGTGTTTGCACGAGGGTATTATGGAGTCAGTGCATGCACTGTGAAAATATTACTATACGCACAAATCTATTTTCTTGCTACTTTGATATGTAGGCTTTGTTTGCTGTGGGATGCCTGAGGGAGAACCTTCTTGGGCAGGCTTTTCCTTGCTGACATCCCTCTTTGGGTGGCTACTCTATTCATGAGCTGAGAGCAAAGTGAAAAATTAGCTTCACATCAACAAAGAACAATTTGATGCATAGGGAGAGGCAAATTTGGAATGCAATTGTTCAATCCGGTGACGACACTCTTATAATCAAATAGAGAGCCCTGTGTATGAGAATGCAAACAAGCAGCACAGTCCCAACCAAAGAACGAAGCCCTAGGCACTTCACATTTGCCGTCACATGACAACATAAGCCACCACCTTCTTACAGTTCTCCATAAATTTAATTCAGTGATTGTATTTACTCTTGAGAAGAAAAATGAGCTTGTCATTCTCCCTAATTGTGCATTCATGCATTCAGAAGGCCTGCTGGGTTATAAAGGGATCTACTGCACAAACATGATTATTTGGGCTGCAGAGAGTCACAGGCAGTGCATGGATGCACATCTATATGCATGCACACACACGTACACACAAACTCAAGCACATATGTGTGTGTGTTATATACCTTTTGATCATACCCAATATAAATATCATGGAAAAAACCTTAAATGGCAGAAGCTCATGACTGTTGCTAAGATTGCTGTCACAGGTTTAGTGTTCATCCTTCAAACCTAGGGAGAGCATTGTCATTCTTGTGAGGTTGGCTAATACTGCCTCGCCATCAGTCAGACAGACGACCTCTAATTTCAACTGTATAGTATGCAGAACGAAGATGAATTATGCATGTGGGTAGTCTGCCTGTATTATTGGTTTCAGAAAGACACAATTACATTCCCCTCAGGTATTTGGGGAAAAAGTGGAATTCATAAGTTCTGGGAAAAAGACAGTTTGCTGCTATGGAGTTAGCGTATCTTTGTAATTGCGAGATACATTTGGGCTTCTGCTGCTTGCACTCTCTTTGGCAATATTGGACAGGTCATCGTTGCAATTACGTTGAAGATCGATGAAAAGAATTTCTTTAACAGCATTATGCTGATATTCATGGGAACAGGGACAAGATGAATAGCATGTTGCATTCCTCAGTTGGAGACAGTTGAGAGTAATGGTAGTGAGAGATCGGGACAAAGGATCATTACCCATGTGGGAGGCTGCAGCCTCTTCCCCTGAGCAAGGTGTTTTACCTTGATGGCAAATATCAGACGCTGTGAGACAATTTAATGAATAATATATTTGTGAATTACCATTATTGATTGGTACACACAAAGATGCTGACCTAAGGAGATACACATTGGAGGGATGTCCAAATACCTAATGATGGATGCATGCCTATAAAACACAATACTTTAATATTCTCTGTACTCACAGAATTAAGGAAGAATAAACATTGGAACTGATGAGTGCTTTTTCATATACTAGTTATTCAAGCATACCAAAATTAGTTTTACATTTCCTTCAGTAATGAATTCATTTGCATTTTGTCCTTTAACCATGTTTTTACTCCTCAACCTAATGCAAGACTTCATGTAAAATTCATTGTAAAAATGTTCAACATCTGTAAAGGTTTGTGGTATATGCTTATAAAACTAGGTGCTTTACTGGAGCAACTTTCTGTGCAGTCCTTATAATATAGTCCTCATCTCCAGGATGGGGTTGTCAGAGATTGTTCCCATTGGATGTTTTTTTTTCCACACACAAAGCCAAGGCTTGTCACAAAAATCTGATTGGATTACACTGTAATTCTAATGCTACTTCTACAGCCTTAAAACTATGATGGCTGTTTCAAATGTAGCCTATACACATTACAATAAAAGCATGTAATGTCATCATTTATAAGTATTCAAGCAATGATACCTTTCTGTGATTATATATTAGATTAAATAATTTGACAATCATGCTGTTAAAAATCATTCAATATCAGGTAATATCAAAATGCACAGCTTTAGTTGTTATTCTTGAAGAAGAGTGTCATTGCCAACAAACAGTACAAAAAACTGTTTTGAAAAAGGTCTTGTCTATGGACATTTCCTAAATACAGCTGTAAAATGGTATTTCATATCAGACACTTTCATTAAACTGCCATGTGTTGTCTCTGAGCAAAATGGTGTTTTGAAGAGTTATCAATGTTTTAAACAAATTTATTATTCGGAAATGATTTACTCCCAGTCAGAACCTTTTATCAAAATACAACACATGGCCACTTACAGATAAATTGTATAGATCAGCAGCTGGCTTTTTGTGAATATTTAGGGTGTAGTAGTTTTTTGGCATAGTGCATTAGGCACTTTTACTTGCATTTATGCCACCTCAGACCTGGTGGAAAGTTAGGCACAGTCCTTAACAAGTATGAGAGATTTAGGAAAGGCAATTGCTGATGGTCACCAGCTTTTACTGGTAAGTGGTAAATTCAGACAAAATATTAGTTCTCTTAAAATAGGGGTTTAAATGAAAGCCTAACCAGACTTATGAAACTGACAGAAAATACAGAGATAAGCTGTCTTCAGTGGCTTTTAACATCATCGAATTAATTCTACCTTGTGTATGAATGGCAAAAATTAATTCAGCAAAAAGCCTTCATTAGTTTAATACTGAAATACTGACAACCACACACAATATGGTTTAGACAGACTCATCTTGCAACCTCAATGACAGAGCAAGAGAGGGCAAGAGAAATTAAATGAAACAGCAAACGATAATAATGATTCCTGATGGGAAACAATCTGTTGCTTTAGGCTACTGCTTTAACTGGCTTTTCTTCTTCTTGTTCTTACTCCCTAGCCTCTCCTCTGTCATAAATCATGATATTTTGTCATAAAACTGTCACACCTGCTCCCAGTCAGCCAGCTCAGCCACGCCCAGTTCAGCCCGGGTCAACCACACCCACTCATCAAGCGCACCTGTGACTCATTCCTCAATCAAGTCCTGGCTACATAAGGACTCAGTTTCTGTTGCCTCATTGTGAGGTATTGTTTCCTGCAACTCTACCAAGCCTGCTTTCCGCCATTCTGATTTGTGACTACCCTACGTGTTTGACCCTTGCCTGTTCTTTGGACCTTGTTTGCGTTTTCTGGATCTGGTTTTTGTACTGCTGCTTCCCGTTGCCGACCTGTTTCATCCCTGACTATGTTTTGGCTTCTGTGATTAAATCTTTGACCGCACTTGGATCCCAGTCCGTTTTCATTATAAAAACAACTAATAGTGCCATGTTCATAAATGTTGTAAATCTAAATCACTTTTGTGTCATATTGTGTTATTATTACATTAAATATTGTGAGGTCACTTGACCCCAGTGGCACAACTACATCAGCACTGTGAACTCTAACAGGATTACTGGGAAAAAATCTAGGTTATCTAACAATAAGTAACAATTAGTTGTGAAATTCTTTTCCATAACAATGTGATGCAAAACAATGGGATGACCTCTTGACAATACAGTAGCACATGATACCAGGTAACCCAAAAATAATATAAATCTGGGCTAGGAACTAAAGCTTAAGTATATTTACTTGTAATGTTCAACACAATTCATTGCCTTCAGGGAATAGCATGTATTTATATGCAATCAATGTGTGGAAAACAGTCTCAATTTGCACATCAAATGGATTTGGGGAAGCATTTCCCTTATGTCTGGCAGTAATCTGATCAAACAAACCTAAATATATGGATGCAGCTTCTTAATGTCAACAGTAAGGGACAGCAGACACCAACCAGCTTCCTCTTACCCAGTTGGATTAACAGTGAGCCATACTGCTGTCAAGCAACAGTACCCCAGCGTTAGTGATAAGACTCATACTGACACTGATCCCAAGCCTGTCCATGACTAATCACCATGCTTTCTGAATCCACAATATACTCTCACAGAAATAAACCCCAACTCTGCCTGGCTGTCAGCTGTGCATCAAGCAGGCATCCATCCGAACCCAACACAGCAGCAAGCAACAAACTGGCGGCTTTACTGCTTATTAGCTGCGCATGACATTATTTTATTGCCAACTCTCAACAGTCGACTGGAGGGAAAGATTGTAATACATTTCATTCTGATGCGAGTTGTCTCGTAACAAATCCGACTGTATTCCTTTGGGCCATTCCAAAGGGACATTCTTAATTAACCTTTTTTTTTTTAAATAAGCAATTAATTACAGAATAATTTACAGAATCTCTTTTATTTATGACTGGAATTTGAAGCGACATGATACGAGAGAGGAAAATAACTTTAAGCAGTGAGTCATTTACTTGGAATATGCACCTTTTATATCCCTGCTCAGTCTTATTTGATATGACATGAAAAAGATTGATATGGCTCACAGGCAAGGATAAAAGGGCCGTACGGCAGCTATCAGGCTTCCCGGCCCTGGTGAATAGGAATCCTGTCATTAGCTCTCTGTCAGGGTGATAATTGCCAAGGTCAGCCTAAGTCGACATGTGCTTGTCCTTTTAAACATTATCAAACAGATCTGAAGGGCCTCTGAGAGTGGAGTCTGCCAGGGAAAGCAGGAGAATCCGGACAGTCGGGAGGGTGCACTGAATCATTCTCCACCCTCTTGCGCGAAACCTCTAACCTCTTCCAAAATGGCAAACCAGGTCTTTTGATCTTCTGGAATTGTACTTAGATGCTCCTCTAAGTGTAAAACACTCATTAATGTTTAATGGTATACTGTTGACGGGCTGTGAAATCTCTCTATCAATGTTGATTTACTCGCAGTAAATGAGTAGTCAGACGAACCGTGTACGACTGGAAAATCTAAAGAATAAAAGAGAGGGAGGTTAGGAATGAAAATATAATTCTTTGGAGAAATAAAGATGTAATTCTTGGGAGAAAGGGCTACAGAGCCTGCCTTATGGAACAACCCATACGTGACAAGAAGATCATACAGTTGAATGTATTGTTTTTTTTATCATCTATAATGTTCCATGTAGGACGAAGCCCAGCTGTATTCCCAAAGGGCATGGCAAACAGATGTAGCAAGCAGGAAGTCCAAATGAGCAGAAACTGTGATCTGCAAAAATGTGGTCAGCATATTGTGCATCACTTGATGAGTCATCAAGCAAGCAGTGCCTAGTGGAGGACTTTACATGCTAATATGTAAATATGTGTCTCTAATATGTAAATATGTGTCTCTAACAATACAACCATAAACCTCCTGAAAAGCAATGATTAATAGGTTGCCTTTTTGATGTGCCAATGAGCCAATCATTAATATTTACAGTAAATTCATTGTAATAAGGGGGAACTGTGTGAATCAATATAAATAGGTCTTGTTACAGTGAAAGATGAACCCCAAGAGCAATTATATTTTGATATATCAACCATTGCACCTCGGTGGCCATAATGCTGTTGGACAATGGAGTATAGACTGTCCTAAAGGTTTTTCCAGCAAGAAAAAGAGAGTGATGGTAAAATGCTTGTAGGTATGCTAGTAAGTGTGAACTCATACCATTGAATGCATACCATTGCTTAAAATGGGCTGCCTGGGGTAAATTCTTTCAGTTGCACTGTTAAGAAAAAACACAATAGTTTATTAAATCACAAGGCCAGACACAGACTTTCAAGGTTAAAATGGTGTTTCTTTATTTATTCATTCAAAACTTTTGAAAGTGTCATACAGTATGCACATACTCACTGCTCTCCTAAATTTTATCCCCATACCAATCACCCATAAAATTCCACTAGATGTGAGTATGTATCATTGCCCTATGCAGGTATCTGCACTCACATCCACAAGCCTAACATCATATGCACCAAAGACAACTGGGTGATCCTATCTATCCAGTATTTCCATTTTGTGCTGAAGATCAGTTTACAACAATTTACTGTTAAGTACATTTTAAATTTTTCTCATTTTCTATTAATGTTGTAATATTTTCTTACAGACCTGTCCACAGGAGGTCCTTCAATGCATGACTTCTTTCTACCTACCAAAGTCTGCTGGTAGTTGCATGGTGTGAAGAACACACAGTACACTACTGGCCTCAATCAATGCGATGGATGTCAGTGGAGTACTGCCAGTTTTGTGGCACTTAATTTGCCTCTTTTTTTTTTGTAATTAACATTCCTTCGAGAAATATTCCTCACAAGTTGAAGATGCAAAACTAATCAAATGGAGTGACACTGCATCACTGTACTGACTGCAGGTTGAAATTAGAATTGATTTTGAAAGAGCTAGCCACCATTGATGTGCAAGCGTATATTTATCTGTAGTGGACAGGATCCAAACGGTCAACACAACAGTGCTTGCTTGAAACACAATGACATTCTAAGTGGTGTTTAATTTGTGATCAGTAGAGTTAATTTTATCAGTTTTCTGCTGCTGTAGGATCATGAAAATATGGGAATATGCATGGTTGTAGCATGTTCTTAAAATTCCCAATTTTACCAGTGTATCTAGGGGAACCTATTGACTAATTATAGCAAGTGCCCTGCTTTGCATTTCTCAGTGGTCTATGTACTTGTGTCTCCCAGGTCCTAATGTCCACATCAATACCAGTTTGAATATGATGGGTCCCCTACACTCAGTGCACAAAACACCTTGAGATTATCAGTCCTGCACTTTCAAGCAACGCAGGTGATGCTAGAGGATGGCAAACCAACAGCTGAAATTAGAATAATGCATTCAAAAACCTACATTACAGTGTTCCATTAATAAAGCCACATGACCTATGGGTTACATTTTTCCTTTTTTGTGATATTGTATATTTTGTGCCACAACCAATTATGATAGTAAATTGCTAAAACACTACATTATAAGTGAAAACAAAGGTAAATGAAACAAGCCCATTTGATAAGTATTCATTCGACAAGCACTTTAGGTCTCTGGGGGATACAAGCCTGTTCTTTGTATTATAATTCAATCAATTAAAATAACAATAAATGGTAATAACAAGTAGCAGACCTATATAATAAAACAACTTCTCACTGGCTATCCTAGTGTAAACAAAAACTTCATCACAACAGAATAACAGCTTTGATCAGATTAAAATGTATTTACACAGAGAAACATTACACTCTCTAACCACATAGGAGGTCTCTGTTCTTATTATAGTGACCATAGATAGAAAAGAACCTTAAATCTTATAATATTTTAGGGTTTCACTGGAATATATGGACTTACCTGGGGGATACAAGCCCATTCTGACTTGTTTCCCCGGTGAAGTAACAAAATATCCTTGTAACAGGAGTATAAGTCATATTAAAATATAGAAAATATTAAAATAACTCTATTTCCATATTTCGTTAGAAAGCAGTATAGCATGCAAGTTCATAATGTAACAATGCAACATATTTTCCCATACAAACACATGTGGGATTTTGATCATCAAAATAATTGCATTAAATCACCAGTATATTTGTATTATGTGTGTCGTAAGTGTTGTGTCACATTTTCCACACCCACTTCTTATGGCATTTCTGCTGTAGCTGCAACTATTTCACCTGCTAATACATTGTCAAATACCAATTTGTTTTCACCAGGACAGCACAACATGGCATCCTACAATTGCCTCACTTTACAGGGCTTGCACCTTGCCATCAATTGCTTCTTTTTGAAGACTTAAGAGGGCCTGTTTGCAGTAGCAACCAACCCTGCCCCATTCTCTGTGTCTGCTGGAGTTCTCATCATGGGTGGCAATGGCAGTGATTTGAAATGAACTGCATCTGGCACCCATCAAGGGTTGTGCTTCAAATGATCTCAAGCAATTGCTGACATTTTTCCACCTTTTTTATATTGATCTTCGATTTTCCTCGAGTTATGAAACGCAGACATAACATGCACATTTCACGTCTAGCCAATGAAATCCATTTTTATTGGATGTTGGACAGCGGGCTGATTGAAGTGAAAGAGCTGTGCATCAGTTTGTGTATTCAGCAAAAAGGAAGAAGTGTCAAGTTGCAAGGTGTAAACAAAATGGAAACACATATCCAATATATCCAAGACATAAAACACGGTCATCCAAGACACAAACATGGTCAATGTCCAAGAAGCATACTTGGAAAATGTACAGAAAAAAGAACAGAATGTCACTTGATTAATCTATGATAATTAGGACTTTGCACAATTAATTCATTATTTATTGTATGTCACATATTCACAGCCATGTTTACTTTGTAAAATGCTATGATGCCAAACATATAGTCAGAATGCATAATACATAATCAAACACTGAAAAGCTTTAGGTTGTCCAGCTGTTTCATGATTGTGTATATTACATTTGACTGGATTTCTTTGAAACAAATATTTGTGAAGCCACTGGCTTTTAAAGGTAAGCATGCAATCGAAGGAGTTCCAGCATTAACAACAATTAAGTTCTTTCTCAGGTTTGGCTGGCATTAATGCGTCATATTTTTAAGAGTGGAATGAGTCCAGGTCGCCAGAATACAAAATCTGATGTGCTGTCACTTTTGATTCAGGTTTCACCACCTATGTCCACTGCAATCAATCAGAAGTGCAATGACCATCGTTCACAAGGCGTACCACAATGCTAAATTAAAATCCACTGTTACTTATCTAATGAGCTCTGCCAGCATGACCTGAGAACTGGGCTCGTCTCTTCTGCTTTGCTCCATGTGACAGTTAGCCTGGAGGCGCTTCCTCCTTTTCGTGCCTCAGTCTGCCTGCCAGTTTTCCTGTTAATGTCTTTTGTTTGTTTGTTTTTAGCCCACAGATTTTAGGCATGCTGCATACAGTCCTCCTCTGTCTATGGGTCGGTGGCTGTCCTCCAGTTTCACGCCTGGTGTTCAGACACCATTTTTCCCTTATTTGTTTTCTACTCTCGTTTCCTTTGCAAGGTGGTGAAGGCTCCTCCATGAGTTTCATTCAGCTGCTGTCATTTCTTGTAGGTAACAATGTCTTTCACACCAAATTATTTTCCTTTCAGCTAACAGGATTTTATGCAGAAAACCACATTTTGTTTCGCAAATGGTAGTCCATATAGGCAAGGAATTCCATGCGATTTGTGCAACTTACCGCATTTCAGTATTTCATATCTAGCAGTATTTCATATCCAACAGTACTTCGGGTAACTAACAAAATTATGTGCACCGAACAGCATTAGACACCTCCACCTACAACACCTCCACTTCCTGTGCCAACATTTCGTGCTGCTGTGGCAATTCATGCAGCTGTAGTTAGTTCTTGCTGCAAGATGAAATAATGCAGCTAAAGTTAATTCATGCAGCAACTGCAAGTCACGCAACCACAAACTTTTCATGCAGCAAAGTTGTTGGAGCAGTCCGTGCAGTTGATCAAGTCACCTAAGGTGGCTTTGTCTCTGACCACATTCCCCTTGCTTATGTCTCCCTGCCGTGGTCTGATAACACTGAAGATTGTGTGGATTTGTTGAAACTTACTTTTCTCAGTTTAGCATAATTGCATTCACCCACCCAAAGATAAATTAGATTTGCTCTTAAAGCTTTATCTTTGATTGTCAGTAAAGTAGCAAGGGTAGGTTTTCCACTTTTTCCTCCTCAATATTGAAGGTGCTGTTTTTGAGGTGGTTTTTATTGGACCCTCAAGATCCTTACATCGTTGGCACAGTATCATGTTTATAATATTGCAGTATTTGTAAGATGTACGTGTAACACCATCTCATGACCTATTTGGAATGTCACCTATGAAGTCCTCTGTGAAAATACTTTGTTGGGAGTGCTGTGCTGAATAACAATTGATTAAAAGATTGATTTTCCCTCCCTCTGGGCAGATGGGCAATCTCCTCTGGGAAACCTCCATCTTGGTGGGGTTGCCTCCTGAGGAGGCCTTACTTTTATGGTGGAATAAATCAAACATGTGTTTCATTCTGTGAAAAGATAGCATCTTCACATAATTGTTCCCTGTTAATCTGTCTAATCTAAACTTTATTCTCAATAGCTTGTTTCAATCCCAGAAGTCTGTCTGACTGAGCTGACAGCATGAGCAAATAAAACCAGAACTCCTATTCACCTATGCTATGACAGTGCTTTTTTGCTTTTATAAATGGTACAGTGACTTACGTGGCCTCATTTCAGATAGCATGTGCTCACTACTTGGCAGGTCAGTAGGGTTCTGCCAACTCAAATGTTCTTTCAAGAATCCTAAATGATTTAGGTTCCAAAGAGTGTTATGACATACAATTTTATCCATGGCCATGATGTGAATATTATTCACATTATGGTGGTCACATTTTTTCTTTGAGTGTAGTTCTCTATAGTTACTTAAGCCTTTTTCCACAAGGGCATGTTTGTCTTCTGATTATAATATATTTAAACTCTCAAAAATTCAATTGCCAGACTGACCTGAGGGTGTAACTTTTCAATTAACTGTAATCAAATAGCTGTATCATTGAGATACTCCTTTTTTATTTTATGTCTGAATATGAACTTATTTACATTACATCCCTTAATTGACAGGCTACAATTACTATCTCTGCAAATCTTATCCCTACTCTATGAATATTTGCATATATCCTCATGAGTATGAAATAGGTATGTATATCAAAATACATCCTGAGGAAGAATGGATAAATAATATAACTCTATCAAGGATATAACTGAACGTCTATAACACTGGAACACCCCAAAGCATGGAGCTGCTTTGAGTAAAATACACCAGTGTACTGAAAATGAAATACAGTAGCTTTCTAATTTTCTTAAAATGGCAAACAATCCTGATATCTGTCTGAACACATTCAATGTATACTAAAAGATATGTTCTGTTTGTGGTGGATTGAAAGATTTATTTGACATTTTGCCAGGTTATTTCCTCCTTTGTAAGTTCCACAGACACCTTTTTCTGACACATGAAGCACAATGATGTCCTGGCCACATCCAGCCAGCTCTACCTAAAGTGATCACTTTCAATAGCGCCTTACTCAAATCTCACTATAAGCATTTTTTTTTTTTTAGCTTGGACATGTTTAAGTATGTCTGGACTCTTTATAACAATGTGAGATTTTAGAGCATTTTACAAAGTCTCTACACATTTTGAAATATTTTTCAGTTGATTGAAATAGTTTTTTTTTAATTACTTTTTAATAATGGTATCTGTAAACTATTCCAGCCAATGTAAAAGAATGACAACAAGAGGTATACATGGCATTGACAATTTCTATATTTTTGAAGAGAAAAAAGCAGAATCATAATAATGGCTAAAACTGGAAGTTGCCATAAGCAGCAACAGTGACTATGAGGCACAACCTGAGGGCTTTTAGCAGGGCTAAAACTTTTCTGCCTTTTCCCAAGTGACCCCAAACTGATCTGTGTGGTTACACAACAAGTACAGGACAGCCTGCCACACAGCCCAGTGGCAACACACACTGTTTGTAAGAGAAATATGTATTGAGACATTTTTTATTAAAACATTTTCTATGTTACATTATTTTTCATAACTGGTATGTTCTATATTACATCCTTTCTCCTGACTCAGAACATGACCATCGCTAGCACCATTTGTGTGAATCATAAAACATAATCGTGCAGAGTTAAAAATCTAATTCAGCTGATATTTTCATGTTTTATTGGTTATACATTAGCATATGCAGACATACTAACATTTTAACATGGCAATCCCAAGTCAGAGAACACATTTCTATTTTTTTCTGAGAATGTAATGTTTAACCAAATGGCTGAAATGTAATATTACCTACAGTGTAATTCAACAGACATTTTACCAAGAAAGTATAGCAAAGATTTTATGGGTATTCAAACCTTGAGTGTATATAACGTATCAGAAACACTAGGCGCTCTTGTTTATGTGAGGTTTAAGAGAATATTTTTGGAATTAGTTTTCACAAGCTTTAGAATGAAAATGGATTTGATAAGTTTGTAATATATTAATTTAGCTGCTGCTAGCAACATGTAAATCTAAAACAAATGGGTAACTATAGCCATTACCTGCTTGCTCACTGTAACGAATGCCAGCATTTTATAGCTAGCTAAATTTAAAACATAACGAATACAGCATGTAATACAGAAGCTGAGATATCAAACCAAAATGTTATCGCTAGTTAGCAAATTTATAGCAATATTAATGTTTATTTATTATTGCCACAAGCCATGGGGACAACATGCAATGAGCATAAAGATGCTCAATGCCCTGTTTTATATCCAGTGTGGTCACTAAATTAAGCTTTTGTGACTGAACTGTGGTTCAGACAGTCATCATATCATAGCTGAGCTGTAACTTATGTCTGGCCTGAAGATTGTCCAATCCATGACACAGTAGACCAAACTCTTTTTCCTGACTAGGAAGTTAGGATCCTATACTGCATATCTGTGTGCTGGGAAAGCTAGAGCTGAGGGGCTCTGCCCTAGTCATCACAATTTATATTCCATAGGTTTAACAGCAGAAAAAGGAAAATATTTACAGAAAAATAAATGCTTTTTCTAGCTTCATCTCTGACCTGGATTAGCTTCTATGGTATCAGTTGGCCCGTCTCAGATCGTGATGTATGGTGATGTATTGCGCCTTGGATTAATTCAATTTACCAAACAGCTTTGCTACATACATCCTTATCAATATCAAGGGCTTTGCTCTAAATTCTTCTTTGATCATCTGGGGCATCTATGCTCCTGTTAGTTCTGCAGCCAAGAGTAGTGGAAAATTGTAAAAGCAACTGTCTGCATGAAAGATTGCAAACAGCCAATAGACGATGACTCAAGGGAGACACTGTAAATAAAGGGGCTCCTGGATTTGCTGCAAATTGAAATGCCCTCCAAATCAACAGAGCATGGTGTCTACCCATTTTACTGTCCATATCTGGCCCATGTATTGTATCAAAATTCAGGGTCACCAACACTTTGTAATATCTGTGAAGCCCTTTGTCCCGTGAAACTAGGAAAAGAAATAAACACACACAAATGCGTTAGTACACCAGCAGGCGGTAACAAACAGATGCAGAAAGTGTTCAGTTTTTTCATGTAAGTATAATTTTAAGTCAGTAGCTTTGTACAGTAGTCATTTTTTTCTATTGTTGGGAGTGATTTTTATGACACATTGATATTACACATTCTAACATTGTTTTGTTGATTGTGCAATGCAGTTGCATTGCAATATATATTTTTATTGAGAACATTAAAACGTGGAGTTGCTTTTTAGAGGACTGCAACACATACAACCCTGAGGTGGTGATACTGTGCAAAGGCACTCTGCAGACATTTCCAAAATGACTTTGTATTTGACCTTCCAGGGATTTTTATTTTATTGTATGGACAAAGGAAGCCTGGTGGATATATTTTTGGACTTGCTCTTTCTTTTTTCTTTTCTGGAAAAATGAAAATGGCCCCTGAAAGCGCCTTCCCACAACAAAGCAGGCCTCTTAGCATGCCATTTGTAAAAGTGTCTAAATATGAGGCATAATGATTCTGGCAACCTTGAAGGGGTTTAGAGCTGCTGCAGCATTTTTTTTAGAAAAACAGATGCATCATCCCAAGTTACACCTCTGAGAAATAGTTTAAATCAGATGTTACAAGGGTAATCATTCATAGATGGTTTGTGAATGACTGCTCTGGTGATATGTTACTTTCAAACAGCATGATGGCAGCTTAATGGTGCATCTGTAAAGTTACACCTGGTCGTCCCGATTACACTGCTCTTTCTGTGCTCTAGTTTGTAATAGCCTCCCTCATCTCTCAGACGCATATAGCTTTTATATAGCTCAAAAATGAGACTGCTTAGTCTATATGCACACACAAACACAGACATATATTTTTTATAGCCTGGTTTGATTTTTTTTCTTCAATATTCTGTATGCTGTATGTACTGCTGTTCTTGCACACACACACACACACACACACACACACACACACACATACACACACACACACACACATATGTCACTGGTTGTTGCTGAGTAAAAAATAAGAAGGACAGAGAGCTGCCCTTTATCAGATAATTATCCTGGACTTGTTATTGACCACTTTGCATCATTAACAAGCATGGTTTCATCTCTGATAGTGTTACCGTTATGCACATTAAATCATTTCTATACATACAAATAAATAAAAAGTGATTTCTAATACGTTTCTCATAAAAAATATATTGTTGTAATCCAATGCCATTGTTATAATTAACATTAGTCAATATTAAGTGTGAAAGTTTGGGGCAATTATCAGGATATAAAATGTATCTTCCGTGCTATTGGGTTGCTATTGGATCATATACACAAACACATGCACACAGTTTTCCTTGTATTGCTGACTGGTGCACCATAATTGAATATTATTATTCAGTCACATGCAAGACATAATTATTCTAAAAAGATTGCAGACATTCAACTAACATTAACCACACTCTAAAAATGTTTTCCTATACTTTAGCTGACATGTCTACTGTGTTTGCAGGCAGCTGAATTCCAAGAGAGGGTTGTCATGCTGACTGTTTTTAGAGCCTGCCTGTGTTTTCAGAGCATCCCCATATCCTGATCCTGCCTCTGCAGCTCCTTGTGGAGGCACCTACTCCGCCCGGCAGGGGAGCCACAGATCCAGGGAGCAGTGGAGGTCATGTCCTCATGCCACAGCTTTGACAGTATGCCCGAATAGAGCAGCTAATTCAGTCTCCCCGCTTCCAGCCAGCAGCTCATATAGAGAGCAATGATGGCCTTTTGTTGAAAATTGTGCCATGGCTGTATAATGTGGGCCCACAGCCACTAGGGCCTGAGTTAAGATCATAGAACCTTTTAATTCTAAAGTACCTGGATATGTACGACACACTGGATTCAAAAGAGATTGATTCAGCCTTTGATTGCCTCTCCCACAGGCATCAGACATGTGCTACAGCACCTTTTGAGACAGGGAAGGCAAATGAATTTCAAGTGCAGGGATATTTTATGCTGTACAAAGTACATATAGGTCATTTGTCTGTTGTGAAAGTGCATTTTCCACACTTATATAATGGCTTGTCTTTATGTCTGTCTCGCATAATGTCTTTTTTTAGCAAAAAAACATATATTTAAAAAAGTAAAAAAAAATATATATATATGCTTGCTTGCAACTTGGTATGCAATGATGAGAAGCATATGAATGTAATGAATTGACATGATCCGTGAATATTTGCACTACAAGCAATGTCCAGTTCACTTACGATAGTGTTTTTTTTTTTTTTTACTTAAGCACAGGTAACAAAGCCACTCTTTCAGTCATTTATTAGTTATTGTCAATAGACATTTTTTGGCCCTCTGTACAAATACAACAGAAAATTTAAAGAGATAATTATAAGCTCGGTAATGCTTCAGTACTAGGTCTACACTCCCACTCTTTACATAACTAAATTCCTAAAACTGGATGGTTTGTTTGGGGAGGAAATTAATTAATTAGGTCTGTCCATTTTGCTTAGCAATACACTGAAGGAAACTAACATGTATAGTAAAGTTTCTAAGTTCCTACCTTCACCCTGGCTCAGGCTACTCAATCTGCTGGAGCCTGTTGTCATAAAATACACAAAATTAACTGTAGCTGCAATAAGCATGGCTGAATTTGTGCTGGACTTGTTTGTTGGTATAAAAAAGGACAGACTATTGAACCCCTTCATTGCTAAAACTCAGAACCAGAAAGTCAAACCTACATTTTACAGGATCTGGAACATCAGTAAGTCTGGCACTTCTTTTCAAGTACCGACTAGTTGCAGTATCGGTCTCTGAAAGGTCATAATTATCAATCGTTTATTTCTCATGTAAGCTACACCTATTCACAATTCCTTAATAATGCTTAAATCCATTAAGGTTCTGATTAAATTGAACTTCAAAGCAATTGATAAATGCATTTTGTTTCTGGTATAGCTAGCTAGCGACCACATATTTTATCTACCAAGCTGGACAGATGCAAACACATAGCTACAAATGCTACATTTGCCTTAAGATGTGTCAGCAACTCTTACCTATTGCTGTCCACTGGAAAAAAAGATAGGTGGGAGCTGCTAGAGCATTGGCAATAAATGATATGATACCCAGACTAAATTATTCACATCCACATCCAGCCAGTGCCTAAATTCTGCATTTTGGATTCATATGAGATAATGAAGTAAACCAATAAGATGTATTGTAAGACCTGTCTTACAATGCATGCAGATATTTTAATTGAGTGGTAGGCTAAAAGGTTTGTAGAACAATTCAAGTGTAAAGCATTACTTTGCTGAGGCTTGTAGAAAGCTGCAGGAAAGTAAAGGGGAACATGTACGTTTCGAATACCCTGAGCAAATTAAAACAAAAATGTCTTACTAACTCAGCTGGTATGCACATTATATGAAGTTTTCGTAAGACAGTGTGTTAGAAACAATAACAATTTTTCCACCATTTTGATGCCTCCAGCCAAATAATGTTATTTATTAATGTTAATATGCTGGAATGCATCATCAGTGTAATCCAAAAAGTCTATATATACATAAAATCAAAAATTCCTTATGTTAAACCCTTTGATAAAATTGAAAAATTGATTGCGTTCACACCTTGATAGGTTTTGTTAGTCAGGAGCTTCAAAGACCCAGTGTTATTTAAGAGTGTTGGCGTAGCCTGTTCCTGCGTGCACTTTCATCACTATTCTCAATATTGACAAAAGCTGTGCAGATTGAACTGCAAATTCAACAGAATTACCCTCGAGGCAAAGTGTCAGGTTGTCGGGGTTTATAGCTTGCTTTATGAAAGTCACAACTGAATCATGGTATTTTTCTTTTTTTGTGCTTTTCACATATTCCTGTGCACACAGATTTGTCATATATTTTTTCATTTGAAAGTACATTAGTAATGTTCCCACATACCTTCTTTTAAACTACAGATCAGTAAAACTAAAATCCTTCGTAAAGTCTAAAATACTTTGGCTTAAGATAACCTTGCTCCTTTACCTTTAGAGGAGGGTTTGGTAAATTACTGGAATGCATTTTATTGGATATATTCCTCTGTGAAATGTCTGGTTGGATTAACAGAGAGATGGATCTGGTAAACAGCCTGCCTGAAGGTTAATATTTCACATAGATGAAAGCTTTATGGCCCCAGGGTCTCAACACCTAAGAGAAGAGGAGATATGGATAAATTAATACTCCTCAGTGAGTTCTTTTAGATCTACACATTGGGCTCATTCTCATCCAGAGGGTTCAGAGAGATGTTTCACATAAATCCATTTTGTTATTGGTCCTTTTTCTGTTCTGTGTGTCTGTGACTGATAGGCTGGGTATTATTGATATCATTCAGACCAAGGTAAAATAAAGGATTTCTTAATATATTTGTATACATATTTTATATGTATGTACAATGTAATACATTTACATTACATTACATTACATTTGATGATTTTGTGCACTACTGTCAGATACTGACTAAACTGGTATGGAACGACTTACAATGCATTTGTTGTAGAGTTTAGCTGTTTCAATTACAGTGTAACACATTACACATGATTCCGATTAGAGTAAATGCTGACAAGTCCTGAACAGAGTGAATCTTGACAAGTCACAAGAGTTGAACATACTGGAGTAACGCTAAGTGAAGATTAAAGACCTCTGAGCTCAAAACCTTGGCACTACAATCCTATAAATTTTTGTACTGAGGCTCAGAAGGTGGGCAGTGCTTCTCCACTCTGTTCTAAGCTGCTCAGAGGAAGATGCTGATAGGGTATAGTCCCACCTCCATCTATCCTCTGAGGAATACGCTCTGGTGTCACCTGTCTTTCAGTGGCATTCCCATGAATCTCTTCTGTCATCAGCGGTACAGAAGAGTAAATCACAGCTCCACCTGCCAGACATTTCCCTCAGCAATCAATTGCAATTTCCTTTAACCTGAGATTGGCAATGGAAGTGGTTCGACCCTGGCTTGGAGGAGGGGCTGCCACAAAATCTATGGAACCAAACAACAGATGTCCAAGTCGACAGATATGCATCAGCATCAATTACTTAATCCTGAAGTCATGATAAGGATGCGAAGAAAGCTGTCGGAAATCTGTCAGAACAAAGTATGAAAAAAGTGTGTTATCATTTAAACTCATTTGAGAGATAGGTCAGCTGTCATTTGATACAGCTATGTATATGCATAATTATTTTTAGAAAGAGTGGTGCATGACTTTCATCCAAATTTCAGTATGTATTTCTGTTTAAGTACAGTTTTAAAGTTTTAGTGCAGGTCTTCTGTTGCTTTTTGTTGTATGCTCGTAGGCATTAGTATTGTACTGAGACTTTGCAGCAAGGCATTTACTTGTCCTCTCTGGTCAATTTTCACACTTCATAGAATGTGAAACAGAGCAGTGTATGTGTAAAAAACAATTTTCAAAACCAATAAGATATAATTCTTTGCAGTAATGTTAGGAAATAACATACTTCTACAGTCAGCTAATACCTGTATCTATTGACCTGAATGATATTCCACGCTTACATTTGTGACAAAGAAAGCTATAATAACCAGGTGCACGGGCTGTAAAAGATTTGCTTTATATTGTTTCAAGCTATGGCAGTGCAATCTATGAGGTCTTCTTCACATTAAACACCATGCCAGGGAGGTAAACAAATGGATTGTTATCCACTAAGAAAGAGTTAGTGCTTGGTTTCATGCCTGCAAATTGTGCAGTCACAATGAATAAGGCATACTGTCATGACAAAAGAACAATGGAGCATCAGGCTAGCATTACTTGGTAGTTTAATAGTGTTGACTTTGGGAGGAACGTTTTATTATCAATATTTAACATTTATAGTGCAGAGAGTAAATGTATACAGTGATAAAATTCATTAGATTTTGTCCATTCATGTGATACATTAAAGCCTAATCAATCCATTGGGATTTATTTTCCCATTTACAACATAATTTTATCTTTTCTTTTTTTAACTTGGTGATCAATACCAGAGTTGGTTTATGAATTTACCGCCACAATTAACTGCAGGACTTATTCCCCCCTCCCCTCTCTATCTGTCTCCCTCTATCCCTTTCCAGTTCATTTTATGTTTCCATGCAAAGATTAACATTGAGGTAGTTCCATTTGCAGCTCAGTGGTAGTTGCCCATTTACTCTTGAAAGTATTATTCTTTAGGTGGTCCACAGTGAATTCCACTGATGGCCTTTTGGACATTTGTTTATTGCAGTTAAATTAAGGTCAAGTGATTTTCATTGTTTATTCTCCAGTGAATAGCCTCATGGCCATCATTTGGTCAGCTCCTGTTTACAAGTCATCCTCTTCATTGGTTACACACAGTGTTCATTTAACATTTAATTCTATGTGGTTGAACCAATACTGTGTGAGTATTGAACTTGAAATACAACATTACATAGCTGAAATAACCTCTATGTAATATAAGGAGGGTAGTAAAACATGGTACATCTTCATATAAAAGATTTATGCAGATGGTGTGGTAAAGTAGCCATGTTGTTCAGCTCTGGAAAATTGGACTCCAGACTTCAGGGTTATGCATTTGAAGGTGGGATTGTGAAGCCAGTCAGTTCAACAGTAGCTACAATCCCATTTCCAGTTATATACATCAGGTTGTTCATAGATTTCTGAAGATGTAAAAGCTGAGCAGATTATATATATTTATGATGCATCACAGCACGTGTTTATGGAGATATGTGACATGATACATGAAACGGGTGCTCCATTTGTATGCATGTGTTCATGGCAACATATTTTTGAGCATGTATGGGCAGCATGCCATATCTACATGCCCCAATAACAGCTCACTCAGCCTTCTCTTATGATTGTGTTAATGAGGAAAATGGAGCGAGGATGAGCTTCCGGAAGCATTTTTTTTTTTTTTAACAAATATGTCGGCCCTATTCTCCTCGGTATTGCTTTCAAAGAAAAAAATAAATGCAGTGGAACTGCCTTTAAACCCGCCCCAGCACGGGGGCCTCAGCTGCAACATGCTCTCTCTCCTCCTCAATGACATCCCATCTGGCCGCAGCCAAGCATTTTTAATGCCTTCATTACGGGATGAGAACGCTTCTACCTCACAAGCTGTGATGGGAGGGCAGCTCCACTGACCATAAAACAAACAGCATGGTCTCACCTATAATTCAGTTTGAGAGTGGGCTGCAGTAATGACACAGGGCAGGTAAGCCCAAGTAGGGGATTTCTCATTAACTCTGCGGTGGTGCCCATTATGAACCGGCTTACAATGGCAGGGTGCCGTGTGCCAGCAGTGGGTAGCAGGACTGAAGCTACAGACTGACCCTCAGATAGAGGAAGTGGGAGGTTCTGCTGTCCCTTACAACTCCATTTAGTCAGTCTGTCCGGCACTGACCCGTGCAGACTTACAGTGCTCTGTACAACTGCAAGGCAAGGTCTTATTCCTCTGGCAGCATGTTTATGAGCAGCCACTGACCAAAGTGTGCATGTCCTCTACAAGGGAGTACGTGCTTTGCATATATTAGCGCTCAGGCCCTACTGATAACAGAACACGGAACACCTTTTCCTTAATTTAAGTTCAAAAAGATCAGCAAAGGATCTCACATGTGGAACACAGAAAGACAACATACTCAGCAGAATTTGTAATTCTCCTTGGCACACAGCTGTTTTTGACCCCCCTCCCCTCCCGTACACACACACACACACACACACACACGGACGAGAGATGAATGAGAAATGAACTGCTTCATGCCTTTGAGCTATAGAATCAGTCAGTGCTGCTGTGGCCTCACGAAAAACCTTCATGGACCATAATCCATCATGAGAGATGCTCCCATTGGCTTTTTTCTTCAAGTTCCTGTCGTTAAATTTTGGGGAGTTGAAGAGAAGTTTCTCTTGTGCTGCAGAACCCATGGAGGGATTCAGGTGCCTCTCTTTTTATTGCTTTCATTTTCCCGTTTTTATCAGCTCTTCTCTCTGCGGATACTTATTCAGAGTCTCAGCTGTAAAAAAAAAAGCACAACAAAGCACAAATCCAGAGCTGGAGAATGATTTATTGTTTCTCACAAAGTGTTCCACTTTTGCTTGCTGGACTTTAATATAGAACAATTCGTATTGATTTCTTTGCTACCATAAATACACAGCTACAAAAATGATTGCATTACAGGACGTATTACTTCAAATGAAATAAAAGTGTTTTCCATATTTCTCACATTCTACAAATGCTTGTAAAAGGTAGTCACTGTGCTAATTAACAAGGAAACGAGAGGCAAAGTCTCATCTGATTGGCGTCACTCCATATAAGGAAGGATATTCGTTTAGTCATTTTGTTTGCTAGCAAGATTAATTAGTTTGTTTGCTAGCTAGCCAACTTACTCACTTACCTAGCTAAGTTTTCTATCCCACTACTTTGAATGCATTGTGAAAGCCATCCTATCATATCAAAAACAATACTAAGTTGCTGCTGCTGAAGTGTTTTTATCCATCCGGAACTAGATTGGCTTGCTTTGTGATGTCACCAAGATTTGTCTTACAAAGCAATCCCATCCTCAGGATGCCCACTGGTTGCCCAGACCTCTCCTACAGTGTAAGAGAGTGTTCCTCCATCTCACCCAAGGGACAGGCAGCATGCAATGCAGATACATCTATGGAGACTAACAGGAAGCAGCCCCTCGCACACACACAAACACACTTGTGTCTTCCATAACAGTGTTACTCTACCACAGGACCCCTCCCTCAGGCCTTGTGCTCTGAACATTCAATTAGGTGGCACACTGCATGATTCAGCTTTTTGCGTAACACCGCCTGTGGAGATCCAGTTTTGTGTGTGTGTGTTTTTTTCTGTTTTTCTCTTCAGCTCGACTAAAAAACATTGGATGGATCCAAAAAGCACTGTTTCCAGAACAGAATGCTTAAGAACCAAGTTTATTGTTTTAAAATAGAAAGATAGAAAAAGATGCTCTGTTGTCTCCTGCTCTCTCTTCCTCCATGTATGTGCATATGTGTGTGCATGTTCATGTATTTCTTCAAAGGAAGGGATCTCTGTTGAGTACACTGTATGCTCTATATGGCATATGTGTCTCATCTGTATAACTGCATAATGTAACTGTTCTGTAAAAGGATTTCTCCTGCTCACTCCCTTGCCAATAATAATGTTAGATCGTCAGTAGCAGGCTCTGCAGGTGTGAATCACTGATGGAACACCTTCATCTTTGCTGAAATGAAAGTTCCATCATGAGGGGTTATAGTGAAACTTTGGATATATGGGAACTCCCACTGGCCTACAGTGTCTCAGTGCTTTATGCTGTACATTACATTATTGTCATTCAGCAGATGCTTTTACCCAGAGCGACTTACATAGGTTACAACTGGATATTTATTGAGGCAACTGTGGGTTAAGTACCTTGCCCAGGGGTACAGCAGCAGTACCCCAGCAGGGAATTGAACCAATAACCTTTCATTTACAAGCCCTGCTCCTTTATGATCATTAGGGCTTTGCAATTGTTTGCTGTAAGAGTTGTTGATGTAAAGGTTAATAAATATATGGTTATGACCCCTAATCTTTTACAAACATTACATGACAGCAGAGTGGTAGGAGTAAACAAGATGATGGATTGTAACACTGGAAAATCTGTGACTAAAATCATGAGGGTCTATTCTGTAAATGTACGGTATGTATATGTTTTTTTTTATTATTTTATTTTATTTTTCTGTTAGGTGTATGTTCTCT
Source organism: Megalops cyprinoides (assembly GCF_013368585.1). Lineage (NCBI taxonomy): Eukaryota > Metazoa > Chordata > Actinopteri > Elopiformes > Megalopidae > Megalops > Megalops cyprinoides. The sequence continues at coordinate 19,988,769 of NC_050598.1, read as the reverse complement.
TATAATGGAAAAAAAGAATATTAAATTTATATTTCACATGACTAATGGAGTTTAACATGAAGCAAGAGTGAGAATGATACGAGCATAGTTAATGATTAAAAAACACACACACAAAACAGTATTATTTGTAAGTTTCATAATATAAAAGAAGATACAGTGAAAAGTACCCAGTCATCATAATTACCTTAGACACATGTGTTAATTACCATAGTTGTGGGATTTCATCAGATGATGTGTTATATAAATTGACTGATTATGCCAAATTATGCAGATTTGCATACCATTACATTTTTTAATTGCTATCTGTCCTGTTATAAATTCTTTGAGTAGGATTTTGTCTACAAGAATACTTCAGTCCATGAAAGGTGCTCCTCTGGGTTCTGGAAATATGAAGTCAAGAATATTCAAACTGGCTAACTGATGAAATGTATCAAGTCTTGTCTATCATAACAAAGTGTTATGCCATGTAAAGGTACAAGATACAAATTCTGAACTCTGAACTGTTGTTGTTAATAACAATAATAACAATATTGACATCACCAGTACTACTATTTTGTCATGCAAATACACCCTATGGCATCACCGTACGTAAGACTGCGTTGAAATGCCAGGAAATGTCCGTGACTTCCTTTCAGCATACTTTCCTCTCGTCTCTTAGCATCACTGCTCAATCCCAGGTGTTTGTTGTTGTGCTTTTTCTCTCAGCTGCGGGACCATTAGGGGCTGAGGGTGCTGCACTCCAGCCCCGCTGTCAGAACAGGGACCTCGCTTATCCAGGAGACGCGCAATCACGCCCAGCTGTGGTGGGAATACCTGCCTCTCACCAAACCTGCTGTTTCCCATGCAGATGTCTGAGGTCACATTATTGTGGTTGTTGTGAAATGCGGCATATCAATCTCCTCTCCGAGCTAATGCTGTCTGTTTGGCATCTGCTGCTGTTGCGCTAAGATGACCAGCTGTCCCCAGCTGTCTGCTGGTCGCTTTGGCTCAGTGTGGGTTACTTAGGAGGGTAGATTGGCCATAATGACAGTGATGACCACCTTCTAAAAGGAGTTGCCAAATTTTTGAGCTTAAAACAGCAGTGAGGACAGCTTGAGGTGCACCGATTCCTAAAAATGAGTGTCTGAATCATAAAACATAATTCAGGAAACTTGCAATGAACAAGCTTGGCAGTAACTCATTCCTAGCAGTAGCTTAGGGCAGGGCACAACCCCTTGCTTGACCCTCTTGTAAGACAGGGCCAGCAATTAAATAAGGCAGGAAAAGTAGTGGTTTAAATGAGTTGATATTCCAGGTAAGTCAATGGCTAAATTTCCCTCAACTTCTCTGATGATACACTTACTGTGGAAACATGTCACACTTAGGGATCACGAGAAAGACATTCATTAGGTCTGAAAATATACAGTGAGTAAAACTATTCATGCTCCTAAATGCTCACTGTACACATAAGTATGTTACTAAGAGTTAATAAGAAATACACGCATGTTAAATCTTATAAAGAGGATCTTCGAAAAAATACATATGGAATGTAATAGATCTGGGTGGTAATGCCTGCGGACTTTAATTTGGTTTTATGTTAATCAACCAATTTGTGAAGAAATTTAATTATTTAAACACACACACACACACACACACACGCACACACACACACACACACACACACACACACAAACAAGCCTCTATAACTTACAACAACACATAAACCTTAAGTATTATTGTTCAAAGCTTATTCACTATTCAGTGTAACTAAACATATTTACTCTGGGACAAAGACGAACAGCGGTTACTGTGGAAAGCAGAATCCACTTCTCTTTTAAAATGCTTTGCTCTTGGAAAATGGTCTGCGTGGTTACAGAGCATGCATGGCATACTTGCACATACATCTCTCTCTCCCTATCTCAGAGTCACACACGTGTGCACTGTAGGCCGCCCATCTTTTTTAATGAGTAGCGAGTTCCGGTGTGAAGCTGAGGACTAAAGCTAATATGATTGGGTCTGACAGCAACCAAGTGTTATGCAATAGTTCTGTTTCCTCCCCTCCAAAGCAGCATGATGTCAGACTCTTCCCTTTCCCTTTCTTTTAAAGAGAGATATCTATATTACATACAGATACTTGGGGAATGCCTATGAATAATAGATCATACTAAGAGGTGATGGGATGCCTTGCCTTGGCATAGTTAGCTGCCTCATACTTGGATTCAAAGTTGTGACTTCTGGTCAGTTTTAATTCAGGTTGTTTTGTAAACAGGACTGCAAATGCAATGAAGAGCTATGCACTGATCGTAAAGACTTTATAAATTAAATATTCCCACATTCAGTTGTATAAGATAAAAGGAGCCCTTAACATTGAGGAAAACCAGATAAAATGTTAAACATCAATGTGAAGTGTGAATTATTGAGTAATATATTACAATTTGATGTGCATGATTAAATATATAAAGTATGTAACTAGTGTATAATACATTGAAACATCCATGATAATTTCATCAGTTAAAATGTATAGTAAAGCATAATGCAGAGATTTCACTTACACTGCTGGATTATTTGAATTTTTACATAAAATCAGAGGAAATAAAATACTTTGACTGAAATATTCATTATAAAAAAGTGCAGATACAGAGTAGACCTATCATTCACTTTTAGTTAGCTTTTCTCTTTAATTCCCTAAATATTTTTTCTGAATTTCACCTGAAGCTTGAAACTTGTAGCCTTAGGTCAAACATTTCTAGTATAAGTGAAGGAATTTCCCTCCCTGAAATGTGTCCTAAAGCACAATTTTCAATTTTTTAGTGTGGTATGTGTAAGGGAAGATGTGTAGTCTGTGAATGCTCTGAGGCCCAAAGCAGAGTTTACAGTTAAGCCTCAGCACATGTTAGTCTGATTCAGGGTTGATTGGATCTTGTTGTCTTGGGCCTTCAAGGAAACTTCAATAACCAAAAATGTGGCAAACCTCCAAGATTTCTTTAATAGTATATACCTCTGAATAGTACATATAGCTTATACCATTTTGATTATTAAAAACACACATTGAATAGCAGATCAGATCATTCATAATAATTAAAAATATTTTAAAAATATATAAAGAAAAAAAGTCTGAGAGGGAGAGAGATGCAATATATTTGGAAAGAGGGGTTCTGGCGCTGATAGACACTGATGGATTTGTGTAGATTCAAACCTGAAAGGACTAAAATTAGAGTAGCACACTCCCAGGAATTCAGACTCAGAAAACAAGCATTTTGACAAGAGAAAATATTTTCAAATTATTCTCAAAGCTGATGAAAACAGTGTTGCTAAGCAGCTTGGGGGGAAAAGAATCCATCCAACATGTCATCTTCCAAGCTGCCCCCTGCTGTCATACAGTAGGTTTTTTCCTTATCAAGACAATATTGATCCCTGTCTATTCTTGCTTCATGAAAGCATTTGCCTTCTCACCTCTGGGTATAGAAGCATGTGTTTTGGGGGGTGGTTTTCTGACTATGTAAGCCCCAGTCTATGTATTGCATTCATCATTTTTTGACATTCAGCATTCATTGCATTGTACTGTGTGCAGGAATCATCAAGTTAAGCTGAGTCATCAAACACTGTTTATTTCCAGGTCATATTCATGTTAAATAATAATATAAATATAACATGAAATTACCTCTTTATTCTTGCAGTAAAATATGTTTATGTTATTGTTGCCTTCTGCAAAATGCAACATAAGCATATATACATATTGTGGAATACCCTTTGTAAGAAGCATGTCATTTTGCAGGGCCTATAGAGACCGAGAACATGCCTAGCTAAAACTGCTGAGGCAGATTCATTAAAAAGGTGCTTATGGTGAATGTTCAATTTCCAGTTTTCTCTCTTTGTTTATTCTACCTTTGAGGTACTGCCATAGATCAGTTTTTACACTAAATATTGCCTTTTTCATCTACATGCAGACAACTCAGAAACACCAATAAATTATATTCATTGAGGTCTATTAATGAATATGCCCTCTCAATTTTCAATATATGAATGCAGAATAAAACATTTTAATAAAGCTTTATGACATTGATGGGGATGCATTTGCCATTGTGCCAATTTTGCTCAATACTATATTCTCATGAATGGCTGGAGCTTGGTGAAGATAATGATCACTATGGCCATAGAATATTATTTGTAGATCAATTTGTAAAATAAATAAATGGTCATGCTTCTCATTGACAAGCATCTTCATTATTCTTGCCAGCGTCTGATAAATCGTCTTTTCTCAAAGGTGCTGTATGTGTAGGGTTATCGGCTGTAATTTAGAAGCATGTTTCTCTTGCATTGATCTAGAGGTATTTCATTCCATCCCCACAGATGCAGGATAACATGACCTCATCTAACAAGGGGCTGCAAGGGCCAGTGTCTCTGCCTGGGATTCTCTGCCATTATATCTCCACCGTTGTGAGTTTAGGTGGCTGGAAAGCTGCAGTGCACATCAAGCGATGGCTGGAGATTTAAGGCTTCCTGGCGCATTCAGTCGCCTCCTCAGTACTTTCTAATTAAAGGAGCAAGTCGGCTTTGGCAGGATGCTGCAATAAATCACATGGCCGCTCAGGTGCATTCTGTGTTCAGCAGCCTCTCACTGTCAGGGAAACTGATTGAGTTTCCCGGGACAGTTCTCCTTGGAAATGCAGCCGCTGAGCTCAGGGCTTGCAAAATGTACCCCTGTGAAGGGATCTGCAGTTGATTGGTCAGCAGCAGCTCCACCCCCATCTACCCCCCAGTTGAAGCAATGTGCTGTTCAGGGTTTGCTTCTGAAATTAATTCCTTGGATATGCAAAAAAAAAAATGTACTTCTGGGATATTCCCACTCACTTGGTAATCAAGTGTTTTTTCTAATGCTATACTTTATGTAATGACCTTGCCTACAATAACTCCATTGTCTGGGAGATATTTCATCACTATCAAGCACTGAAAAACACAGGCATCATGTTGGCGTGTTCAAGAAATATGAGTCAATGTGTACCATGAGAAACATTGTGTCTTCTGGAGTAGGATTCTTAATATCAGTGTCATTTTGCATGGTTCCAAGAGCAAGGAAATAACACTCTGCTTGAACAATGTCACATAGTCTCATAGACTTGTGGATACAGGGCTTCCATTTCCTCCCATGCTGTTGCACCCCTCTGGTTTATATTAAAGTAAATGATGAGGCAAACTTGATTCCATCTTCACAGTAGGATATTAGGTCACGCCAATATGATGCTTTATCACTGAAGTCAGTGAAGCAGAGCAATATATTTAATTCCTTTAGTCAGGTCCCTTCTGGCTGTTGTGTGCATGATGCTCAATACATCCTGCTGGATCAATAGGAATTAATGTTGCACAGCTATGTACGTTGCAGTTCTCCCACATTTTTGTAAGATGAATTCCTTAGTCTCTTTTGGTAGAAGGAAAGATATGTATTAGAACAAAGCAAAGCATCAGTTTGCAAGTTGTCATGGGCACATGTGCTTTCTTATGCATCTCTGAATTTTAGTTGCATTCAGACAATTGAAGGTTTTAACCCTGGATCCTCTTCCCTATGTGTTTGCTGTGACATGGAACACCTTCTAAGGGGACTATCATGTGAAAAGAAAGCATATGTTTAAGAATGCCAGGACACATTTCAGACCGTGCAGTACTTTAAAGGTAGTGATGTGTGTGTGTCAGTGTGTGGGGAGGGGGGGCATTGAAGTGAAGAGAAAACAAATGCAATAAAGTGGGCAGCCTAAATTAATTTAAAAATGTTAAGATGCTGTTTGTTGGAATTCTATCTATCCTTCTATTGATTCATTCACTCCTCTACTCATCCATCTTATTTATATTGATCTCACGCTTCTGTGCTCATTGCTCTGAGAGTGTCTGGCATCACAATCAACTCACTTATCATTTTTAGGCCCTGTTGTTTCGGCACAATGCTTTGTTTAGTGTGTTGAAACTGAACCAGGCTTTGTAACAGGTGAACTGGCTGTCTCACAGTAATTAGTGGGGTGGTATTTGCCCAGGGCAGGTAGGTCTGCTGTCTGACCAGCATGAGAATGGGGCTTTGTGCAAATCTTTCTCTTGTCACAGGATTGGTTCAACAACAACAATATGTTTTCCCTCCTCACACTGACTCATGGTTGGCTGTGGCCTTGCTTATATTTGCTTTCTGTCTCTCTGCTGAATCAATATGTGTAATAGTATGATACTGTTTACTAAAAATGCGATCTACAAAAGTACAACTGTAATTGATTGAAAAAATGATCTCATTGCTTTTTATATCGGAGTTGGCACTATTAAAGAATCCCAGAAAATTAAAGATAGAGATTTTTTTCTACACTGACAAAAGAAACAACACTGCAAGTTGACGTTATCATATTAACTTCATTAATAACCACACAACAATTATGAATCAGTTGCATACTTTCTGTAATTACTCATGTAATTACTCATATTTGAGTAACACTTGCTCTGTCACTCATATGCACTCTAAGTATTTATTCAGTCCTGTAGCTTTACCTATTCCATAAATCTAACAACAAATCAACTTGTATAACAACGTCACACTGCACAGCAGTTACACAACACTAGCAACTATTTACATAGTTAACTACAATGTAATAACATATAAATTTCAACTTATTATAATGTGTCACAAAAAATATTGGATACTTTTCACCAGAGTAAGAGTATCATTTTCAAAAATGACACAAAACAAAAAATCAGCTTATCCATAAGTTTGATATGTGCAAACTGATCTATCAAAGGAACATTCTATTGATGACAGAATATGCACTGGCCCAGGTAACCTATTCTATTTTACCAGAAAATGCCTAAGTATAAAACATAACGCATAGAAAAAATAACAAAAAAAAAACAGTATCAAAACATTGGGGGGAGCTGGCAGCCAGCAATAAAGTTTCATTTGGATGCTTTATTATCATTGTTAGTAGCTCTTCCTTTCTGCAATTTTCTTCTATAAAATTATGAACTCTGTGCCAAACTATACACAGCCATACACTAGTCAACCCACCCAGACCCTATGAGGTTGAAAACCTTTCTCCACAGCTGAACCAATACAGAGGAGCAAAGTCAGGTAGGGCATTTCTCTCAGCTGCTTATTATGCATTCTTTAAAAAAAAAAAAAAAGAAAGTGCTGACCTTGTTCTATTAAATGGCAGACATTGTAATGCTACCGGAGTCATTACCTTAAGCAAACGTCTGCACATTTACAGCATTTAAAATATTTGAAACAGTGAAACATTTATTACTTGTGGGGCATTGCTAAAACTCTGAGGGCTTTCATTAATTATTTTATCTGCAAAATTTGCTCAGGGAACCCTCCCTTCAAATTTAAAACCTTAAAGACAAGTCAGGCATTTCATACTGGAATTTTATACCAGAAAAGCTGGCCCAAAAGATGAATAGAAACATGCTATCCTACTTATTGGTGTGGTTTGGTGCCCTGCTTTCTGCCAAGTTTTTATGTAGGAGCGGACTGGGAATGTGTTTGTCCTCCCAGGCGATGGCACCCCCCTGACTGTCTCGCATCACACGTCCCCAGACTGCAGGTCCCGGACTTCAAAATGGCTGCCATACAGACAGGGTGACTGTACAATGACACTGAAGCGCTGTCACTCATTCCGCTACACTTCAACAGAAATATAACCCTGCTTTAAAAAAAAAAAAACTAATTTACTTTCCTCACACACAGACACAGCCACTCATACAATGTCATTGGGAAGATAACTAGAATATAGGAGGCTCCTCTTTATCTGTGTTCTGCCAAAGAAAAATGTTATCTGTTCTTCCATGGCGTCTTTGAGGCTACCTTCACTGTATGAATACTACTAATTTTGCTAAATGTCATTCAATTGATATCAGTTCAGCAGACAAAGTGAAGTTTCATCAGCATGAAAGCATTCACTTTATGCCTTTAAATTTGCACAAATTGAACTGAAAGCTGTTCTTCATCTGTCATTAGCATTCAAAAACATAAATGAGTGAAAAAAAATGAACTAATCAATGGAATGAACTCATCAATGGATCCATCATCATGTGTATATGAGTGCAGTAATGTGCAAAGAAATTAGATAATTACAAGAGAAAGACCTGGTAAGATCACTGAGATTTCCCCAGACATCTCATGCCATGAGGGATTCAGTCCTGTTATTTCATAATCATAACACAGGGAACCTAGAATGTGTACAAGCCAGGATTACTGATGGCATCTTCCCTCAGCCCCCGACTAATCACTCTAAATGTCTTACATGTGCTTGCAAAAAGCCTTTATAAGCCTCAAGGATATATTTGAAATGCAAATATCATTTCCCATGGTTAAGAAATATGTCACTCATTTCTATGTCATTCAATTTGAAATGTAGGTTTTGACTCAGATTGTCAGTCCATGATATGGTTCATGGAATAATGAACAGAGGTTTGTTTATTTAATATCTTTTTATGTTACAATATTGCAATTTCATTTTTAGACTTTTTGCTTCTTTGGTTTGGTTATGGCTGTGTATTTATGCAAAAGTTTACTAGGTTGTTATATCAGCAGTTTGCATGAATCAACAGGTTTCTGACTAAATAGTGTCAGTTTGCACTACCGGTTTTACTGTGGAATTTGTCATTTTAGCACATAATCAATATGTAAGTAAGTAATTTAGCCCAATGTGACACTTTAACTGGAAGCTATCAAAGGTATTTTATGTGTCACCTCACTGGCTATAGAATGGTACTGTGGTGATGAACTGATGCATTTTATGTGTTATTCAAATGTTCACATTTCACTTATTTTCAAGTCTCTCAAGTGATGTTGTTGTTGATGATGATGATGATGATGATGATGGTGGTGGTGGTTATCTGGTACTGTAAGGATAGAGGGCCAGAATAACATAAACCTCATGGGAAATCTAGATGTCGTGTGAGCATGATCAGTTGGGAGTGGATCTGTTTATATTCATTAAGACTAAACATTTTATAAGTATGTCATTCCAAATTATTTTATGCCCACATTATGCTGATTTGTTTTAATAAACGGAAATGATAAACCTAAGAAGTAGCATTGGCTTATATTATATAAGTAGTATCTATTATATCAAGATTTTGTATATATTAATAACACACAACAACTATGGTCATATGTATGCATCTTGCTGAGTCACAGAATTATTTTAAATATCAAGGCTTGTTGACAACTGATGTTCAAACACTCACTTTGGTGTACTATATGTCGATATACTATATACAATACTTCAGCAATCTCAGCAACTTTTCTGAGTAAGGCTCTGGTCCTTTTGTGTCCTGTAAGGTTCTGATCCTGCTTTGTCTAATTGTCTGATTTTACTCACCGTCATTCTATTTTTGGCCTTTTCTGGCGATAACCTAATTTTAACTTTCTTCCTGTCTTGCATTCTTGCATTTAAATCGAGAAGTCCATATGTTATCTTATCCACACAATATTTTTTGGTGTACTTAATTTTAATTACAAATTCCTCTTCATTGTTTTGATTATTTTGCACCTTACATGTCTAATATATATGAGAGGCTAGTGTTTACAACAAAACAGGTCTTCTATTTATAAAATCCCATAACCCCAAGCTTATAGGTGAGACGTAGTACTAGCAGGCGAGAGTGATTTATTTTCTTGCCCCCCAAAGCAAGCATAGTACCGTCTTGTATCCTTATCATTTTCTTTAGACGTGTCCAGGCCTTGGCCCTGCAAAGGTTTCCTGTGCAGTTACACAAGCAATTAATCATAGCAATTAATCATTGTACGCAGGTGCACATTTGCAGCAGAACTGTCCAGAGTTATATACATAAAGAATGGATGATTTCACCATCAAATATGTCTTCCATCCACCACAGAGATACAGGCCTGATTTTAATGAAAATGTCAGTGTCATTTTAAGGAAAAGTGCAATTCAATCAAACAGAAACAATCCATCCCATATTAATCCAGTGCCATATCTTGATAAAGTGACTATTCCGAGCTGCAGAGAATATGGCACAAAAAGCCAGATCTCACAGCCGACGGTGGCAATTAGTCACAAAGTGACTGACATCATTGATTGTGTCCTGTTGGACATTAAATAGTACATTTACATTTAGTCATTTGCCAAATGCTGTTATTCATAGTAACTGAGCATACATAACTACATTTTTGTGGTAAAAATTATTTAACTGAGTTATGCACTTCTTTTTTTAGGTATAAGGTGCAAGGTACAGTTGTATTTTGCTTAACATGACTGGAAACACCAAGTGAATGACATCACTTGCAGAGAGATGTTCCTGACATCAAGTCAAACTAACTAGCACAACGTCAAGTTCCCCAAAACATGTACTTCACGTGTATGATCAATTTATACAACAAATACATAGAGCATACATTAAGATGTATTAACACTCGCGTTGCACTTGCAACTAGTACTGGTCTCATCATTGCTCTAAATGTTAATGTCACCAGCATACTGCACCATTGTCTTCACCATTTCTGCTTGATTTAGGTGGGACTGCCTGATTTGGTTTTCAATGTCAACTGTACCAAAACAAACTGAACTCATACATGTCACTTTTCATTCCTCCTCATTCAGCCCTTCTTCTTCTGTTCTGTATTTCATAATCTAGAGACTTTGATTAGTTTTTAATATATTGCTCAAGATGGTCACTCAAGATGGCCATAGATACTAAATCCCTGTCATTCATAAGACATTTTAAAATGCAAAGTGAGAGAGAGACTGTTTATTTAAAAGGTTAAGAGACAATATTCACAAACCTCATCAGTGGCTGGCTTTTGATAATATATACAACCCACGACGCCACACACTCCATCCCAGTGCCAACTGCCTTCTCACATTTTACTGTCCACACCCAGCCAATCTTGAGAAAAAATTTGGAGAGAAGAACATGCATTTCTAAAAGGCCACAAAATAACACTGCCTCCCACTTTCCAGTACTGCGACTCAGCAGCTCAAACATTCATTTGGCGAGGCTTGACAACTTTTTACTCCCTTCCCTTCTGTCATATTCAATTGTATTTTGCTCGGCAGAAAAGATTGAAGCTGAAATATAATTTAGGGAAAGCTATATATCTATTTTAGGGCAATACATTGTCCAATGTACTGCTATGTGGAGAACATTGAGCCATTGGGAATTGAAATGTACTCCTGAGCCTTTCCCTCATTTCACAAACCAAGGAGAGGCTTTTATAGCTTTCTAATCCCTATGGCTGAATTTAGACACTGTTATCTAACCAATACAGAGCCTAAAACGATTGCTCAGAGAAATAGGTGTAAGCGTGCTGTATAAACATGTACACACACAAATATAACGAAAGACATGTTATCCCTTTACACAGCAACGTCACATTTCTGCTGTTCATCTGGACTAGCCTGTAACTAGTAACACAGCTAAAGATATCAAGAGATGGCTTTAAGATAATGAGTTGCATGCACACTTACGGCATAACCTATGCACTGTCTGATCTCATTCTTGCACTGGTGTGAGAGCTTGTTCGCACCATTATTATTATATATTGAATAGCAGTGCAAAGGTTTTCTGTTGCAAAAAGGGTAGTGGTGTACTGTGGTTTTCATGGCAGCAGACAGTAATGTGGATGTGACACTTGTGTGTTGTGACCAAGACATTTGCACATGTATAACTACAATCGTGTTTTTAGCTTGAGCAATCCATCTTGTTTGCACAGTAGCTGCTATAAAATTGTAATATAGGACAATAAGCGTAATTGTACTCACTTGATATCAGACTAAAGTCTTACAGTTGAGTTTAATGTGGAAATGCTCTGTATGTGCTTATGTTGGCTGCTCTTGCAGTTGTTAAGTTACCACTCATATTTTGAATGGTAAGTAACAATTGTTACAACAACCGGTTTACTAGGAAGCTTCAGTGGGAGTATTCACTTATACTTCAGTTTAAACTTGGGCACCGCAAAAAAAGAAAACTGTATTTAATGCCAGAAAATCTATATACCTTACACCCAGTAGGCTGTTCTCTCTAGATACATAGGTTAGTAAGAGGTATTGTTACATATGCCATGTTACCTTGTGCTTTTGGAATGCAAACATCTGGTATGTGTCCTTGCAGTTTAGTCTCACAGTTATTACTGCCTCTCAGTATACGGTGGGACCAGGGTTTGAATCAAGAATGCCTTTTTTAAATAATTAACTTGTTTATTACTTTTTAGGCCTGTTAGCCTTGAGAGTTTCTCGTTTAATGCTGTTTCCATGTTTTTAGTGTTTTTATTTAAAGCAAGGCTGTGGACAGTATAAAAGAAACACACATCCCGTTTCCATCAACACAATATTTGGGTTCTTAAGAACAAACATATTACACAAGCATATGGCAATGTTCATATAAAATGAGAAATGTGAATATATTAAGAAAACAATGAAACACAAATGACTAAAGCAAAATTTACACAATAATTTAGACTGCAATGCTAGAGGAACGAGGCTATGCCAGTGTTGGCTGTTATCATTATGCGCCACAGAAAACAAATATTGTAAGAAGGAATAACTTGAATAACACTCCCATTTTCAATGGGCTACACTACAAAATCAATTCATGAATTATTAAGGAAGGAGAACTGTAAAACGTTAAGTTTATTTTCCTCTGGCTCTCTGTCTCTATGCTCTGTCTTATTACCTTACTTACCTCAGATGAACTTTAACAATGAATTCTTTACTGCCTCCAGGTAATTCAACACACGGTATCAGGACCAATGAAGGACTCCGTTGATTTTATTGCATTTGGACTTTCAGACATGTTTAAATAAGTGTTTGCACATAGTTGTTTATGCAAAGTTGTACATTTCTCAGTTTAGGTCTCACCAGGATAATGGGTAAATTGAGAGCAGCAGTCATTAGGAGGCTAACATTCTACAGAAAAAATGACATTATCACTCAATGTATTAATTCCCACTGTACGTGTTTTGCAGATGGCAGGAGAGCTGACTGAACAGATATACTGGCAAATGTAGACTCGCAAACTATGGCAGATTTCTTGATAATTTGATTAATTTCGTGCAATTATAAATTCTATGCAGATGGAGCAGTGTGGCAACACATGGGCAGGGCTTGTGTCACAAATCCACATCAAGTAACTAAATTGTTGCAGTAATAAAGCATTGTGTGACTAGGGCCAAACAAGTCCCTGTGGAAACCTACACCAAAAAACGACGGCTGTCAGAAAAACAAGGGAACAAGAACTTGTTCCAGAAGTAATCCACTTTGTTCTCCTTCTCTATTCTACCATCTGAGCACCTGAAAATCAGCAAGGGGTAGTACCTCCAGTTAAAATTCATTGATGCGACCACAGTGTGCCTCTGGTGAATACCCTTGGATTGTTACAATGAGAGGGAACAACAAAGGCAGGGGAAAGGCATGCATACTGACCCCATCTGTCTCATAAAAGCATGGGTAGTGGAGGAATCCATCTGAGACTGATTTTGCCTTTCCTAATGACTTTGGTTGCAACTGCGGGGGGAGGCACCAAATGTGTCACTCAGCAGAAGCAAAATATCACAGTAGATTTGGCTGTGAGGGGCTTTTGAATGCAAAGCAACAGCTCCATAAATCAAAGGGCGTGTCATGACAAGTGACACGCCTAGATGACCTATGATCAGACAGTTGCAACAATGTGAAATGAAGGCAGGATTTCACCAGAACCACCGTCTCATCTGAAGTGCAATTCAGTTAAATATATGGAAATCACCCCTGCCCTTTTGAATTTGATTGGGTTAGGCTTTCACTGAATGCATACACAAGTTGTATTGCTCTACTGTATCATAGCTTTCAAGTGGGTATGCATTTTCAACATTTAAAAGTTGTTAGCACATTTTGTTCATAATTACGTTAAAATAATGAACAAATATGCTCAAAATGTTGAAGAAAAAGCAAGAAAACAAAATCATTTGAAAGATTTATTCCAATAATAGTGCAAAAGCCAAGCACTGTGTAACATAATATTTTGTTAGTTCTATGGTATATTTTGTTAAAAGTGTCAGATTCTTTCCTGAATGTCTTAATACCAGGCCAGAATTTTTGGGATTTTGAGCCCTTATAGGAAGGGCCTTCAGTTTTTCTCTATCACATGACCCATAGGCATTTAAACTTGTACTTCAATCATTGTCTTCCAGGTGTCACTATAGACATTCAATTATAAATTGTATTTTAAGAATTTCCAGGTTACCTAACTTATAGAATTATAATAATAACATATATAGAATGTGACATTCTTAAAAGCAATCATTGGATACAAGGGAAGAAGGAAAGGAGCCATGGAGGAACATCAAAAATGTCCACAACAAAGAGTATACTGTATCTTTGAGTGAAATAATGCAACAGCATCTACTGTCATTCATGACTTGACAGCATTCCTACATGCAAATATAACCCTTACATTGCATTAACCGACAGTTACCACATCAGCCAATTTTGTAAGCTTTGATGAAAAATGCAAACACTAGTGCACAACAAGTATATTCACCATGTCTCCCTTTGCCTACATTCTCATGAGGATTTAATAATCCTATTCTGACTGAGGAACAGAACAAACAGTAAAACAGAACAAAACAATAAAACATAAAGAGTTAACAAGCTGGAAAAAAAGAATGCTAGTGCAATCTGGTAATGCTCCAGAATAGACTCTACAATTTTATCACTGTGGAAATGTTAGTGGCTTTGTTTGGGGATGCTTGGCCGTATTTTTCTGAAGCTGTTTTTTTTTTTTTTTTTGGACTGACAAAGTACATACTGGATCCTCTACATGAAATGGCCTTTAACTGAAATTGGTTCCTCCGCTTAATGATAATCCAGTCCACAGCATCATGTTGGAAAAAGTGAGTGAGGTTGTAAACAGCCACATATGGCTCATATAGCCTCTACAGCCCTATTCCACTGAATGCAACCATGTGATCAGCAAAAGAACTGTGTACATCAATTACCCATGCCTTATGTTATAACAGGAACACAATACCAAAATGCACCAACAAAAATTTCATATGACCCTCTAAGGGTTGGTTGGAGTTGGAGTTTAAAGGTCACCTTATCTATGAAAAAAAGTATTTGTCATCTGTAATTGTTTTTTGTTTGTTTTTTTGTTGTTGTTGTTTTTCTTAATCTTTTATTAGAATTTTTTTACAATTATATATTAGTCATTTTGCATCAGCCCATTTAAAATGGCATATTACTTGTGCACAGATACAGTCTCCCATTTTAATTGATGTCCCCTCATTTACTTAGAAAATGTGGGAATCGCTGTCATATCTCTAAACATTACATGTTTTACCTCAGGCTTACATCATTCTGAGAATCCATTAATGTAGATAAACTGTGGGGGGAAACCTGCTAAAGAGAATCTACAGGGGTTTGGTGTAGAGAGATTATGAGCTTCCTCAGGTATTAAAAGCTCATATTTTTCCTGTCAGGTTGAGTTTAAATTGTATTGTATCTATACATGGCTCAAAAATATCTCATATCTCATATCTCTGCATGACCTTTGGTCACTGCCTGCAGCTGTAGCTGTAGACATCCCTTGAGTCAGCAGTAGTCATGACGGATGCTAATTTGAAGTCTTTGGCTGGAGGCTAATTGTATAGATCTTATAGATCTCTTAATCCCAACCCAACCACTGAATTGCACTCATGAACTTCTTTACTTGTGTGATTTCTGGGAGCTTTAACTGGCAAGAATACAAGAGCAAAGACAAATGTTCTGGAAAAATAAAGCTAACTTAGCACCTTGAGAACCTACTTTTTATCAGATCCTGGGTGGCATTAACGTTGTCTACCCTCCACATTGAAAGTTGAAAATATCTTTTCTGAAGGAGAATGTACTTTCCAGCAGGCAAAAACATCTTGGGGATGAAGGAGTGTGCCATTGATGAAAATGTATAAAGCAAAGCCTGTCTGAATAGCTGGGGGGTAAAAAACAAACCCAGCAAGGCTGAGTAAATGGCAAAGCCTTGATCATCTGTTGAAATCAGTTATACCTAATGGAAATATGGCTGCTATGAATGGCAGTGCAGCACAGCAGACATGCAGCACATAAATCTATATCGGTCCTCTTCAGTACATTATGTCACATTGATGAGAATTGCATGCCCATATTGGTTCCACATATGTTGTTTTAACTGGATTACAGCTGAGCGTATCCGATTTTGCCATTTAAGCGGGCTGAATCCTCATTTAATCAAGCTTTGTTCCTCTTTAATCCTGACATTTCAGAGAAAGCACTTAGTTTCCTCCTTTTGGAAATTAGGCTATATATATATATATATATATATATATATATATATATATATATATATATATATATATTATATTTAATTTTTTTGTGGAATATTCCATTGCTTTAACAGTGGACTGACACATGCCTGTCAATTAGCAATTCCAAAACATATTTTGACTGGTGTTATTCCCAGCTTGCTACAGTGGGTCTGCTGTCATGACTCACCACCATGGTTTCTGATGCTGTCAACAAACTTCTTTGAGGTTTGGATTCTTCACACTTCTCTGATCTACTCTGCTGGTGGGTTTCACAGCACATCTCATACAGAAAGCTGCCTCTTTCTCACCATGCTTCCCATTGAGAAATATAGACTTGCCTTAGCCAAGGCTGCAAATGGTCTACCAGTAATGGGTCAGTTTAACAAATCATTGGAAAAAGAAAATGTAATTAAGAGTCGAGGATGTCTTGTCTTGATTACAATGTGAAATGTAAATGGTTCGATTTAGCATTTTTATTTGTTTATTTATTTAATTCATTAATAGCTGAACAGTAGGCATGCATTATGGAGTAGAGCCTGGAATGTGACATGCAAAGGTGTTAGACTTCAGTAAGTGCACTGCATCATGTGGATATTTTATGCACCACAAAGAAATGAAGAAAAAAGTGAAATATAATAGAGCTGACCTTTAACTAGTGGCAGATTTTGATGATTAATGGCATTAACAAAGCAAAACATTTTTCTCACTCATTTTCTTTCTGCCGGGCCAATAGTAATGAAGTTTCATCCATTATAAATGCCACTGTGAAGCACATTATGCAGGGGGTGTTTTCAGATACTTTATGTATGCAACACTTGAAGCAAATTACTCTGGAATATAAGAGCTGTAGAATTTATTGTTTTTTGCATGTCATGAAACTTTTGAATCATATCATGCACATTTTAAATAAATACACATCAGCTTTGTAATAAAGGTTTATTGGGAAAATATATGCAAGCAGAATTCTTTTGTGCTTCAGGATTTGCATATGCTTTCATTAGATCAGAATCGTAGGTGGTATTCAAAAGTGAAGATCTGAAAATCTGCAGTGTTACTGAGACTTACGCATATAGTATATTATCTCAGAAATTTGAGATGAAGTTTGTGCTGTGAGGTGCCTCTATATAAAATTAATGTGCAGTCACAACCAATTAGTCAGTTAGCATAACGCATTAAGCTGTTATATGTATATGTATAGCACTGCAGTGGCATACAGTTTTGCAACGATTTATGTTTATTTGTAATAAAGGGGCAGTTATTCATTCTCTTTGGTTGCTGTCACTGGAAAACTCAAAGGGCACGGTGAGAATTTTAGAATTCTAGTTTTTTTTTTAAATGTTATCATGATATGACTCATGTATGATATGAAAGACACTCATAAATTACTGAAATAATGGCCCTTGAATATTTAAGTAAATGGCTATGTAAAATAAACACTGTAAATAATTAATGCAGTTGCTGGCCTAAACAAAAAGTTATGTTAACTGAATGGCCCCAGTGGTAATATTAAATGAGGGTGATATTTGGTAAGCAGTAACACAATGCCTTAAGTTATTCATTTGCTGCAGGAGATGAGAGACTCTGCTTAAACAGACCTCTGAAAGATTAATGATTCACAGCATGCACATGAGGCAGCTGAATTTTCCTCATTTCCATGACATTCAGTGTGAAAATTAGATTCTTCTTAGCTTTATTTTTTTTTCTTTTTTAATGAGTGTTAGTCTCAAACAAATTACTAATGTAAGGCGTTGCTAAACAGTATTATAGCCAAAAATCTATTGGAAGCAGCTTGTGAATTGGAATGAGTAGAGGGGTATTATAATTATAAAAAGAAACATGGTAACCTCAGTGTCTCTTATGTAAAAATAAAAAATAAGGATGCAATGACTACACCTTCCCTGACCTCCCGAATCACCAAATATAAAATCATTGAACCTTTATGCAAAGTTCTGGAATGTTTGAGATTGAAGTAGATTCCAACTTCATTTCTCAAAGACCTTGAGGCTTCCCATCTTCAAGAATGGTCCAGCATCCCAATAAAAACGGTTCAAAACCTTTATTACAGCATTCCAAGAAGGGTTTAAGCTTTTTTGAAAACAAAGGGAGGCTCAACTCCTTATTAGTTAATAAATAATCATAGAATTTTTTGGTGTTTCCATTCTTTTGTCTACCTCCACAATACTGCAAGAGAGACAACTCAGTGTCATAAAATATTACTTTATCAACATATGAGACTTCCAATATGCCATGCTGCAGTTATTTTATTTGGACTGCAGTATATCATAATACTAATTATTAAGATTTATACACTTATACCATCCTGTCATATCTCATATTGCCCTTTGGGCAGTTGTAGCTTCTGTATTATGTGATGGCTCCTGTTTACACTTACACAATAATTAAGCTTTTATATGTGTTACTGCTTAATAATGACAAATTTCATGTAACTGTAAATAGCAAATCATCATCTTTACATATTGGGTCTTTGCAGTGCATCCACACACTTGAGATCAAGTGGGATGTGTTAGTAACCTGAATATGAATTAATGTTAAAGACCATGTCATAACAGACCATATAAAAGAACCAGTTGACAAAAGATGAAGGTATATCATAGATAAGTATTACACAGAAGTCCATCTCATTAGAACCGACAATATATAAAACTGTTTGAGAAACTTAACATCTTTAACTGGCTAAAATGTTTACTGGTGTTGCCAATAAGTCATGTGAATCGTGTAATTGAGCAGAAAAACTGAAAAGCTGTACAAAGAACCCCATCCGTAAAAGAATGTGAAATGTTTTAACAATAATGACTGAATCAGAAAGGGAAAATGTACAGCAACCCTTGCACAGCTCCCCAGCAATAAATCTAAAATTCCCTTCATGTGCTGAGCATGCTGCTTTTTCATTATTGCTCTGATTTTAAAATCAATTGGTTTCCATTTTGTGAGACTTTTCAACTGTGGAGATCTATATATTTGATTAAATCCAATGTGAGATGGTCCAGTGAACCGATCTTAAATTTAACCCCTGTTCACCCTTAGCATAGATGTCATTATTGATTATGATGGCCCTTGCCAGAAGCTCCCTGAAGAAAATAAATATGGTGCCCAGAGAATGCATGGTGACATTACAGCCCACCTCATATAATTTGCAATCAGGAAAGCATTTAAAAGCTTTTATTGGGTTGTAGGACATTGTCACCTATAGTAATGTCTGACCCCATGTGCTGCAATTACATTTCACTCCAGCTACATTTTCCAAATAAATAATTGGATATTAGTTTTGTGAACATAGTTGATGAAGCCTTTGCTTGTTGAAAGGCATATCAACATGTCATTGAGTTTTTTGGCTATTTAGTGGTGCTGGGTCAGTCCCAAATTCCTGAGCAGCTCTCAGTGGCAATGCTGACACATTGTAAGGGCTCTAATATAAAGCAGCTGGTTTAACACATTTAATCACCACTTGCTGCGAAGGGTTTGCACATTTCATGGCCACTATCACTAATGTCATACCGTGTTTTATGTAGATGTGGCATGGCTACACCACTTTTAGATGACAGATAATATCAAGTATCCACTAAAATTTTAATAAGTATGCAGTAACATGACATGTGAGAGTGCACCTTTGTGTGGGGTGGGGTAATCAAGATAAATTACTGAGACAGTCAAAATGTGATGTGAATACAGCTCCTGACTCCAACTTAGTCTGTGGTAAGTTTGCTTACTGGATGAGAGGAGTAATTTGGTCTCCATGGTTGTATACAACAAGTCATCTATAATATTTTCATGTGTCTAAGTGATAGTAATATATATTAGTTTGCTGCAGAGTTTTGCTTTTCTTACTATGCTTGTAGCTCCTTAGAAGTGCTAACAAGCTACCTATGCTAGCTAGCAAATGAATTGCTTATATCATCAAAACTCATTCTGTGAATAAAGATTAATAAATTGAGGACTTACTGAGGTCACAGAGAGAGAAAGGGGTATAAAAATAATGAAGTTGCCATTTTCACAAGAAAAAATAATGTTTCTGGGAGACAAACCAGAGTACGGTTTGACTAGATAACTCTCCTCTAGTGAAAGTCAAACAACACCTGCTGTAATTTAGAACCGAGAATCGCCCAATCAGCAGGCATTTGGTTAAATAATAAAGTATTTAAAATGTGATTTTTAATGTCATCCGAAATGTTCTCTCTCACAGTTTGCCCGTAACATTAAAGACTCTATTATTATCCATGCGACCAACAGCGGCTGTGTATATACATATCCTGGAATGAAACAGCTGTGCAGTAATCAGGCAGGATTGTTTGAAATGCCTGGTAATTAAAAGTGATGTGTGCAACCAGCTGAGACAAATGTTGACCTCTCCGCAGCCTTGACATCAGGCTGGTGTGCCGCAATATCATTTGATTCTGAGCTGTGCAGCTCTTGCGTCGGGAACATCCACGCTGACATTTCACGTAGATTGCTTCTTAGCATCACAGCTCGGAAACAACAACATCACAAGATGTTATTTGATCTGAAATGCTGTTCTTTCATTACTGGATCTTGTATCCATGTTAAAGATTATGGAAATATATCATTTCAATAGCAGGGTTACATATAATTGCAACCTGATTCAATCTTCCAGAAAACATTTAGTTATAAAGATAAAGTACCATATGGACTACTCATAGGGTTCTGCATCAGAGTCTAGACATAGGAGATTCTCGTATACTCATGTCGTGGGAGCCATTTTGTTTACAGAATATTTGACTTAAACAAGGGGAATAAATGAAGGGTTTCAGGCCAGCAGCAATAACATGCTTATTCAGTTATCAGATTAAAATGCACAAGAAAGCTATGGTTTTGCTCAGAACAAAAACATCCATATCACATCTGGACTACATTGTTCTAAAGAGCAGTATAATTCCATTTATGGTGAAGATGTTATATACCTTGATACTTTCCATGAGTTTTCCAAGAGATGTGGATGTGACGCAAAAACTGAAAGGCCACATTCTCTTCAGACAGTAAAATGAGGTAAAACAGCTACATTTCCATCTTTGCTTTTATATGACTGTAAGAATGGATAAGTGTTAAAATACAACACAAAAAGCCAATACAGTAAATGCGTCTGCAGTAAATTCTCACACTGTGATTTGATGATGAATAATTAATATATACCTCAAAACATTTTCAAAAGGATTTTTTTTCCCAAATAATTGTACTTCTTAGTATTATCTTGCCACGTGTATTTTGACTGTTTAACAAAAAGGCCTCACAATAAACAGTTTGCTCCTCTGAGCCCATCCTTGGAATATGTTTATGCTCTTTCCCTCAAAATGTTGCAGTGTAAGATTTTTAAGCCTAATGAATTCCTAATGGCAAGCACATCCCAGCTGCACACAGATTAACTCAGTTTTTATTTATTTCTGGTTTAGCTGCATTAGCATGTGGTAGAAATGCAACCTCTTGTTCTTTATGTCTTGGGACATGGCTTCCTCTGTAGAATATGTGAAGTGAATTATAGGAAATGTTGTTGGGAGGAGATAGTTCTATTGCAGGTAATTCATGGCTCATTTCAGTCTTTCATGATGACTCACAGTATGGCCAAACCATGAAAGCGGATACATATAAAATATACCTCAAACCACATAATGCACATTATGCATAGGCTTTTTAGTGTTGGTTCATGTTTAATATTTAGGAGTACCCTTAAGGTGTGGATTGGGGTATGGTTTAAGTTTAATATGCACATACATGCATTTCTTATCAACATAATATTAATTTCTCTGGAATCCTCTGTACAAGTAACTGAACCATATCAAAAAAAAGACCATGGTTACGTTAAATAACTGCAGTGTTTCGCACAACGGTAATTGCTGTGATTGAACATTTAGGCTATTTATTTCATATGGTTAGTCAATCAGACTAAGGTCAATTAACTAGAAGCAGATATTTATTTGTGCTTAAAAAAACATCTTTGCACACAATATGGAGCATTGGATGACATGGGATGATTATAATACAATCAAACAACAATATAAAATTCAAGCTAAGTTAGTTGTATTATCCCAATTTATTTTATAGTACACACTTTCCAACTTTCCCACACTTTTTCATTTTTTTCAAAAGCTGAAAACAATATTCCCTTGCCCTCTGCAAAAGAAAATCCAGATTCATACTAAAACATGTGGGAAAAGATATATTGCATGAGTTAATATGTCACATGTCTTCTATAGAACAGTGAATAAGGTTGCAGGGTTTGTGTTCTGAGAGAATGAGAGTGGATGGGCTGGATAAAGATGATGGAACAGTGGCACTGATTTGGTGTCCTTGTTATTGTTGTCTGTAGTCGTAAG
Source organism: Megalops cyprinoides (assembly GCF_013368585.1). Lineage (NCBI taxonomy): Eukaryota > Metazoa > Chordata > Actinopteri > Elopiformes > Megalopidae > Megalops > Megalops cyprinoides. The sequence continues at coordinate 19,966,158 of NC_050598.1, read as the reverse complement.
TGCATTACTTCCCATGTGATATCTACTCGTCCGCTTGCTCACTTGGATTGGGTGGCTATTCTGTTCTGTATGTTCTCATCTGCTTTGCAGAAAATGGGCATTTACTTCCTGTTATGGAAAAAAAAGAACTGCAACATCAGTGAATATTCATTACGTCATCTACATGCCGCAGTAGTGGCAAGAGACACGACAAATTAAACTACTGCATTCGTATAACTGAGGACAGCATTTGCCACAGCTCAAATACACTGATAACATGGTGAGAAAGCTCATGTGTTTAAGCAGGAGCAGCCCTAGCATTTTTGGTGTCCTGAGTGGGATTTTTCTGGAGCATCCCCAATCCCCAGGATCCTCCATGCTAACACCAAACACAGACTGGCTGCTTTTCTCTGCTTTTTCCCCTGTATGCTCAAATGTTTGGAGCTTTTTGTGATGCATCAGTTTTTTTGCTGTACTTCCACAACTGTCTCGCTGTCTGTATCATCAGCTGCTGTTGCACGATGTACTGCTGCCCATCCTCCAGTAGGTACTGTACAATTTGCAGCTTGCTGCCTTTGGACCCGGGTTGAGGTGAAGTTAATTTTACATAAATGCAGATCTAGGATTTGATTTCCCAATCCCAAAAGTAATTTAACCATTATAACGCAAACATCAAAACTGGTCTTGGCTCAGCAGCTCAGGGAGTTTCACCCAAGGATCATGATCACCAAGGGCCTGTGTGTCATCTTTTTGTTTCTTCAATTTTCTCATTCAATCAACTACTACCCAGATAATTACAGCATTTTTGTAGAAAAAAAAAACAAAAACAGACAAAAATGCATTAAAAACAATGACACCAGGTGACTGCCTGTACTGTACAACTTATGTACAGCTAGGACTGTCCTAGTGTTTAAGTAGCAGACTGACTGATTAAAGAATTGCGAATCCCAATCTCACTATAGTTCATATACTCCGTTTTAGGTCTTAAGCTTTTCTTACTATGTTGTGTGTTCAGCATGCTATAAGGTTCCAAAAAATTGGAAGGTAAGTTTCTTACAAAGAATCTTCTTCAGGGTAGTGAGGATCAGTGTTGATAAAACCCTTATTCAGAACAGTAAAGCTGTGTGGTTTTCTAAATTTTGTTTTGAACAGGATCCTTATAAATAAATATTCTGTTGGTTTTAATAATGTCTTCCATGTGTTCCAGTACAGAAACTACAACAGACAACTGGGGCCAACATGGAGGGAAAGGGCTCTGTGTTTGGAATTATGGAAATTAATGCTGCTTGATCATTTGGAAGATAGTGGGAAAATATGTATTAATCTATATTAACTAAAACTTCACAATAGCTTGTGGGGCACTGTAGTCGTAAACTACTACCTACTTACTATTGAAAGACTTAAACTACCATTAGAATATTGATAGCCATAGTACATACTCTAGGAACCAAGAAATTCAGGGTGTGCTTATAAGACCATACTCTCCAAAGGGATAAATGTAAGTAGAATTAATTTTCCATAATGGTTGATTTAGTTAAATATTGCATGGGGAGTAAACAGGTCACCATCTGTGTTCTTTAAAATAAATCAGTTTATTGATTTTCCACACCTGATTCACCAATTATTGGCATTATTGATATGCATTATTATTGTATTGGACAGTCATGTCAAAACAGAGCACTGTGAAATGAGCCCCAGTTAAAACCTTGACAAGGATCTAAAATTAACTGCAGCAGAACTCAATTACTTTTAAACTTTACCCTGGAACTCAACACAACCTTCTGACAGTGTGGGTGTTTCTACATCCTCCTGCTGGGTGCTACCCACTACTATTAATGAATAAATAATTAATAGTAACTAATTTAATCCAATGCATGTACCTACTTTGTACTGTACATCATAATATAGTGTTATAGATAGGTAAAATATCTATAAAATGAGTGCAGCAAAATGTCTAGGAGTTATTTGGAATTACAAAAACACAGAGCGGATTGAATTGGTCATTTGGTACAACATATAACATATGTGTTCAGTTTTCCCCTGGGAGCTTTTAGAATCAAAATGAGTCTACAGTTTTCAATGAAATTCTAAACCTAGAACATGGATTTCAGAACACTGATTGCGCAACAGAAATACACATGCGCTTGAATGCATAGCAGAAAGCAACAATTAGCCATACCCCGCGGATACATTTGGCTTCTGAAGACGGCACTAGCTGCCGGGTTTATGGCTGCTCATCCTCAGCATGTCAAAGCTGCTGTCGCCTGTGACAGTTTGACTTTGGGAGGTTTTTCGGCATTGAGACAGAGACTAGGGAAATCCTCTAACCCTGATGCAAGGGACGTCCACCACCCAGTCCCATTTCCATGACCAGAGGGCATGACTGTGACTTCCTATTTTTAGTGGCGTCTTATCTGCCCTCCCTGCCATGCCAGATTTGCATGATTTCACCCAGGGGCTGGGGATTTTACTGTACATTCCAGATGGAATCAGTTGTGAAATTACGTCCTGAATTTCTTGAAACTTTTTTTCCTCCTCATATGCATACCATAAAAATTCCAATAAACGCCAAGGCGTTTATTAACTTTACCGGCATTTATTAGAGACTCAGCAACAATAAGAGACCTGCGTTTATTTCACCTAAAGTCTTCAGGCATCTGTTACCAAGTTATTTACCAAGTAAATAATATCAAGTTATCTTATACCAAGTTATCTACCAAGTTATTGGAGGCTGAATTGACCAGGAAAATTTACCATGTTTTTTTTTCCCAAGTAGCCTACTTAACAAACATTATACAGTGCTTTTTGATAGCAACTCAAACAGGAATCACTAATAAAGTAAGTTAAACATTGTCATTGCAACCTATGATGGGAGAGCACAGTCTGTAAGAAAAACAGTATCACTGTGAATTTAGGCTACCATGATCCAAAAGACAGCTTGTTTTGTTCATTTATGTTTAATACAATTTGTGAACAGATGAACACACATAAACACAAATTGAACTCACTAAAACAACCTCATTTAGCCTAATGTAAAACATTATTTGTTTGTGTAGGCCTGCATTTATTGGAGACTCGGCTATTATTGGAAGTTTTACGGTGTGTGAATGCATGGTATTTCTGTTTGTGTTTTGTTGTGCACCCATACTTTGTGCTTTTGCATCTACATAAGGTAAAACAGTAATATCTTCAAAATACTTTCTTCAGCACATTTATGCACATATTTTTTGATCAATGTCCATTCAACACCAGGCAGAAAACATACCCCGCATTCTTATCTCATTCAGCACAAGTCCACTTTTTGTTTGAATTGATTAAGTGAGCAGCTCATGAATGAAAATTTTGGGACAGCAATGCAAGGGCATACATTTCAATGCCAAGAACAGAGCCTACCATCTTGGTTTTTGTATGATGCGTATGAATGCATCATGGAGATTCTTCTATTTGCTAGAAGATATAGCTCATATAGAACTAAAATATCTGTTATCTCTCAGGCCATGAATAAAGCCTTCAGATGGTACCGTAATGTGGATTTTATTAAAACGTAACACCATATCAATGTTTTCGTTCTGCCTTTAACATCAATCTAATTCTCACATTGTGTTGGCTGTAGATCCTCTTACTTTGTGGCTAACAATAACATCCTGTGTTTGCAGTACTCTTTGTGCAATGAACAAAGTAGCCATAGGAAGCCATTCCACAGTTGTGACTGGGAGTGTGCATGATTATGGCCCATTAAAAAGCCTGAAAAAAAATTCCCAGCAGTCATTGGATCAATATGTTAAATTCAGTAATCGCATTAATGTCATTTTAGTAGTGTATCATCTTTTCCCACTGCGATCTACATGCAAGCTGTCAGACTCAATTGGTTTTGGTATATTGAGTAGTTCTCAAGGTTGTTTATCAATTATCCTTTTAACACCACCAAACATGGTGTCAGTATCTTCACTTTCTTCCATTGGACAGAATCTTACACTAAAGAAATGTCAAAAGCCTGAGAGTGTGGGTGACATTTTAGAAATCACAGTCAATTCTTGACAGAAATAAATCCCGACACTCTATCGGGTTTTTGTGTAGTAAGATTTCACAAATAAAATAAATTCCTGAATCCTGGACATTTGGAAAAGTGGTATTATTTTTATTGCTAAATGGAGTCTGTCTGTGTAGTTGGGGAGCATGGTTGAAGTAAAAAAAAAATAAATAAATAAATAAAATACGATAAACACTATTTAATATTACCTATTTATGTTTCCATATATTCAAAATAGTGTAAACTTGTGGATGTACATTAAATACACCACTGATGGGTTAGTTACAGGGACTTCATAGTATTGTGCCAACAGAGATTATATTTGAGCCATACTAGACCATTGAGACCATCTTATCCATGCTTAAATGCTTCATTGAATTGGACGTCACATGGCTGCTTTTTTGCTGACATTTTGAAATGTTTACAATGGGAGAAGTGGATTAGGAGGCGGAGTAATAACCCTGTAAGGGCCTCCATGGGGGGAGCTTTAAAGTGAGAACATTTACTGATTAGAGAGTCTCAGCTGTGGGTGTCATGCAGAGTTGAAAGGGCAAGGCTGACAGACAGGCATTAGGGAGAAGAGGAGGAGGCATGCAGTCCGCGGCAGCATGACAGGCAGCCGTGTCAGCTTGTTGTGCCGTGGCACCCTGTTAAAGCCGTTGTTTCAAACTGCAGGGTATAATTGCATGCAGCAGAATTCTGTCCGTCCCAGGGAGTAGACAGGCCCACTATGATAAGTGCTAATGACTTGCAATCCATTGCACGTATTACAAACTCTAGCAGAGGGGTATCCCTGGTGCAATCTGCGGCTGATGGAACAAGTGAAAGGATTGAATAATGGGTCAAAAGCTGCATTAAGGCAACATTTTAAACTGTTTTGAAGCTGCTGTAGCTTGGCATTGTTCACCAGTAATATTACATTACAGAGACAAGCACTGCTGCTCCAATGGACACCAAATACATTTTGCAAGAGATGTGTTCTTTTGCAGATTCAATCTTTTTTCCAGACATTAGTCTGAAAAAAGGGTGCTGTCCTCACTTTTATCACTTTTACAATTTTGCTTACTTGGTCTTTTCTGAAGCTGTCAACATGTAATTGGATGAGTATTGCTACAGCACAAAGGCCCTTACAGTTCAAATTAACATGATCTCTTGTATTGTAACACTATTGTAACTAAAGAAAACTCACAGAAGTTTTGCAAAAAATGCCTTCAAATCATACTACTCTGATGTAATGTTGTGAAATATGTGTGATGACATGGGAAAATCCTTCACATGATGAAATTTTCACATTTGATTTTTTTTGTTGATCAGAACACTGCAAACTCCTCCAAACTCAACTGTGTTTGAATTATTGAAATATCTCAATCAGAACCCATGAGGTACTGAAATCAACTTATTCCAAAAATAAAAAGTGGAGAAAATAACTTTCCATTCCAGTTCCATTGAGAGACAATTGACTCAGCTCAGCTTGATCCTTCATTAAGTTTGCAAGTGCAATTGTTATTTAAAAAATAATTAAAAAAAAAAGTATTTCCTTGTTGAATAACTGAAAAATGTTACTACTGGAAGCATTCATGAAATGTGTGGAGCAAGAACATCAGTGTCACTCTTGGTGTCACTGAATGAATCTTTGCTTGATTCACTATCATTGGCTTGATTCGCTATCTATCTCTCTTTGCCAGCAGTAAAACAGTTTGTTGGTTAAATTAGAGTTTCTGGCGACTTTAGATTAATTAGCCTGTATCAATATGAGCCATGGCCATCTCTCCTGAGGTCTACTGTGCTCTGATGTTTTGCTGATGAGTAATGACAAAATAGTGGAAGGGGCTGTGTGCAGTGGTAGTTGACAGGTTGCAGACAGACCAGGGACAGGGACATTGGTTATTGATAAGCGTCAGAAACAGGATGAAAACTGGATTTTATGCTTGCAACGCCCCGTGTTTAGCTAACACTAGACAATCATTGGTGGCAGAAAGTGAAACTAACTTGGCTACTACTTAAAGTAACTAATGTTGAATACCTTAGTTAAAGTCAACTGACTGCCATGTCAGCAATTAAATCCAACCTTGGTTATGAAGCTAGCTGGCAAGTGAACATTGTTGGTAGTAAGGGACATGTTAGTTTTAATTGTAATGATAGCTGCCTGGCCATCAGAGGTGGAAAACCCCAGCTTCAGAAAGCAAAAGTCCTACCATGTATTTGTTCTAGCCATTTACTAAACAAGGTGATTTCACTAATTAGCTCCTCTACCTGGCTGAAGAGTTGTGCTAATTAAATTCAGCTGGTGTAGTGCATGGGTGGAACAAATACGTGGGAGGACTTTTACTTTCTGAAGCCGGGGTTTTCCACCTCTGCTGGCCTTTAGTTAAACAGCAGTTAAACCAGCTAATGCTAGCTAGGGGCAAGTGACTTTAAGTTTCATGATAGTATCTAAAATGTGAAAAATAAAACAATTTCACCAAGTTTTCATAAAATATTTTTACGTTCACTTAAATTATGTATATAGTTAAAACCTCCTTCTCCCCCAAAAGTCAGTTTTGATCATTTTTGCTGTTTGCCAAAAATGTGGGTTGCTGTGGACCACCACAAATATAAAATAATTCCATTTCAACTTTTTAAGCAAGATTTTTATTAAATGAAAATGACTCAGTAGTTCTGATTTGTATGGATATGTAATGGCTCAATAGACCACACACTGACATCCAGTTAAATTGAGTAAAATTTTAATTTGTTTTACAGAGGTAGGTAACTAAATTTGAAGAAGTCAAGCTTGGAATATGAGTTAAATTACAGGCAAATCATTCCCATTAAGAAGCATAACTTGAAGTTCAGTAAGATTTCATTAGAATCAGTCAAAAATGTCATTTTCATGGTAACAGTACTTGTTCTATGAAATGTATAAAAGTGAATGGATAAAAGCTTCAATAGATTTAGGATTTGTTGGACAGCATTCAGAAAAGTTGAATTCCACTTAAAAAGCCTGTTAAATTATTACTCCTCCTACAAATGGATCATTTTGGATCACCTTCCACTATCTGAGCACTTTGATATTCATTGGCTTCCTTCCTAAAAACCAATAATATTGAGTTTAATGTGCTTGCTGTGATGTAACATCTTTTTATTGACTACTAAGGTGTAAAAACCTGCTAGAATAGTTTTTTCTTTTTGTATTTATGTATTTTTGAAAAATAAAATGGTCATAATAGCCAGTCATTTATATAATATGAATCTCCCACATTGTGAAATCACCTCAAGCGTCTATTTGTGAGGTTATTCTGAAACATGGCTACATCAAATTGTTGCCGGCAGCAGAGTATGTGATGTTGGTGGAGTAATTTTAATTTAATTGTTTTTCTCATATTCTGCATTTTGGCTTACTTGTTATTGGTGCTATTTTTCATGTTGGAAGCACTCTGTGGGAAGTATATTACATAATCACTCATAAGAACCATATCTATCAAAATCTATCTATAAAAAGCTTTGGGAGTAGAATACCACTATTACATGTACAAAGTCATTCTCTAGAAGTTAGTGAAAATGGTCTTCCATTAAAATTATTAATAACAACATGGCAAACTGAAAAAGAAACACTTTTCCAAAGCAAAGCTATACAATATTCCTACATTCTTGCCTATAACTTAACCCCCTTTGTTTTTTTAATCAAATCATCTAAAGAGAACTTGGCCGTTGTTTTGTAGCAAAGCAAGAAAGTAGCCCTTTTGAGAGAGTATTGATGTGATGTGGCATTAGAAGAGTAGTGATGAATGATGACATAATAGGCAGTAAAATTAAGATAGATATAAGAAGGAAACCAGGATATCTCTTGTGTGGCCACATAAATTTGTATCCAGTTTGTGTTTAAATGAGGTTAGATGGTATGGAAGTAATAATTCTCAGGAGTCAGATCTCAGGGTTATATCTGTTGGAAATCCTGAAAGGAGCTTAATTTTTTACCAGTGTGGGGTGTAGCACAGCACCTACAACCTGAACGTGTCTGGGATATTTGCAGTATGTTAGTCAAAATTATCTCCCTGCTATAACTCACATTTGTAATGTTAGGCTCGGCAGACCAAAGGCATCCCGCAAATCTTCCAAACGCAGACCTGCAATAATGTTATCATCCTCTTTTAAATAGCTGTAACATGAGATGTCTACAGACCTTGATCATCACATCCTTGTCACATCACATGGCAAGCAGCAGAGAAAGAGGACCTCTCTGCAGTTAGGGATATGTGTCACACTGGAAATTTCTCTGTCTAACTCAGTATATAAGTGCCTTTTTCTAGCACTAATCAAAATGTAATGACATTTGATATAAAAAAAAAAACCTGAATTAAAAAATTCAAATTAAAATAAAATCGTACTGCCTATTGGCTCATAAAATGTGAGTATGACATGTCTCTGACACACATTTGGCTAGCAATACAATTTCCTGATTGTGTTATTTGTCTAATGCCAATTCAAATTAAAGAATTTTGTTTGCCGTCTTTCATGACATGAAATTAGAAAGTTCTACTTTACTATATACTAGTTACTGTAATCATAGCTAGTTGGTGGAACTATTTGGGCATGTATTTATTAACCAGCTGGATGTGAACAGCATCTTGCGCTGTTTGTTAATAACCCTATTATTATTAAGTTTTAAATTAACCCCGTACACGCTTTACTTGAATGCAAATATTTCTGGATTGTACACATATTGAAACCATCTCGGAGGGATACTGTTGTCTTTCATTTATTTTTAATGCACTGCAAATAACTATTTGCATAAATACTGATGTAAAAGAAATGCTTCAGATGACTGTGATGAAATCAAATAATTGCAGTCAAAAATCAGATGAAATAAATCACTTCATATTTGTTCAGTTAGTGATAAAACAAAAAAGTCCTTTTAGTTGTCATCAAATTTGTTCATTGTCGTCTATAGTCAGCTGAGCTGAAAGAGAGATGCATTTGAATACACTGCTGCTATGAACAGGTGAAGATTGCATCTTGCCATTTTTTAGGCTTTTATTCTGTTTATGCAGCCCTATTTTGGAATCTGAAGACTCCTCTCACAGCGACATTTTTGCAGTTCTACAGAAGCACTGGAGTGAGACAAATATAATCCTTTCATGTGCTCACATACAGCCAATGGCTAATTTTTCACATTTACAAATCCCATGGGAGTAGCTGCTGATTGGAGGAAAGATGCTACTCCATTGGCGTTATGTGAGAAACTCTTAGGTGCACAGTGAAATAAGCCATATCATCGTGTACATATGTGTGTATGAAGGTGCATGCAGGCGTGTAAGGAACGCGCTATTTCAAGTACATGTGCACATGAATTGATTCAATCATCTGTGTGCAAATGAGAGTTTGAGTTTTATGGAAAATGGAATAACCATAGAGGAGCTGTCTTCAAAGATAACATTGTGGGGTGTCTATAAAAATGACTTTTTAAACCTGAGCGATCATTTCAGATATGTGCAGTGTATGTGTATTTATGCAAATGTTCAAGGGGGATGTAGTTTCCACTCCATCTCTGTTTCACTAGACATACATCAAAGAAAATCCCTCTCTATATTATATGGAGTTTATCTGTGCAGGACTTAGTCCTCAGAGGTAAGGTATTACAACAGTCAGGTTGAAACTATTGGAATTGTATAAAAAGTAGCTGAATATGTCATGTTTTGATGTCCTGCATAATTCAATACTTCAGGCAACTGAGCTGAAGGCAGTGGCATTTAATTATTGTAAGATAAGGAGGTCATTAAATATGGATCCAGGGTGCAGCCTGAAAACAAAACTTTAATAGGAAAAGGCATTTGGTTTATTTAATTCCCATAGTTCATCAGAATGTGACCGTTCCACCACAAATTTATACTCTTTCAACATGAAAAAAGTCTCTCCTTTGCATCGCACCTGCATCCCTCCTATCTATTTGTGTGACAGCTTTATTCACTTCATCTGTTGCCAGGTACGCTTAATGAGAACCTGTCACCCAGCCTCTGCCAGTCCTTGAAGTGATCTATGCATTGACAGTAGGAACATCTCAAAGGTCATTGTAGAATTGAAGCTAAACCTCAGAGAAATATTATAACGTTAAAAATGGCCCCAAATTGTTTTTGCTTCGATATGAGTGTCACATTTTACAAAATGAATAAGCTTTCTCCACCTGTTTCAAACTAGAATGGTCAATTATTTTGCTTAACTTTTAATAGATAAAATTTATGTGCTAATCATCAGGCAAAATCTGTGTTGGATTTAAATGAGTGTGATATAGGGAATATGAGGAAATATATATTTTCTTATAATTAAATATGTACAGTATTTATACATGATTTATATGCAGTGGTGACATGTGAATTCCTGTGATAATTTCTATTTCATTGCTCCTCCACAGACACGGTTGTGCAATTCATCTCTGACAGTATGTCACAGACAATTGGCCAAGGAACTGTCACATGGCATGGTCTGTGTGAGGGTCTCCCAGCTGCCATTGTCACTGAAAAGGCCTTTCTTTGTCCTTTCTGGAAATGGGTAAAATGGTGTAAAGTCTGTGAGCTGTAAAAGTTGTGATAAGGGAACCTGCTTTGGAAGCCAGTCACTTTGCATGCTGCGGCAGCCAGACCAGAGGACGCTATTTCTCCTGACCACCGACCGTGTGGTTGAATTCAGAGAAAAAAAAAACTTAGGTAAAATGGTTAAAATTGTTTTTGGCTTCCTTCTTTCTTACCAGTGAGTACCTTCCAGAATCAATGGAAAGCTACTGGGAGGTGATAAGTGTTGGACAGCCACTATGATTTTCTTATCCTCTATGATACAGATTGCATCAGGCAAGTGTGTGTGTGTGTGTGTGTGTATTTGAGACCGTTTGTTTTTATTTGTTTACTTTTGAATGCTACCCCCCTTTTCTCTCAACGTGGAAAGACTGTTCATGTGCAGCTTTATACAGGCAGTCTGTGGGTGCATAAGTGACCATCAAGGGTCACTGGTGTTTTGTGACACACAGACATCCCCTGCTGACTGTATACCTCCCTCCAATCGAATCCCTCCGCCGTGGGAAATGCTGTGGCCCTGAGGGGCTGCCAGCCACCATCAGGGCTGCCTGCCACTGATGGCACTGGCATGGTTCAAATTTGATAACAGACTATGGGGCCTATCCACACACGAGAACAGTGCCTTAACAGGATGAGCCACCCAGCCGTCTCATGCATTTAATGTAATGTTTACAAACATAAGTTGTCGTCTTAGGATCTCAGAAGGACACTTTTTTATAATCTACTCAGTTTCAAATTTGGTTATGAATAAGCATTTAACAAGCATTTAAGCATTTAACATCCATTAAACCTGAATGTGTATTATAACCACCATTTGAATAAACATTTCCAAATCATTTTATGAAATTTTCAGCATAATTAGTTTAGAATATTTATGTTCACGTTTACCACTTAGTGGCCATTTGTAGATGCAAATGCACTATAAAGTGCGAGAGGTAAATTTTAAATGGCAGTCCAGCAATGGTACTGCATTCTGTTATTTGGAGGATTTTGCATATACTAAGTAAATACAAATACAGTCCACTCGAAACAAGCCAACCTGCTAGAATGTCAGGCAGGCTGACTCTCAGGTTGACTACCCCTGGTGAATAGTGCACAATTAGTGTTTCTTAAGTGTAATGGTGTATCATTATGACCTTGCTTTCACTATAATAGCTTGCTGTTGCAGTATGTTTAGTGTATATATTTAGAAAAGTCATAAAAGTTCAACATATGAACATCAGTCCAAACCACTGAGCTAAATATTAAAAGTGAAAATTTACAAAATAATTATTCTCTGAGATTGTACTCTGAAACCAGTTCCTTGTCTATCCTGTATAAGGAATTCTGCCATGGCCCTTTAGGGACACATTATTTTTGTATCTGAAATAAATACCCATATTTAATTCATATCTACCTGGTTTTTCTCCAGCTGTGATGGCTGTGATGGATGAGAATTGTCCTGGCTGTCTTCTCTTTATTCAAAAGAGAGGGTTAATACAAAACCCTTCGTTGCACAAAATGGCATATTTTACATTGAATTTCATTACTTTGCTTCATAAGAAGTGAACTGTTGAAAAGCAAATTGTGTCATTAATGAAAACATCACAACTGTGACATTTAATTAAAAAAAACTCTGGACCTGCAGATAAAATAAATGCATGGGTTGACATTAAAAATAGACTATGGCTACATCATTGCTTTGTAATATTGTTTTCAGCTATAATTTATTCCCTCAACACTTTCAGCCTGTTTCATTTGCTGACTGATCAGTTATTATTTAAAATCTCAATTTGTAAAATTACAGAACATGTACAAATTAAGTGGAAGTACAGGTCCTTTATTGTACAGAGTATCTTACATTGTTAATGCACCTCTGTGACAAAGACAAAGGGTGTGTATGAGGGAAAACACTGGAATGGAAGAGTATATCTGTCCATTTCTTCACGTTTCAAGAGACCTTAAAAGAAAATTTTAAAATAATTGATTTAGTATTAGTATTTTTCTGTCTACACTTTACAACAGAATGAAGGTACCCTTTAGGTGTTTTCAATCCATTGGTTATGTGGAAATTCTGCTTTTAATCCTCAAAATAAATGCTGCACTTTCAGGAGGAAGTAAGCACAAATAACTGCTATATTATTTGTGTCTCATTATGCTGTTACCGGAGACAACTAGGTCTCCAAGGGTTGGGAATTATGTTAGTTATTAGAAATCAGAATTAGCCAATCTGAATTTATGCAAAAGAATCTATACCCAAGAGCCAAGAGGCTGTCTCACAGAATATACTATAAAAAAAAAACAAAGCAAAACAACAGTTATTTCTCCTTGAGGGGTGTTATATTTGATTAGTAAATATTTCAAGAAATGAATGAGAAGCAACAGGATTTCATTTAGAAAAATATATTAAAATGGCTAACATTTGCTGCAGAGGAAAATACAATAGTTTGCTGAAACCAAAAAGTACATGCAGAGGCGTCTGGGGAGATTATTTGCCTGTCTGGTTATTAGTGTGGGTTTGTAGTCTTGTAATGCATTTGCTCGTGATGTCTTAGGTTTAAGCCTTTGTCCACACATTGGGCCTTGTACAATAAAAAAGCTAAATTAAACAAGATAGTTCTGGTCTGCATATTTGATGCCTTTAGTCTTATGGGAATGCTGAGAAGCATGTACTCAGAGAATCTGTGTTTCAGAGATCTGCAAGAATTTTAAGATATCCTGATGAATGATAATGAATGATGTGGTCTGTGTGGTGTCCTCCTAGGTGCCAGTGTCACTGAAAAATCTCCCGCCTTGCTGCAAATAGGTAAAATTGTGTCTGTGAGCTGTAAAAGTTGTGATGAGTGACCCTGCTCTGGAAGCCAGTCACCTTGCATGCTGCAACAGCCAGACCAGAGGAGACGATTTCTCTTGACGACTGACCAAAAACTTGACTGTCTTTGGCTTCCTTATTTCTTACCAGTGTGTACCTTGCAGAATCAATGGAAAGATAGCTTCTGGGAAGTGATAAGTAATGTATAATAATATTTTTGGTGCAGTGTCTTCCCCCTGACCTACAAGTACCTTTCAGAAGCAAGAAAAATATGGCTACATGTGTCTGAAAGCCACTAGAATTTTAAAGCCCCAGCCACAGAAGTGAACATTAAGTAGAAAGCCATTATTTTCAGAATGTCAATAGTTACTTTACAAATAACTTCATAATAATCTTAAGATGTGAAATTTGCAGGTCATATTGCACAAGGGAATGAAAAAAATTGTTTAGTCAAAATCTCTGAAATGTGTCTCAAGTCCAAGCCAAGAGAATACCAGTAAAAACGAATACCTTAAACAAATAGCTGATTTCTTTAAAATAACTTTTGGCACAATTTCCAGTTTATTGATACTCATCACAATTACCTATCATGATAAGTGTTTTGATATCCTAAAAATGATGCAGGGATTATAAGGAGTAAATAAGCATTGCACTGTTTTCCTCCTTCAGCCTCCAGGCACTTGTGTGGGAACTAGAATGACAAGGGCAGGATTACTTTTTGAGATGTTTTTTTTGATATGACATAGTAATAACAGAAACCTTGACAGGGAAATTATGAGGAAAAAAGTTATTATATATAGTGGGCATATACTATAAAGTACAATATACAAAATATACAACTATAAATATTGTACATGAAGAATATAAATATAATAAATAAATTATCACCATAGAGGTCCCTTTTATTACTTGTGGATTTCAGATGGAAATCAGGATCTTGCAGTGTCTTTTCAAAGGCAAGGATAGGGTTTACATTGTGGTTTTCAGTGGTGGAAAGAGTATTCACGTGCAGTTATCTTCAATGTTGAATCCATGAACAAGTCCTTTATAGAGTCTGGCAGAATGGCACCGAGCACCATCTAGCTTGACGTGAGAAAGAGGAAGGTGGAGGTGAGCTCTCTGAACAACACAGATTCGAAGAGGTTCTGAGCCTTTTGTACGAGAAGAAGATCAGATGTCCAGATTGTTTACTTCCACCTGTTACCTCTGTTTGCTGTTCATCTCACTGCAGTCATTCCTGACCCTTGTCTAAACTATCTCAGAATGTTGTAACAGTATCAGGAATTTCGGCCTCTAAAATATAGGCAGAACACTACAGGAGACTGCATCATTTCTAATGGCATTTGTTTGCAAAGTAAACAGATGCAAAACATAAGTATATGAAAGTCGATGCTGATAGTTATCTAGGTATATTGAAGTAATGAAACATTGTGTGCCAAGATATGATCTCAGTAGAATGATTCTTGGTGTTATTATCACAGGACGATTATCCATTTGTGTTAAGGTAATTAACCCAAAAAATTGTAGGTGGTCTCATTCAGATGTCAAAAGATAATTTTCAACCAAGTAAAACTATCCATTTAAAAAGTTTGTAATTTCCCCACAAAGGTAGGCCATTTTTGTCATTCATCAAAAATACCTTTTCTCTGATCTAAATAAAAAATACAATCCTAATCTTTGTAAAAAAAAAAAAAAAATCTGTTACAAATTAATAATGTCTTGCAGCTGTTTTGTCAGCTTTACAAAGTTCAAGGAAGAAAATATTTTCATGTTACTTGTGATAATTAGATTGTTTGACAGATATGGAAAGGATTTGCACATTCACAACTCATTTGCTTTTTTTTAAATTGATCTTCTTAAATCTGTTTGGATTTTGGCATAAACTGAAAGCAGAAAAGAGACACGTTTTATTCTGCCTGGGTTCTGCCCATTGCTGAAGCTCCACATTAGGTACTACCCCATAAATATTCACCTTAGCAAGAAAAAGCTCTCTTTTCATTAGGAAACCTTTCATTAGAAAATGTATTGTTACGTTCCTTAGGTGTTGTGCTGTTTATATGGATGAGTATATGGATTTTAAATGAGAATGTGGATCTCTGGATTTTATTGACAGCGTTAAGACGTTTGTGGGATGGGGGGAAAGGGTTGGCTACTTTTTTCACTGGTTTCCCTGCCAAGTAGGAGAGTTTAAATTAAATGCACAAAACAGAACAATATCTGAACTCAGCACTGCATTCCTCATTGACATTGTGTTTTTGCTTCACTGCGCTGTGGGTCAAATCAAATATTTTTTTTCTTTGTCTTTTTTTCTGGTAGGTGAGCTTTTAGGTTGACACATCTCTGTACCAGGCCAATACAAAACACCATTGTTATCTGTGCTCCTCATATTAAGCAAGGGTGAGAAAAGGACAACAACCAAGAGACCACTGTATGAAAGGAATCATTTAATGTAGAATGTCTTGCCTAATGGCTGCAACCAACAAAACAAACCGTAATTGCCCTGGAAATGATCAGACATTTCAAGATGTTCCTAAAAGAAACTCAGCTGAGTAGCCTGGGAGTCCCTGCACTGCATGCCACTGCCATTTGCAATGGAAGGTATTCTTCAGTCCTGAAGATTTGCCATTTGCCTGTGGCATTCATAATTTCAAGGATTCATGAGAGCCTTTCATGTTGAAAACCAAATGCTGCTTTGACTCTCAATTAAATCATTTGGCACATTGAATAGCCTTAGGTCCAAGTGCCCTGATTTTATTCATTGATTATGACATTATTGACATTATTATGAGCATTTGAATGCATTTGTAACACTAGCTAATGTATATTAATGTTACTTTTGTACTGTACTAATATTCTGAAATGGTTGTTAATTTTCCATTTTTCCATTTTGATATCAGGGGGGTTGCAAATTTTCAGTAATGATTCATTTCCCAACAATAATTATGGAGACAGAAAAAATGGAGCTTTTTGACTGTTGTCACAAAATGGTGACAACGAAGTGTCACATAGCTACGAAGTGTGCTGCTCATGGCAAATTACCTGGCAAAGTACATGGCAAAGTGTTTCAAAATCCTCTGATCAACTAGTGATTCTTATCAGTCTTGTAAATTTGTTCTCTGGGAAGCAGCTTCTCATTGCAATTTTCATTTTAGAGGGAGAACACCCTTTAGGCATAGGGATGATACAGGCAATCTTTGGCGGTTTTGCCCAGTTGAAGTAAATTTGACTTGATTCTCTGATGAGAGCAGCCATCCCCGTGGACTACCATCATAGAGGGTTTTCAAAATATTTGCTGAGGTGTCTGTTTTATTTTGACAGACTATTGAGCAGTGAATTGGCCATCCAGGTAGTTAGCGCAAAGAGTACCTGAAAGGCTATGTTTCCGAGTATGTTGCAAAAGGGCATTAGTAACCCATCAATCACCAAGTCAACATATCTGATATGCTCAAAAAAGGCCATCCTCCATGTAGAATCTGTGAGCATGGAAAAAGGATTTTTCTTTTCATTAATTTTCAGAATGCAATGCTTATTTATAATTGACAAGGAATACTGTTGGGCAATTCAATTTTTACCAGACAAAAGCTAACAACTTGAGGCCCATTATAGCTACATTGTGAACATTAGAAAGATGTTTTAACTCTTGACAGGGATCTTCACTTTATCTGCAACTGTGATTATCAATAGGATGTTCAAAGAATTTGTCCACAGGCCTTTTTAAATCATGCTGACAATAACTGTTGTTTAGCAATGCAAATCTTGTGATTGCACAATTCCTGCTAGTTAACTAGCAGGATTTTTAGTATCAGCACACTTTTGGAAAACCTCTATCTTTGAATGACTGTTAAACAAACCTGAAATTCAATAATTCAATAGTCATTTGGACATTGCTTAGTTAACTGAAACACAATCAATGAAACCACCCCTCCTGTGAGACATCCCAAAAATGTGTTAGCCCTAGGTGCCTGAAAACAGTTATTGATGGTTCACAACCTTGGAATTCAATGGTAAAAACATGGAAGATGGTTGACATATTGACAAAACCTAATTAGAATATTAAAATACACACTCAAAGGAAATATTTGAGCAAAAAAAGGTTTTGAAACTTAGATTTTTTTTGGTGTCCAGGACCACTTTACAGTTGAATTGCTCATATGCTTATAGCTAAATGAAATCTTAAAAACTTAAATCTGTGTGGTGAGAAAAAGCGCACAGTGTTCCCAAGTCTTAATCGGCTTGTGGAAACACCACCCTCATTATCGGTGTCATAGTAAGGGATGGGGTCCACGCATGGAGCCCTGCTGATAAACTCGTAGGATGTCTAGTTAAATCAAGCGTTACAGTGAGTCAAGTGAAACGGAGGTGTGAAGTACAGAGGAGAATGTGTCGTCTCGCATAGCATTTGTGTGGAGTTTGCACATGTATTCAATGGCTGAGAAACGTAGGCTGACAGCATATGGTTAGCCAAATTTAAAATAAATACTTAAACATATTAGTCTTCTTCATTTGTTAAGGAATAAGTTTGCATGGTAACAAATGAGGGGAGGCAAATGCAGTCCTGCAATACACATGCATACTTTCCAAATAACAAATCTGACAGTGCACCAAGAGGACTACACTGAACAGAGGGTAGGCACATCCTCTTGACGTCATTCATAGGCACCCAAATAAGCTGCAGGGTACTTTAACCAGTGCGCCTTCATTGCACTGCTCCATCTACCAATGCCCGTGCCCCACAAAATAAAGGCAACTTGTCATTCAAGTTTGGGCTCCCAGTCATTGTTAGGAGGTCACGCAGTCGGGTTCAAGCCTGGGCCATAGGGCTCAGCCTGCACTTGGAACAAGCTCCTTAACTGTGTGAACCACTGGGGAGCCCCGAGGTGCTGCTTTCTCACACAGATATTTTGAATACAGTATACCATTTTCTGATCTTTTAAACTGAAATTTCTAATTTGAGATAAACATGCAGGGTGGGGCTTCTAAGTGGCGGGAGTTGTAAACGATCTCGTCTTAAATGTAAGCTAAACTCTGTGGCCCAGGCTCAATCCCAGCCGATGATGACCGGGAGCACACAGCTGTGGAACAAATTTGCTTCATTCCACCAGGGATAGGGGTAGGAATGTTTGCAAGAGTTGCTCACCACTCTCAGGCATGCTGTGATTCGTCAGGCAGCTGTGTGTTGCCGGCATGACATCAGCAGAGTAGCACCTATCCTCCAGTGGGCGCCCACTCCGCTGTAGTGCACTGTAAGAATTATAGTGTCAAAGATAGTCATTGGCTGCATGTGAGTGTATCAGAGGATGGAATTCATCTCACTTCAGCGCTCTTGCACTAGTGCAGAAGTTGTCACAGTGAGACAAGCCTATTATGGTATGCAATTGGTGATTCCAGAATAGAGTTACATAAAGACATCTAAATATCTGTGCGCTGAAATAAAAATGCATCTGCTGGTAGAAATATGAGAAAGGTGGTGGTATTTGTTTTGCTAACTCAGTAATACAGTAGCAGGAGATACCCTGATGGCCTGATTTTCTGAAATGAAAAAAGCCTGTCACTTTAATCTCACTCAGGGCCAGCAATTTAATGTTTGGGATTTTGCATGTTGATTAGACTCAGCATCAGTCTCTTTTGATTCAGTCTGTCTTTTGAATCGAATTTTATGAAAGAGTTGTCCGAAAAAGAACCAAGACAAAGCATTTCCTTCTTTCTACATGATATGAAATTTTTGAAGTTAACTTTAACTTTTAATTATTTTTGTTTCACATACTACTACAGCACTGTGCTTTTCTTAATGAGTGTATGGCCTTCAGTGGAATGTTACTGTAGAAGAAGAATCATTTTCAGCACTATACATGTGTTTTGTGTTTGTGACAACAGAATGAGAACAGAACAACAGAATTTCCGCTTAATATTATGACTGTGAGCCACCATCATATTAGATCAAGAAAAAAGCTATACATTCATATCACGTCTTTACACTCTTACACTCTCATTCTGAAAAGGTTTTAAAGCTCTGGGAAGTGCAGCAATGGCATGAAGTCCTGGTGTGATTTAATGTTCATCTCCTGCAGTCTATGACAACATAGATCTCAGTTTTATACTACAGTACTTGATTTGCATTTTAATGGTGTGTATCGGGACTGCAGAGGCCTTCCAGCTATACTATTACAGCTAAAGCTCACCAATTAATTATGCGGAGTGTTGCGCATCACAAAGGTGGGAGGGGCTATGCTATGGCATTAAAATAAGTAATACTGGATTACAGTTCATTATCTGCTTTAGCAGAGCAAATTTGGTGAGCGGGATTAGGTTGTTAATTTTATTTAGAAAGGAAGATCGCACCCAGTGCACAAAGAAGTTGAATTTAGATTAAGTTGAAATATGATGAAATATTAAACTGAGCTATGCATGCTGCACCATTAATGAATTTGCATCCACCGTTCCTGTTTACGTTGGAAGCAGTAAAAAGCTAGCCATCCCCTTTTCACCTTACATTGTGCGGGCCATACAGTTATTGTTTGCTTTTGTTTTTGTGCATTTTTTGTTCTTATTTTATTGTGATTCTCCTTACATTCTCCTTTTGCTGTGCTGAAATGCAGAATCTTTTCCATTAAGCATTTGTCACTCAGTTCAGGTGGTAGGTACATTGCTAAAAGCAACATGAATGTGACCCCAGGCATGCAGCATTCGTCAGCAGGACTCGTTCCTCATTTGAACATCGTTCTCTAAACATGCACAAATACCTAATTTGCCATCTACAGCAAAACTCCTCACAATGACAGTGCGTGATGTCCGAGGTATCAGATTCTTGACTTATGAAAAAACAAAGCCTTAAATATTTACAAAAGTTAAACAAATCCAATATTGTTGAAGGTAAATAAATGATTATTAAAAAAAAAAAAAAAAAAATATATATATATATATATATATATATATATATATGATTTTGACATGTGCGATGACACTTGCAGTTGACAGCAGCAAAAAAGACTGACAAATCAATCAATCAATTGACAATCATTTAGTGTCATGTAATAAAACTCTTCTAGTTCAATTTATATAATGCTGAAAATAAAGTTGGTCATTGCACTGACCTTTTTTGCAATATCCATCACAACAAAAACTCGGAAGTGCTGTAGTGTCTGCAGTGTTGATCAATTAAACTGGTGAATATGGTTCATCAGGATTATAAACAGAATGGAATGCCATAAGAATAACATCTCTGAAGAAGTCGTCTCTATTTTTAGATTTTAGCAATCCCAAATGTCTCATTTCCATAGAGATATATACAGTATGGCCTGCAATACACTTTTTTCTTCCAAAAAGGGTCAAGTGGAAAGTGGTGGAGATGTTTCTGTCACTACTTGGCCTTTTTCTAGACATTTTTGACAATATGTGGGAAGTGGAGTTGAAGTTTAACTGCTATTTACTAGGAAGAAGTCTAAGAGACAAATGTAGCATAGAGGTTTTCTTTTTTGGTGTGAGTATATGATTCTTGCATTTGGCTTTAATATTAATTGAGTAGATATGAATTCCCATACAATCAAAGCATGAGGCTTGCATTTTATGTGGTTATAGGGATGCTTTATTTGACTTGGAGTCCAATGAAGGCATTACACCTTGCCGTGGGCCAAGGTTGTTGAACCCCCGTGTGGACATCATAAATAGGGGGAGATGGGGTGGAAGAGGCATGCTGTAACCAGCTGAGGCAGAAAGGAAGTAATAAGTGTGACTTTTATAGCCATGGATGGGACTGGTTTAGTTAATTGCACAGAGATCACCTGTACATTTTCCTCCAGAATCTGTTTGGAACTTTAAATCTAATTTTGACTAAATTAAAGTGCTAATTAACATTTGACTTATGCTGTAACCTAGATCTTCATTTGGCTTAAACAAAGTTAAAACATTTGGTTCATGAATAGCAGTAATACTCAAAAATCAAAAAATACTCAAAAATGAAAATTAAGAGCATGTAGGTTAACATAAATGCAAGGTTGACCTGTCTACAAAATAGTATTATATTTATTTCCTTACCTAGTAAGCTTGCACAAATTAGAATGCTTTGCTAACATGTCTTACCACCACATCTGACACATTGTGGGGAGCTGAAAGCGTTCCACTTGTTCATCTGTTGCCGTTGCGTGAGGTTCAGTCTGGTACATTGTCCTTGCAGAGACTGAGTGTTGGTGCGGCAATTGGCCATTGAGCATTCCACTCAGGCCTGGAGTCAAAGCCCAAAGTGGGCTGCAGAGAAATACGAGCACCAGTGTCACACTCAGCTGCTGCCCCTCCGTCTCTCTCACTTTCCCTCCCTCCCTCTCTCTCTCTCCCTCTCTTTCCTTGGATGACTCAACCTCACCTTACCTCCCTCCCTCTCTCCTCTGTCCTAGTCTCCGCCTCCATCTCCTTTCACCACTTTCTCCCACCCCTTCCTCCTCTTTCAATTCCTTTAAACTGATGTTCATTACCGGCATCGATAATTGCATTTTTCACAAGTCCAGCCAATTTGCTAAAATGAAGACACCCAAAACAGGTGTAGATGAATGACCGGTGCAGCTCATTACTTTTATTTTGAAATTTGCCTTATAACAGAGGACCGTTTCAACCATTTTGTCTTGAAGCAGCACTCATTCTGTGAGGAGTGGTATGTATACAATGTGCGTATATATAACAGTTGAGTGGGATCACTTTGGCAAAAAGGAAACAACTCAACAGTGTCATAAGCATTACAGTTATCACCATTTTTCTTAAAGAGGCAAGGAGCAATTTCTGAAATATTTTGGCTTTTTTGGCTTTTTTCTTGCATTGTGGAATGGGATGCTTCTAGCCATCCCTGTAAGCATATCAACATCCTACACCTGTATATATGGTCACACGCATATTTTAATTAAAATAACTTCCACTTCAAACTTTTGACAATGAAGAGAGTGAAGTGAAGACTGAAGTTTGTTGCTTGGTTCAAGGGAGTCTGAGACTTCAAATTATGACTCAGTGTTGAGAGACCTTATCTCTCGGCCCAGCGGTTTGGTAACACACTTTGGGCATTTAATTTAGATTGAACAGCTTGCCATTTTGCCAAAGCAAAGAGACCACACAGGATTTTTCCAGTTCAACTAAGCCAGACCCTTAGGTATATAACAATAAAGACATATTAGAACTGTGGCAACAGATGTAACAGCAAATTAGTCATGTATATGATTTAAGGATGTGTCAGAGTACTTGAAGAAAATCCTTTGATGCAAAAATACCCTGTCAGTATAGATAGTATAGATGGATACCTTACCACTGATAATATGAGTAGTGTTTAAATCAGTGTTCAGGCGGGACTTGCAGAAAAACATAGATTCTTTTGGGCAGACTGTACTATATATAGCTGAAATTGAGTTCTTTTAACCACCAGTACAGTACAAGCAAAACTGTTTTATGGAGCAGTTGAAATCAATTATGATTATGTATGCTGCCTTCTTTGGTGTCCAATTCAAAAATTATATACTTCAATGTTCAGTCGCTTCGTATACTGAGATTCGGGTATGTGGCTGTATCGAAACTTGCAATGTAAATGTTCCAAGGAGAGTAGTGAGGCTGCAGCAATAGTCGAAAAAGTCAATGAGAAAGTTCACTTTTTTCATGTTCTCCAAACAAGGATGGGGAGGGTAAAATGCCTTATCAGAAATGCAATAATCAAAAGATAAAGACCTCTACAAAATATATTTACATGTTAGACTATAGTATGGCAGTGGTTCTACTAGTAGTATGAATATGAAAAGCTGGGCTAGTATGTTTCGATGAAGTGACTCAAATAGTTACTTACTAGAAATAACAATGCACATAATTGGTAAATTTTATGTAGCAAATAATGTCGAAGTACATGTGGTAACCAAATATTTAGCATACTTCGCTGCCCAGTGATTAAATTGGGGTTTATCTGTACGCCATAGCTGTGTGTAAGAATGTTTGATTTTATGTAAGGGGTGGAGATCCTGGTCAGGGAATGACTTTACTTGCAGCCATTAGACTAGATTGCACTGGATGTTAAGTGGCTGATTGAATGAGATCATTTTATTATTTTTCTCAGTCTTGTTCCATCACAAAAGAGAAGCTAGTTTCACCCACACCCACCCACCCATGTACACCCACACCCACCCACCCATGTACACCCACATAGTCTTGACATGACTCTGGCCAACAAGAGAACTTAGTTTTATTAATTTTTTGTGTCTTGTTTCATTCATATACCACATTTTGTATGAGTCACATCTGCAGCAAAATTTGTAGTGTAACTGTGACTAAAGGATTTACTTTTGCATTTGCATAGCTAAACATGCTCTTAATCTTGGTTGTGCAATAGGTAGCTTGGCCAATAATACAGTATAACATTATCTAATACTATACAATATTACTTCATGTTGTTGCTGTTATTACCAGTGGTTCCCTTAGATTGTTCAGCCACTAGGGAATGGACATTTTATCACAGAATTGGCTTGCTCTACCTCTGGCCCAATATGAGATGAGGATGAACCGCACTGGGTTCAGTGAGCTTGCTGTACACAAGTGACAAGACAAATTTTGTGATTTTTTGGACATTATGTCCAGTTACTTAAAAAATTGTCCTCTTTTCTCCCACTAAATTATAAAGTTGGTTTTTTTATCTAAAATCACTTGGCAGTGTGGCGTAGGTGAAGGGTCACTTTTTATTAGGACATGCTAAAAACAGATTTTTCAATAGTCATGCGTAACCATTAGTATAAATACCTACTCTGTACAAGCAAGCAGATTGCATCCATTTTCCTCATCTTCATAGCAATAGGTTTGCATTTAAAATCTCAGCCTATTGAAGGTTACAATGATGCTTACAGTGCACTATGTGTTTGCTCTACAGCTGAGAACTACCTTACACGAGACATATGTTTGAATCCCATTATAGGTCTGAATTTAAACTACCATGCCTTTAAAACGATCCAGCTAAATTTGTGGATTTAAGATTCCTGCTTTTTGCATGTCCCATAAATACATATCTCATTTTCTTTGACAAATGTTTTTATCCTCCCAAAACATGACGTGATATTACAAGGATTTTCAACATCATCAAACATAAAGGCAGCCCAAGTGCCACTGATATGGTAAAGTATTTTGGAAGTGATGAATAGTGTCTTATGAATTCAGAAAAAAAACTTAAAAAAAGGCTCTAGTCCAGTGCGAATCATACCTTTAGATAACACCTGAGTGGGCTGAACTCATCTGTAAGAGAATCTTTTCCACTCAAAATATAAAAGTCATGACAGCAGCATAAATACTAATGAGGATAAATATGTGTGTTAAAAGCCATTTAAAGTTCCACAATGAGTAAATAAAACCTTGGAAAAGTGCTTACTTGGACATTATGAATCTCTTTTGTCTGAGCTATTTACCTGGCCTGTACTAGGTGAGCCCAACATCTTCCCCAGGGTTCATTTTCAAATAATGACTTACCTTTTCCCCACAATAATCAGATTAATTTTAAGACCCAGATAAATGATATCTTTTCAAAGAAAAGCCCTTGGCGGCCATTTAGAGTACAGTTAGCACATTGAGAGTACAATCTGTCCCCGTCTTGTTCTTTTTCTTCTTCTACTAATTGACATCAGAGAAAATGAAATGTTTGCTTTCCATTGTTTTCACTTTTATTGGTGAACTAATGCAATATAAAGTTGCCCCAGCTGCCCTCTTTAGACTGAGAGGGAGATGGTATCAGGAAGAGAATGAGCTCAATAGAAGTGCATGGAAGTTTCCCGGGTCTCAAGGGTTAGACATGATGTATTGCATCCCCTATATTGGGAGACTGCATTGTTTTAGTTAACAATCCACCAGCACAAGTGTAGGGAAGAAGAGGAGACTTTAAAAATTGGATTTTATAGCATTCAGCTGCATCTGGTCCAGGTTCCAAAGAGAAAATTAAGAATAATCATACTAATAATGGTGATGTCTTTTATTTATTTATTTATTTATACTGCAGAGATTTCAGAGTGGTCCCCTTTTGGATATTGTCAAGTACCTTGCTGCTTTTTTCCCAATTAAAAAAGAAAGAAAGTCCTTAAGAAAGCTCCAGAGCAGGACATCCTAGCACCTGATTTACAATCCCCATGAGGGAACTTATGTCTTTTAGTTTCAGTTCTCATGATTAGTAGCACAAAGCTTTCACATGCTTCTAAAATAAACATGACCCGGGTGCATGTTCTGTGGTTCTGACCGTTTCCTCAGGAAAACAGGGCTCCATGCAAGGGCTGATACCCAGAAGATGCACCAGCTCTCTTCTGGGTATCAGCACAGAATGTTTTTCCTAGATTTTTGCAGGTGTTGCAGACCATAGGCAAGTGCCTGCAGTTTTAATTTGATATGTTTTTGGGAGCAATAGCTCTGTGCAGGTTTTTTGTCTAAAAAAAGCAAAACAATGACATAAAAAAGAATAATTGGAACAATAACAATAGGTTGTCACTGGCCCTAGGAGTTATAGTTGGAACAATAGCAACATCTTCCTTGAAGCTTTCATTCCCTAAAAATAAGAACAATTACAATAAGGGTGTCATTCACTCCTGAGGCCTTTACCCCACCTAAGAACGTTACACCTTATACATACAGTAGGTTATGGATGACTGTATTCTTGCTGTGTCTTACTTGAGGTGGGGCAAAGGTAACTTAAATAGTATCCACAAATATACAACAAGAACATCAACAATAGCGTCTACAGGAAGCAAGTTGTGGACATTTTGCACATTCAAGCAGAGATAATTTAGTTTATCAAAGAAAAAGAGTTGTAACTAAACATTGTCTTTTTCATCATGGAAATTTGCAGGAACTTGTTACAAGGTCTGTTTTGCCAAGGTAGTATCACAGTATCAAGTGTATAGTCACAGTGAGGTTTCTGTTGTATTAGACAGAAGAACAGCCACCTTACATTAGCAGAATGTGGCTGTGTGCTCCTGCAGTCCAGGGCAGAGGAGAGGGAAAATTACCCTCCCTGAGAATTACCTGATGATGGGTCATGTTGATCATTCAACTCAAGTGTGAATTTTGCTCCTCTTTCACATTTAATAGCATAGTAGCTTTGGAGTGCATGGTATGTGTTCACAACTCAGCAGTGCAGAAGCGGAAAGATAAAAAGAGAAATGCCAATTACTGTGACCTGAAATTTCAGAGGTGTAACGCAGATAACAATCCCTGTGGTTTCTCTCTTGTAAACAGCTTATCTATCTTTTGAAAATGTCTCACCATTTAAGAAAACTATAATTATTTCAAAATAGCATATAACAGGGTATGAACAGTTTCATGGTGGGAAAAGGCTGTTGCTATCAAAAGACATCTGTGAACAGTCCAGTAATGTTCAGTGATGTTTTCTTCAATTGAATCTCCCCACATTTACCCATGGTACAATGTGGGCACTAGCTTTGCACTGCACCACTGTCTCCCACAAGATAAATGACTCAAATGAGCGATTTATAAATGCAGTCCATTTGGGTGTGGAGAACACATAATAAGAACCCATCTAATAAGATTTATAAGGCAGTGGTTGCCTCTGTAATTCATTCAACCTGGCTCTGGCATCACAAGGTAAAGATTATTTATATATTTAATTATTTTATGCCACTGCACACCCCCTTCTTTGCGATTAATGACATACTGTTCTGGAAAATGCTATGTAGGGAGGAAACCTATGCCCACCCCTATCTGCCCCCCTGCCCCGAACACACACATGCATGTGCACACATAAGCACACAAACGCACACACACATTCAAAAAGGAGCACAGCTCATACTGTGAACACGGTTTACATTTCAGATAGGGCTTTTATAAATGATAGAGGTGGCGGTCTTTATCACACTCATTGGTGCTCTGGAGACAGTTTATCAAATGTACCAGATGGTAAATAGCTTCGCATTCAGCAGCAGTCCATTACCAGGAGCTCTCAGGATCAGGCAAGTCTTTACTTCTAACCCGTAACATCATCTGTAAAGTCACACGGGGCAATCACAACTGCAAGATTAATGAAATGCTTTTCCTGGATTTTTTTCCCAAAAGGTATACAGAGCAGGAAGAGATGTCAAATCTAGACAAGCATTAAAGCCTAGAATATGGATGTAAGGTTCATATAATGTTCAGGTTCATGTCCCTGGTGTTACACTACTGTCACACCTTTGATCCAGGTGTTCAACCTGAATTGCTTCAGTAAATATCAAACTGTGTAAGTGTGATATAATGAGGTGGGATGGCAAGCAAATCACCCCAGTGGTTCCTCACCACAAGGGTTGAGAAACACTTCTTTAAAAGTACGTGCTAATATTGATAGTTATAGATATGTAATGGCTTTTAGTTTTACAAGAGATGTACATACCTTTTTCCATCTAATTGTATATAAGATTATGATGTGCTTACAAAGGATGTGCTTGCCTTTCAGTCTCCACAAAGACAGCCTGCATTGAGGTCTCTGAGGACACTGTTTATCCCCTCAGATGCTTAGCAGATAAAAAACATTCAGCACCTTCTCCTCAATAACATGTAGCCTTTCAGCAGGCAGTGCAATTCACAGACTGCTGTCAGGTACTGGAAATGTTTCTTATCTCAAGGTAGGCATGCTAGATTTAAGCTTCAGATGTGTGCTCTGTAATAATACACATCGGTGTTTGCTTGAGGGTTATCCTACGGTGGCAGACCCTGACATGGAAAGTGTTTGCATTAGAGAAAATGAAAGATAAATCAAAGATAACTGCTTTTACCTCATGCATCACTGCAAAATTTTACAACAGTAGTAAGATTATATATTTGTAAGACAGTGCTGTACATTCAGTTGTTCAACAGTTAACAGAAATAGCTAATTTAGTGTAATGTTTCAGTTTTATCTATTAACTATAAGAAGTGTCCATTTGTATACTGAGTTATTGACTTCTGCTTCACCCTACACACACATACATACACACACAGTATATACCATTGAAATTAAATCCATGTCAGTCTCTTGCCCTGCATATAGAACAGTAAAATATTAAACTGTGATATACTGCCTTCAGGAGTCTCCTGAACTGATGGAGGTTTGAAATGTTTTTCAATAGCTTTGATCAAACTGAAATGCCATGCCTGAGTGCTGTACCTGCCCTGGGCAACATAACAGCAGCTTGCTTCAGACTAGTCTGTCTCCTTCCTATACTTATTTAATCAATGAACATCTGGAATTATACATAAAAAAAATTAACTATTAATTATCTGTGGAGTGAAGATGATGGTAACATCGGCCATATTATGTATAACATGTATATAATTTCTCTCCAACAGTGAAATGATAAATTCCCCTGGGATGTTATTGATCAATAAAATCCATAGTATTTTCATTCTACAACTGATGAAATGAAAATTCATTTTTCCTACCTTTTGTTTTTTTACAACAGCAAAAGGTGATTTTAAATGTTTCCTCCTTGATCCATGAATTCCACAACTCATCTGGCATTTAACAGAATAATGGGGAGGTGAAATAATGTTGTTATATCAAATGAAGCTTAATTGCAGGAAGGATGGAGGTTGAATAGGGTAGATGTCCTTTTTCCTTGCTTTAGGTACTACAAATGCTAGCGATATTAGTTTTATAGCGTAATATAAACACATTAATCATAAAGTAAGACCACCCCTGCATTTCATGCATTTTTCTTTTAAAAGAGGTTTCTTGTTGAAATCGTAAAACTCAAGCACTGACAGAGGAAAAAAAAAAACAGAATAACTGTGTAGAATTCCTGGATTTGCATAACAGGTTGTGAGGAGTGACTAAAACCTGGTCTGCCAAGAACTGCAGTGTTCTGCCTGCCATGCTGAAAGGGAGTGAGGAGCCAGGCTATTAATCAAATCCCAGGAAAAATCCTTTTTGACTCTTAAGCAGGGGCATTTCAGAGCTCTGTCTTTTTCCCTCTGGCGGGCTGTGCTACCTGCACCTTCTGACACCAGACGCACAGGGTGCAAGAGCAAATGACTATGCACCATCTGCAAGTCTGCGGCCACATGCTATCTGCAAATTGTGCTTTGCAGAGCAGAGCCAAGTTTGTAAAACAGAGCTTAGTGGTGTGTAAGAATACATCTAAAGGTGTGGACCAATGGGTGTCAGGGACTCTCCCATTCATGAATCATTTCCAGCTCCACTGCCCAGCGTTTGAATATGCAGGAGGTCATGAGCACTAATTTGGTATAAGAGAAATGAGACAGGTGGCTAGATCTTGCTCATGCAGAGCCTGGATGTCCAGATCTGTTGTCTTGGAAATGGATATAATCATGCTGGCAGATTTTCTGTGTGAATGAATCTTTTTTTTGTTTTTTAAATGCCTTGTCATTTTTAATGTTAAATGTCTGTTGGGGAATAAGCTCTATTCACCCTTAATGCTACAGGTCTGGTTGCCGTAAAAAAATAAGTCAGACAGATGTGTCTTCTGGCAATTCACATTCTTTGTAGACATTCTACCCTCTGATATTTCTAAGCTTTTATAACAGTTTTTGTTGTTGTTTTTTGTTGTTTTCTAAAGGTGCACAGCAATACTGCCCTCTAGTCGTTTCTTCCCTCTTTAGATTTCATGTTTCACCAACTCTTCACCTCAGCGACTATATTTCACATTTGCTGGGCACAATTCACATTTCCCTATGTTGGGAGACTTACATAGGTTCCATTTTTACATATTATGAATTTATACAGCTTAAGCTTTACTTGAGTAGTTTGGATTCATTGCCTTCCCATCCTGCCATTAAACCGTCAACCATTCAATTACGAGCTCAGGTCCTCAACCACTGTGCTACACTTCCACTCTGGTATAGTCCCCTTCCTGTCCTCACTAATACAATTCCTGATGAGTCAACATTTTCCTTTTTTCTAGTTTTAATTGGATGTAAATTATGCAGATTGCTCTGGGACATTCAGCCACTTTTCTCACCTGCAGCTTTCTTGCAGTTGTCAGATACCTGGGATGGGAATGTTTTTGCACTGAACACCTTCTGTATCAGCATCAGTTTCTTCCTGCTAGAGTACACTACAGTTTATTGCACTTCTCTCCTACTACGAGAGTAAAATTGCACCTATGGATAATCTCAGAACCTACATGTTTGAGAAGGATTTTTTGTCCATGTGACTGTACC
The DNA here is from genome assembly GCF_013368585.1 of Megalops cyprinoides. Classification (NCBI taxonomy): domain Eukaryota; kingdom Metazoa; phylum Chordata; class Actinopteri; order Elopiformes; family Megalopidae; genus Megalops; species Megalops cyprinoides. Next base: position 19,935,683 of record NC_050598.1, on the reverse strand, counting down.
TCCTTGTCTGTTTGAGATAGGGTTAGGGTTATTCATATTTGTGACTAGTCATATTTGCCCTTTAGATTTTCATCTGTGAGTAGAACTGTTCAAATGTTAAGGCTGTGGACTCATTTCCAGGCCCCTTAACATATAAATTCCTTTGTGTCAACCTTTCTTTTGCTTCTTGTGCTGTTACCTGGAAAAGGGCCTTTCAAAGCACCAGATGACACTTGAATGAATACTAAAGCTTTTTGGGCACAATTCAACAAAGTGTGGTGTGGTGGGGCATGGTTAAGTTGTCATGCCATGCCATGCCATGCCATGCATCTAAACATTCTGTTCAGAGAAAGTCTGCCGGACCTTAAACTTGAATTGTTCTATATGGTGAGACGAATAGGCATGAGTAATTAACATTTTTAGGTTTACTAGTGCAAAAGTTGGAAAGAAAAATATATCAGCTTCCTTCGGACAACACGTGCTACTGTTAGATTTAATAAAGGACAAGGTGTTTTTGTGTTTGCAGTATCAATGAGAAACAATCACTCAATCGCCTTCAGCTGTGAAATTGGTAATAACCGGTCTGTCTAATATCCTGGAATGGTGGTTGGCTCCCCATTTTCATTCACTTCAAGTGCAACAGATAAGTCAAGGGCAAACAAGTTTATGCAGAGGGGGGAAAAAGAATGTGTTTAAAAGCAAGCGCACTGTAGTTACAGCTCAGTGAATTTAATGAGTGTTTATACCTTCTAATGGGATGGGCTGTGTGCGCTGAATACTGAGGGTTTTTGTAAATAAACGTTCCAAATTAACCCCCAGTACAACTACAGTGACTAGACTGTACACTTGAGAGCGTTCAGCTTCATCTGTAGTCCGGTCCTCTCTGCACTGCACCATTGATGAGATGGACAGAATTTCTCTGTCACTTTCTCACTCTCCCTCTTTTATTTTACAGCTGTCATTGAGAACAAAATCATTATGTTCTTGGGATAATCACTCATCTGTTCTAGGGGCTGATTAGAGGACAGGATGTTATCCACTGTGCTGAGATGGCTGGAGGGACTTTAATCACAGGCGAGCCCTCCAGTGGTCAGCAACTTTTTTTTTTGGAAAAGACTTTAATAACCTTTGCCTTAGGTTTATCAGTTTTAGAAGCTGATTTCCTGTATAAATAAGTAAGATTGCACCTGCCAACATGTTTAATTTCACACGCCGCTTCAGATCAGCGAAGAAATGAATCAGACTTTAATGTGTTTCATAATATATCTGCAAGAGTGGTAGACTAGCCAAGTGAATGCTAATAAAACATACGCACGTATGCACACACACGCACACACCAACACAGAAAAAACCTACGGTTCCTCAAACCCCTCACTCATTAAAAAGGTATCTTTTCAAAGTGAGAGGGGGGAATGAAATGGGCATTGGAAGCCTAGCCCTCATAGTGTGGAAGTCACTTGTGCTGCTTCTCTGTCAGGTTCAATCATGGCGAGAGCACTCTCTTTCTCTCTCTCTCTCTCTCTCTCTCTCTCTCTCTCTCGTTTCCTTTTCTGTGAATCTGTGAGTGCTGCCATTAATCACAATCGGGCATCTGTTTAAACTAGAGGGTGATGCATCTTCATAAAAAAGGAATTTTCCATACCAGGGCAAAAGGAGAGTACATCTAATAGCAGCTATCCTGCCATTATCTGCTTCATACACGTTCATACACAGTTATTGCACATAACTGCAGATTTACATTGTTGTGTTAATGCAAATCTGAAAGAATAGCATGCTGAGTCATCAATAGTGGCAACATTTGGCATTATTAAAATCAGTCCTATAGTTTTTGTCATAGTGATTTGATTTAAGTGTAATAATTGTTCCTTATCCATTTATGGCATAGAATTCAAATTGAATTTCAAAGTTACACACAGAATACTGCATGCAGGTATGGTAGAAAAATAGCACTGATGATTTATTTTTATGGTGTAAACTAGTCAACATATGCTCAGTGTTTAGTGAAAGCAGAGAATATTTTATAATTCATAATAATACGTATTAATTGTTTAATTTCAATAATCCAACATCTGGGCAAGGTTTAACAACATTATATGGAATGTGGGACGTATCTCATATGCACAGTATATCACTAATCAGCTAAAACTATCAGATTCATTTTCCCATGTTTGTTTGCTTTTAAAAAAATGGCAGTATTAGAAAATGTAATGTCTTCCCCTCTAAATATGTATCTGAAGGTGGTAGATACATCTGAATAAAGGAATGTGTGTGTGTGTGTGTGTGTGTGTGTGTGTGTGTGTGTGTGTGTGTGTGTGTAAGGTTAGGAATTTGGGGAGAGAGTGTGATGCATATTATTTTAGATCAAAGTGCAAACTCTTATGGGGACTTTGGTATTAGTCTTAAATTTAAGGCTGCTTTAAATGGTGTGTTTTAAGAGTACAATAAACTGGTATCTAAAACTGAATGGAACTTAAATAATAAAAAACAAATGAAAAATAAAATAAAAATAATAATAAAATAATTTTGAGAAATATGTTTTAAGAAACCCTTTGAGCTTGAAGAGCAGACGATATTAAGCAAATTCAAACACAAGATCAGTGTGAGTCATAAGATAATTTCCCAGTAAATTTTCAACGAATAGCCCTAGGTTCCCTCGAAGATGTTCCAGTCTGCAATAAAAGTAATAAAACATGATGCATGTCGTTCTGTGTGCCATGGTCTCATCAGAGCCCCGCCTCAATTCTCCTTGTACGTTCCTGTTCGGGGGCCTTTGCCCTCCAGTCCTTTCTGGAATATTCTTTGCACCAATCATCCCAGCCTCCTCAATCCTGTGAACAGTGTTTAATATGAGCATTTCATCCCTTCCTCACTTTGGATGTGAATGTTATAATGCAAGATCATTTTGCCTTTTTACTGTTGTTACACACATCAGTGTGTCACATGAAAAAGATGCACTACAAATGAAGAGCTATATATATTTTCTCCGAACAATCTTTTACCAAATTTCAACCATTGCATTTTGGCACTTAGGTATTGCAGCTTTGTCCTCGTATTACTGTAATTGAATATGTACTGAGGTATCAGTAAGACTGAAGATGGAAAAAATGAGATTGTGTCACTAAAAGCTGGGCCCAGAGAGGAAGAGATCACCAACTCTTGCTTTGTGATTCATCTAGGAGAGACGGTGCTACAGTTCCCAGTTTTAAAGGTTGTAGGGAGTCTTAGCTGTGAACACTGCAGAGGTTTAAGTGAGGATCTCCTATGCTTTATGCCATCAATCACCAGTGCTTTTGAATTGGGACAGTGATGTATGTTTCCATTATTTACACCCACAGTTTCGGCCCCTCTCGCAGATGAAAGCTGGGCCAGGATTACACCTCTATCCTCTGCTTTCTGCCCTCCGTGTTTCTGCGGCTGTAACATTGCCTCTTTCATTCTCCGTGTTTGATTAGTCTTTTGGATTTGCTATGGGCTTTGCAGTGATTCAAAAATAACTCCCGAAAATCCAGTCCCTTGTGTTTGTTTTAGTTTCCCACCCCAAATGTTGCTTTGCATGTTAATATGCGGTATTGATTTTGTCTCATGGCACCCAGAACTTTTTTCAGTAATTTCTCACTAGACTGGTTTAAGGCTGATTATTGTATCGAACAACTAGCAAGTGTGAGGCTGTTAATAGGGGAATTATTTAATTTCCAGGAAATTGTTGTAGTATTTTATGCTGCGTATATTGAGTGTGCAATCAGGCTCAGATAGTTAATAAAACAACATTATGGCAATAACGCTGCTGAGACACAAATGAGAAAAAATTACTTTTAATTTTTCAACTTAGTGCCGCTGTTGGAATTCATTCTATCTCAACAGTGTTATCTTTGAATACTCTGTATGAATGTCTCCACAGTGGATTAACCCGAGACATTTAAAATAGTTAAGCCACACATCATGCATATCGTCTAGTGGAGACGTGTCTGGCATCTTCCATTAATTCACTTCACGCATGGGGTCTGTTTGTAATGCAGTCAATGGCCAAATTCTTGCAAAGTGCCAAACAATTATGCCTTTTTCTGCACTGTAATATATGGATGAAGTCATTTGCACAGATCGTGATCGAGTTACTTTTGTATTAAATAGGATACTTATTGCATGAAAAATACTATGACGCCCATCTACGGGTCTCACCAAACTTGATGTTTCAGATATTATCCTGTAAAAAAAGGGAATGGGACATTAGTTCACCTGTCAAGATGTACAATGCAAGTGAAGGATCTGTCAAGATGCAAAGTTGAAGAATTTGTGACCATGGATTCTTTTAATTTAAACTAAATCTGAACAGTCTTGGAGTCTTGGAAATGGCTTCGAGAAACATTTTATTGCAGAGGCTCTGTGTGTATTTTGACACTTTCCATTGAAGGGCACCTACATTCAGAGAATGATTCATTTCTCTATACTGAAAGAAAGTATACAGATATTAAAATGGAAATAATCTCTTTTTTACATTTTTATATCAAATCTTCCCCCTCCTGAAATATTAGTCTAGGCATTTTCATTCCAATAAAATATATATAAAGGTATAGGGATCAAAATGTCTGCCAGCAAAAGATAAGGTGGGTAATAAACATGTTTAATATGTAATATGAATTATGTATCTACTGGTCATAAAAAATAACCCCCCCCCCCCATTCACAACCTGTGTATGTGTGTCTGTGTGTGCATTTTCAGTGTGTTGGATGCCTGCTGGATAATACTAGTTAGATATAGGCAGTACTACATTATTCCTCTAGGGTGTTGTAGAAATGTTGAAGCAGCAGTTTGTGCAGGTGTCGTTCTGCAGCATCATCTATCAGTGTGAGCAGCCCCACAAAACTGGAAAGACTTTGAATAAAGGTACACATTAACTTTCATAGTCTTTGGTAAACACAGAAAAACTCCTCCAAGGCAAACTATAAAGGCTTGATTTCACATTCATTTATGCTTTACACTGGATCTGTAGAATTAGCTTCACATGCAGTTCAACTCTAAATTCATCTACAGGTTCACCAGAGTGCAAAATCTAAATATGAACAATGCATTATCAGAGTTTTAGGTGGTAAAGGTGCTAGTTCCAAGCACCTGCTGACCCCTATGGCCCAAGTTTGAAACTGGCTGTGTCATTGTTGAAAGTGACTGGGAGCCCATACCGGTGTAACAGGATTGGCTTCGTTCTGCCAGGGATAGAGGTGGGTAGGTCAGCCAGGGGCCATTGCTCCACTCTCGACAGTCTGAGACTATAGTGGGCGCCTATTAGTTACTTTGTTTAGCATTGGGATTGTGCCTCTCCTCTGACGGCAATTGCCTCCTGATGCAGGATTACCCCATGCTCCTGTGTGGGTTCAGTGGCTGTCACTAGGGCAGTGCATATTGTATAAGCATTAGTGATCACTAAAACACAATCCCTCTAGCCTCCAGACCTACGTTCACCACATTAAAGACACATCAATTTCTGCTTTAGAAAGTAAGGAAAATCACTCCCATTGGCATAAATCAAAAACATTCTGATTCTGCCTGTCGTGTGGTGAAGATATAAAGCAAGCAGGTTTGTGTGTGGAAGACAGAGGTACCAAGTAGTTCCAAGACACAAGCGATTGCCTGGTAGTTAGTAAATTGATGAATAAGATGCCAATCCTTGTGCTTCTTCATTTCCTTTTAGAATGATATTGTGGTGTTTATTTGTCTTTTGTTAAAGTATAAGTAATGACATGACATTCCCATATATATCAGTCGGTGTTCCATGTTAAGCAATATTTATATTACTTATTTGCTTAGGAGATACCCTTATCCAGAGCCTTACAGCTGCATGTTACTGCAGTAGTTCTGCTCATAAGTACAACAGTATCTAACTAGCGAATTTATGCAACCGCCAACAGCAGCTAAAATACCTGCTCCTTACCACCATGCCACAATACAGCCAGACACAACCTTGTATCTGATCCTGGCCTTCACAGATGCAGTTGCTATGTGTTGGCAAATCTAGGCAACAACGGGTGCCAGGGATAAAGGATAAACACTGGTGCAAACTTCAGCCTGATGAGTGTATGAACAAATAACAACAGAAATGTTCCCACTGATGCTACTTTCATGTCACATCCTGGCAAGCATCTATCACATCACAGCTGTCTGCTATCACATACTAATACATGGGGCAGACAGTTGGAAAAATACTGATGCATACTATCGATTGAGAAATTAGCAGTCTGATACTTTACCCTTGTAGGCACTAAGAAGTTAAGTGGCATCAAATAGTTTTCGCCAAGTCCCTGTAGTTAACCGAGGCTGTTTGAACCAATAGATGGATTTAACTCTACAGAGGAAGTAAATAGAGAATGTTGTTAATAGAGAACGTTTTGGTTAGCCAAAAGTAGACATGGTAATATGCCAGTTTTAAAATGTAACTGACAACACTGATGCAATTCGATTTTCTTTGCTGGGAAGCTACTGTTCCCAAAAGAAGCCTCTCTGGATGTATTTTTTGGGTGTAGAGTCTGGCACATCAATTCTGATTCTGTGTCAAAGCCTGGCGCATTTCCATATGCCACAGCTTCTCGTACTGATTACAGTAAAATTGATTCTCCAAATGATCCTGTGACCTAGTTATGCCTACCTGTGATACTCCTTGTACTAACAGCTTGTTACATTTGTCTGTTTTTTTTAACAGAACAGATTGTCTGTTTGTGTTCTTTTTTATTGTAATATGTTTAATAATGTAAGATCAGGAGCACAGCTGTCTTTAAAGGTACCATTCTCTGTGGATGCAAATAATGAGTAAACTGTGACTGTGCTGCTAGTTATAATGACAAGGACACAGTGTCACATTTATTGCCTCAGGAAATGTAATGTGGGCTGGATAATCCTGCATTTAAGGAAATGATGTGGTGTCGCTAATGGAATGAAAGCTGGATGGGGGGGCTTTTGAAATAACCACAAGGACATCATGGAAGACACAAAAAATAAAATCTTGCTTGAACCCTCCTCCCACAATGGCAGCTCAGACACTTTGAAATGGTTTGTGGATCTGAAAGAAACCTGAAAAATGCTGCCCTTCAAAGGGTCAACAGTGCAAAATTGTGTGTGTGTGTGTGTGTGAGGGGTGGGATGGAGGGGGGGTCCTTTTTCAGTTGTTGTGTGTTCTGTTCCTAATTATTTCATCTGTTATATATAAGGGCATGCATATAAGCAATATCCACTGATATTCATAGAGTTCTCCACCCTAGCGTATATCTACATTGTAACAGTAAAGATGCATAAAAGGTGTTGCTATGGAAAGATAGTATTGTCTAGGCCTGGCAAGGCTCACTGTCCTTTCACATCATTTAAGGTTATGGTAAGTTTAGAAAAAAAGCATATACATTCTCAGGTGAAAAAGTAGTATGGACTTAGCTTGGGTTTCCAATGTTTTTGGATAAATATGACATCCACAGCCTCTGCCTCATCTTAACTATAAGATGGCTAAGTTGTTTGAGAGCCTGTCTTAAAGGTTATTTGGGGCTGTTAGAAATATCACAAAGGAACCCTGATAAAATACTGAAAAAATCTGCACAGAGTGGATATACCCTGGACAGAATACTGTAATATTAAAAACAAATACCAAGGTTAAATCTTTCGGCCTTGCTTGTGAAATCCTGTGATTTTCCATACCATATTTTTCAAATCTGTCGGGAATACAACACAGTACCGCAAAGCAGTTAAGAGGTTTAGGTTGACCTCCACAAACCATTTGCTGTGCTGTTCACATACTGATTTCAAAATTACCCATATCAATGTAGCTAAAAAAGAAGGACAGGTGCAGACAATGGAGGTCAGGTTGCATACAGATGTCCTGATGTAATACTGTCACAATGTATTAATAATGTAATGCACCACATACAGTAAAATTATACATACTGTATATAAAATGCACTACATGAGGGTGGCTATCCAGATTCTAATTTACATTTGGAAGACAACAGATATCATTGTTAATGTTAAAGTCAAAGGAAACTCTGCTTCTTATCAGCATGAAAATACTCACATAACGTATTAGTCCCATTTTACACTAATATGGAAGTCCTTAATGCAACTAGCCCATTAAACATAAGTACATTGTGTGTAGAGACCTTTCAGACAGTCATGAGAATCACAACTTTCTGCAGAGTGAACTCAAATGTATGTCTTTCACATGTCTGGACCAGAAACATGATATATCATGATGTGGACGGATTTTTTGTGGAAGGATTTTTTTTTCCTAGCTAGCTAGATTAAAAAGTAGAAAGATTATTGTGGGTATAGCATTTGATCACATTGTGCATGTAGACTGAAACTTATGAAAGTGAGCTCAAATTGATAAAAGTCGTGGTGAATTTAATTGTAAGATAGTGATTGAAATGTATTTCTGAACTGAACTGATTAAATGAAAGGCTCTAAAATACTTATTTTTCAGGTTATGTTTTTATTTGATCAACATCATTTATTCAATCAGTGCTTAACATATTAAATTAATCACTAATTATTAAATGAGTTATTCATTTAAATTTGAAATAATGTGACTACTGAAATAATTTACAATTTTTTGTCTCCCTCATAATAAAAATGTAAAAAAAAATTCACAGTTAACAGTGTGGTAAAGAATGGGTTAGAGAAGCCCTCAAAATGTGCCTGGTAATTAATTAGAACATTCTAATACTAATACTAAAATTAAGTCAGTGCGGCCTGGAATCAAAGGACTTCTCTGTCTGTTGTAAATGAAATAAAGAGATATTTCATAGCATGTAAATCAAACTAGAGACCCATAATCTTTTTTTTCTCTTCACTTCGCTATATAGTTTTTTTTGGCAACTGCGTATCTTTAACATTATGTTGTTTGTCTTTATGCAACTTAGACTGCTATCTCACACAACCAAAATTCAATGTGGCGCTTTTCCATTTCAATTTACTTTCACAGTTAACAGTTCACTTTTCTCCTATATTGTAGCAGGAAAATTCCATCCGATATTTTCTACATTCAGCAATGTGTGGAAATGAGGGGCTTTCGGAACATTAACCCACGCTATACTCAGCTGAAATGAGTATTTCCCCAGCATGCTGCGGTGTACAGCAAGAACTGCATAATCGTCTTCTCCAAACCATGAACTCCCTGATTGGGTTTACCGCTGCGAGATTCATTAGATGTCTCCCGGCTCCATTTTCAGTGTTGTGAGAGGAATCAAGGGAGTTTTGGCCAGCTTATGGAATTCTTTTTGCTGGTCTGCACACACAACACAAAACAGCAGTACAGACAAATTTCATGTGTGCACCTTTCAGAAAAACCTAGTGCTAACATCTCTCACATCTTCCAGCAGAGTAGACCATAAAAAATTGTATGAGAGTTAGCTCCATGCAGTTTTGCATGGAATGCAGATTGAGTGGACATTTCATTTTATTAATTTACTTCCTCTGTGACACCATGCATTTTATTTTATTATGTTATTATTGCAATTTTTGAATTTTATTTTATTATTGCAATTTATGTTGTAGCCTGTGATATTCAGTTAGTTTATTCAGTTAAATTGATTGATTGATTGATTGATTGATTAGCCTCTTGGGTGGATGCACTAAATCAGCTGATAATATGTCTGAGCAGCTTTCAGTGGTGCAGCCTGTATCAAGACTTAACAAATCTGGTCATTCTTTCCAAGCTACATATTTCAGCATTGCACAGTTGATGGTGAATCTCCTTACACTGTTGGTGTGCATGATCAAGCTACCACATGAGCAGTTCATGTGTCTTCCAACTGCCAATCAATAAGTGGCAGACTGCATACTGATGGTGAGAAGAGCTCACGTTAGCAGCACTGGTGCTACATGTTGTGGCAGCACTTAAATGTGGCTTTTTGATTAAACTCATACAATTTTAATGAATTCCTAAAAAATATCAGCTGGGTCACTCTTACTCATGAACTAAGCCAGAGTTGGCTCACAGGCCAGACATTCTCAATGGAGCATGCAGAGTCATGAATCCTGATATATGTGTTCAGATCAAAAGGATTAAACATATGAGGTTCCCCATATTTATTTTTCCAATATTTTGGATTTCAAAAATTCATTCTAGTATCTGGTCCTTGGGCATTTGATGTGTTGATATGGGACTTTCACAAATGTGTTTTTTGCTTTCCATTGTTCAAGAGTTATTCGTTTTTCTGCATTGAATAAAAGGCTGGAATAAGCAATTCAGTTTGCAGCAATTATGCATAACATGCAAATTAGGCCAAACATAACACTTGATGGGCCAATCATAATCAAATTTGATGTACATGTAATTTACAACACAGGGGGAGGGAGGGAGAATGCTATGTTGTAACCAGCAGAGTCCCTATGATTCAGTGTGAATAGTTAAAGGATTGTTTTTCATTTGAGTATAGTACTTTTTTTTTGCTTTTGCTTTATGTAATACTCTTTTTTGGGTGAGATGAGGAAGTTGATTAGATTAGCAATTAAATGCTTAACCTTGGGAGTTATATGAAAAAAAAACTGGTTCTTTTCACACGTTAGAACTAATATGCAGTAAAGTGTCAGTCCCTGAAACGCTGAGAGCTAGAGGTTTGTGCATTGAAGCCAATGCGATAAGACAAGAAGATTGCTCACAAGCAATTAAGTTTAGGTGAGAATTCCCTCTCCACAATGTACCTTAATATCCTCTCTTCAACAGACTACCCTCAGGAAATCTTGTATGTAAGTGATAAATCACACATAGTCTCTAATTGGACTCATGTACTTAATGATTCTGAGAAAATGTAGTTCTAACACAAAAATATGAATGTGGTAGGCTTAAGCAGTATTCAATATAACTATCTGCAGTTATATAAGGCACTTTGAGGTTGATAGCAGTGATATACAAGAAAATAGCCAGAAAGGCATTTTTCAAATTGTTTTTGGACCATACACCCAGTTTAATGATTTGATAATTTAATAAATAATTTTAATAAACAATTTGAATGAAAGTAATAACTCAAATATAAGTTAAATTTTGTGATGTTTACCTGTTGTTCAGCCCTTCATGGTGTTGTGTCCTGCATGTTTATTGGTGTGGCTTTAGGGGAGATGCGCAGGTTTGTATTAGTTAATTAGCCTATGGAGGTTGTTGAGGGGTTAGGTTTATAGAGAAAAGAGAAGGTGTGTATGTATGTGTTTCCCCAAAGTCTCTGGAGCTTCCCTCCACTTGGCCAGATAAGCCCTTTTTTGGTACAGGTTAATTCTTTCATCCACTCTCAATCTGAGCTCTACAGAATCTTATCTAATTGAAGTCATGTGCAATACTCCAGCAGGTACACCTACCACACTCCCTCCCCCTGTTATGACAGAACATAAGTGATTACTGTGTAATTCATCCCCCACTCCTGGTCACATGTACATGAAGTCTTTCCTCCACTAGCTTGGCTTTGTTATATAGCTAGCACACAAGTTGATTGTAGATTACTGTTTACTTATGGTATACGTAAATTCATTAAAACACTTTATATCTTCAACTACCACAGTGTCCAATATTTGTGGCTGTCAGCCCAACCCTGTAAACATTGCAGCACAAATGCGTGAGTGATACACAGCCTGAGTGAGAGCAAGGCCCAGGGAGCAATAGCAGCAAAACATGGCTCCCCATTGTGTTTTAGTACCATGTTTACAGTCCTAAGCGTTTGAAATATCGCTTGAATCCTGACTACACTCATTGTACGCAAGCATAACTTTCTCCTTCTCCTCTTCTCTATGTCACATGCATTTGTTCAATATTGGTATTGCTACCTGAGTTAGAATTAGTATTAACCTCAATTATTATTATTTTTTTTTTTTTTTACTTTTCTCATTAAGTGCAACATGTTTTGGGAAAATTTATCGGAACTCTTCAGACACATAACCCTAGCATGTACATTTGCAATGTAATTGGCTTGGTGAAGATCATGTAATGTGTTTAAATTCTTTATTCATATTTATAATATCTAAAGAGTAAAATGCACAGCGTTTAACATAGGGCACTTGCACATTGAATCTGGTCATTTTGTCTCAAATGAAGCCTCAAAACAAGGTCACCAGACTTCCCATTGATGCTGTGTATATATGTTGACATCAGCTGAATTTTATTGATTTTCTATTCTCTGTATTAGAAGTCAAACATTATTCCTTCTTCTACTTTTTATTAGCTTGGAAGGAGACCTTATCCGGGGGTGACTTACATAGCTTACATTTTTAGATGTTATCTATTAATACAGCTGGATATTCACTGGAGCATTTCAGGTTAAGCATCTTGCTCAAGGCAACTTGCTGGTTAAAAGCCCATTTCCTTTACCACTGTGTCACACTGCCACCTAATCTTTCCTCTGAAAACTATATTCATTGCATGAATTGGAGATGAAAAGGGGAAAAGAATCTTTGTAAGAAACATGGAATTCTCTGTCAAGTTGAAGCCTCTTGATTTTTTTGGTCTGTCACCCGGCTCCATATTTGCAATTGCAGTTAAAGCTCCTGAAAGGTGTCACTTTCTCCCAGCAGATGCCTTTTGAAGGTCCAGTGGCTTACTGACAAGTGATATCTGTCTCCAAATTCTACCTGCAGAAATGCATCTGTATCCGAATGGACTGTGATTTATCAAAGTGAACAGTTTCTTCCAAAGTAATCTCAAATACAAACAATTCTAAAGAACAAAGGGAAGTTGCATGATTAAAACATGTTAAACCCTTAAACTGGTGCCAACTAAGCTGCCAACAGTTTAGAGATCTTGAAAACACTCAGTTAAAAGTGGTGTTGAGATACCCTTCTCTGAGCATTGAACATTCTTATTGTTTTTTTTTTAAACATCAATGAAATGTTGCACTGTAAGAAATATATTTCACAGAACACAATTTTGATAAAACACTGACTAGCTGTTTTCTGTGATCCAAATGTTTTTTTAGTACTTTCTCATGTTATTGCTGTTGTCATGTTATTGCTGTCAATACCATACAACTGTTGGGGTCCTTTATAGAGAGATAGAACAGAATATTTTTAAAATGTAAGAGAAAGAGTTGATTAAATAACCACATGTAAAGTCAACAGGTGTGGAGTGACATGCATAATGTATGAAAGATTGAATAGAATGAATAGAAGAAAGTGAATTCTATGAAACATTGATAATGCAACCATGGTACTTGCTACTTACTGATAAGCATTATGAAAATTAAAATCCCCAAAAATTCAGTTTATATTGAGTAATACGCAAACTGGGGGAACCCCAAACTGCAGTATATGCAGATTCAGTTCAAGTTCATTAAGTTCACATATATTGAATTTTACCCTTGTGAACCTCATTCAGTTTAAATAAAATACATTTTAAAAAGTAAAAAAATCTCAGTTTAACAACAGGACAGTTGTTTCTATTGTTGTTGTTGTTATTGCTGGCAGATGCAACTGCATACATCAAAACTAGTCTCTCATATAACATTTTTAGTTTTGAAGCGCAGCTAGGACTGACACTGCTTATCATTAAAAAAATAAATAAACACGGGGTTTAGAAACATGGACATGGAGTATTGAGTATCTGTTGTATCATGGAGTATTTTGCTGGGAGTAAAAAAAAGATTTTTATTACTAACAACATGCTTGTTCTGCAAAATGTATGCTACATACACCAACTGGTATTCATGATTCAGGGGTTAGTGGACAACTGCTGTGGTTGTCATTATTTTGTCGTTATTTTGGATACAATTGATCTTGAATCTGAACAACTAAAATGAAAGGTAAAAAGGCAGCAAACGGAGGATCCAGGATTTCTCTTCTCCTTAATATTGGTATCCTTTTAAATGCCGTGTCCTTCAACTCTGCATTGCTGTTCTGCTGTACCACTCCACATGTTTAATGGCGTAAGTATGAACAACAGATGATGCAATCAGCGCTAATGTTTCAAACCCATATGGAATCATGCTTAATAAATGCTATAATTGTAAGCATGGAAAAATGCTTTTGCCGCAACCAAGAACTGTGAAGTCATTGCTCAATTTTCCACGGACAAATTGTGCAGTAATTTATTGTCACAAGACAGCAACACATTCAGAAATTGAAGATGAATCATGCTCAGACTACCAAGATCATCATTAAAATGTAATTAAACTATTAATTAAACCATTAATCGTAAAAAGCAATCCAGTCCCAGTAATCCAGCTAGTCCATAACACCAGCCCCCTCAACATATTATTTTGTTGTAAAATGTTTTTTTTTTTTTTTTTTAAACTTTATATAGCCTCTAGTTTAACCATGGTTTGGTCAGCTCTGTTCCTAGAGGTAGTTTTGTGTGTGTGTGTGTGTGTGTGTGTGTGTGTGTGTCTGTATTTGTGTTTGTGTTCTGTGAGTGTATGTCCACAGGTCTGTGGTAATTAAAACATCTCATGCACTTGCACAAGAGTCATATGCACTTCAATAGAAACACAATCAATAAAGACATTAGGCTCATCATTGTTAAATTCACAACATATGAGTACTTTCTTAAATACCCCAGAACGTGATTCATTCAAACAAATTTGTGGACAAGCCATACCTTCAGCAGGGAAAACTGCCCAGACTCTGTGCTGGGGCAAAATGACTAAGGGTGTTCCAGTGCCTAACCACTCAGTTCAGATCAACAAAAGGGATTATTAATCCTGTCATTTAGTGTTCTTTTGGAATCCTCCTAATCCAATTAATGTCACTCTTTGTATATTTAAGGGAGTACGGCGTGCAATGCTTCAAAGTCCCAGTTCATGCCAGCATCTTCATGGACTGGGTTACTCTGACCTCTGATTCATACATTAATATGGAAGGCACATGGCCAAGGCGTTGCATTTCTAAGCAGTTTCCTTCCTGGCTGGTTTACAAATAAGCATCGTCTTATTGCCCCTCCATTTGACAAAGTGCCTCTTGTGTTAGGTTATAATGAAAAATGGTGGTGTGGCATGATCTTGAAAGCTGTCAAGCACTAAAGTGCCACTGAAGGTGCACCATATCATATTAACACGGCATTTTTTATGAAATGTATTTTGAGGTCACAGTGTGTTTACACATTGTCTGTATTTGATGAAGGAGTCTGAAAAATGGTTGTTTCCTTTCAGTACAGTTTTGATCATCAAAACTGAAAGAAGGGCAATTCTGCATTGTTTGCATATTTGGATATGCTAAAATCAAAGCATCACATCACATTACTTTGTTTGGATTACTGCCTGATATTGTTACTGACTTGCCAGTAGCAGTTTTTAATGTTTTCAGTCAGTGAGCAGTCCTAGAGAGAACTGTCGCCAGATTTGAATTTTGTAGTAGCAGTCAGATGTGCATTTAGAGCTGAAGATGTATGGGTTTCCTGTATTTCCTTTGCTGTTGTGAATATGTCTTGGTGCATTCTCAGCTCTGTCGTTGACATATCAAAAATATTTGTGGCATAACGTTCAAATACATCTGCTGCGGATGACACATTCTTTGTAAGGCCATTGTTCCATTTAGTTCTCCTCTGTGGTGCTTGCAGACAGACATACCTGTGTGTTACTTCCATACCCATTGAAGAAGCATTGCATCTGAGTTGACTTGTGGCTGTTCGATCCTAGGAGGGGAGTTTGTCACTCAGAAAATGAGCTACTTTTGCAGCCTTGTGCAATGTGCAAAGTCATCTGTGTCAATGAATACAAAGCAAAGCAGACACTGAAATGGCCTTTCTCATTGCTGCAGTGTGTGTGTGTTTCAGCTGTATATCCCTGTAAACTGCCCTTCTGAAGTACACCAATGGTAGATATATAGCAAAATGCTTGCGGCAGTTCACATATAATTTGTTATTGACCTAGCAATGCTATTCTCCAGAGTTAGGTAGCTAAATAGTTATTTATTGTATGGTTCTGTCCTGGTCCAAGTGTTTGTTTTTAATTGGATTTTAAAGGTTGCTAGCTTGAAAGGGACATGTTGATATGTGATCTTTAACACTCTGACACAAGACTACTGGTTGATTCTGCAGATGGAAACTGTCAGCGGGATGAAATTCTTGAGTACAGATAAAGGGAATATAAGGGAGCGTACATGTGTTAGAGATCAGGACTGCCAACTCTGAATATTTCCTTCAGTGTTTTACATCACTCAGAGTGTAGAAAAAATGCCGTCTCATTATAACAAAGCAAGACAGAAGTGTTTATTTATTGATGAGGTTTACACGCTTTCTGATTTATGTATGGCAATGACTTATTCATGAACTATTATATAGCCACCCACGGGGACGGAGAGCCTGCTGTCCGACCAGTCCACATGCTAAGAAATGCGTACCTTAAGGGAGCAATTCAACAGACTGTGAATGTGTTTAGCTTTGGTCTGCAAGGAGAACTTTCATAAGGAAACCGCAGTAGATACCTTTGTGGCATGGCAATGTGTTGTTGTTTTTTTACCTTTCTACCATGCCAGTTTACACAAAGTATCCTCAAGAGCCCATGTTTGATTAAAAAGGTTTGGTTTGAAAAAGATGCTGGTTTGAGATGACTCATTATGATGTTACAATATCCCTCAAAAACCTGATCCCTAGCTCACATTTAAGAAGACTCTGCAAACATAATGAGGCATATTGGATCTTGAAGCAGCATGCAATATGCTGATAGATCTCTTTTTCAAAGTTTTATGCAGTCTCTTCTAATTGAGGTTAAAGAAATTAAGAGTTATGCTTGTCTTGGATCCCTATTCAATCGGAATGACAACATGGTTTGTTTGTTTCTTAATTAAATCTGTGAAATATAGCTAAACTGATATTTTTAATCTAAACTTTGAAAATAAATATTCATTAGATTGGCTGGGAGTCTTGTCATGGGCTGAGGTTGTTGAACCCCCCCTGTGTGGACATCACAAAAAGGGAAGAGAAACGGGGGGATGTGGTGGAAAACGGATGCTGTGAACAGCTGATGTGGAAAGGTCAGTGGTCAGTGGTATTTTTATAGTTGTGTAGAGGACCAGTTTATCAAGGTCTGGTTAATTGCATAGGGATTTCATGTAGTTACATGAAAAGAGTTAATAAATATGAGGAAGCATTGCCTTTGGACAGTGCTTGTTCAGTTTGTATGAGGCAACATAGTGAAAATTGTTTTAACTTGGTGTCATTGTACGTATGCTTTGGTTTCATATGAATGTATGCTTTGTCAAGGATGGATATTTCTTTTTAGATTTGCATACAGTGGTGATCCTTGAAGTGCTGATTGATTTTGCTCATCAAAGTATCAGGAAATGTGCAGTTAACATTAACAGTAAATGTGCATGCAAGTAATAAACATGTGTACTGTGTTTGATAATAAAATTAATCCCTCAAAACAAGCAGGAGAGAGGAAACAGACAGAGAATGGCAACTTGTGCAGACAAATTCCAAAAATACTGTGTGTGTTCTGTTTGTGTTTTATATATTTTGTTTACTAAATGTATTTTAATTTAAGCTCATACCACTCTTAACATGTGACAGTCAAAACACATGTCTACACGTTTTGTTGAAAGCTTATTGTTACAGAAATGGGATTCCAGTGGGATTTAAGTGACCCAATAATACAAACTACTGAAGAGGCTTGAATTTGGCCTGTTTCCATGTACAAACATAAACCTGTAATGGATCTGTGTACTGTAGGGAATGTCACAAGTGGAAAGACTACATTTCTAAGACAGCTACTGCACACTAGAGATGCATGCAGAGGTACCACTTTTATTGCTTACAGATTCTTTCTTTTGTATTTTCCCCCTCAGACATTGACCATGGAAGTTAATGTTTAATAGAGCTTTTTGTTCATAAAATCACATTATATTGTAGGCTACTTTTTTATGAGACCTTTTACGAGTATGTTCCAAAGCAATCAATAGAGGTTTACAGTGCACTGGACATGTCTAAACACATACATTCTAATGCTTTGTTTCCACTCTCATGTATCCAGGTGTACTTAAGCACAGCCTTAATAGAAGTACCATTTACACTCAAAGCTAGCTGTAGTTGAGGTGCACTTAAAAGCAAGTCACTCCAGGTACAATTTGCAACTTAGTACTCTATGTGACCAGGGCAGTTACACTATATTTCACCGAAGTACACCTGTTTGTAGAACTGACAGGAGGATATAGTCTAGTAAACAGAAGGTAATTAGTATGTTTCCTATAAAGTATTTTTCAAGTAACATCGTCAATTCCTCTGTTTAAGAATTATTTGTCAATCAGAATTTTTTTTTGATGTTGAACCACCAGTTCACCACCCACCAGTATAAGGACTGTATGGTTAGGGATTTGTGGAAGTATGCAGCCATACTGCCATTCTTGAAGTGTAAAGAACATACAGGCAAGCTGGCTATCTACTTTTTGAATATTTTGGTTATGGTCCCAATGTTAAGATCGGTTAAGACTACAGAGGGGCCATCTAACATACAGCTACGGATGAATAATGCAGAAAATGTGGAGTGCGTACTATCAAAGCAGAGTTAATGTCAGTAATAACGGGAGAGAAAAACAGAGGATGGAAGCCTTCAAAGTAACAAACAGATGGTGATCATCTCCCATCCCAGCAATCTGAATGAATTTCATTCACATGCTAATTAAGAGGTATTAATGCTGATCTGAACTTGGTGTGCTTGTATTTGGTGCTGAGGGAGCAAATGCTGTCTCGGATGTGGACAGTGATACTGTTCTGAATGACATGACAGCTCTCTGATAGCTACAAACTAATGAAGAGGAGGATGAGGCTGCTTAAGATGGATTCACTGTTCCTTTATTACCATTCATGTCGTATGAAGAGCAATACTCAGTTGACACATAACATTTTCAGTCATACCCTTGCAGCTTTTGTATGTTGCTACAATGTCAAAGCAACACTGGGAAGATTTTTATATTATTTATACAAGGTGGGCTGTGCAAAAGTATTAGGTGACAGAAGCCGTATACATTCCTTGTCTGGGTGTTAAGGCAATAAGAAATGTGTTGCTTTCTCTTCTGTGATTTTGCTGTTAATCTCAAGCCAACAAAATAGCAGTGATTTCCCAACGGCCTGGAAACAAGTTCTAGCAAGCTTATGAAAAAACAAGCAAAAGAGAAGCGCAGAACACCCAGGATGAATTGGTTCATTATGTGGGTGCACTGTTTATTTATGAATTTATATTCCCTCAGTACGCGATTAATATCTTAATTAACTCCATTACTCATTTTAATAACGACAGGTTGTTGCCTTTTTATTGTTTCCCTGCAGGGGCTGACTCGTCCTTAGTGACCTTTTGTGCATGTATAAGAAAGTGTATGTCGGCCTCTCGCTTTCAGGTGCTGTTTCTAAATTAATCCACATCTCTTTCTCACCTCTTTCCTCCAGGAAAATGTACAATATAGGGAAAGAATCAAACTTAAAATCCCGTGCATAATTTTGCACTGAATGGCTCACCTCACAGACGGTTAATTACCCTTGACTGTTCACTGCAATGTAATTAGCAGTCTTCCATTCCAGCAACAGCTCCAGAATCCTAATAGAGGGAGCCGTTGCGTTAAATGTTTGACTTTGAAAGATAGGGCAAGTTACTCCATGCTACACCTGGTGATAAAAAAGGCTTTTAATCTTCTCATGCCAATAATTTATGGTGGGGGTATTGGTGGGGGTAAGGGAGGTGCCAGGGACAGAGAGTGATTCTGTATTTTAGTGGCTGTATTGTATTTCTTTCAGAGGTTGCCAGCCACAATTATATTTAATTTGAACCTGTATAAGCTCACATTTTGCCGTCAACCATAAACTGGCCTCAGTTTGGTCTTTTGTGAGGTGAATTCTCATGGTTGGAATAAATTGCCAAGTCACCAAAACATATATACATATGCAATATATTTGCCAACTGGAATAAAGTTTTCCTTTGTTCTAACTCAGCATGCTGTCGGAGGGCTAGCTGTTCGTGTAGCTGATGAATTTTATGAGCCAAAGCTGGGTGGTGACATTGGGAATATCTGGCTGAAAATGATCACTGGCAGATGTCTGCCAGACACCTAGAGCTGAGGTGAAACATGGAAAAAATGCTGAGACAGCACATCTTGCGCGGGGGTTATGGCAGCCATATGGGCAGAGCTTCAACAGCAGGTACAGAGATCTATCATATTAACAAAAAGACACATCCCTCACTAAAAACGAGTAAGGAACCCATAATTTCCCCTTTAAAGAATGGCTAAAAAATAATATATTTCATACTCAGGGAGCTGGGCCTGATGGAACAGCATGGTGTAGAGCAGCAGGCTTTTTTAAATGTTCTCAGTTAAAAGGAGTTCTTTACTCAAAACACACATGTTCCACAATTTCAAACACAAAATCCCAGGCAGCTCTGTTCTGCTAATGTAAACTGTCATGCCTCCAAACTGAACAAAAGGCCTCACTGACAATGTGCATTTTAAAAGAAGAACAACAGTGCCAATCAGTTTCCTCATGCCCTGGAAACAAGCGAGCTCAGAGATTGAAATTTACCACACAGCTAAAAATGTGTCAAAATATTAACGTGTTGAACAGCAAAAAAAGGTTGTCTTCTCTCAGGTGTACATGGCAGATAAGTGCATAATGTCTGTAAAATATATCTGGTTTGGGAAATTTTATGTGTCCCCTACCTTACCAGAATCTATCAGATATGTTTGGTGCATTTCACAATCTTAGCAGGTTTTTAGGCATGAACTGTACAAATACCTCAATACTGTGTCTTCTTTCAGTTGTTTAATTACATAATTAATAATGAACATATAAAGTAGTGAATTTAAGTAGCCTGAAATGTCTGTTAAAGGTTTTCAAAGTCATACTGCAGTTTCCACTAACATAAATTGTATTTTCACCCAGGGATGGATAGTATTTAAAATATCCAGTCATCATGGAAATGTATCCATCACTTTTTTGTGAAATGCCAAACTAGAATTTCACAACCCACAATTTAACATATTACAACCATATAACTGATTTTGTAAAAAGACTGAAACTTGTGTACAACTTCGTTTGAATATCTCCACATTTTGCCATAGAGTTTAATAAAAATGAACAATTAAAAACAAACAATTCTGAGTTTAACACAACAGATTAATGCTATTGTACATGCTCACATGCAATTGCAAAGTCAAATTCATTTGCATCTCTCCTTTCCCCTCATTGTTTGTTAAAAAAGTTATCAAAATGAGTTATGGAGACATTTTACTGACTGATCACAATGACTGTGTTAATATGCAAAGGCTGTTCGAGTTAGTGGTTCTCACACTGGTTACGGTCATATTGGGAATAAGCCATTCAATGCACCATGAAATACGTCCACTGCTAATATTCCTCTATATATGGTAATCAGAGTATCCTGAATAATTCTGCTAAAGGACAGATGTGAGTGTTCCCACTAATTTGATTGTTTGGGAGACCAGCTCAGAAGATGCTTGCTTTTCAATTATTTTGTGTTGTGTTCTTAAGACTTTTTTCAAAATAGCTTATCACAGACAATTGTTTGGATTCTAACAATGCCAGACAGCAGTGTGAGGAAATGCAACCAGGCTATCCTGCAGTTTATATTTGCCATAATTTGCCATTTCTGCCACACAGAAACACTCATGGTCAATGGATGAAAGTGTGCAGCCAGGATTGATCAGAGAGGTTTGTAATGGTAATTTACAGGAGGTGATGTAATGTAAGGTTTTGTTATGGTAATTTATGGATGCACAGTGAAAAGAAAGTTCTGCATGTCACAAATCCCATTCAACAAATGAGGTGAAATGATGTAAATGGTTTTAAAGCCTTCCTATACCTATTGCCATTACCTTGTGCAAAATGGGAACCTGTGCCAAGTGAATCTGTGTCACAAATGTACTATGAATGCACTGTGAAATTTGTGTACACATTCTGTAAAGCCATGTTTGCCACAGTGATCCACTGGTTAATTAAAGCACCTACCGTGGAAGAAGAAAGCACAAATACTGGGAGAGGTGAATGGGCCCAACACATTCCTAAGATCATAGAGTTTGTGGACGGCATCCATATCCCTGTATTGCCTCCCAAAGATGGAAACAGAAAGGGTCGCCCTCTTATGCGATATATAAGGAGTAATGGATGGCCAATATTGGTAGTTTTCCCATTTTCAAAGTAAAAAAGTGGCCCAATTAAGATTACCTTAAAATTAACTGTATGAATAAGTTTATGTTTATTTGTCATGAATGCTTACGAACCTTGAACCTTTACTTACTGACATACATAACCTGGATACTTTGCTTTAACTGTATACTATGGCCTGTATACTATGAGGCTTATTGCCACAGCATTTGAGTTTTGGCATAAACTGCAAGATGTCAAGCAGTGTTCACAATGCCAAGATTGTCTGCAAATCATTGAATATGCACAGACATAAGCTTTTAGAAGAAATGCTCCAAAAATGACATAACATTCATATCACTCTGCCATGAATGTTAAATATATTCTACATGCCTTTATCAGGTTTCTCACAACCAGAACACTGGCATATTTGAGTTATGCTTATTGGAACATGTTCTTGTCTGTCCAAAATGATGAATGACTTAATTTTGTGTCTTGTCAAACTAAATGCATAAGGTATCTATTACAAAATCTTGATAAAGGTTATTTAGAAGCAAAATACTTTTTGGGGAACAAACACATTTCAAAAAAGAAGTAGCTAGTGTGTGTATATATATATAGGCTAATATGTTAACACCATTAACATTATTTTGAACACTGAAATAAATATATAGACAAGTATTTGTTTTTGTCATTTTTCAGACTTTAATATAAAAATGGCTAAAAACAAAATATAACCACTCACCAGTCTTTTCATCCAGAGTTCAGAACCTGGAAGAATTCTTTATCTTATTCTCTTTTTTATTTTCCTATTGTTGTATTCATCCAGAGTAACTTTGGCAGAAAACCAAGAAGGCGCTCACACTTTTAAGTTAAATTCAAAGTTCCACACCACATTTTGAAGCTCAGATTGGTTTTTACCTGGAGCTATTACCATGGGAAAACAATCACTGCAATTTGTAATGGCACATCTGTTAAAAGAACAGAGTTCTGCGACACTTATAATGAATTACCCACCACAAGTTAAAACGTTGTTAAGAAGTGATGACTGATGAACAATTTTGTTTTATCTTATTGGATTCTGGGAGACTAAGAAGGTGTGTTGCTATTTTGGTTAAAGAAATCTATGTAAGACTATTTTATAATTTTCCTTCAATAATTTCAACACATAAGTCCATGTTAGGAAAAAAACATACATAAGTCCAGGTGCCAAGTGTACCATAGATATGTAGTGAATATGTAATACAGTTGTAGTAATCAAATACTAAGCCCAGACTACATCCTTCACAGTTATGAGCATATGGCCTTGTTGCCAACATGCTGATATAAGCACACAGCACACACGGTCAATGCTTTAATGGACATGAATGTCTGTTTAAGCCTTACACTTTTAGTTTAGTTCCGTCAACACAATTTTCTTAATGGCTTGGTTTTATCTGAGGCCAACCCTAACCTCTTCTCTAAAAAGATGTGCCAAACACTTTGTTGAACCTGTGTGTAGACAAGAAAATTTCTATTTGGCAGCCTACCAGTTTGTGAGATCAAAGGGAACACTTTCCCAGTTTGCCCTTGAGTATGCTGCTTAGAACGTTCAGGCTAATTCTATTCCACCATTCAATATATAGTACTTATTTTCATTTTTTTTCTCGTTTTTAATAATTTATCTCAAATATGAGTCATAAAGAATAATGCTAGGAGAAAGGGAGTGAAATCTATTGACCCGAATCCTTTGTATTATATCTCATAATTCAGATTTTATTTCATGGCATTTAATTCATAAGGCTACGTGAAAACTTGTAGAGTAACCACCGTGATTTGGCGACAAAGTTTTTGACTTCAGAGAAACAATAAACTCCAGCTGCTACCAGATTTAAATATGGCTGTTGCAGTTGCTAACACAGCATCAAATAAAGTTATCATTCTATTGATGTTTGCATGTTTTGCAATGTATTTTGCATATTTCTTAAGTGGTTAGGAAATGAATTCAATTAACAGATCATTCAAAATAAATGTATTTATTTTTAAAGGACATACATGTGTTCATGGTGATATGCTTTCTACGAACTATTGGCGTATAACATTGCATACTACTGCATATTGCATATTGAATAATACTGCATCCAAAAGTGCTATTAGTACTTCATATCATGTTCATCATATTGATATGATTCAATTGTTAAGACTTATTTTTTGCCAAATGAATAATAATAATAATAATAATAATTTAAGATTATCTTAATTCATAGAAAAAGGATCACCTCCTAATGAAAGACTCTGGACTGTTATCGAAATGATGGACAAAATGGATAAGTCCGCCGGGAGTTGCCGTGCTGCTGCTGAGTGTGTCCATGGCTGCTCACACCATGAATCACTGTCCCTTTGTTTACACACATAAAGGCTCGCCCGCAATTGTGGAATTGATTGCTCGGAAACCAAAGGGGGATCTTTGTGGGATGCTAAACAAACTGTCGACCTAACGTGTTTTTCATCTGTACAGAGCCTGCTGGGGCAAGTGTCCTTAAAATGCAGCCAGTGTGTCTTCTTACTCAATTTGGCTCTCGCTGACTGCTCCCCACAAAAGATATCGTTTATTTTATTTGAATATCTCAATCCCAGGAATTAACGGGGCTACAAACTGTCCTAGAGTTAAGTTTAACCACAGACTCTGATGTAAAGCATTATTTGTTTTGCATCTATTTCTCCTTTATAGTAGGTGTATTTTTTAGTATTGTTAATTTTAGATGAGAGGAACATGGAAATGAAAGGATACATTCAATTTAGAGAAAGATTAAGGAAACAATTGTAATGAAGAACTTAAATATTTCAAACTGAAAACCCCATAAGCTGCAACCATACGAAGGTAAAATGTCCATACAGGGTAGCAATAAAACAGTGTAACCTGCTTAAATACCCCCTCTGCTATGCACAACAATATTAAGCCTTAATTATTAATACAAAGTCTTAATTATTTATTTTTTTTACAAACAGCATACTTTAAGAGCATGTTAACTGCTAAATGGTATTTGCCAAAATTACACTAACTTTTCTTATTGTGGCAAGACAGAGGGTTAATTAAATAAATGTAATGTATATTCATAGGAAAGGAGTTAATAAGAAGCAGAGCATTGCAACCAGCCTAGCAGCATATCCCTAGCTCTTTGTAGATTAGATAGTTAACCCAAAACGAGTCGTCTTGACAGTTCTCAGTATCAACAGTAAACATTACCGAAGTTAGACTTTATTCTAAAAATCAAAATATCGTTCGAGCCGAGCGACATGGAGACATTTTCAGTGCAGTTGTGACAACCTTGCTGACCATTGTTGGTTTAGCTGGTATGTTACTTCACAAATACATCACAAGACTGTTAACAATGTCTCTCCAGCTATGCATGGCATTACTGGTTGAATTAAACGTTTTAAAACAATACACCTAATCAAAAAAGGCTTTTCTGAAGGTGGAAAGTAAATGGGAATTGGACCAGAACTGTTTCATACAATTCTATATTCTCAATGGGGTTGGTTTTTTAAACTTTGTTCTGTGGTACATATGCAATTTAAAATGAACACCACTTTGAGGTGGCCAATTGAGCATAAAGATGGGAAAACTAATTTGGTTAATCTATAGTGCATCTGTCTCCATTTATTTTCCATCTATGTCACACCATGTCATTTACAGAGTCTAATGTTCACATTACAGCAGCTAAAATAAATCACATTTTGCCTCATGAAATGGTATTGTTAAATGCTGCATTTCAAATTCAGATTGTTTAGGGATATGTTGTTTGGTCATCAGTGATTTATCCCACAGGTCTGTATGAGGAAGTATGGCAGTACATGTGATGCAGCATTGCAGAGGAAGCTTTAGTACTTTTGGAGGGGATTCATGTGGAAGCAGAGGAGTGTGACTATGCCTGTTTCATGTCTCTTGCAGCATGCTGTTCTGTGGGGATGTGTACTGCAGCGTTGCTGCTGTTCTTCGCTGGAACAAACTAATGGTGCCCGCAATGTCTAATAAGACAGAGACACAATCCCATGTTGTAAACCAACTCTCCTCCCTGCCCAATCATCATGCTGTCCTTTCCACTTCTGCAGACCTGGGGCTGTTGAGGCAGAACTGAGTCCTTGATTGGTGGCTGGGGTGCAGGTGAGACTCGGAGCAAGAAGCAGCCGGAGTCCCAACGCTGCCTCGATGGCAGAGGATGGAAGGACACCCGTGAGACACCGCCAGCCTTCCTCCTTCTGCAGTCCGCTCACACAGATGCACATGGACAGGAGGCTAACAGCACAGTGAGTGCGGCCGGAGCTGGAACCTCATCTGCTCCCTGAAACAGGCTTCAGTGGAAAAATTCCACAGCAACATGTAGTCTGAAATCAACAGAACTGTACTGAAGCCAGCTGTCAAGAGTAATCAAGTACATAGTGGTTACGTTATGCATAATAAGAGCAGTAATAATGTAAAACAAGAAACTTTTTTCATTGCAAAGCCTATCACACAAGAAGGAGAAAACTGTACAACCACAGAGCAATGGATATACTGTTTGGCCAAGTTTTCCTTTTTTAACTCATTCCTGTTCCAAAAGAAATACGAGAAAAGACCAAAGACTCCAAGGAAACTCAACAAACAGGGAAAAACATAGTAACAACAGGAATGAACCGCTTTCTGGCCAAGCACCCACAGTTTTCCCTGCACTCATAATGAAAAGAAAAGTGTGTGTCAATTGCTCCTGTTCTTATTCAGAGGAACACATCGGTGTGGTCTCAATGGCTACAAATCAAGCAGCCCTCCGACAGCCTCCGCATTGCAGGCACAATGCTCTCTCTCTCTCTCTCTCTCTCTCTCTCTCTCTCTCTCCATGCATGCACCTTTCTGCTCTGCACTGTCTCTGTGGCACAATGGCTCCTCACACTGCATGCCAACAGCGCAGCAGTTCAGAGCGAAAACGGCACTTGGTCATTTGAACCATGGCCGCGTGCTAAACCAGCGTGACCATGTACACGTGCACACTGTTTATATGGTTTACATATTCTACCACAAATGCTACACTTCATTTGGCGATCTGCTCATCAAATGAAAACATTAAAAAAAAAAAAAAACTCGCAGATACAAGCAAACAGAGATGAATGGTATGTAACAGCAACTATATGCTGCATTTTAAATTTTTTACTATTCAAACAAAGACTGTACACAGTGGAAATTATTTACATTTTAACTTGTTGTCAGTGAGAATTATACGTCAGGAGATTGGTAGTAATTGATGTTTGGTGCCATATGGATATCCTGAGTTAAAATTAAGATTGAAGTGACGAGCCTACGAGGCATGAGGCAAAGTTAAGTCAAGTGCTGATTCAGGATTTCTTCTTGTTATGTCTTTGTCAGGACTAATCAGTCTGAATGTTAATGGAGAACATTAGCTCCCTTCATATCCTTCAAAGGTGTGTTCATAATTTTGCATTAATGCCTTCACTGAAACATCATCGCACTCTGCTATCTATGTGCAGCTGCAGAGAGAGAGAGAGGAGTCCTTGCAATGAATGCTATTATTACACACAGGACAGAGTGATGACCAATAGCATCACAGTGCATTAGAGCTAATTACATTCATAGCTCATAACTTTTCGTAATCAGCAACAAAACAATTTTACAGTTTAAATTATTAGATATTAATAATTTGTTGAGGTATTAGGTCAATGGCTTCAACAGCCATGCTGCCAATGGGTTTTAAATTATACAATTATTAAGTTCGCATTTATTGTTCTTTACGTTTCTGAAATTGCATATCCACGTTTAGCACTTTATTGTCATTGAAACCATTGCATTAGATGCTTAATTTGTAATTAGGACATCAGAAAGGCAAAGGCATCAGATGAGTAAGCTGAAACTTCTTTGTTTGTCAGGTTTAATATTATGAGCTTTATGAAATCATTGTACTGAGTGAGTGAGACCAATTATTAAATGATTAAATATAATATGTTATTTACTGTAGGTCTATGATGTAATCACTGTATTAATGGTTATGACCTCTTGGATGGCTATGCTGTTATTAGGGGTTCAGTAAGTGAATGTTGAATGAAGCATCAGGAAGTAAACAGTATGGGTCATTAGAAAATCTATAGAGTCAGTAGAAAACGTGTAAGTTTTGCAATTCAACCCATCCCTTCCTAAAAGTCAGTTAATTCTGCAGTTTTTTTGTTTGTTTGTTTGTTTGTTTTACAGTACAGCATTGGTGCACTGTTACATAATTGACCATTACTGACATCCTTCTTCAGGTAAACATCAATGTCCTTCATATATTTCACAGCAGGGATGCAATTGTGTGTTACATTTGAGGGGTACTATGCAGAGTTAAATAATATGCACCAAGGCTTTGAGAATGTGGGTTCTAGTTGAGGTTCCCCTCTGCTATAACTCCTGCATTTCTCCTGCAGCCACACTGCAATCCCACAATCCCTCAGCCCAGTGACTTATGTCTGTGGTTAATAAGCATTCAGAATAGAGCTAACCTCCACAGTGCTCCTCACTGTTAGAAATCAATACAACTTCTAACACACAGCCTCACAATTTATAGCTTCTTCTGGACTGAATGTTGATAGGTCAGACTGGATGCTGCCTGGGAAAAGAGCTTAGTCCAGCACTTTAAGCCTGGGGGCCATAAAATATGTCTTTCTCATTTAATATGCTGTATTAGACCAAAGTTATGAAGCCATTGATTTTAGCAGGCAGTTACAATGCACAATTTGTCAGTGGGATGGTATCATTCTATTCAGTACTGGTCAGGGTGAGAAACTCATAGAAAGGAGAATAAATCCATTTTGCTCATTTTTCATAAGTGTATGTTCATGAAATTTGGTCAGTTTTTGTACTTTAGCACATACTTACTCATATTTTCTATGGATCTATTGCATTTTTTTGCCCAGTACAGAATGTATTTCCATGGGGAAGGAGTGCTCATACAGGTTAACCCAAGAATGAGGACAGCTGTGAGCACTACATATCATTCTGAATCTTCTTCAGACAGGGAGAGTGGAGAGCCTGTACTGTCTTGGTCATTTTAGGTGAAGTCAGCAGAAACACTGCTGTAAATATCCTGGATTGATTACAAAAGGACCCAGAAACAGTAATTGTTTGATTCTCATCCTTAATATCATTTTCACTCCCTCTTGACAGAGCATGTAAATAATATTTTCACTACTGTAAAACCAATAGTTCTGGTCCTCCTCTCTGATTGGTCAATCCAGCACATGAGCCATAGCTATAAAAATGGTATAACACAGATCTTATATAACACCATCTTACCTTAGCGTGAATAATATCAGTGAAACACACCCCAGCTGATTGTTACATTATGCTTGCGTAAAAAGGCTGAACCTGACAGGACTGTAGTGAAACCACAAGACAAGAGGAAACGGAGAAAAAATGCAACTTGTTAACGAACTAGCTATGTATTTTTCAATATTTAAGGTGGGGACGTAAGACATTAGCTAAGTAGCTAGATATGTGTTTACACCAGTTGGAAAACAAGTTTAATATTCAGTGACTGCTTTGTCTCAGTAAATCTGTTCATTGGCTTGCAAGCTAGTCAGACAGTGATAACTGAGGGCATTTGTAAGTGCTTACCTAACTGCTACGTAGGTACGTAGCTAGATAACTAACTAGCGTGAAAGCCACATCTACATTAATGAAATGAAAAACTTCCTCCCAACTATGTTACCAAGGGTTTTCAAAGCAAAATCCAATATCAGCATTGATTCTGAGCCACGCAAAATGGGACACCTCTTTCCCTCTTTCATGGGACACGTTCTTTCACATTTTTCATCAGGCAGATAAATAGCATAGTATAAATTTGGTATCAATACACAGTATTACGTTTCTGTATAGAAATCAGCTATAAATACAATATTTGAACATATTGTGGATTTCCTCATATGAACTTTAGATTTAGAATTGAGTGGGGAGTTATATAAATGCTTCTGCATGCCCCCACAGGAACTGGTTGATGCACCTGGACACTGATGGAGCAGAGGCTATCCGTGGTCTGGATTAGCTTGCAAAGTGGCCCTGCATACTTTTCAACTGCAAACTGGGGTAATTGTGTCAGCTCTCTCGTGGCATTGTGTTCCGTCCAGCAGTATTTATTTATTTATTTATTTATTTGGTTTGCTGTCAGTCTGTATGGGCTTTTAAAAGTATTCAGTGCAACCTAGGTAGTGTGCTAATGGAATTATACAGAAAGTTAATGCAAGTGAATTGACATGTTGCACACCCCTTTCAAACACAACAGTGTTAAAATGTTAAGCATTTGAATAAAATTAATACATGTTGTATCTGCTATCTGGCTAGTTACTCCTTTTCCAGATAAAACGAGCTGTCTGTATTCACAGAAGGGTAAATCTAATCCTCCCTTTCCATGTATTACAACATTGTGAAGATTTTCAACATTGTGAAGGTTAAAATGCTTGCAGGACATAAGTAGGAAAGTGCTGCTGAACCCGAACAATTTTCTAGCTAGTACACAAAACATTGCAGCCTCTTTTGAGTACTATAACTTGAGTAGAGATGCCACAACATACCCTAGCACTAGGAGGAATGATTACATGGCCAGTACCAAGAGCACTGGTTATTTTCAGCATAACAAGGATTGCAATACCAATTTATGTGGCTTACAAGTCTTTGGAGAAGCTGCCCAGAGCTAGCTACCAGTGAAACCATAGGGAGTGTTGTCCTCAAAGAGAGAACTGAATTGAAACTGAATCTCCCTTTTCAAATGACACGTTATAATAAAATTGTATATGCTAGCTAGCTAGTTACTATTTTCAGAGAAAAATCTGAGGTCTCACCACTGATTAAGGAATACCTCAGGAATATAAGGACATGTAGCATGGGACACATGGTGATTTCTTCTTTTACAGCACAATATGACAGGGGACATTGTTTGCAGGTATTTATATACATGCGTGCAGGCATGTATGACCAATGAGCTTGTCAGGACAGTCAAACTAATTTACTGTATGACACTGGCTGATTCAAATGTTCAGTGATCAGTCTCGCAATCTGTGCATCCAGGTTTCAGACTTTACTTCAGACAGAGAATATTCTGCTGTGTTTAAAGAAATTAAATTAAATTATTGCCAGTCATGTTGTTACACATGATTGCCATTGTGGTACACTGTATATTCAATCATTTTGTGCACAAGTGTTGTGGAGAGAGCAGTAAGTTTAGTGTGAAGTCAGAATGCACATATCTTGCAAATCAGTAAAACACAGCCCCATTTTGAGCAAAAATGTCTCATTGTCTCTCAACAGACAGCATACGTAGTACACTGGTCTGTTTGAGAGCTAGTGGACCTCATTTCAAAACGTATTTTTCTTCGTCCACTCAAAAATAGCTTCTTAACACTTGACTGTTGCTGCAGGAATGTTGAAACTGTTAGTTGGAACAACATGCAAAGCAATCTCAGTTGTTTCAGCTTTTAGCATGACACCCTTCTAGGCATTGCTGATGCAAACGAAAGAGGAATTTGCTATTTAAAGCGGAAGCAAAATGAGCAGAGCAACAATAACTTCATCATTGGGCACCATGGACTTTTTATGCTTCCTGTGGGTACTGGAAGTGTTACTTAGATAGTGCAGCAACTACATTGATCTAGCTGTCAGAAGACAATACAAATGCCCTTGTTTTGGGCAAAGTCTGCCTCTAAAGCACATCTCCCATGCGAGGACTCAAGCAGCCTATGTCTGAATTTATTTAGTGGTATTAGAGGTACATTTGCAGAAAGCACTTAAGTGGGGTTTACACATGTGCCTTTTTTGAATTGGCTATTTTGTGTAACATGGCTTTTTATATCATAAAAGCATCTTTCATGTTGATGTCTTACACTGTTAAGATTCCATGTTTGTATGACATATGCCAATTAAGTGTTTTCATTCACAAACTTGTTTGCAAGATAATGAATGTATTACTTCAGCTGTGATTAATTTTTTTTTGAGTTTTCTGAAATTTTATCTATGCTATTATACTATAAGGAATGATATTTAGATGATATTTAGGACAGTAGAACCATTTTAATCATTTAAATCTTATTTTTCTTCCATTTGCTTATAATCTATAGTACGTCAAATATGTATGTTTTTGTACATTGTTATTATGGCTCGGGCAAACAGTAAATTGCATTTTTAATATTTTAAGCATTTTAATAGATTTTAAACTTAGACATATCAGTGAATATGTGTTCAATTAATTTTTTTCTGTAACATTTGATATTTTGTGGTTTGTCCTTGTTTTGGTGACAGAAATCAGTCCTGCAATACATTGTGTTGAAAAACTCCCAGGAGTGAAGCAAATTTTCTACGCTGTATCAATGAAAATTTCATCGTGTAGGTGTCGAGAGACAATGAGGATCAGAGCTCAAATGCAACACAATGCAGACCTGTTATTATTATATTATTTTTTATATGCTGTACTTTCTTTCCATGAAAACAATGGGATGTGGGCAAGTTAATGATATTGCACTTGTCCAGAATATTAACTAGGTTCTTCTCATTTTTGTTGTCTCTGTAGAGACCTCTCTAAAAGGACAATTAATAAAAGCGTAGGCAGTAATTTTGTTATTTATCTGCCTTTCCCTTCCTCGGAGAGCACTTTTAATTTTTAAAAACTGACAATGCTGTCAGCCGTACAGATTACTAAGGCGTATATATTGGCTTCTCACATTCATAATATTCACTGAGAGTGCCTGTGTGATCATTCCTGAATACTAAACTGTAAACATATTTAATGGATTTGTGAGATGTAAAACCTCAGATGTCCTTTTCTCCGTAAGTAGTGATTTTAAGTCTAGATCTGTTTCCTTCTTTTCTGTGTTGTGTGTTAATTTATTTATTTATTGAAAAATGGTTTCTTGCATTGCTGTTGGAATTTGCAAACACAATTTAAATGTTTTCTGAGTTCACTATCTTCTAAGGTTTCTGCTTGGTGAGTGTGGAAAGTGAGTAATATCTCTGACCAAAGTGTAGTTGCATTTCACCAAAAAAGTCAATAGGTAGCACAGCAATAGGGCACAAGAGGGAGAGTGTTACAGTGATTACTGTCATGGCTTGATGCATTGCCAGCTATGAGGTGGTTATGGTCACATATGATCATGTTATTTTCCCAATGGCTGCTTTCAGATATTCTGACAGTAAATGCATTGTGTAACATTAATTCCTCATTCCTCATTTTCCATTCCTCAATTGACAGAGGGCAGAATATATCAAAAATTAATGGCTATAAAAGCTATTAATACTGTTTATACTGTAATACTGCCATGATTCTGTTGCCAATACAGGACATGATCAGTAGTTAATGCAAATGTTCAGCATTGTCTACCTAACTACTGTATTTCACTGTTGTGTATAATATCGATTATGGTCATTTTGGAAGGCATTTGACCCATTTTACGGAGAACTGTGACAATCTGTTTATGTCTTTGATTACTTGTATCAGGTATACATTAAGGGTCAGTTCATACTCAATCCCACGTGTTTCTTCAAAGATCAAACCAGGGTGCAGGCCCACTATTCGGGTGCTTAAGGGTCTCCTTAAACTCCCCCGCCCTCACATTGCAATTGCACCCTTCTGTATTTTGTCCTGGCACAGAGGATACCAGGCTGTCTTTGAATGGTTGAACCAGATAGATTTACTAAGTCATTATTGTAAGAAATATAGAATTTTTTTTATTGTTCCTTATTGTTCATATAGTTTGTAAAATTTAACCTAATGACTATGACACCTAGTCCTCAGAGTTTTGGTAAGGAATGTAAGCATGTGTTTAGAACATGTTTTGTAAATTCTAGTGAAGGATGATGACACTCGTGATGATGTGTAATGAAAAGCGCAGCTTATGGAGGACAAAATGCAATATGGTTACAATTATATATATAAGAAAAATGCCTCCTGAGTATAAGTTACCATTATTTGATGCTTGTGAATATTTGCTGCTTTTCCTCCTCTGATATGTTGCTTCTGTGGTGTGAATTTAATGTATGCCATATTAGTCTGCCAAATTAATTGGTTACAGTCATGTCAGTAATGACTGTTGTATTACTATGTTTTTAATGTATGGTATGGAAAAATGCGAAGTGCATGAATAGTTTTACTGGTTAAGTTTCGGCCCTGTTGTAGTCAGCTTCTGCAGAGGCCCAGGCAAGACCATCCTTTCAAATAAATCTGATTCATGCCACAGAGACTAACACAGCTTCCATGATATTTTAACACGAGAATAAGAGTAAGCAAAAATAAATTAATATGATGCAAGAAGTGCTCTTGACAGCAACAGAAATTGTAGTTCAAAGAACATAACAGCATGGCCCCTCTCCTGTCGTCTCTTACATTTACACCCTGCAGAGTCACTTCAGACCAAACTTGGCTGCCTGCATCAGCATGTTTGAAGTTGTTGGTGCTTTGTTATTTTCCCCCTGACATGTCATTAAATATGTTTTGACACTGCATAATGAAATTCAGCATTAGAGGAAAAACTTTTTTTTCTTGACAGTGGCAAGTTAATCCATCATAAATCGTCAATTTTATAAAGTATGCAGGGAATTACGGTACTTTTTTCCCCCAAACATTGCACTCGCTATACAACAGAAAACATCAGACAGGAGTCCTGACCTAAAGAGTCTGTCAAATGGGAAGCCTTCAATGGAATATATTGTTCAAGCCTAGCCAGCTGTATAAGAACAAGCTATGCTTTATTGGAGTTGTAAAGTAAATAGCTTCCTTTGGAGATAACTTCCTTTAGACAATGATTAGATAAAACAATTTTTATTCGATTAATTGATAGTCAAGAGTACAGAGAACTATGAGTCACAGCAGTCCATGATCACTTTCATATAAAGCACACACACACACACTCCCACACACACAAACGCACACACTCACTCACACACACACATGTGGAGAAGCATGGAACCTGGTCTCACACACATTGGATAGTGTTTTGCATTGACAAGCTTATAGGCTGAGAAGAAGGTTTTGTAGGAATAGTCTCTTTAAAGACCAGTATTAAGCTATTTGTTCTCCAAGCTGAATATCCACTTATTAGTTCCTCTTAGGCATGAGAAATAATGACAGTACACTGCACACTGTGGAAGTTGGCAAAGGCTTTATAAAGACATGAAAGTGGGTGTCTGGAGCTATAGCATTGATGAATAGGCTAGCGCAAATAAAGGAGTACACAGATATAGAGCTGGGAATACAGTACAATAGAAGATAATAGACCTTTGGCCACTACAGTCAGAGCCATTAAGATTTTAGATTTCCTAAATCTGACTTTACGTATATACTTTCATTTCAGTATTAATTCAAAATGATCAAGAATCTGTATAATCTAGAGTAATGAAGAATGCATTTGAATTAATAGGAGATGGATTTGTACAAACAGTCAAAGTGTGATAGTCAAAGTTCCATGGACCCCTACTGACATCCTAGGGTACTGGCCCACAGGGGAAGAGATAGACAGCCAGTGGAACATAGTGGACATCACTAGAACTTAGGGCCCTGTCACATTTGGCATCTAATTGGTTGGCTTTTGCCTTTTGAGGCATCACCTAGATGTGAAACGAGGTGTGACAAATCTGTTCATTTCCATGTTGGGTAAAAAGCTCTGTTTTCTGCCCTAGAGACAGGTGACTGCATTTCCGTACTGACCCAGACTTTGCGAGATTGAAATATGCCACACAGAATTATATTATGTCATTAAGATGACTGAGGCCAGATTGATTATTTTTGTCAAATTTAGATAGACTGGATCCCAAAAATAGAGTAGACTCTGCCAAGATCACACTTTACATGTGCTGTGCTCTCTGAGTCTGGGCAAGTACAATACTGCTTGGTCATTTTAACATGCAAAGCTATATTTTTCAATAACTTCTAATTATCAGGAACTCATAGGAACCATAGTGTGTAAATCCAGTTGTGTAAATGTTTAAATCAATGATTCAGTTAAAGACATCATAAAAAATTTCCACAAAAGCATCTGTGGAATCTTATATTAAGAATTCTAGTGATTACATATTTCTTTCTCAGAAAGCAAATGGCAGAAGTGTGATCATCAAGCAGTTGCTAAGGGCATGAAATCGTTGATGCATTTTCAGTGTTAGAGGGAATCATGTGCAAATATTGTGAGAAATGAAGACCATTTCCTGCCAAGACTGACCTTACCAGAGAATTTGTCAGCAAATCCCCTTCCTGGCAATCGAAAGCCACTGATTAGCTCATTTTTGTCATTAGCCACAGTAATTGTATACTGAAGCGCAGTCCATTGTTTTTGTTAAATGCGAACGCCTCCTTAATGTGCTTGTTAGATTGGGAAGTGACCAGGTCCTTTCTCTTAACACATCTATTAAGGGATGTCATGCAGAAAAGGCCAGGTGTTTGAGGACAGCTGTGTTTCCCCTAAAGGGTGTGACGCTGTCGCTGTCACTCTTTTAATGCAATTCAGATGGAGAGAACACTGACAGCAAATCAGCTGTTTCTCGGCCCAGGGGCTTAGTGATTCAGGAATGGTGTGAAGTGAAAATTCAACTAACCTTGGATGTGAAGCTTTTTGCCTTTTCAACAAAATCAGTTGACAACTGCTGGCATTTAAACTGCTGCAAAGAAATGTTTTGTCTCACCAGAAGGGAAAGCACGCCATAGCTTTTTAAATGGTATTTTTTTTATTTTTTTTTTTTTTGTTGTTGTTAAGATTGAAAATTTCCTGAATTGTTTAGCTGAAGTCATGTCAATAAAGTGACTGTTTTTTTGTGTCTGCATCTTTAAAGCATGTTATACCACATGTAATACCACATGTGAGTGAAAATAAGAAACACTCAAAGCAATGTTTGTTCAATTAAGTTTGATGGAAGACATTTTTCATTATGTATTTATTATTTTTATGATTTGGATTGTTTTTATGTCTTTATATAATTGTCAAATATTGATATATCACCAGATATATCACCAGTCCAGTTCATTAATTAATGACGAACCATTCTCAGCACCATGCACACTTGTGTTTGTTCTTTTTCCCAGGTTTCTTTTGATCCTGTACATGTAGTGTGTTTTTGAACTGACAACATAAGTATTTATTTATGTGAATCCCTGATAGGAACTGATGTTCAGTTTTTTTGTTTTTTGGGGTTTTTTTTTTTTTGGAAAAGTGAATTTTGGATGGGAGATTATGTTTGCACCTCTTTCTTTAATCACAATTGCTGTTGCAGTTATGGTCATTGTGATACAGGGTGCTGATTAACTTATCCTCAAGAATGACCGCACCTCTTTCCTCTCACTTTAGTAGTCAGTCTAGTATCTGTACTAGTCCTTTCCAGCTACTGTTGTGTGTCACAACAGCTAGTCATTGGTAATTCAGTATGTGCCACACATATCCTTCCTGTCTCCTCCCTATTTTTCAGGGTCTCTCAGTCAGTATGCCAGAAACTGAATAACCAAACACTGCTGCCGCAACAAAACCATTGTTTTATTGATGGCATTCATACTGAAACTCAGCTGTTTACTGTGGTTCATCTCTCATGACAGTTGTTCTATGTGAAAGGTCTCTACAGTCTGGCTCAGGAGAAGTGGGTGGTATCTGCACACTCCAGTAACATTGTTTGTCATTGGTTTATACGTCATTATTTATTTGTGATAGCATCCTGCGCATAGTGAGAATGCCAGTTAGTAATACACTGCAGTCTTATGTAAATGATAAGATACAAATTTCAACAAAGATATGACAGCCCTATGTCTGAGACACCCTAGAGACCCTAGAAAATGATTAATTCCTGATTCAGTATGATGCTCTGGAAGTCATCAGAAATGTTTTATCACAGTGCCTTGAATCAAGTATTCTTTAACTCGTAATTTAAATGCATGTGATGTCATCGTACTGATGTCATCATTGTTCTTGCTCCTCTTCACCCCCCTTATTATGATTCCTCTCAGCCGCTTGGGCTGAATCTGAAATGGTCTGTCGCTTCGCATACTTGTCGTCCTCAGAGGATAGATGACTAAGATAAGAGTTTTCTAAAATACTGTTGCAAGCTCAGGAAACTGTCCTGGACTGAACTTCAGGTTGCATGTCTTTATCTGCTATGTTTGTGCTCAACACAAGATAAATTCCTCAGGCCTTTGTCTGAGAATGCCCAGCATGAATTAATCAGAAGAAGTGCTTGAGTTATGTTAATGCTGCAGGCACATCGTAAAAATTTGTGAGCAGGACATCGGCTCTCATAATGCTGCATTTCTTTCAAATGATGCATTTCTCATTTGATTAAGAAAACAAAATGAACCAGCAAGCCATTTATGCCAGTGTGATATGACTGTTTTGGGTGGAACAAATTGCGGTGTGATTGTTGAGGTTGCTCTTACATTGGGGAGACAGCTGTTGAGACACCACCTGGATTGCATGGATTATTTTTCATGCATTAAATATGTGAAAACCCTTCACTACAAGAAAATCTCCTTAGGGTATTCTTAGGTTCTTTCCTAGATGTATGCTGGCAGGATGTTTACAGCATTTTCTGTTTTGGATTTTGTCACTACTGAATAGAGACAAAATAAACAATGTCACAAACTTGAAAGTTTGTTAACATCTTGTCTTGCTCAGGAGAAATGACCAGCTGCATGTTTGCTTTCTTGTTACGCACTTTCATGCATACATTTCCTTTTTGTTTTTAAATGTGCAGCAGAGACATACTATGGCAGCCCAGCTCCGAACTCCTGCCAGTTTCCTCCAGCACGGCGCCTCAATGTCACCGGCGCCCCACACCATTATTTCCTCATCAATAGCCTATTTTCCTCTCTGCTCCCCAATCTGCTGTGATGTCGGTCTGACAGAGAGCTTCCACACGACAGCCCTGTTTGATGCGGCTGAGAGTGGAGGCGGCGACCTGGAAGCCTTCCTCAGGGACGGTCCCCGCTGCCCCAACCTTCACCAGCTCCCCGCCCCAGCCCGCACCGCCACCCACACCATCAATCACCACCAATCAGGAGCTCCATCTCCACAGCAACAGGGCCTCGGCAGAGAGGGATCATCACAGATCAGGTATCGCAAGCTTCCCATCTATCCTCATGAAGGGTAGGGATGGGGGGAGGAAGGCGGAGTGCTCGTTGTCAGTATTTAAGTTATCGTCAGACTTTTCCCAATGACGTTTCGCAGGTTTGCAGAAATAGAGCAAGAGGTTCTCCGGTTCGGCTCTTTTGTAAGGGGAAATCCGCCGCTGTGAAGGTCCGGGGAAGACGGATCTACGGCTGTCAGTTGTGCTTTGCGTTTAGTAAAAGATTCCTTTACCCACATCGTTCACATTGGGCCAGCGCTGCCCTTGTTGCTGCGATCCTGCGCAGCTCCGCATTCAGAGCAGGCTATAAATCACCCTCCTCCACCTGGAGTCATCGCTCTTCTCCACACTCTCTCGCCTTACTTATTTATTGTCTGACTTAGTACGGCTTTATGAGATATGATGTAATGACACAGGGCTTTGATTACATTGGGTATTGGAAAAATGTTGTGGTGTAGTGGGTAATTAATTAGCGGATGTAACTAAAAGCGAAAGGCACCTGTGCTCACTTCGGCAACCTCGGAAGGACTGTAACGACCTGATTGATGGGTCAGCTGGCAGAAGCATAAAAGGGCACTCTGCTGCTGTGCATGGTCAAGCAGTGTTGTTAAACACATTCTTTTTATTAATATAAAATGGCTTCCCAGTAGCATAACACACACTGCAGTTCTCTTTCATTACTGAAATGTCTGTAGGTATTTGTAAATTCATGAAGCATACATGTAAAGGCAAACATGCAAAGTGCACCCATTTTCTCCCGTTTTTCAGGAAAAGCCACTGCAGTTTTAAAAAAATGCAGATGAAAATCAGTGTGCTCTTTGTTTTTTTATTCTCACAAGATACTTCACTGCAACCATATGGACAGCTCAACTTTTTTTTTTCTAATTATGACAAATTAGTGCAATTCAGTAACATGAATAGTGTTGAAAAACATCTTGCATTTAATTTTCCACCAGTCCATTTAACTATCTGTTGTCATACTTCAGTGTCTGTACCTACATATAGTTAACAACATACAAGTCCACGTAAACTTAGCAAGTGATGTCTTTGACTCTACAGCTGCTAGGAGCTAAAAACCATTCTGAAGGAGACATTTCTTTCCAGAGATGTGATATCTTTCCCGGATGTCTTACACAGTGCCTCACACACACTCAGTGTACACACACACTCACACACACATACACACACACAATAACAAATTTCAGGGCCAGTCAATTGCAACACGTGCAGAATATGACAATGAACCAGCATACTAGCTCCAAATTTGTAAAATGTTCAGTGCCACAGCATACTGAGGAAAAGAACTGTCTCACAGAACATTTTATAATTTCAGCTTAATAATATTCATATATGCTTGAAAACATTTTTGTTTTCATCTTGTAGCAGAAATGAGCTTCAATACCATTGCTCTTTGTATACATTTCCTTACGTTTCCCTTTCAAGCCAATGAATG
Organism: Megalops cyprinoides; assembly: GCF_013368585.1. NCBI lineage: Eukaryota > Metazoa > Chordata > Actinopteri > Elopiformes > Megalopidae > Megalops > Megalops cyprinoides. Next base: position 19,895,150 of record NC_050598.1, on the reverse strand, counting down.
ATCTCCATCTATTTAAAGGAAGTCATTAGCATGTAAAATCAGTAACACCCACTCAAAAACCCCACCCCCTGAGAGCAAATGATGGATTACCAGTCAACTTGTGGATGAATATGGAAAAGAAAGAGCAAGTGAGCAAGAGGAATGTCAAACGAGGAAAAGAAATGTTAAATGATAGTTAAAACATGAAGAGGAATGCTGTGCTTTTTGTTCTCCAGATTATTTTCACAATTTACTTTCAAAATGTCATTGTGGTGACCCTGAAGTGCAATGTCATAATTGCATTTTTCTGGTATTTCAGAAAAATGGCCAGTCATGACAGAAACACATGAATTTTTCTGTGACTGAGAGTTCACAGCATTAAATAGCTCAAGAAATGAACTGATCCAAGAATTGTGCTAAAGAGAGTGCCTCGATAAACCTCTCCCCTGTCTTCTGGTACATATCTGTATGAGATGAAGATAATGTTAATATTTCACCCTTTCCTGATTTATGATGCAGGGAATGGAATAGTATGTCAAAACAATTCAGATGCACATTTTTGAATATTCCTCCCTCCACTTATTTGAAGGAACGCTGAAGAAAAATCTAAATAATGAAATGGAAAAGTTCTTTTTTCATGGTTACACCTGCAGCACAGACATATAAAATAAGATTTGTTTTTAGATTTTGTTTATCATTATGGTTTCCTTCTTTTCATTGCATTTAAATGCAAATAAATGTCACCAGAAAAGGACAAAATGAAAATTATATTCACCTTTTCTCGTCCTCTCTGTTGTACCTGTCACAGTTGTCTGATTGCTGACAGGTGCTTTATTGCCTCCTTAACCCTCCAGTCCTTATGCATTGGCCATACTAAGGTTATTGTAGAACTGTGAGTATGTACATATTTCACAGCCCACAACTGTTTGAACATATAACAAACCCAAAGCTTTACTTTTACCTTTATAACAACTTAACTTTATAACAACTTGTGTTCATTTTCCAGAATAGATTTTCCTTTGTAAATTGTATGGTGTTTCTACTGCAAACCAAGTGCATGTTATGTTCTGATGCAAACTATACAGGCATTTGAATAAAAATTGTAATAAGGTGTGCATTTCCTGAAAACTGTAAGACCCAAAACCAAAACAAAAAGAGCAGTAAATGCATCCTCGATTGCAGCTGGATCTGCAGCCTCGAAAACAATTTGTTAGTGGTCGCTATTGTGGAGCTCTGTGGCTACCGCAGTCCTGTCAATACATGCTTTACGGTAGAGTCTCCTTCTCCACTGCGGCACAGCATAAGAAAAATGGGGAGCGGTTGGTTGCTGAATCTCGCTCACACCCCCCCCCCCCCCCCCACTTCTTCTCCCCTCCTCTTTCTCTTTGTCTTTCTCTGTAGCTCATCCTCCTTTTCCCCTCCTCTTTTTTTCCCTTCCCACCAGTTTCGGCGACTCCACATTGCGATCCTGCAGTGCCGTAATGAACCTGCTCCCTCATTTCCCAACCCCATTCTGTCACGCCCCCACCCCCCCCCGTGAAATATACATCAAACCGCACAATAAAGAGCGTGTGCAGCCAGTATGGCCGTGCTATTGGCAGAGCTATAATGGAGACAGAGATTTATGGCCACAGCCAGGTGTGCATTTGAGGGATCGTACCTGATCTAATAATGTTTTTCCTTTTTTTTTTTTTACATTCCACACCGAGGGAGGAGGAGGAGTTCTGAAGGTGAGCGGCGCAGTGGCATTGACCTGTTATACGGCCCCGTCTCCTCACTACATCATCGGCAGCGTGGGGCGTTCATCTCATTTTTAATAAAACAAACGTGGCGTTGCCCCCCCTCCCCCCCCCCCCCCCCCGCCATCTTCGTGCTTCCCTCCTCCTAGCCGCCATGCATTAGCACAGTGTCAGTTCCTTTCTGTTCCGATTGGCTTTCACGAAATGGTCCCAGCCTTCACGTGGTGATGCACACAGTCGGTTTCACTGATGGGAGCACACGCCTCATGGCTGTTACCCTGCTGCTCTGGAGGGCATTAACCCCAGTTAATGATTCAGTGGTGGTATTTACCCACAGCCATTTTGGAGAGGAAGCCCCTCCTCCTTCCTGTAGACATCAGCCCAGAGCATTTTTAAAAGAAGAATGAGCAACCATAATTTACAGTTCATCCACATCAAGATGTATGCGAAGAATATACACATGTAGCATGTAATGGAAACAGCAAGAAAATAGAGCAATCTGTGTGGTGACAACCCAAACACAATGTACTATTTTAAGATTACTATTCTTAAACAGTATAAAAGCTTTTTGAACAAAAATGGAAAAGTTCCATGTGACTATATAATGTTATTGTAACAATTTGTTCAGTTGACACCCTTGTCCAGAACAGCAACAGCAATAACAATGTATGAATTCTGTAATACATTCATTTATCTAACTTTTAGAGAAGCAGTTATGGATATGCTTTTTTACTGCATATGTTAGATTACATTTACATTACAGTTTTGTCATTTAGCAGACCATCATACAGAGCATTGCAGTTTTTACATGTTATCCATTTATACAACTGTATATTTACTGAGGCAATTCGAGCTTAAGTACCCTGCCCAAGGGTACAACAGCAGTACCCCAGCAGGGAATTGAACCAGCAACCTTTCAGTTACAAGCCTTGCTCCTTACCACTGTGCCGTTCCCCTGTATTACACATACAGCAGCTTTGTCTAACCTTATCCAGCAAGAACAATCATTCAAGTCTCTCTCATACAACAATACTACAGTATATTATAATGTCATGTTTATGGTGCACGTATACAATAATAATAATAATAATAATAATAATAATAAATGGAATGACTGACTGGAAATGACTGAAAACCCAAGTAACTACTTCTAACACCTCAGTGATGTCTGGCAGCCATTTTGCACCATGATGTACACCATATATTTGCTGAGGCGGAGAAGGAAGGATTCATTAAATCAGGTAAACTGCAGAATGATTAGGTAACCAGACTGAAAAAGCCAGAATGGAGTTTTGGCCCAGATAAATGTGATCCCTGTAGTATTTGGGATAAATGCTATTGGAATAGCCTTAAATACAATTAAATAGTAAGGTTAAATAACCTTAAATAATGTTTAATGAATCAGTAGAGTTAATCTCCTACATCCCAGTGTCCCCATCACTGCAATGGGGTAAAGGTTTTCTGCCTGAATCAGATGGAGGGCTGCCCCCTACTGGGCGACCAAGACCTTATCTCAGCAGCAACCTGGATTTCCCAGGGGCCCTTGCATCTAAGTACTTACCAAGCCCAGCCATGCTGAACATCATCCATCATGCAGTAAGTCAAGTAAGGGTGTTTATTTTTTTCCCACAATCCAACAACCAATTCCCTGCATTTCAAAATGTCTTTAGTTAACAATCCACACATGTAAACAGTGTTACCTTGATTGTTAAAAATACTTAACCAACTGTGAATCATAACAGATGCATATCTCTAAAAATAACTATCAAATAATATAGCTGTGTATGTTTTGAAATTAGATCTTGTTTTCCACACTTTAGAAAATTCCCAACGTGACAATAAAATCTTGTCAGAGCTAGTAAGCTGATAAGCAGTCAAAGTGGTACAACGTGTGGAGGATAAGAATGTTGACACAAAAATAAAATTTAAAAAAAATCCCTTTGACCTTTGTGACAAAGTCTTCAAAGAGTTTGACTGGAGATTTGCTCACATATTACTCACTCTGCCTAAGGTTTTGGCAGTTTTTAAAAATGTTTACCCTCTTTCAATTTGGTTCATTTATCATTCCACCAGCAAAGTCACACTGCTACAGAGCAACCAATGTTTGCCCTTGTCGTGCTGCACGTATGACCCCGGTTTCAAACGAAGGCCTTATTGAATTTCGATTTAGCGTGCACACTCTAAACCCCCACAATTTTCTTTTCAATTTGGGATGTTTTGCTTAAATGTCACTTCTCCACTTCAGCCCACACATTCTCGGAGGCCTACCACCTTGTGCTTTTTGAAAAGGACGGGACGCTGCCTAGATAATTAAGCGGGAAGGATTTGACTGCTGTGGCTTTGACCTAACTGTTCAGTTGGTCAGATGGGTTGGTTAAATAACACTCTGGCCAGACTGTTATTCTAGCCTTGTCATTTCTCACTGGGATTTGTGTAGCCTTCCATGCAAAAAGTAACCTAATTAATATCCACATTTCCATGCATTCAGTTGTGGGGGCATTAAGCTGACTGGCATATTAACAAAATATTTAAGTATTGCCTCACATGAATTTCAAAAAAAGAAAAAAACAAATAAAAAGAACCAAATAACACATAAAACAATAGACAAATTTAGCTCTTTTTCAGGCTATAAGATCAACTGCCAGTTGTCAGAGACTGTGCCCATTACAGTTTAAACTGCTTGAAATTGTTATGTACCATGATTCTAAGAAATCTCATGCCTGATGGCTTTGAACTAAATTTGTAATGCTTTAAGTCAGATTTCAAACAAATGATCCATCTAAATATCAGCCCATTAAAGAAACGGTAAAATTAAAGACAAACATTCATTGTCGTAATAGGGCAGGTATGCTACTGCTACTGGAAGTTACGCCATCTGTGGCATATATATTGTCAGTACTTACATTCAGAATATTTAGAATATACATTAATGTATACAAGCAAAAGGTTATGTGAATCATATCAAAAACAAAAACAAACCTAACTACTGTTCACATAGAACTCACATAACATAAGCCCTCAGAGATTTTACTGAGGTAAATATATTTTACTGATATCATGATATGAGACCCCCACAGGCAAACTTCAAAAATCCAACATTTTAGGTCTTTTCACCCAAAGAGGTTGGGTAGAGTTTTCACAGGACATTATGAAACTGTTTTATGTGATCTTCCATGTATATACTTAAAAAATACATTTTTCCAAGTGTGAACCTAAATAAACTAAAAAATACCTATGGAAACCTCACTCTTTCAAGCCAATAACATCAGTAACAACAATTGCCCAGCAGACAGTCTTGGGGCTCAGAGAGAGTACAGAGAGGTGCACTAGCAATCCACGGGGGAGCACAAAACGTCATATCTTAAAAAAGTAATCAATACTATATAGACATCGGGATATAAGGAGACGTATGTGGGGGGGCGTACTGAGGTCCATCTGGGGGTGCACCCCCTATACCCCGAAGCACCCCCATAGTGCCGGCCCTGCCAGCTGATGCTAATTATTTGTAATAATCTCTACACAGGTCAGCAAAGGTCAAGATGTAAGAAATTTAGACTGCTTTATCCTTTACTGGAATCTGGACATGTCTTCTGTGAGGAAGATATATCTGAGGAATAGTTTTTCTTGCTCTTGTTCTTATCCTGGTTAATGGAAGCAAAATGACATAACATCGGTTCAAATTTATAAGCTTAATAATAATAATGTGAGTCCAATGCAATGCCAAATAACAGGTCCCATGGGGACGATGGAATTCAGGTGTATTATCAAAACTCTCTCAGTCAATGTGGAAGTGTGAAAATCTCAAGTGCTGATTAGTCTCAGCTAAAATATTGTCACTGTAGCACTGCTGGAACTACAACTGAGGTTTCCAACAACAAAAAAGGCACTTGAGTGTAATTGCAATGCCTTTTTATTTGGCACAGCATAACTTACCGAAATGAAACACTGGCATCATTGATGAAGCATAAACACGGATGAGCATAAACAACCCTTGCTACTGTAGTAGAGGCCATAACCCTGAAAGCCAGCTGCTAGCTGTTGTGTATTACTGGAATCCTGCACTACATTCACATGTTTTTTTTGTATACATTTAGAAAACAGGGATTGCTAACTGGCAAATTATTCAACATGGCTCAGGAAGTTAAAAGTGTCAAAAGACTAAGAATAATTATTAGGTTTATTATGCAATGATGAAATGGTTAATCTGCATCAGAAAACCAATAGGGCATTTTTTAATGAACACTGCAGGGATTGAGGCATAAGGCATGAGGATATTAGCCATGTGCATCTGTTGCTGGAACTATCTCTGTAGCAATTTACAGTATAAAGTCTCAGAGGGGCTGTCAGCAAGGATTATGTACTTTCTTAGTTGCAGGTGGTCTTTGTCCTCCTGTCTCAGATGTGAAGGTCTTTGAATTTTTCCGCACAGAAATGCAATGAAATATAAGAAAATCAGCTTCTAAAAACAACTGTAAATCTCCAACACTTTCTGTTGGGGGCTTTGAGGGATGTACACTGATCATCTGGAGACCCCGTATCTCAAAGCCAACATTTGGAAACTACCTTTCCACTGACTATTGTTTGCCCACTATACCATCACCATATGGTATACTGTTTGAGATGAAATGGAAAGGCAAAGAAACACATTGTCTATAGCCCTTCTTGGTCTTTTATTAGATGCGAATGATTTCTTTTTCCCCTGGGTTGAGCTGGAGACATTCTTGACCATGCAGAGAATGTGAGGCATGAGTAAAGGTCCCAAGAATAATAGGAGTGTAGAGCCGTGTGATCTCATGCGGATGACAGATGCTGCAATTAAAGTGGTCCTTTTTACACCTCATTCCTCCTATGCTTTCACTTACAGGAAGAGATTGACTATATGACATTATAGCCTTGGTAGAGTATGGTTTCCCTGGAAAAGTCATGACATTAACATATTTTTGTCATGGTGAATCATCTACATTTAAACCATGATGGATATTCTGTTGTTCCCAAGTTTAAAGGACTGCATAATTAAAGTTTTAAAATAAGGATTAATCTCATCAACAAACCAGTCTCTGCATTTATTGTAAGCCTATTCATACTAATTTGTGCAGATAAGATCTTCGGCTGAATGTAGACTGCAGTAAAGACAAAACAAGGAAAAATCCATTAATTTCAGCAAATAAATGTGCAATAAATACAAAAGCAAATGATTAACTGTAATCCACAAGGATGCAAGAGATGCTTTGAAAAACTTGTGGCCCGTTTTGAGTTTGTTTTAATATTGGCCATTTTTTTCAGGAAGGTACAGACCCTGTTAAAAAAAAATCTCATTTACATAAATGCTGCATGTACTATGAATATTCTTATCATGTACTTGCCATCTGTTCCTTATAAAACCAATGGCGGCCCTGCTTCAGACTTGTACATCTTTCATCGTTCAAATCTGTTTACACCACCTGCTCTGCTCACTACAATAAGAAACATTCAACCAGCAGAGTGGAAAGGTGCCCTGAGTTCAGGAATGAAGATGTCAGACACATTTCCTGTGCAGTCTCCCTTCTTCTTTTCCAAAGACAAATTAATAGACCTCCATACTGCCACAGCAAATGTCCTGCCGGAATGATTGAGAGCATCATAAAATGTATAAAAAAAGGTTCTAAACTGAAAATGACACCCACGGTGGAACACTTAAAGTATTTGATATTCAAAGAGGAAAAGTCATATATGTTGACCTTTAAAAGTTTAAAACATTTAGAGTTTTATGGACTCTTTTTATTCATATGAGTTATGGGGCAATTGGGACCATTCCATTGTTAAGTTTCGATTGTAGTTTTCACACTGCTGGCTTTGTTGTGCTGTATAATGGTAAGTTGTGTTGATTGGTTTACAAATGAGTGCATTGAAGGTTAATTTACAGTTTCAATCTGGGCATGTTTGCTAAGCATCACTGTCTTTCTTTCCCTGGCTATCAGGTGAGCAGGTACCTCATTTTCAAAGTTCTGATATCAAAAATGTCTTCTAGTAAAAGGCTCAAACATTAAAAGCTGGGAAAGTGTCAAATTCTGTATGAAATCAGAAGTTTAGAAAACCCAAAAGCCACAGATTCTTACAATTTGACTCTTACAATTTGAAACCAAACAACAAAAGACCCCATCCACATCACTGCTTTTAAATCATGCTTAATAATATAACAACAGATAGTATCTGTTGTTATATTATTGCTGAGGATTAGTAGCAACCTTAGGACAAATTATAATGAAAATTTAACTAACTTGAGCAAATCACTATGCACGGACATACAGGTGCTTTTTCCCCCTGTCAGAAACATGGCACACAATCTTTTCCTTCTGAGTTTCATACATGAAAAGGCTCAAATAAACCAGTTTTGCCTGTTCAGTTCATATGGACATGACTGTGCAATATTCACTATATATGTCCCAGGTCATATCGGTGGTAAAACAGCCATGGAGATAAACAGAAAGCAGTATTTCATACACATCTAGTTGAGTCTGATACAGATGGGTCTTGCAGCTCTGAAGCGGATGAGCAGTTCAGTTCAAAAGCTCTTTTCCCCACTGTAAGTAAAGCTTGTACACCACGAAAGGTGCAGAAGAATTACACAAACACTGTTTTTATCTCAAGTAATGCTTTCTTTGGGGGCCAAGCATCAGCATTGTGTTGGACCGGCATTCTGTTTTTTGTTGTAAGGATCTTCCCCATATTCACAAAATTTGCTCTAACTCCTACACCCACAAATGCGCATATGATTAAACTTGTGGTCAATGAAAAGATAAGTAATATTTAATACAGGAAAGTAAACCAATTTAAAAAAAATGACCATTAGTGACCATTTTGTGCACTGTTTTCTTTCATAGCAGATTGCAGCTGTATTTGTCATCTGTTTTTATAACCTATATTAAAAGTTGTTTACTATAGAGTGCACACCCTGAGACTATTCCTTTTACAAATTTTGACAATGAGGTCTGCAGTTACTGTATATAAACAGAAATGCACTGTGCCTGTGAGCTACACCAAAGTGATTCAAGCTTCAGACAGCTACTCTCAGGCTCTCTTAAAGCCCATAAGGATCTCTGTTCGCGTAATGGAATTTGCACAGAACAGAATTGTCGCGATCTGTCACACAGACTGAATGTTCTTGTTTGTGTGCAGCGTGCTCAGTAAGTGAGCACGGATTCTGCTCGTATGCCATATTGCACATTTCCCTTTCATCTAGTGTCAAGCCTCCATTTCTGTTAAACACCAGCAGTCTAATGTGCCCATATGTTGACACGGTTTCCAGGCTCCAGTGATCACAGCCATCCTGTTGGCCCAGAGGAGTCAGGCAGGACTCAGACCCAGTGGAGTAATGTCAACAGGAGTATTCAGTCTTACCTTGGACAATGACACATGTTGCCCCTGTGACAGAACAACAAACCATTTTTGGGCCAATGAGCTGTAGTTTGATGTCAGTCCCAGAGATTAAAACTGAAGGCAAAGGAAACACGAAGGAAAAACACTAGGCAGTGGTGGAGGGAAAGACATTGGTTCTCAAAGGACATTAAAGGTTACTGCACAATTATTTCTCAAGCGGGTTTGCAATGGAGAGCAAATTTAAAAGGAGATGTATAATAGCTGATAGGATGACTTCAAGCTTATCTTCCGCACAGAAGTCACAGGCCACTGATAAGAGCTGGATGAGAGTCAGCACTCATTTCTCGAAGGACTGCATTCATAATATACTTTATGTACATGGGATTGTGGTGTTGTGATTAAGGACCAGGGCTTGTAAACCAGGTGGGGCACTGCTGCTGTGCCCTTGTGCGGGGCACTTGACCTGAATTGATTCGGTACATATCCAGCAATATACAGTACATGGACAATATGTAAACACATGAACTACAGTTTGTAAGTCAATGAATCGTTTGTTCAGCAGGCAAATGCTGAGGAGTGTTTTACACTTTTGCCAATGGGGCAGGGAGTTCTTTCATAAAGGCTGTAAAGTACCCTTCAACTAGCTATCGACTTCAATGCCTATTAGTGTCTCTGTAAAACAATGCATAAGAGTTTTCATACTGAACTAATATGAAAAGCCTTGTGCATTCACATTGAATATTTAAAATTGTGGATGATTTAGCCCAGCTAATTAACGGCCTGTCTGTTTAACTTTGCTAAGGCTTCTGTATATGGACTATGTATGAGTTTGGGGCATTTGTGATGTTTTCAGACTGTTAATACTGATACAGATGCATATATCAAACTGCTCAGTTCCCCTGATTCTACTATCTGTAATACAGACAGTAGAATCAGTGTGTGTAATACAAACACCAGATCAACGTGTAGTGACTGTTTATTTCTCTGACTTGGTTTACTTGTATGTGAGAAGCACAATGAGAAGGGATTGATGCAGTTTCCTTTGAAATTCATTTCTGCAGAACCACACAGGCATCTTTATCAGATGTATCAATGACAGCTCCCTGCGAAGAGCCAGATGTACTTTACTGTCAGCATGCAAGGCCATTCTGTATACTGATGATCCCAACAACTGGCCTATGTAAAATTAAGAGTGCAATATGTGAACAGCACAGGTATCCTCCATCGAAGACATACGCTATCCATACATAGAATAACATCTCATCTCATCCTGGGATATATGCACATATCCATTTTTCCCTACCCGCTGAGAGCCCAGATGCTCTGAGAGAGCCCTTAGCAGCTCGACACAGAGCCATTGCACAGACAGCAGGAGGTGAGCGGGCTGCAGAGAACCCTTACCCCCTTGAGTGTCTCATAATTCTAAACAGGTGCACGGGCTACAAATAGTCCTTTGCGCATGAAGAGGCACACATGCGACATCGCAGCTCAGACGCTGACAAAATACGTGATGTCTTCCGCAGCCTGGATTGAGCTGTTTTCATCATCATTCCAGTTTTTTTTTTTTTTTCTCATGCACCTGCCAGCAGAGTAGCAGTAGTTAGCCAAGCCTGTCACTTGCACCATCTCCCTGTCAAACAGAAGTAGACATAGGTTCTGCTGACACCCATCTAAAAGCTGATTTGTGCTGTACATGCATATGTGAAAGCCGCACTGCCTATTGACGTCATTGCATGAAACATGAAGGTAACGGTGTGATTCAATTACATACTACAGAAGCATCAATGCACAGTTCATTGAGACAATTCAACCAAATCCAATGGCTGGCTGGAGAAAGCCATTGACCATAAAAGGTAACCACAATAGAGATGGAATCAATTAGTCCTGTACATACAAAATAAAATTTAAGACATTATATGAAATGGAGGGACCATATCAACACATTACCATTGTGTTTAAAGAGCTACAGATTAGGTAAACTTAAACAGCAGTTTGGCTACTTGATGTTTACCATATTCCAAACCAGATTTAAATTGTATTATCGCTTCTTCTCACAAGTCAAAAGCATTGCAATAGTTTTCTGGAGGTTTTATTGAACTTTTTCACAATCACATTTCTAACTATTTCCACCCAATGAAGTGCATGATACAGGGTGTTTGTGCTTAGTTACAAATCCTGGATGCACCATTCTTCTACAGTATGTGGGTGCAGTGACATCACATTTGGGTGAAGTTGTCCTTTCAAGATGTATAATTCTTGGAAAAGTGAGCATCTGTGGAGGTCTGTAATAATGTCTGCATGCATTCTAGAAAGATGCTTTACACTTTTTAGGTCACTTAAACACAGTTTTCATTTGAAATTAGGAGGAATTCCTATGTATGTGGTATTTGGTCACAATAAGGTTGATTAGCATAAAGTGATTTCTGTGTGATTTCTTATTTTTCAGCCTTGCAACAGATAAATACATGAGCAAGTCAGATGTCACTTCCTGTATACTCTGCATCAAGAATGTCCCTTGCCTTTATTAATTTGTGATATAATGTCAGTGCCTCATTTATCATAAATTTAAAAGGACTTTCATGGCAAAACAAAATAGTCATTTATTGAGTACACACACACACTCTGAAACGCTAATGCAAGCCCAGTGCTGTGTAATAATAAGGTAAGATGGAGCACAATGGTAGAAATAAGACAGAAGTAAGAATGTATTCAAGACATGCAACCGGATGGGTTGTTTAAGATCCATCTCTTTTCAAATGAATAGTTATGTTTCTTTTTCCACTGATGTGTGTAACAGGTTTTTGACTGCCACCCAGTCTGCTGGCATGCCTGCCACTGGCAATAGGGAGGCAAAGCTGGCATCTGTAGCACCATGTCCCCTGCCAGAAATAAGCACTCCTCCATTTAAGCTTTGTCGTTATAACAGAACTAGTCAATGCCATTCGTATTGTACATGCTTGTGAAATATACCATGTTTGTTCTTTTTTTGTAAAATGTATTTTTTATATTATTTAAGCTTTTCATGTCAGAATGTTTACTCTTGTCAATAGTTTTAACACTGGCTGAACCCTTAGGGAGCTGGAGGGTACTTATTCTTTTTTGTCAGTCAAAATGGTAATCCCAGACTTTCCCTCATTAAATTCATAGAGTAACATCGTTGAATATATCAGGTCCATTGAATTGGGACATACAGTATATGAGCATCTCGCCTCATAGTTGCAATATCTATTTTGTGTCTGCATTGGAAGTGGTGAGATGGTTAATATTCTGGTGATGCTGATCAGAGTGAACTAGTTTATTGATGAGGACTAGAAATTAGAGTAAAGTGCTTGCATGTCTATGTATATTTGTGTGGTGTTGGGGAAGAGGGGTGATTACTTGAAGACCCACTGTTTTGAGCCATTTAGCCATGTATGTTATTCTGTATTCAAATTCAAAATTCATTTGCTTGCATTTGCTTATTTGATTAAGCATTTTCTCATAGTGAGAATAGGCCATTTAAAAACAATTGCATAATATTTAGTGTTCTTTTCCCACAGGATGGATGTTGGATTGCAGACAGCTTTGGCATTTGTTCTCATTCAGATACCTGACTTCATACTCCAGAGTATATAATAGCTGGAGCAATTCTCATTACATGTCTTGTGCTGTTTTCCCTGATGGAGTGAATCACTAATTTCCCTAATTACACAATGTTAATACAAAAGCCTGTCAGACACCTTTGGCTGCCCTGTAAAGTAGATACAAGTGTTTACCAAAATTCTTATTCCAGTTATCCATTTGAGATTAAGATGTCAAGAAAAAACATTTACATATAAGATGTAGACTTATTTGATTTACTTATTAGGGTTCAGTGAGTTAGCAACATTATGAATTGTAATCATACATTTGCTGTACACCTTCAGTTTCTTTTGAAGTGTGTTGAAACATGCTAGAAAGGTTGGTAAACCAATCAGATCTTCATGAAGGCTAATGAAATAAATGGGAAGGAGAGGAAACACCCAAACAACATAACCAAATACCATCAAGCAATGTGAAATTTTCATTGGTAAACATTCCAGCTGCAAGTTCCTATCCTGCTGTCCAACACCACAAGGCTTGTGAGACTGCAATATTTAGAATGGTTGAATAGCAGAAGCATGCAACTTCACCCCTAATTTTCCTTCTGTACAACTATATTGAAAAATTTATTGTGGAGCCTTGAATGTGGACTGACATGCTTCCATTGTGGCTGCTGCCAATGAGAGGTTTTAACCATTGCAGTACACCTTGGGAGCATCAGTATTGTAGAGGCATGCTGCAGACACACTGGGATGATTAAAGAATCCCAGAGTTCCATGCAGCGTGGGACCAGTTACAACTCTTTGTTTGGCTTCAGGGCGACACGGCGACAGCGAGGCCAGGACACAGAGCAGGGAAATATTCATGTATTGCCTACAACAGAAAAGCAGCCCAGCTGGGGCTAAGCTTTAGGGCGATTATACTTGGTCCATCAATGGTTTGTTATCTGGACAGCAGCAATCATTTAATTATTTGCATAGCACATTCAGTTCAAGCCTTACTTGTGGAATAGCATACAACTGTTGTCAACACTTTAACATTTCATATATTTCAAATGCATTCTGCCATGTTCTACTCTGCTTTTTTCTCTAGCATTAAATATCATACAAAGAGCTTATGCCTCTGCCTGTGGTTCTAACCAGTCAGATGATTCAGTTTTAGACTGTACCCATGGCTAGCACGCAATAGGGCGTGAAAACAGTTAAGGCTTTTACAGTGGTGTTTACGTGGGTAGTTATAAGGAGGGGTTATAATAGGAACTGAGTAGAACAACTTGCCGCCTTTTTGCCACCAAATTTTTTATATGTGAAAATTAATTTTAAAAATAGAAGTTTTTGACCGTTGTAGGCGTTCATGGAGCTGTGAGTTATTTGGAAGCTTTTCAAAACTTGACTTTTGGGTCAACCAATCAAGGTAGCAATTCTCTGGGAGCCTGCTCGTCTCGTCAGTTCAAACTCTGAGTCACTTGGACGAAACTGAGAAATGACTGGGGCCAGGTGGAATGGCAAGAAGGGTGCTACATAAAAAAAAAAAAATAATAAAAAAAAATCAGGAAAAGTATGTTTATGTGCATTGACTGTCTATTTCTATATTTAATTAGGACATGTAATCAAACTGAAAGAAGGAAAGTCTACAGCAGGATCAAGTAATTCTGTCTTCAAAAGGAAATCACTGGCTTATAAGCTATTTCTACTTTTCCTTATCTTAAGCAACTGCCATCTTGCGTATGAGGTACAAAAGGAATTTATGTGGGGGACATTATTTGATGGACAACCACCTGACCGCAGTCTAGCAGTATGTTGCATTCGATACTTGTCTGTTTAACTGCGTATAAACTGCCTTAAAATTATATAAAAAAAACACATTTTCAACTAGGTGGAAAGTATGTTATAATATCTCATGTCTACATTACATTTATTCTCTCAGACTTATTGCCACCACGCTCATCATATGACACATATTTTGCATTTCTCAAAAGACTAAACACAAAATACTAAAAAATAGAAATGCATAAGAAAATCTGCTGAAAGCAGCTAATTATTTACAAACATAAACCACTATTGTACTTCAGCATATTTCATGAGTGTTCCATCTCCAAAATCTGGGGGAAAGGATGTGGGTGTCTCACGGGAACAAACCCTGAGAGGTCAATGGCATCTTGGTATAAGCCCCAAGCAATGCCAATTTAAAAAGTAATATAGTGCTACCATTCCACACACATGGTTAGAACATCATGGGGAAGTTAACAGTTAACAAGCTCTGCTCCTTTTTGTCATATGGGAATGTCAGGATCTCCTCCTCTCCTTAGTCATGTCTTCTCCTTCCATGGTTACCAGTTTTCTTATCCTGGAAATCTTCCTCCACCCATAGGCAGGAAATCGCACGCAAGTCACGCCCGACAACTTGCAGGGGCGCTCATTTCTGCTCACGGAGTGTCACCCTGCATTAGGCTGTCTCACCCTCAATCCGGAGCTGTAGGGGGAAGCGCAACCTTGCTTTACATAAGCACCTAATTCTTATCTAGACCTCAGCCCGGCATCTACCCCCGTGTGACTCAGACTGGCTTAGGCTCAGTGCGTGACTGCGGGACAGATTTAACCTTTGTGAAACTGAAGGCACCAAATAAGAAAGTTTGGGCCAATATCTGTACTGTAGTGACACGTCGGCCACGCCACACACAATCAAGTGGGGCAACTTCATTGCATTTATGTGATGAATGTTTCATCTCACTAAGGGATAGCTTTCCATTTAATAAGGGAGGATTGGGTCATCAGCCTGTGCATTCCAGACTGTAAGAACTACCAAGAAAAGGAATGTCAAATGTTTTCTTTGCTCTTTCAATTTTGTTTATCCTTCAGTGCCCCTCACCCCCATTAGCTGAAGTAGCTTTACAAATTGTATATATCCTAATGCATCTCTTGAGTATAATTTTCTTGCCCTTGACTCTTTCAGGAAAAGACCACTTTGAATGTAAATCAGTTTCAGGCTATTACAATTTCCTTTCTTGAGACAAATAAGAAGCCAAATACATGTTTCATGAAAGCAGCAACGGAGGCATAAGCACAATGTAACAACTCACACCAAATATTCAATTTGATTCATCAAATAGTGGTGGCTCCTCACAAACAGTTAAGCCTAGATGAAATGTAGTACCTTTTGAGGTTTTGAGTAAACTAATTAAATGTTTAAATAGACTGCAGATTTAAAAAAAAAAAAAAGGTCTGTCCATCAGACACTTGGTCAATCAGTTAATTTCAATTATTAATTGAATCTGCGTTCAAATGTACACTACACTATACTGTTCATATCAAAATGTGTTTTAACTGTAGTTCTCTTGCTCATTTGTTCTGTGTCAATGTACTTCTATTTGATAGATCAGGTCTTTTGCTCGGTATGCAGAGGAAGGCTTAAAATGGGCCTATATGTTACTGTAGGGCAGAGCTGACAAACTGTAATGCTCCAAAATCCAATTACTATAACAAGCCTAAAGGACTTACAAAATCTGGTCAAGTTTTACATTTCTCAACTGTAATTTCAGAAGATCTCAGACTTATTAAATAGGTGTGGGAGATCCTTAATTCGAGTAATGAATCCCTCTTTACACACTTCAGCTCTTGCACATCATTATGAGTCCTGGCAGTCACTGAGGTTGATGAAAAATATTGTACAAGAACAAGAAAAAATGTAATACTAGTTTACGTTGGTCACTCAAAGGCAAAGCACCATAGTGGTTAGCTTGATGACACTATTACTGTCCATAATGATCCTCCAAGCTTGTAGACCAGCCTCCGTGACCTCCTAACCACTCAGCAGTTTGTTATATTGCCTGCATCCAAATAAGAGCCATAGGTCTTTTCCAAGACCTCTGCTCTGACAATGCATATCCTTTCCACCCCCACTATATGAAAATGTTGTTTGAGAGTGATTAAGTGATTACGATTATTTTTCCTTTTGTCTTTGTGTACATTTCAAAAAGGATGTCCCCATTATTTGTTTCTCTCCTTCACCATCTCTTACGCTGCACCACGTACCCTGAAGACAGACCTTCCACATTCATGACATTTCAGCTCTTTCCATTTCTGAGCAGGTTCACCTTCAACAAGTAAACGTGTTGACCTCCGTGCCTCTGCTAAATGATCCTCAAAGTGTCCTTGTAAAAGTACTTGAGCTTGGCCTAATTCATCGTGATTACCGGTGGGGGGAAGGAACATTGACACTGCAAGCTAATAAATTGAGGTGATGTCTTTCATTATGATTAAGTACTCTTCGGATATTAGGCGGCACTCTGTGTATGAGAGCATCCTGCGATTATGGGACACATGGAAGCCACTACCCAGTAGCAGGACAGAAGAGAGGGTGGAATATCATGTTCATAGGGAATTGTGCAAAAGGCACACAGATCCATTAGCATGGATCAGCGTGACCCACCAGTACTGTCTACCTCTCCTTTATGAGGAGAAGCCTTTGCCATGCCTTTGCCCAGGATACCAGGATTAGCAGTGCCAACAGAGGATTATAAAAGGCCAAGCCTCATAAGGTATTTAAAGGCAGACTGAAGTCAAAAATCCATTGTCTGATGTGTATATCATATACCATATCATATTCGGTAGCTTAGCTACTGCAAACATTTTGGCATGGAGAAAAGGGGGATTGAAATCCCTCTGTTCTCCCTCTTGTGACTCCTTTCCCCCAGTTATGCAGGGAAGCGACTGTCTTGCAGTCCTGGCAGAACGACCTTCCCATCCTCGGTGAGCAGTGCCAAGATAAGAGCCAGAAGAGACGGAGACAGGCTTGGCTCTGGAAGTTTGATATGTTCTGAATTCAAATGTGCGTGACAGTGGAAAGGTACTTGTGGGATATTAAAATTCACCTTTTTTAAACAAGGCTCTCCGGAGGCCCGTTCCTTCGCTGTGACATTGTCCTCGTCAAGCAAAGCAGGGAGCAGGGGATTGGAGCTGCCACATCTGCTAAGAGAAGAGAGAGACTGGGCAGAAGCTCCTAGAGTGCTTCTATGAGAAAATAAACCCAGGGGAAGTGTTTGGTTGGATGGACATCGACATGGTGTGTTATTGTGCCATTCAACTTTATTCTTAAATAAATCACCCTCAGTTACATCATAACTTTAAACTGTCTAGTATTTTCCAGGTGTATTGGAAGTAATCATTTCTTTTTTTGCCTTCATTTTAATATCACTCTCAATGTTTGCTGATCACTTTCATTTTTTTGACTATGTAGGAGTTCGTTGGTACATTTGCTGTACTGTATCCATGAAATATAACCGAATGTCATGCAGGTTGATTTTACCACCCATGTTACTAATTCAATCAGTTTCTAATTATGTTATTTAAATGCAGTTCAAATGTGTTTCTGTGTTGTGACAGCTTATGTTACAGGGTGTGTTTGTGATTGGTTCATTGATAATGAACCTCACACGGGCCAGACTGAAGCTTGTTAGTTGACTGCTATAAATACAGGTGTGAGAGGCCAGTGTCAGGGGTAATTAATATGGACAATCCAGAATGTGGCCTACTAGCAGGGAATAGAATGTAATTTACTACCAAGGCCCGCAATTTAGTGAGGTAGGAATAGGAGTAGGATCCAAGTTTTTTTTTTTTTTTTTAATATACATCACTGGTCTTCTTTCCAGATGTTTTCGTTCCTTGGGTCTGCTGTATGAATGTATGGAGTGAGACCTATAGAGGAATTTGGAAATAACGTGGAGAAATCAGTGTATGACTGTGCTGAGCTTCATAGTGAACATACACAGATTTTTCAAACACTGTTTGTGTAAAGTATTTACTATGACAGAGGAATCATTGGTCAATGCTGTCATTGGACCCCAAGATGAAGTGAAATTGCAAGCATCTTACAAAGGAATCCTCAATGATGAGAGGGAAAAATTAGTACTGTGCTATTTTTGTTCCCAGTCTTCGATTCTACTTAGCTATGAAAGCTGCAGGAGTCACATGGTTCTGTAGCATAAGTGTAAACGTCAGAGCACTAATTTAAGCTTGAAATGACACTGAATCCAATACAAGGGGCAGAGAGGGATGCGAGAGACCTGAATGCAAATTAATTAACCTACTGTGCCCTCTACTGTTGCAGAGAAGTATTGCATTAGATGTGCATACCAAAAAATGCTTTTTTATGGGTATGAATTGCCCTAAAATCTTGGTTTTCATGGTCTTCTAAGATCCATTAAAATATTTATATCCAGGTCAAAAACACTTTGGTCCTTAATTTAAAATTATGTCCTAAAGTGAATGAGTTTCTCTTTGAAGCCAAACAATTCTTTCTCGTTAAATTGCTGCCTTAATGTCATTAGTATCAAGTCCAGCAAAGTCAGTATCAGTCTGTTAACTCAGCATTGTACATTGCTGGCTTGTACAGATTTTAAGATCAGTATTAAAATCTGTGGTTACTGGTTGGACTGGTACATTTTGCCAAAAGCATTCACAGACATAGAATACTTTGAAAGTAATGTCTCAAAAAGCATTTGGCCACAGTTCTTTAGTAGCATAATTTCAAAATAATTTGAGTATTGCAATGGTAAAAAACCCTTAATTGTTTCATCTAACAAGTCATTAGAAGCTGTTGAGAATA
The DNA here is from genome assembly GCF_013368585.1 of Megalops cyprinoides. NCBI lineage: Eukaryota > Metazoa > Chordata > Actinopteri > Elopiformes > Megalopidae > Megalops > Megalops cyprinoides. The sequence goes on along the minus strand of NC_050598.1, from coordinate 19,875,912 downwards.
TAAAACTGATTTGAACAGGAAAACTGTAAAAAGTACTCTTGTGTATTGGAACTGTGGCAAGGCAAAGTAAAACCACAGTGCTAAAGAGGAGCAATGCATACCAGTCTATTGGCAAACTCAGAAACCACATGCATGACTATATATATATATATATATATATATATATATATATATATATATATATATATATATATATATATATATATATATATATATATATATATATATATGCTTGGTTGTGTGATCATATGTAGATGACTATTTACTGCATAGTTTTGGATTTTAAGAGGTGAATATGATCTCAGATGAAATGGCAAGCTTTGATGATATATTTAGCTTATTCATATATGTTGGCATTGGTGGTTTTTGTAGTCATGTATAATTTACTTTTTTTAATATGGGCCCGGTTTTCATTTTTATTGATTTTCACCTGAATTTAAAGCCCATCTCACTCAGTTTTCACCAGTTTTACTTGCATGTTTTTAAGCACTGGTGTCTGAAACTCATAAAGTTGATCTGATTGATACAGTCATTTAGGCTAGCTACTAGTGCCATCTATTTCTGGATCAAGTGCCACAGGATTTCTGGAATTTACAATTGTAAGTACCTTCAGAAGGACTTGGACCTAAAAAAAATGATAGGCTAAATTATCATAGACCTACTTGACATGCTTTTTGTAGGATGGAGCATTTCTTCATTACAACCAAGTTTGTTTTTTGCCTTGAAGTTAATGGGTAGGGCTGATTGATAGGCCTAGTAAAACATATAATTCAATTTTATTTATTTTATACCTGAAATTATTTGCTCACCTCTGTTATTGCTACACAATAATCTGTGCTATGTTGGATGGCTATTATTAAACAGAAAATCTTGAGTTGGTGACACCTTTTGTGAAAGCTTAATGTCATTGCATATTTGGATTGATAAACTGAATTTTGTCTTGTTTCTTTATTCAATAAACATACACACATTCCTAGATTTTTAAAAGGGAAAACAAAAACCAAAATGTTGTGCCCTGTTTAGAACTTTAAATGGTATGCTTACATGTTTTCATCAGACACTCATTTGATTTCTTACATTAAATATTTTTGTGATATAAAACTGGCTGACACTTTACCTCATTGTTGTGCCTTTTTATGTTGAGCAAAATGGAGGAATCATCAGAAATGCTGGAAAGACTGGCTTCAGGATGTACTGTTTCAGATTAGCTGTTGGCGCCACCAAGTGGACATTTTTAAAACATATAGGCATTTAGTCTCCCTCATATTACTTTTATTAGTATATTACTTTATTATAGTGGGGTTGAGGTCAGGGCTCTGTGCAGGCCACTGGAGTTCCTCTACGCCAGCCTTGTCAAACCATGTCTTTATGGACGTTGCTTTGTGCGCAAGGGGCACAGTCATGCTGGAACAGGAAAGGCCCTTCCCCAAACTGTTGCCACGAAGTTGGAAGCATACAATTATCTAAAATGTCTTTGTATGCTATAGCATTAATGTTACCTTTCACTGGAACTAAGGGGCCTAGCTCAAACCCTGAAAAACAGCCCCAGACCATTATCCCTCCTCCACCAAACTTTACAATAGGCACTGTGCATGTCGGTAGGTAGCGCTATCCTGGCATCCGCCAAACCCAGATTCGTCCATCAGACTGCCAGATAGTGAACCGTGATTCATCACTCCAAAGAACGTGTTTCCACTGCTTCAGAGTCCAGTGGCGGCGTGCTTTGCAACCACTCCAGCCCTCACTTGGCATTACGCAGTGATGTTGGGCTTGTGTGCAGCTGCTTGGCCATGGAAACCCATTTTGTGAAGCTCCCGACACACAGTTCTTGTGCTGATGTCGCAGCCAGACACAGTTTGGAACTCTGTAGTGAGTGATTCAGCAGTGGATAGGCGGTTTTTACATGCTACGCATTTCAGCAGTCAGCGGCCCTGCTCTGTAAGTTTGCGTGGTCTACCCACTAGATACTCTATGACAATCAACAAAGTGCGACCACTGTTGCAAAAATCCATGCAGTAGTTTTAGTATGTTGGCATTTCAGTTAGTGCAGATTTGCTCTCAAATTAATTTGCTCTCAAATACCAAACAATTTATAGAACACTTCACTCTTAAGGTTTCTAATTATTTGTACCATGAATAGTACCTCACTAGGCCCTGATTCCACTGCCCACACAACCACTTTGTCCTGTGGAGCCCACATTTAAGGCTCCCTCCCCAAGTATTCTCCCATATGCCTAGGCAATGCAGCAATGATCAAAATCACCATCTGGGTAGAAAAATCTGAAATTATTGAACAAAAAAACAATTTTTACTTTCAGGTTTAATGCTAGAAAATGCCACGCAAGACTTTAAGACTTTTCAGCATGCTGATTTGATACATGCTAGACCCAGACACAGACTAAGCCAACTATATATATATGGTGTATATATAATTTTGACTGGGAATGTTATATCTTAAACCTGGTATGTTTTTGTGTGGTAACTCAAGCAGTAACAATGCACATAATTGGTCAGTTTTATGTATCAACTAATGTCTCAGTACATGTAGTAATGTGTACTAGTATTATGCACAGTAGTTCCAAATACTTACAGGGTTATTCATTCTGCTGTGGACTAGATATATTGCTGATTGATATAAGTTAGTCTTCAGCAATATGACCAGTGGTGAGAACATGTAGTGGGAGTTAACCCAGTGTAGCTATCTTAGCATGTGTCTGATATGCTGCCATCTCCTGGCCACTTGTGTCAATTACCTGCTCCAGGGGAAGGCAATAACTGTCACCTGTGGCCAATTGCCCAATCAACCAAAGCATAAGATGGAGCCCTTGGCTTGTACTTAAGGGAAAGAAGAAGGTTTGTGTGTTGTAGAGAGCAAGTAAAAACCTGTGAAGTTGATCAGCCAGGTTAATGAGTAGTTTTCCCTGACCTTAAGCGTTTTTATTTAAGTGTGTCAGATGGCTATTTACATTGAGTTAACTTGCCTCTTTTCAGTTTAATGAATATCTTTTTGTTGTTTAAGAGTGTGTTGCTGTTGATTTCACTACTCCATGTAACACACCTATCCACACCCTGGGTTGTGTTTATATATAAATACTTTTATAGAATGTGTTTGGATTTTCTGTGCTCACCTTTGCTGAGCACATGATGCTAGAGGTTACTATGGTTTGCAGTTCCTGACCACTGAAGTCCACATTCATTCTTTTTGTACAAGTTACAATATCTCAAGGACTTTGGACTCTGGCATCACAGCTTTGACTTCTCTCTTCCAAAGTCTGGTGGATTATTTAGTCAGTCATTATTTAGTCATTTTGCAATGCAGTAACGCTGAACAGGACGCTCGTTTCACGACTCAGGCACTTCTTGCTTCTAATACATTATTCCATATCAATTGTTCCTCCTTTAAAGAAAAGTAACAGCCAAATACGGTTAAATCGAAAACATTTTAATCTAGCATTTCTGCTTTTTCCAAAGGTAAACAGAATTTGAGTCGCTGCATCTGAAAATTTCGAAAAGCCCATAGAGATATATTACGAGTCCGTCAAACATCTTGGGCCGTTTGGTTTGCCTGGAACATATGCCAAGGAATAGACCCAGTCTGTATTGTTTTGATTTCTTCTTCTTCTTTTAATTTCCAGCAGATTAGGCACGGGACATGGTGTACGTGTTTTGTATTAGCATATGGAGTCGGGAAGTGATCACAAGTGGTCACTCGAGACGCATGTTAATGCCAGGTGTGAACAGGGCCAAAGTTTATGTAATGCAAAAGACAATGTTTGACCAGAAGAGTCGATTTAAATGTCAGTCAAATGACTTTTTCTTTGTAACTGGTTATGCCCAAAACAAAGTGATCATTTTCCAAGGCTTAACAAAACAAGTTAGGTAGGTCAGTGACACGTCCAAAACCCAGTTAGAAGTGGGTGGGTTTCACAGAAAAAATAAACCACGGCCAATCAGATGAGTTCCCACTGCTACCCCTGTCATCCGTACAGAACATAAATTACAAAAAACAGAAAAACAAACAAAGAGAAAAACATGCCGCCAGAGTCCAGACACATGATAATTATTCACATGTGAGCCCATGGGTCTATGCACTTTAGGGAAATGGAGTGAATAAAAACTATTCCACATGCTCAAACAAAATCGCGAGCCAAAACAGGGAAAAACATGGGTCATTCAAGGACAGACACAAAAGGTAACCAAATTAAAGAAATTCAATGAGATTTGAATATAAGAAATCTTAGCATAAAGAATAAAGAGGAACCACTGTCCTCTAATTTAGGCAGTAAGACCGCTGTATGTGTTTACTATGTGGTTTACTACTCAGCATATGGGTGTTTCAAGTAAAACTTGAAATTGAGATTGGAAGAGTGGGGGGGGGGGGGTTGTCAGGGTGAATGAAGTTATTTCTCTGTAATATTTAGAATGTGTAACACATTACTATTGCATGTATGATTACATGAAAAGACATCGTAAAGCACATCAAAATGACAAAATGTCATGTCCTTTAGCCCATAAAAAAGGTAATTAGAAACATTTAAAATGTATTTACTAGCTGGCCAGGAAAGATGTATTTCAGGTTAATTCCCATGAAACATTATGAGGTAATTACAAAATGCTTTTGAAGAGGTCATAATGTTCTTAGCTGGTAACAGAATATTCCTGTTATTAATTATTATGCATCCTGCACATTTTAGCAATTTCCTAGGCTTGCTAATATCCATCTTTAGTTTGGCCGGGCTAGGTCTTACTCAGCCATGCAGAAACGTACTTGCGGAGACATGAGAAGACTGAGATGCATGTGAAGTCTGGTTACTGGGACAAACCTACAGCATGCATGTTTTATCTGATCCTTTGCCCATATATGTGGAAATCAACTCTATGATTCCAGACTCCTCAACAGATGGTAATTGTGGGTTGGTAATTATCAGGAAAAGGCAGAGGAAAGGGGAGGAGTGCAGATAAGGCACCTCTATATACCTTAATGACCAGAGTAGTTTGAAATACACAGTGCTCAAGGTAGACAAAAATTGTTCTAGAATTAAATATTCAGAAGTGTGGGGTGGGGGTAACCTTCACATTACTACCTTTGATTCCAAAGTTGGGGCAAACAATAAAATTTTGCATTACAAAAGGAAGACATAATGGCTACTGATAAAAATTTTTCCTTTGCTATTAACATAAGTTTTTGCTGATATTGTATTTACCAAAGTTTTGCTTTGTCATCCCAACTTTGTTAAAATATGACTATATAACAACAATGAAACAGGCTTGTAACCTCCTGGATTGTATGGTCAAATCCCCAGAACTACCTCAGTAAAGATCCAGCCAATGTACAAATGTACACTGTACTGTAAATTTCTAAATGTGAGTCGCCCTGACTAAAGTCTTGACTTACCCAAGTGTAATGTAATATGTTATATTGCATAAATGGTGTGATGTAATGAAGTATTTAAGTTGTGCAGTAGGAAGGCATGTTATGCTCCGGGAACTTTCAACCCCCAGTGACCTCTGAACAGTTTACTTTTCATTACTTGAAAAAAAGCTCTGACTGCTCCAAGATCAATGTTTGAGGGCAGAACCTATGAATACTGTGTGGCCATAGGTAGGAAGGTAAGGTAATTGAGCAAATGCCTGACAACTTTAGGAATCCTACTGATGCATGCAAAGCACCAAGCTGTTCTGACAAAGTGCATCAGATCACAAGGATATGCTTCTGAAAGATGTTTCAGTAATGTCCACTTGCAGCACTACCGTAGTATGCTTTGACATGAAATAAAATAGCTGTCAAAATCATATTAGTTGCCTGCTGACAAATGCAAAGATACAGCAGTACATTCCTTGTTGTAATGAGCTGTAAGCATCCAGCAGACAGACAGTGGCAGTATTGTTTGAAATGTATGAATATTGTATGAGGGTGTATAAGAACTCACAGTATATGTCCCCTGCTTTGCAACAGCCAGTGGGGGGGGGGGGGGGGGGGGGGTACATTAATGTAAACACATAATGGACATGGTCTGTTAGCCAGACTCTTGTAAATTTCTTTGTTGGTCATTGCTGTCATCATGACATTGATGTTCTTGTAGTTGTTTGAAGTTGTTTTGTAATGGATTTAATTAAAATATAACTGCTGAGGTTATTTGTTTTAATCTGCATGCACTGTGGGAGACTGTAAATACTAAATATGTTTTTTTGTCTTTCTTTTTCTTCTGACAGTATAGTTCAAAGAAAGAAATTAGCAAACAAAAAACACCACTGCATGCAGTGGCCTAGTTGGATCACAGGATGATATGATCAGGATGATCAGGACATATCACAATGGAAAGAGATGGTATCCAAACTACTACTGTCTGCATTAACTTTTGCCTTCACGCTCCATGTCAACGGATACATTTTTACACTTATGTATACTGCAGTGCAAATACGAACTCAGCCACTGCACAGTGTGTTAAATGGATATTCACACTGCAGGCAAACTCTTGCCAAATTGGCATGCGGCCTGAGCTGGGTGCTTTTTCTGTTAGGAGAAGGAAGAGACAAAGTAGAGATCGGCCTCCCCTCTGAGGTCAGCCTCCCCGCACGGACCAATTTCCAGGCCTACAAACATTCCAAAGATAGAAAAAAATAACCTTATTGTGAGGAGCATCTGTGAGGAGGTTCAAAATGATGCTGGCCCCATTTTACATTCTTCCATTGCTATTGCAGCTGCACAACCGAGTTATTTATTTTTGGTGTTGTTGTTGCTTTTGTTTTTAAGTGTCACATCTGGAAGTGAATTTGTTTTTATTGCTGTTTTGTACACTTATTGCAGTCTTAGTTGCTGAGTCATTAAACTGGCAACATCCTTCATTACAGTTTAGTTTTTAGGCTGCAGAAAATGAGGATGTAGATCATGATGGTAAAGAATACCCAGAGGTGGTATGAAAACTCATTTCTTCCACAGTTTGCAAATCCAAGATTTTGAATTTGTTTCAAAATATGGTTTTGTTCCAGTGGATGATAAAGGATGAATGTGGTTGAAAGTGAAACATGAATGACACTCAGCAGGTAGACAAATAACCAGTTTGAACCAGTTGTTAGTGTTAAAGATTTGTTGATTCTGCCTGCATACATCAGATGGTACAGGAAGTGTTACTGTTTATGCTATAATCCATAATACAGTTATCCTTGCCATCCTTGAATATTTCAAGTGGCAATAACACCTTGTCATTCACTAAAACAAACAAAGGTGTAGGTCTATATTTTAGGCATGGGGACAGTCTTGTCTATGAATATTTTCCTGAGGAAAAAATGGTTTATAAATGATGATTCACACAAATGACATATACAGTGATACTTCTTTGATATGTTAGTGACAGAAAAAATTCTTAGTTTTCCTGATACTGTTCTTTTGCTAGCTACATTCTTATGATAGTCCACACTATCCAGCTATCATCCTGGTACCTAGTTATGCATTTAGCTAGAAACCTAATGGTAAAAAGTCACTGTGCAAATGCTTCACGTCTTAGTAAAATATCTGATAAGCTTGAAGATGGAATTTAGTTATATGATGTACTTAGCGAGCTTAATCACAACAGGTGTTGCTAATATTTAAATTAGGTGTGCTGTTGGAAAAGATGATGAAGGCTGCTGTTGCCACTTCAGTACATAAGAATGCATTTGTTTTAGTTCCTATACTGTATCTAACTCATGCTTTTAGTCTTTGTACAGCAGGTGAACTAAGACCTACTGTTTCTCACATGGTTGAAATGGCAATTGCAAATTAGCAAGCTATTGGAACACACTTAGATACTATCCATACACTTGTATCATGTCTGCAGATTCATCAATTTCAGTACCTCATACAATAATACAATTGTCATGCATACTGTCATTTTTCCAAGAAGTTCTTAAAGCACTAACAGGAATAACAATTTAGACAAGTCACCTTGTTGTTTTCCACTGCCTTAAGGATGAAGCACAGGGGGTGTAGCGAAGGGCGAGAGCAGTCACCCCACCCGGACTCGGGGGCTATGCAGGTTTAGTGCTTGGATGGCAGATAAGCTGGGAAATACCACATTGCTGCTGAATGGGGCTAATAGGAGGGTTCCTTTTTTGACTAAGCTGTTCTGTCATCTGCTGTAAGCTAAAGGGTTGACTCTTATGGATACATCTCGCTTGGTGACCGTTTGTTTGGTTTTCATATTTAGCCACAGCGGATGAAAATTAAAACCCCGAACCATGTCTATGGAAACCTAAGACAAACCTATATATAGCAAAGGAGGTCGGTGTCTAAAACTTGGGATGGGAATCAGCTGTGTCTCGTACTGTATCATATTACCCCTGTGGAAAAAGCCCTCAGTGATCAGTTTTCCATTTACAATCTGAGGCAAAAGGAAATAATCTGACAGTGACAAACTGAGAGATATGCATATTGCCTGGCTGTGCTTACATTGGCCATGTTGGACTTGATGTCACACTTGTAGGTACTAGGCCTCCTGTGTTTTGCTACTAGTACAGTAGCTGCTGCAATTTTGGAGCAAATGTCTAACTAATCCTGCATTCTTGCTGGCCGAGTTCATTTGGCTGTGGGCCACGTTATCTTTCTGCAACACGGTCTGCTGTAAACATCTGCGAACAGCAGCCACACCCCTTGTGTTTCTAATAATCAGTATGACAGATACCACAAATATGAGTGCAACAAACCGCAAACATATGTTGTTTAATCTTTTTAATGAAACAGTAAAATAAAATCTACTAGGCGAAACTACTGGAAGCATATTCGTACAGTTAAGTTCACCTGTGATTCAGTACAGTATGCATATCTTCCTTCTGTCTGGAAAATGATGAATTATTTCACTTGTACTTTTCCATTACGTATTTGTGCTAAGGTTATACTATCTGTAAGAGCAGGTTTGTGGGTGTGGAGCAAAATATAAGTGTTATCTCTCAGGCTGAATTCTTATTGAAAATGAAACTCTTTGCTTCCAAATATGTCATCTCTGCCTCCCCCTTGAGCGCGCGCGCACACAGCACATTCCTATTGATTTTTTTTTTTTTCCCCAGAGCAAATTGCCACAGATATGTGAACAAAAACAAAAAGCAGACAAAAAGCAGAGGTTTATATATACCTCAAATGGTTGCAGCATAATTTTGGTGCCATACATGAATCATGACATTAAATGAATCAAAAAGGGGAATAACTGTTTTGATGCAGATTCTGTCCATCAGAATTAAAGGTTTCCTATTGGCTGAAGAGTGCACAGCCCCCGCTTTGCCCCTTGTCGGTGGAGGGTTGCAGAAACACCTCTTTCGTTAGAACAGTGTGCTCATATTTAGCGAACTGGGAAAAGTTTGTTTTGTTTTTTTTTTTTTTTCTCCAGATGCCTATCCACTTGATCGGTGTAAAGAAGGCGGAGCTCTATAAGACCTCATACTACTGTCTTTATCGGCAGACGCCTGTAGATGCCAATAAATACTCAATGCTTCACTTTTGAGCGGTATTTTTGGATTTGCCAGCAGAAATGAATTGCTTCCATATAGACGATTTTATAGCTGGATGGATAGGCGGTGAGTTTCCCCTTGGATCTGTGTATGATTTAGATTTAAACATTGGGCTAACTCAAAATGCTTTCGATAAAGTGATGGCGGATTAGAGTAGGCTAACGGATTCTTATAACTTAATTCATTTTTCTTACTTGATAGGTAAGGTCCCAAAATTTCATCTCAGACAGTTCTGTTAAATCTGATTCATAATCCATAGCTGACCCAGAAACAACATGAATACAGCTGCATTTTACCGTTGGCATTCATCTTCGGAGCATTAGCCAATAAAAGTAACTCGAGATTTTGTTAATGTCATTCAACTTTTAATAGACACCACAGCTCCGCTGCTTAAACGGAACACTTCATGCGATGTTTATTTGCGAGTGTGTGAGATTTTCGTAGTGGTTGTTTTGCGAAGACACTTCACTGAGTGGGCACAGATAAGTTACTGTGATCCCACCGGCAGCAACAGAGTCGGCCATAAGGGGCGTTGTTGGCCAGTTGTTTACTGTACTGTGCGCTTTGTCGATGTTCGGTCTTGACACGTTACATTCAAAATAAATTTGTCGCATAGCTATTGTTGTTCAGAATTTTGTTCCGTTGGTTGGTGTTCCTTTGTTGTTGTTGTTTTCTTCTGTTGGCTTTCATCGGTCTCCTGTTCTGTTTTAATTTCACGTCCATGATTGATGAATATGGGTAATAGAAAAGTGTCTCCTCCATCGTGCCAGTGCCTCAATCCCTTCCTGTTTTTTTTTTTTTTTCTTTTTCTTTTGGGGGGGCTGTAATTTTTTTATGCACACTGGGAACACACCTGATTCAGTTTGGATTTTGTTTGGAATAATGAAGCCTAGTCCTCAAGACAAGCTCACTTTTCCAGCTGTGTGCTTAACAACTGATGTTGGAGGACAGCGGATGTCTTGGGGTGCTGTGTTTGTCCGCGTAGCCTGCAGTAAACCGACAACAACATTCTGTGCATTGCGTACCGTCGTGAGGTACTTTCTTAGGTACTTTCTTAGAAGGCTCGCATTGCTCACTCGGCATATTGCATATCAACATGTATCTTTTGAAACTACACAGCTTATGCCGCGATTCCCTGCACCCCACTTTGTAATCAAAAAGTTCGCGATATTACCGGGAGAGAAAGCCTTGTTTGTCCACATCCAGTCTCATTTAAAAAATGAGAAGTACTGGCATCCACAGTAAAGTTCTAGATGTCATTACAACCCCCCCCCCCCCCCCCCCCCCCCAAGAAATTCCCTTTGGATGCAGATACATACATATTAATATACATATACAAATACATGAATGCATGTATGTATACAAATGCACACATATTCAAGTAATCGTTACAAATTACAGATATATTACATTTTAATATTTTATCATCAGTAACATGCTGACATGTCTATAATGTTATTACAAAGATAAATGAAGTGCAATATCAGTTAAAAGTCCTACACAAATTTAGCATCTCTGTCCTCATACATCAGAAGGTTTGTATCAGACATATGGATGGATTGTTATCACAATGCTGAAAAAGGAGAACATTATAATACTTCTGCATATGGACTTAAAACACTTGTAAAAAAGCACTTGTCTGGAAGCTGTTGTCATTGGCAATGTCATATTATCTTTTAACTGTTAACTAGCGCATGAATAAACATTACTATTAATCCTGGTTATTTTCTATCCATATTCAGTTATGCTTTTTTATAACAGGGGCATCCAGTGTTGTTGTGGGGCATCCTCTAGACACAGTTAAGGTAAACCCTTTATGCTGTCACAAAAGAAAGGATTAAAGCCTAAGCTTTAGTTTTTCTAGTCCAGCTGGGGGTGATATTGACTTTTGATCTTGGGAGTATCACTCCAAAAACAAGGAGTAAATGAATTTCTAAGCCTCATTAATTCTTTAATTGAGCTGATAAAATAAGTTTCCTTTCATTGAACATATGTCTTGATTAAGAGTTCAGCCTCCAGCTATACCCATGGCATACCTCCAGAAATGAGTGAGTCATGAGTGTGGTTTACCTTTTGCACTGTCTTCCAAATGCTATGGATTGTAGTAAAAATCTGTGTTTTACCACTCTGCCCCACAGACTCGTTTACAAGCTGGAAAAGGATACAAAAACACCCTTCACTGTGTCCTCATGATATACCAGAAAGAGAGTGTAAGTAATACTCCGCAAATTAGGGTTGTCTTTGAATGCCTGCCTGCCATACTGACTGGGATTCAGTCAAAATCACTGTGTCAGCAGAAAGAAACGTGCAATGCAATCCAGCCAGTAGCCAGATTGTGCCAACAATGATGGTGATTTTTCACAGAGTGATTAACACAATAGACTGACACCATTGGATGTGCAGCAGTTAATGTCCCTGCTCCTTGGAACTCAATTGAATCTTTATATTAGGGTGGGGGCAGGAGCTCTCAGTGTCTGCAAGTTATTAGAGTTATTTACGTAATGGTAAAAAGTCATAGCACACAGTGAAAAAGAGTGCACTTTGAAGCAAACTTCTACCATCCTGGTTAATTATTATAAAATAAAGATAAAAAAAACACATCAAAGAAAATCTGCATAAGCATATACAATTAAATATGAATAGATTGTAATCTTTTAAGTCATACACATTAGTGGGATGCTATAATTTAATATAATGCAATTTAATATAAATTGTTTGAAAGAACTACATTTCATTATTCTGTTGTGTTTTTCTTTCACGATTAGTTTAACCACATTTTCTATCAAAATTGACATGCTGTATTGCTGTTTAGAGTGGGATCAGAGAAATGTTTGTAAAACTTACATTTTACTGATAAATCTTATTTAATCCTTATGTTGAATACTTTATATTGAATTGTGATTTCCTTTAAGATGGCTGTGTAGTTTTGATTGAATCCCAGCAACTGTTGCTTATCCATGTACAGTTGACACAAGTTATCTCATTGTCCCAGAGCAAGGTCCATTTTGCTGTCCTCTGTAATCTCACAACTGTGCTCCTTTTGCTTTGCTTTTGGAGAGATTGTAGATCTAATGATCATTTTTATGTTGTCCCACTTGTCTCAGTATCAGCCAATTGTCAAATAACAGCTTCTTGAGCCTCAATTCACTGTTAGTGCAGGGAAAAAAATAACTGGGTCTTGTTTAGCCATGTCCTGGGTTGCTTCCTCGCCAGCTGGCCAGTTCTGCTGCAAGCCAATAACCTCTGTTCTTCCCACTTTTTCTGGTTTTGCCAGGTTTCTGGGTTTTTCAAAGGCCTTTCCTTCCCTTTGGCCAGCATTACTCTTTATAACTCGGTGGTGTTTGGCTTCTTCAGCAACACACAGAGGATCATTAACAAGCTTCGCTATGGTGATGGCCGACACCCCTCTGGCATGCTGGACCTCACTCTAGCCAGCATGATGACAGGGTTTGTTTCGGTAGGCCTGGGTGCCCCAGTTGACTTAGTGAAAATCCGGCTGCAGATGCAGACTCAGACGCTTCTTGCAGGTAGGCTTGAGGTGTGAGTTCAGAGTGAAAATATACTTTATGTGAACAGTGGTTAAACACTCATTACATTACATTACATGCATTTAGCAGACACTCTTATCCAGAGCAACTTCCATAACAATAAAACATAAGTGTATCCAATCAATATAAATGAGCAAAAGTGTAAGACCAGGCTCACCACACTCCCAGACCAGTGAGTGTGAGCATAACAGTATTCAAGCCCTACCACAAGTTAACTTGTGCACACTGACGAAAGCCAAGTATACCACAATAAAACAGTCCCTAGAACACAAATTATAAAACATTGTAATACTACACATAAAATTAACATCAAATGCAAGAAGTAGCAAGTGTTAGGGGATGGGGAAAGACTCAAGGGTAACTCATTGGTGATTTACTCAATACACATATGGCACTATGTTCAGTGTAGCCAGTTGAACCCTTGACCTTGAAGTATTTCACCCAGTAGTCCTATCATTGTCAGAGTATTCATGAAAGTCATTCAAGGAAAACTTCATTTTAATTCTAGTATTTTGGATGGATTTCATGAATTCATGCCCAGTAAATAAAAAAACATTTAAAACTATATGGTGTTCTATTTATTGTGCAAATATATGGACCCTTTTCTGAGATTGACTCATTGCACATGTGTACACATTGGTAGCAATTACTGTGTACAATGCCCTCAATCCTTTCAGATTCATAAGAAAGGTCAGTTAAACCGACATTAACCTGTCTTCAAAATACAGCTAGATTAGACCCCTCCGGTGAAAGCACATTCACCTGAACATGTAGCCAGACAGACAGCAGCAATGTAGTTAACTCTCTAATTGTTTATGTGCTTTCAAAGAGAACCTGCACCTCGCTGGGAATCTTCCACTTCGTTCGGTGGGGATCCAGGGACAGACTGTCTATAGGGGACCGATTCACTGCATTGGCAACATCCTGCAGAGTGAGGGCCTTCCAGGACTGTACCGAGGGGCAGGGGCTATGATGCTGCGGGACGTCCCGGGGTACACCCTTTACTTTATCCCTTACACCCTGCTCTGTGATTGGCTGAACCCGGACAGGAACTCCTCCCCTCATCCCTGTTCTATATGGCTGGCTGGCGGATTGGCAGGTAACAACGTGGCTTTGTTATAACCAATTGATTTATTCGCCACAGTATTGATTTTTGAACGCTATGGCGTTTTGAAAACTAATACAAAGTATATCCCATCATTCCTCACATGTGTCAGCCATGTGCCTTGTGCCTGTGTTGAAAACCTAAGCGGAGAGCAGGCTTTGTTTAGTTTGACTTTGTTCCAGAAAGACTGGAGAGCGAGTTTTACGATCTTGGCTCTGATTTTTTTCGCAGAAAAGTACAATGCAGATGGAACTCTCATTTCATGTTAACCCGTAAGACATTTGGCATTGTTTTTGTAATATTTCGTACATGACTCACAAAACTCAAGCTGCTTTGTTCTTAACTTTGAAGGATATGAAGTAAATGTTACATTTTCCATTATTTATGCAGCATTTTATCTGTTGATCCCTGAAATACAAATTGTAACACTTAAATTTGTTGCTCAGAACTAAAGTGCATTAGTTTTAGATTCTGTATCGCAGAATCTAATTCTATGTCTCATTCATAAAACGTGACAATATTGCTAAAAGTTAATTGACCTTTTAATCCAGTGTGTGAAGGTGTATAACATGCATATTTTTTATTTAAATTATTAAGTAGACACTGTTATCTGGAGTGACTTCCACAGCTGAGAGGGTGTATATCAACACACCACAGCAGGAATTAGAACAGCAATCATTTAGGTACAGAGTAGATAGAATTAATGTAAAAGGGAAAAGCTGTGTTAAAATACAACCATGACAGTAAATGCATGTACAACCCAATTTAAGGAAGTAATGTGCCTCATTTCTCCTACTCTGGGCAGATCTCTGCTTGAGCAGACTCCCTCTTTCATAATCCCTGTTCTTGTTTGATCATTTTGTGAGCTGGCAGTAAAACTCTGTAAAAGGTCTCATGGTGCACAGCAAAAGTGTAGAGGGAAGGATTATTGATGCACCATAGAGATTAACAGTGGAGCTTCCATCTCACGTAAGATCCTTATGCGTTGCAACTCAGACCTTTCAAGATTATAAAGTCAGTAAAATTATATGGGGATTAAAATATAAAGAAATAAAAGTCAGATAAGGTGTGTCATTCTTGGGAAAGCATGACCACCCACACATTCAGCAGCAGGTTCTTGGTATCATTTCGCTTGCAGAAATCCCAGCTGCATTCTGTCCTATCGACCTCTCTTGATCTTCAACCTCAAGGGATTTTTTCTCTGACCTCCTGTGCAGGGTCCATCTCCTGGGTCACAGCAACCCCAGCTGACGTGGTGAAGAGCCGCCTACAGGCTGACGCCCTCCACCAGAGAAAGTACAAGGGGATCCTCCACTGCATAGTGAAGAGTTATAAGACAGAGGGTATACATGTAAGCTGAACTGCTTTCAGTTGTGTGTTACCATGACAAATGTAACAACCTGTCATATCATGGCTTCCAATGAAGAGTACCATTGCCCAATAAAACAATAAGTACCAATCAGAAAGTTCAAACCAGGTGAGCTGGCAGGGTGTACGTCACAAGAGGTTGTTGGCTTGACCCTTCTTTGGCTTCTGTGGAAATTGGACTGGCTTTGTGTGTGTGTGTCTGTGTGCGTGCGCGCGTGTGTGCACATGCACATGCGCACGTGTAGCAAGACAGGGCGGGAGGTTGAAAATTAGAGGGAGAGAGAAGTGAGGAAAGGGAAGTCTGTTCTATGTATTCATATTGAAATTGACAAAATGGCTCACAAAATAAAACTGAATTTCATGGTCAGAAATTGTTTAATGGTTAATGGAACATGGTTAATTTGTAGATTTGTTACCTATGTGTTAGACATGGAAGACTCTAAAAAGCCCTTGAATGCTTTGTCAAAGCCTTTCATGGTCTGTCTCTTTTTTTTTTTTTTTTTTTTTTCAGGTCTTCTTTCGTGGGGCAACAGTTAACGCCGTCCGTGGATTTCCCATGAGTGCTACCATGTTCTTGGGTTATGAACTCTCCCTGAAGTTTTTCAGGAGCCTGTAGCTGGACATTCACTTTCCACTCTCACTCTAGACTCTGAGGATTTACCTGGAAGACTTTATTTTCACCTACAATTCCACAGTGAAGGGCAGGATAATCTGCGGGCTTTTGGAGTCATAATTACTGCACAATGACGTCACTGGCAGGGTTTTTAGAAATATTTACACATTTCTTATATTAAGAAATAGAAATAAAACAAGTTAAAATACATGTTTACACCTGACATTGACTAAAATTTACGACTATGCACAATGCACAAAAATCCAATGAGATTTTTCTCTGTAAATATATTTGAATTAAAAAAAATAGTTAATGCTATACATATTGTGTATATTTGCTAAAGTTGACCGTATTGTTTGCATATAAAATTTTCAGCTAAAGAGTGAGTGCTTTAAAATTGAATTTGATTCAGCACTTTTCATTCTACATTTCATTATTAATACAGACTTGTCTTTTTATAAATAATTTTACTGCCGCTTTGTGGCAACTCTCATAATACATAATAACAGTTGAATTGCTTCCATATCATAACTTACTTCAATGTACGTGGAATAAATATATTTGCTGAAAAAACTCTGTCAGATCCTTTCATGTCATATGTTTGCTTCCTCTTCCTATCCTAACTTCACATCCTTAAAGTGTGACCTAATACCTGTGTCATGCCGTAACTGTGAAAATAGAGAGACAAAGTGCAGTGTAAAGCCACGACTATACTTGTTCAAGAAGTAGTGTCTTCCAATGCATTCATTTCATAGGAACTACAAATAATGGCCCTGTTAAAAGCAAAGCACAGGTGTTAATTCTTCATTTGTTGTAGCATAGACATTCAGCAATCATGTGATCCAAGTGTCAGTTAGTGTAATGCAACATGAAATACATCTCATTTCAGTCAAAGCTGTGACTCTGTTTTAACTATCTGCAATTATTAATACACTGCATGGCAAAAGACACATTGGAAAATAGTATTTATTGAACCTGAATGGCCAAGTCAAGAGAGAAGCATTGTGGCTTTCTATGACCAAGACAGAATTCATTTTTAGGGGAGGGAATGGTTTGGAGTCATGGTAGGACAGTGGAGTCAATACTGGTGTGAGAAGTGAGATGGAGGTTACATGTTCCAGCAAGGCTCTGTGAAACTTACTGCACAATACAAAGATATAAATCACAAGGATCAGTATTTCTTCAGCCTAACCAAAGAGTGAGGTTTTCTTTTCTATCCTCACAGGCTCATTCAAGTTACAATGCCAAATACTGTTGCATTTGATATGAAGTGCTTATTGTAGAGTAATTTGGTAGTGCTGCATGAGGGGGGCTAACCATGTGTTTTGTGTACACTAGGAAGAGACAACCGTTCCCCTGTAGTACTCTGAGGAGATAAGTTCTATCTTCTGACTGTAGGACACAGATAAACATCCAAAGCAGGGAAGGTGTGTGTTCCAACAAGGAACTGAAATACTTCAACTGCTGTGACTTTTCTCCACACTTTTTTGGCACTTACTCGACAGATCACTATCACCATGCTGTAAAATTTCATCCACAAGTGCTTACATTGACCAAAGCACAGGACCACTGTGCAGTAAATTTCCACTACCTAAAAACCCTAATAATGTTTTCATGTGGAAATGTGTTGTTTTCAGAATTGGTTTGAGAATGGTTTTCAGCATTCAGAAATTCAGGAATTAGATTCAAGGAATTTCCTGCTCACATTTTTAAAAATATAAGGTTTCATGACAACAGTATTTGTGGTAAGAAAACTAAGACACATAGAATGCTGCTGATACTACAGATGAAAAACTCATTAATGAGTGACAACCTCAGAAATAACACTCCGTGTGCAGTTATGCTCACCATGCTTCATGTAACATCACTCCAATTTCTATCTCAGCTGAAATATTCCACTCCCTCCAATGCAGAGTGGCTATGTCAGTCTTCTTCGTAAGGGACATGGAAGTGATACCCTGGTGTGGATACCCCATAGTATTTGTAAATAAATGCTATTTTATTTTGGAATTATTAAATATCAATATATGCTTTCATTTAAACCATTATATCAAGGGGTCATGGTACTGGCAGACTAAAACGCTGATACCACATTGATACCATGGAGAAGTTTTTGAATTATTATGTGACATACTGCATCTTGGCAGGATTCGGGGCGATCAGTCCCATGTATTTACATGCAACATCTGCTAGGTGGCAGTATTTCCTAGGGGAAGAAAGGGATCAGGTACAAAAACAAACACTATTCCAGGGAGACCAAACCCTAAAGTTGGAAAAAAGAAAGCAAAGCAAAACAGCCTCTTACTTATTGTGCTTCCTCTTGGTCAGGTTCCCTTTACCAAATAGATGCTATATGTCAATGAGACCTTCCTGGTAAAATAAAGATTAAATGAATAATAAAAAAAATACAAATGTATGATAACTAGGACACGAGCGAACACTTAAAGCATAACCACCTGCAGCTGGTAGTCACAGGCTGGTAGTATGGTGTTACTAAACTATAAATCATTTGCAAAGCATCAGATTCTCACAGCTGCTGAAGAATATTAATGTACTGTAGTTCCTGTTAGGTTGCACTGGTCATGATCAAGTTTCTACTCTCCTGCTGTCTTGGTCAGATACATGACTTCTGAACTTTGTCCTATATACCAGGGGATTCCTTCTCTTTTCATGGGGTGAAAATATATTAGCCAGTTTGACTTCCAATTTCTCAATCCAGGTCTTTTGGTGTTGTTAAAATCCCTGAAATTTAGCTGTGCTGTTTCTAATGCTATAATTCAACATAGTCTGTATATGGACATTGCTATGTCAGCTGCTGTGACACGGATGTGTCCTTAGTGTATGCTGTGGGATGCAGTATCATAAATTATATATATCTCACTAATGCATCATGAATTAAGTCCCATCACATCTAACTTGTTTATCCAATAGAAAATAATGTTGCTAGATTGGCAAAAGACATGTTTATTTGAAATTCAGAGGAATATGCCCCATTATATTAATGTGTATAAGGATATGAAGATTTAATAAAGAAACTTTACAGAGACAATGAAAACACAAAAAGCATGAGTGATTACAAGTGGCATGTTTTCTAAAGCTGTGGTTGTAAATATATTAAAGCCACAAAACTCTAATAAAAGATCCAAACTTGGGGGTTCCAAGTGGCGTGGTCAGCAAGGCATTCACTGAGGACTCAATGCTATGGGTTCAGGACTGGCTATGTCATTTGCCAACATTGACAGGGATCTCACAGCAATAGAATAGTCTGACTTCATCTTGCTGGGTAAAGAGGCTGGCAGGTCGGACAGGGTTTCCTTGTCATGATTCGCCAGGTGGTTTTAAGTTGCCTGGATAATGTCAGTGGAATAGCATTTATCCCACACAATTGTAGCATGCTGTGTGACTTTTAATGTAAAAAATAGCCACTGGTTGAGTGTAAGTGTATCAGAAGATTGCAATTTTCCCACCTCAGTGTTCCTATGTGATTCCATTGCATAAATTGAAAGTAAAATCATAAAAAAGATACATGAATGTGTTTGTATATAAAGATAAGGCAAATGGATTCAAATGTTTCATTATTCATTTATAGACAATAAGTACTTTGTGTGAGTAAAGTGTTTTGTATGCTGAAAATGTTTAATTTTCTTGGAAATACAAAAGAAGACTTAGCTAACAAAATAGAAGAGGACACTTTTCAGGCAGAGCACCACAACAGTTTTTCCTCTGCTTTTTACATCACGGTTGCTCCACAGTGCAAAGGATGGAGGTCCTAGCAAAATTCTCAATAATGAAGTCCCTTTATTCCCTGAATAAATGGGAGCCACTGCTATGAACAGTGCTTCACTAATTACGATCTGAAAGGGGATGAGGTTTCACATGTGTGCGCTTTATCTTCCTCTGTGTGTGAAGGAGGCCAGTGGCCAGCGGAGCAGCAAATGAGGTTCAGAGGAAAGCATCTGTGGCCGCAGGCAACTCCAAAAGGTGGGAGAAGCCCCCCCGTCCCCCTCTGTCCCGCTCCAGTGCCTGCATTGTCTCCGCACGACTGCAGCTAGCCATCCCGCCCACAGCCACCCCAACCCCCCAACCCCCCCCCCCCCCCCCCCCCCCCCACCATCACCACCACCACTGTCCTCCTTCCCTTCTCTTAAGGATAGCCTTGGAGGTTATCTATGTGGGATGCATGCCGCTGTTAATCCCAACCAAAGCATAATGTTCCCACAGAGTTGCTGCGACTTTATGAAAACGTTGCACGTTGGCGGAGGAGACACCCACGCGTGTCTGCTGTTCTGCCAGATGGGAGCTCTGTTTGTTCACAGGAGGGGAATCTGGGAGACCCTCTCCACCGGTTTTGTATTGCCATGCTAAGATTTCCAGAGACTCGCTTTCACAAAGGAAAGGTTTTATATTTCCAGGCAGTTGTCCAATGACTGCACAATAAGTCTGTTTTGATTAAAACAGATTTCTGTATTTAAAGATTTTTTTTTGTTTGTTCTTCTTAAGTCTTATGCCATGCTTGAGTCTCAGAATTTATCCATTTGGACATTTGTCAGAATAACATGATAAGAAGTTAAGTTCATTTTTCTGTGTTTCTGTGTGCTCATAATGTACAGAACAAATTGAACAGCAATAAAGAAAACAATCAAATTAA
This sequence comes from Megalops cyprinoides, assembly GCF_013368585.1. Lineage (NCBI taxonomy): Eukaryota > Metazoa > Chordata > Actinopteri > Elopiformes > Megalopidae > Megalops > Megalops cyprinoides. The sequence continues at coordinate 19,855,150 of NC_050598.1, read as the reverse complement.
CAAAAAATGATGAGAATTCCAGAATGCCTCCAGTTTTGTTGGGGTACAACTGCTTGCAGCTGAGACTGTCAAACACACCCTCAAAAAACAACACTAACCTAAACACTGCCAAGTGCTTAGGTAATCTTAGGCCTTGACAGGTTGTCAAAGCAACATCATCTGTAAAGCAAAGATTTCCCCAGAGTGGACAGGGAGTCATCACTGCCGAGCAGTGATATTTTGAAAGCAATATTATGATTTCAGGATTTTGATTCTGGGCGAAATAAGGAGAGCCACTGATTGCCCCCCCCCCTTCAGGAAGGTGAAGCATTGTGACTATGTGACTTTGAGTGTAGTCTCAGCTGGTTTTCTGTACACCTCAGAATTAAGGGAGAGGATTACATGCTGTCTTTCCATCCCTGTGTTCTATTTTGTCATGAAAATGGCTATTTAAGCAACCATAGAGACAATAAATGCTTGACTATGATGATGAATCACTGATGAAATGTCAGTCTTAGGTAATTTGTTTCTGTCTGCAGTTGCTTGAGCCTGTGTTTCCATGTGCTTCAAAGCTGTATTTGTTAGTTCGGTTTTTTGCTTGACATGCAAGCCTATGGTTAGAACATTTTAATAATATGTTATGAGGTGTTAATATATAAATAGATCATTCATGCATCTGTCATATTCTTTGATAAAAAGCACAGGTTCCTTGAGTTCTGTGTACAGGTTTATCATTGTAATTAACAATTCTGTTTGCTACCTTACCTGCACTAAGCTTTCTTTCATGTCGTGGCTTTCCATGTGAAAAGCTCACAGAAATAGGTGATGATTAATATGTTTCCACCCACGGCTCACGTCAAAATAGACTGTGGATGTTGATGAACTTCGCTCATCCAGAAAAAATGAGGCTGCTGGAGTTTTAATTGGCTGGTTGCTCAATATGAGAATAGAACTAATAGCCAGTTTAATGCTGGGTGGGCACTGGACCACTTTTTCTCTTCTTATAAATAAAAAGTTTAGAAAAATTACTCACACTAAAAACAAAGTTTGAATGTTCTGGAATGTTAGCCTTAAGTTACAATATTTGCATGTGATGCTGTCACTGTTGTTGGACTAGCTTGCTAGCTGGTACAACTAGCTAATAAGCATATGCATGTATCCAATGATTTCTGTCTTTATTCGATATTGGCATAATGTCTAGCTAATATCATTTTAGTCAGCTTGTGCATTCAACAGTGTCTGTTTCATAGTATTCCACCCTGCATCACAGCCTCTGTTACCATCATTTGCAGTCACTGGACTCAGTCTGATACAAAACATTAGCAGGAGCTGGCTATCCAGGTCAATTTGTTGTGATAATGTACATCATGTTGTAACAATGTAAATCCAGAATCTACAAATATAGTACTAATAACATACTACACATCACTAGATACAAGCCAACAAATTATTATGTTAACCAAACGGATTAGGCCACGAAATCCTGACGATGGAAGAACCAATGACAACCAAAAGCCTTTTGTTGAGAAAACGTGCAGCAACATTCATTTGGTGCACTGTATCAAAGAGACATAGCACATTTTTAAAATGTGTTTTATTAAAGTGCAGAAAATTGAGAATTGAATATATTAAATTGAAAAAAAAAACAAGAAATACTAAGATTGAACTTCAGAAAATGTGAATATAATGGGAAAGACATTACATTATTTCTGAACAATGCACAAAGCCATCTTTTTCAGCCAGTTCACAACTCTGAAAACTACAGATATCGGATTCACAGCAACTGTACTGTTTTGATATGGGCACTTGTTAAAAGGGCTATGTGAAGTAAAATTTCAATGAAAAAAATACACAACTGCTCAGACAGAACATCTTTCATCTTTATATAATATCTACAGGCAAATGTACTTGACTGGAAAAGTCCTTGAAGTATTTAAGCTCATTAACATGCAAAGCTCCTCTATATCCGTGAACAGTATCCTGTGACACAGAGTAATTGGTGTCCACACACCTCTGAGCAGTAAATCCGCGCAGCCTCTATTTGCTGAGGAGACCCATTTTCACACCTGACGAGATGGTGTGATGCTGCCAGCATCTACCAATCAAAACAAAACACAAACAGCTGGATGATTATTCAGAGGACAGGGAATCCTGTTTGTCTTGACAATAGCCCCAGTAGGCAGGCTCACATTTTGACACATTTTCTGAAGAGGCATTTCAATGGGGTTGATAGAGGGATTTGTTTGCAGTGGGTGAAATTACTGGCAGCTAGAGATAGTGAAGTCTCTATGGCTCAGACGATTCAAGAGTCATCTCTTGCAAGTACCCTGTCTCTTCAAGCCCTTGAATTGTTACCCCAAAATTATACAAACTTGTTCTAAAAAAGTAATGAGTGTCATGTCTTATTTATGGTTTCTCTTCAGAGTGTTTTTTTGTTGTTTAAATGAAGCACTGTCCATTTGTAGCAGTGCAGCAAAGCACAGATACTCCAACCACCTGCTCTACTGGAATCTAAGGTGGATTTTAGTTGGGGCTGCTGGATGCATATTTGTATAGAAGTCACACCTTAATAATGTCATTCACATGTGCCGTGATGTGCAAAGGTCCTATTTCATTTAGAGTGTTAGCAAGACAGGAAGATATAGACTAAGACAATAATAATTGTAGCCAATATCATCTTCCAAGAAATATGTGACACATTTGTGCTCTTAATAATTACCAGGCAAGCCAAATGCAATCAATAAATTCAATTTCATTATGGAAATGTTGGCTGTTCTGACACACTGCATTTATACGTGTAAAAAATGAATGCCTGCTTATATACAGGTAGCAACTCAGACATGGCTCACTGAAACTAGCCTTGCATCCTTGCCTACGCACCACACTAGACAAATGTTATGTAAGATGGTCAATGATGGGGACTAAGAACAAAATTTAGACCATACATGGAAATTAATGATGATATGAAAAAATGTTTAATAAATTAATTTGGTGCTATAGACTACAGATATATGTCTACATTCAGACATGATAGTAATATGTAGTTGTACCCAGAAACGTAACTACCAGTGAATCTCAATTGGAAGTTCGTATTTTCAGGAGGCAACCATGAAAGCAGAATCTCTGCTACATTCAGTATGTGTACAAGAACCATCCCTAAAACTCAGCTTTCTTCTTGTTGACGGCTTTAATACCCATGACTTAGACTCATTTGTTTGTGTTCTACGGGGAATTAAACCTTCACAGTGAAGCCATAAAAGCAAATCTGTCAATGCATTCAATGTGCACGTTATAACTCATATTTATCTTCTGCTGTCTCAGTGACACTCTTAATCAGCAGATATAAGGCACTTAAAGAATGCATATTTCCTTCTCCCTGAAAAGACCTTCTGCATCCCTGGAGGTGTTGTGTGATTTTCACTACCTGCTCTGGATCCTCTTTTAATGTTGAGATGCATAGTTAAAAATTGACAAAAAACAAAAAACAAAATGAAACTGATTCCTATTAACTGAACAAAAATATTTTTATGTTAAAATATACAGTGTCTTGTATGTAAACAAACATAAAGAAAGAAATTAGTTGTCCTAAAATATTTATGTACTATAAAAAGTATATGATGCACTGGCTGCCTATGATGGGATTACAGCAGTAAGGAAAGGAAAGTGACACCTTGCTCATGCATTAAATCTGACAATGGAAGAAAACATGGAAGAGGAAAGAATGGGGGAGAATGAAGGGAAGATGAAAACAATTATTGCATCTGGAATCTTTTGACATTTGACATGTCACAGAATTGATTTTAGTAATTATTAGAATGCAATGTATTGCCTTAAAATAAGTCAATTTATGGACTCTAGCAAGGTACAACATGAAAAATTTGAAATTACATTGGATATCTGATTTCCGCAAAACGACATGTTTGTTGAGATATTGACCTCCAATAGCACTAGATGTGGTTGATACCACATCTTTGGCACTTATTTCTACATTTTAAATAACAGGGAAAGGGAGAAATATTGGCCAGGCAGTTGCATTTTACCACATTCCTTTAAAAAAATACCATATAATTCCTCTTAAAAGGAATTGATTTTGTCTGACATGTATCATCATTGTACAAGCAGTTCTAATACAAATGTAAATAATTGATGTATAGTATGTATATATTATTTATATTACAACCAAATCACATTTCACATGAAACACAATGCATTTGCCATCACAAAATTTCTAAACATTTTTACAAGAATGTGAGCAACTATCATTAGACCATATAATCAAACACTGTAATATTCCTTTATGGTGGCGTGGTTATATTCTACATGAAGACTTTCCTGGATCTTGCATTCATCTACTGGCCATTTAGCTTCTGTACTTCCAATACTAAATTGAATTTGACAAGACTGGCCACATATGTGTTTGGAAGATTGAGAGACCGAATTACAAACACACACAGTAATATTGTACTTATAGACTGTAATACAGTATGTATTAGAACAACCACAAGGCCCCCATCTGCAGCTATACCCCTTGAAACACATAAACCAACACATAAAAACTACAAATTAAGTGAAATAATAGTAAATAAAACAACACTGGAATTGTCAAAATTGTTGTCTTTTTACGTGGCTGTATGAATAAATTCCTCTAGTGCACCCCTTAAAGAAAGAGCATGTTTTCACTTTGTATTGCTATCATGGTCTTGTTTACCCACTCTCATTAATGCGGTGATAATTATATCTGTACTTTTTTATGATGATGGCTCGGGTCAAGAACATTTTTTGTGTGTATCTGAAATGTTACATTTTCTTAGAGCTCCCAAGATATGGCTTGTGGGGGAGAACTGAATTGAAATGTTGAAATGCTGTAGAAAAATGTCTGACTCTGGCTCCCCAGAGGGGATAGAATTTTTTTTTTACAGCCCCATAACATGTGTAACAGAGTACTCCTCTCTTTACTGCATTTATGGAGCTTCATTTTATACATTTTTTTCTGTGGAGCAATGAAGTCTTCAGTAAGTTGAGCTTTAGGAGTTTGTTATGGGTGGACTTGAAATATGTCTACCTATCCACTGTAGCATTTTTTCAGATGGCCATCCCAGGACAAGCTATATACATGAATATGATTACAATATGTATAAGGCAATTTATAAATCCTTGTCAGTTCTTGTTGCAAGAACTGATTGTGGGGTGAATCTCAATCAGCTTGAAAACCGTTTTTTACTTATACTTAAGCTTAAGCCATAAAATTATTTTGTCACTACAACCACTATCAGTGCATGCATACCATGAAAATCCATTGCCAGTAAATTTGTCCTAGTTTCATATTTATAATAGCTACTATAATTAGTTATTATCTTGAGTGCAATTTTATAATCAGCAACTGACAAAATGTAAAAGCTGATAATGGAATCTAAATAAGAGCACTTGTGCAGATGAAACATATAGCAAATTTAAAGAGGGCTCTGTTGCTTATACTGTACCTCATACTGAGTATTAAGGTCATCATCTCTCTCTGCTAAAGAAGTTCAACAATGTAAAATGATGTGAGATTTCATTAATAGCTTGTCATGTCAAGAACCAGGCTATGCTAAATTCCTTTTAATAACTACGATGAATCCATCAATATTGTATAATGCAAAGATGTCCAAATCTGACTCATCATGTTGTTGGTATTCTTTTCTAACTAATTCTGATGCAAAAAGTAGATTATTACAACAGGAAGTCCCAGGCATTCAGGCTCCTGAGGTGACGACTGACTTTTTCTCGTCTGTGTGTCATCAGTGTCTGCGATGACAAATCCAGGCAGTGCCAGGGCCACCACTTCCAGCCTCCGCTGTGATTAAAATTAGCCGTCATTGAAGGGGGGCGATCCGTCAGTAAGATTGCCACTTGGCAGCATTGGCGGTGGAGGCCTATCCCAAGCAGCCCACTGTAAAATATTCAAACTTCTATATAATCCTGTCAGCAACATATTGCCCTGCAGTGATGGACCTGTTTTGTGCCTCCATTAACGCTGGATACTCTACGCCCACTGCTTCTCTTCCCACACAGGTAATGGGCACATAACGTGATAACAGCATTGTGGGAACGTTCTGTGTGAGCTTGGGTGGCTGTAATTACATTTTGACCACAATAAAAAAATGGGAACACATCGTGCGCTTTCGCTCACACACCTGACATCTTAAAATATGTTTCATTTATACAGTAATTCAAACAATATGATTTTCTGACCTGACCACATGAGCTCACTGACTTTTTTTAGAAACAAACAGCTGTGCAGTATACTACATATATGAATTTCATTTTGGGTTCAGTATTCTTTCATTTTCCCTGGAAATTCTACCTGTTGTGCAGCTACTCAAACTTAATTTCTAAAATGAAATTGTGGGCAAGTATATAAATCTCATAGGCCCTGTGAAAGAGACTGCATAGATGAGTAGAACATACACTGAGTACACCCACACATACATTGAAGCATACAATTGCCTTAGATTTTGCTGCCCTGTATTGTAATAATTAATTTCTCTTTTTTTGTACATATAATTGAATATTGATGCGTTTTCCACGTGTCCTGTGGGTGTATTTACACATGTGCAGTACATTACGTACTAGGCATATTTCCTATTTTAAAGATCTTTTAGACATATATGTATTTCTGAAAAAGGAAGTCACAGGAAGCCACTCACATTACAGCACAGATATTATGTGACTTGTCCATTATAACCCCAGCTATGAAATAATCAATGGCATGCCTCAAAATGTTTTAACATGCAGAATCTGTCCTGTCTCAGATGTGTCCTTTCTATGTAATTGATGTAGATTGATTCTGCTGGGACCCAGGTGGAACAGATTTTGCCAATGGCACATATTAGAAATGCAGAGTTAATTTCATTTGTCTTATATTGTTAGAAAACAAGATGGGAAGACTATTAATAATGTCAAATATCTACACTTTTGTTTAGATTTTTTGCAGATGGCTACGTATGTGTGCTTTTAAACTGCACAATTTTATAAATTCGGAAATGCCCCCAGTAACAGATTCCATTCCATCAAGCAAGTCGTCATTCCCAGCAGCCAAAGTGGCGATGAAAAGTCCAGAGCAAATAGCCATTATCCCTCTGGTTACCACAGACTGCCCATTTGTGATTGAATCTCATTTCCCGATCCTGATGGGTCTCAGAGGCTCCTTTTTTATTAAAATGGTAATTTGGGCTAGATTGATGATGTCTAATTAGCCCCTGTCTCCCATCTCCTCCACCTGAGCTCCAACAGCTTTGGCGCCACAGCTTTACCAGCAGATTACTCAGCCCAGAGCTCTCTATTACGGTGTTTCTTTTTATAACGCAGGACACAGAGGGCTGGTTCACATAGGCGTATATCTTCTGCCACAGAGTTTTAAAATATGATCTCAAAAGGGGAGAAATCGGTGAGACAGAGAGAGCAAGAGAGGCGCATTAGACCCAAATGGGGTTATTTTGTTATGCTTCAGGTATGGAATCATCCATTTACAAGGACAGTGCTTTCACAGTATACATAGGACCTAGCAAGAATAGAGACTTGATAAAATTTTATTTTCACATGTGCTGTTTAAAAGACTCCTTGCAGACTCTCATGAGGCATCATCTCATGAGTTTCTTTTGGTACAGTCAGATACATTTTTGGATGGAACATGAGAGAGCAACTTAGTTCTAAACTGTTGCTTTTAAACATACACAGAATACCATATATTTAATATCTTTGGCATTTTTCACGAGGTACATAAGCACAGAAAATATTGAAACATTTTATTATCAATACAGTGTTGATAACCAAAACTATGAATGTAGACCCTTCAAGGTTCTCCTCTGTTTCCCTAGTAGTCTCCAATGATGCATTTCACATCAATTTGACTATTCACTGCTCATTTTAGACATATCTTGGGAGATCATTCACATTCAGAATGTTTACATAATTAATATTTACTGTGAACTTCAGAAAGAATGGTAGATGGTGTTCTTTCACGGCAACATTACAGTAGTGAATACTTGCTTGGAGTAAAAAGAACATACTGTATGAAAGATAAATACTCTCGGAAGCATGGATGGCTTGCTCCAGCCCCTTGTAGCCTGGAAATTTAATTCGAGAAAGACAGGAGATTATGGAGCACTCTAGGCTTGAGTTTCCCAGGCCTCCTTTTCACCATAACTTTTACATGTTAAATGAAAGTACAAGAGAGCACTCAGTTGCCACTGGGTTGCCAAATCATCCAGTTTTTGGAAGCATGATCCGCTGGTTTACCACAAGGTAAAATACCTTACAGTGCATCTGTATATCATAAAGTGGGTGAAAATAAAGCAAAAGCAGCAAATATAATCAGCAACATGAGACTTATAATTGTTCTTATGTAGAAGAAAGATAGCTACTGGGCAGTGTGTATGATGCAACGCCAAGATGAAGATGTCAGCCTACCATTTACTAACTGACTTAACATGCTAGGAATAAAGGGGAGTACAATATAGGGTTAAATGACTATGTATGGATTCTCAGGAACTGAGCAGAGAACACTAGGCAAAGGTAGAATAACCAGCAATGCCAGCAGATTTTAATGCTAACTGATTTGTTAACTCCATCCCTTTCTCAAGCAACATTTGATAAATTACCTTAAGTTTGTAATAATTGTCCAAAAACACTTAATTCACGTATGATCAAATGGTAGACCAGATTGAACAGTTATCATGGTATCCAGAACAATGTTTATTTTTAGAACAAATATTTTAATGTTAAAAGAAGCATAAATAAAGAAGAAGAAGAAGAAAATAATACATCAAACTAACTCCCAGATGGTAAAGCATTCAAACTTCAGTGCTTTCCTGTCTGACGCTTGCTTGCTCACTTTTTCCTTTGTCTAGCCTTCTCTTTCACCTGTCTCTGACATCCTACTGGGAAATGATAGACAGCCTAAAGCATGTACACCTGTGTGACTTCTCCTTACTTGGATGACATCCAGGTGTGCTTGTCTCTTAGCAGCTGCCCAAAAATGTCTTACTGATACATTTGACCCCTGGGCTATTACCTGATATAGCCCTACCATAGACAGAGTGTAGCTAGATCCAGCCAATGGCTAAATAAATCTGTACCAGCTGTGCTATGGGGTGGGGGTAGGATTCAGATGGCTACTGAGACCAGTACAGTGAATGGGAGAGCGCCACTCACCTATCCATTATTTTTCACATAGGGTAAATTCATTCTAAGGCTAGAAGTTAGCTCAGAGAACAGAGAGTTGATAGAAGGTAGAAGTCACAACTTCATTATTTACCACATATAATTTTAAATACTTTTAGTGAATAAGAAAAATGATTTCCTGAAGGATATTACAGCAAATGCAATAAATGGTAATTTATTTGTTATAGTGCATTTTTACAATTCAGATTGTCACAAAGCACTTTCCAATGGCACCATGATTTTCCAGAGGGAATTAAAAAAAGAAAAATACTCAGGAAAAAAATAGAAAATTATTCCCTGGGAAAAGGTAGTCCAGAGACTCCTGGAAAATAGTGGAAATGTTAACATAGCAAGGCAAATATAATTTATCTTATACAGTACAGAAAAAACAGACAATTCTGTGCACATAGTCCTTTAGTGGCCATATTGAACAGATGACAGATGTCCCTCCATGGGACCCCATCTCTCCAATGGTATGATTGCAAATCCCATTCTTTAACCTTTTCCCACAATCCTCTGATGCCTGTATTGATCTTATTATTTCCATGCAATACCTGGGGTACTGTTTGCACAATGCATTATCCTAGGTGCTATTAAAACCTTTTTACCTCACCCCAGATGTCGAATAACTGTTGGTCACTCTCACTTTTTACATTCAGCTGCTGCCGGTCACCTTACAGCATATAATCTACATATGAAATGAGCTGGGTGAAAAATCATTTGGTGCTACACTGGTTAAAAGGGAGTTGATTGATGAAATACATAACATGGTTACCATATTTAGCTACAGTTCTCAGCAAGCAAATACGCCGTTCAATTGTGTCATGCCTGTGTGTTACACTATGGCTTTATTTTCCAGGCAAGGATCTGGACAGATTGATAATTTTGTAGAAAAATGGACTCACCAAAAAACTGAAAACTGAGGACAAGGTAGGGAGTAATCTAATACATTGTTTCATCAAATGTAATAATGTTCAACGTAAAACAATCTCTGATATTTAAGTCACCAAACTATACAGAAGGGCACGTCTGACCTGTTATCCAGGTATAAGGCTTTGATATAGAAATTGAAGCACATTGAGTTAAATCTGCATATGGGTAATTTATTACTCCGGTATAACATTTTCATATAACAAGAATCAAGACATTCTAGTCCCATCCATCCCTGAATTATTTAGCCTGGTAGATTGAACTTTCATGGAAAATATCAATAATCTTACATAGAATGTTAAATTATGTGCATGAAGTCATATTTTTCTTAGTCACTTCAGCAAAAAATCTCTGAGTCCAGGAATGAGTTATGTGTTGAAGATATGTTGAATTATTAATGTAATGCAGATAGGACATGGCTAGGTACAGCATATAAGTAGTGTGGTTTTAATGAGAAATCCATTCTGTTCCTTTATGGACACATTTATGCTAGATGTTGAAGCCTTTTCCCCCAAATTATCAACCACATTTAAATTCAGTGGCATCAGTATGAAAAGTGTAGTTGTCATATGCATTCTTTTTCAGCAAATGCTCTACGGTTTACACAATCTGCATACTACACCACAACTATGAAGTCGTGTCTGCTTAATTGTCCTGCTTTACTGCATCCAACAGCTGAATTATGCAGTTGTATTAGACATTTACCTAGAAAAAGTATATAGTATTGTACAGTAATTATGAAGTAATTATATAGTACATAGCATGAAATTTCACAAAAGATTACTAACATATTATTATGGCTAACAACATCCACACTAGCTGTTACCAACCAATTCTAAGCTTTAATTAGCATGAACTATGGTCTTGCATCTTGCTAGCTGATTGACCATTAACCTAATCAGCTGACATTTAAAGAATTGGGGAAAAATGACGGGGCGAAAAAGTGAAGAAAAATTTAGCTGACGTACTTATTTGGCATGTCATCATCCTCCAAAGCACTTGAATTAATGTAGCATCCTGACCATTTCCAAATGAAAGATAACTCATGGCATACAGTGGGGAGTACACTAAAGTAGTCTCTTAAGTTATCCCCTTTTTACACTGTTAGATTTTTTTCTAGTCAAGGTAACAAATCACTTTGTAATTATCATCAATTATCTAGCAGTGCATCTACCTATCAGAACAAAGATTTTTACTGAATGTGTTTTTTAATGTATGCAAATGTATGTTAATGTAAATAATTTACATTTAATACTTAATGTAAATGCTTAATGTTTAAAATACAATTTGCAAATGCATCATGGATGTGTTCCTTTAGAAACACATGAACTGTATTCAAGTAATTTTTTTTTTTACTTCGATAAGGTGACATTTATGAGTGCAGGCCATCCACCTGCTGATTCCTGCCTCAATGAAAAAGCTGTCCTGTCTGTATGGTTACTTGTCCTTCAGTATAGGGCCTGTAAAGCACTCCTTGCCATGGTGTCACCCACCAGATCCATCCAGAGCACCATGCTATCTGATTTAATCTTTATTATCCACTCCTGGACACGTACTACAACCATTTCAGCCCTGGACTGATCGATCGCCTTCATTTGATAAAAATCTAATAACCCACATCCCTCTGAGTTCTGCCCAGGGTACACATTAAACCTTAATCAGGAGGATTAATTCCCTCCATCTTATTTTTAGAGGCTGAGAAATGAGCAGTCACGTCACCTGGCTAATAACCAAATGTCTACTGCCCCCCTCACCTACCCCATAGGCCCTTTCTCATCTTAAAGAGCTGAAAATTGAGCTATTTTTTAAGGTACAATGGCACCTTTCCCTTGAAACAAAGTAACACCCCAGTAACTGAATGGCTAACCGCGCTGTACTCAACCTCATTGCATTAGCCAATGAGCACAAGAGCGGAAACCAGTTTAGATTAACACTAAGCTGGCTCTACTTTGAGGTGGCAGGGAAAAAACTTCCACACTGTGGCTCAAATGTCGAGATGTTCTCAGATGGCTATGGTCACTCTCATGCAAATGAAATGGAAATTAAAAAAAACAAGAGCCAGAGCAGCAATGGTGAAGATGTTCTTGGGAGAACTGTACTCTTATAATTCACTTTTTACCAGCTTATTGAATGGCAGACCGTTCCCAATCATCCCTGACCTAATTTCCACCCACTTAATATGCACATGGTTTGAACATAGCGACCAAAGCATTAACATATGCAAAAAGGAAAAGCCGATTTTTTTTCTTCTGGAGAGTCAAATTTTTACCATATTACTACAGTATACATTATGTACAAAAGCCTTCTCTAGAAGGTTGGAACAGCTTTGGACAATGCACACTGTGTAGAAAAATCACACTCAGCTCTAGATTCAACACTAATCAGAGAAATCACTTTTTTATCTGAAAGAAAATGATCCCTGTAGTTATCTCCATTTTATGTAATGAAACCAAACTTAAAACATAGTGTTTTAAATCTGCATCTGCCCCAGGTGAACGCAAGCAGCCCAGCTTACATCAGCAAGTGGCATTATCTCCATGTTCGTATTCCCAAGCACACTCCAGTTACCAGGTTACATTGGCCACATGTCTCTGTAGGCTAAGAGGTTTTATTAGGTCAGTCTGTCTGCCTCCTTCCCTCTGTTTTGAGCTCTGTATGCGTTTCATTCCTTACGACCTTATTTGTGTCACCATGACTCGCTAGACAGGCGTTCTGATTTTTCAGTAGTAAAAATGAGATGAAGATACAAAGACAATTAAGGTATGTAGATAAAGACAGAGAAAGAACACAGAGAGAGATGCTTTGTTCTTTGGCATACTGTACAGTGTGTTTTATCACTTTTCATCTCTTGAACACTCCACTTGCAATAATGTCAGCTGGTTTTACTGGATTAGTGTTTATGAGTTTATTTTCTGTCTATTCAATAGAGAAACTGTAACACAAGGCTATCTTTTTAAGGTTATTGAGTGTTTTTGTTATTGGATCTTTTTATTTTCACTTGGCCACCTGCTGCTAAATGGATCCGTTCCAGTCCTATTCATACCTAAGTAACAGATGCTCAATAGAAAATTGCTGACCCCTACACAGCAGGCAAGAATTATGACACTAAGGCCAAAATTGGCTTTTGATTGCAGTGGCGACATCTATACAGCTCATAGGCAGCAGAATTTCCCTACAGAACTACATGAAATGAGTGTTTTTTTGTGTGTGTGTACAGGTATGCAGTATTTGCACAAGTATTTGTTATTTTTAACACTAATTCAGCCACCATATGGGAACATTTTTGGTGGTGTGTACTGTAGGAAAAAGCGGTATCCCTTTTCTGCTGATGGAAATGGTATGGGCTGGTATGCTACTTTAAGTAAACTCAAGTAGTTAAAGCATGCTGGCTTTCCCTGATCTCCCTTACTTCATCCTGGGTTCAATTTGTTATTAATTTTAAGACACCACCCCTATAAAAATAAATGGTTTGTCAGGCTAATATATTGATAGTGTGAAGGATGGCCACAGAGGTGATACTGATTTTTTTTCCACATTTTTATAATGATTCGGTGATATTTTAAATAAATACCATGTATCTAAGTCTGTGATTTACCCTCAAACAGGAACCAGCAATTTTCTCTTTCAGAACATAACGTTATCAACATATCAAAGCATACATTACTTGAAATATCTGTATAAACTTATATACAAAGGTGTGGCAAATCAGCAGGCCGGAAGAAACCTTAATCCATGGAGGCTCCTTTCTTCACAGTGAAAGGTTATGGAGATTCATTTACAAAGATATTCACTGTTTACTACTGCTGAAGGGATAATTAATGACATGCAAATGAATCATTTGACATACCAGCTTGCACAGCGAGATAAACAAATTTCACCCTTGAGATGGATGATTATTTTTGGGAATCAGAAGCAAATTTATTTTATGAACTCCAATTGATTGTTGCAAACATCATTTTAAGAGGTGGGGAATAGTGTGAGGGTTTAACCTGTAAAAAATAATATAAATTAATATGCATATGACTGCAAGTGTTCACATGTGAAATGTGACTTCAAGTCAAATTCGAGCTGAATCGTGGAGCCAAGACACAGGTATGCATTAGGTCTCCATATTAGTCCGTTCCAAAAGAACAATCAGCACTAGCTCCCATAAAGAAATGGTGCAAAAGTTGCTGAAAGTGATTGTGTAGACATCGCTTATAGCTCTCCTACATCATGTCATGTTAACAAGAGGCCTGTTATATTTCACATAGGTATCTGCATATATTTGACTAAGAGAATATCCCTTCGGGACTACTTCAGCATTTCAGTCAACACTTACATTATAAATGTGTTCAAAATTAAATTACAGTTTTAAAAGATAAAGTGACATTTTTAGCTGCATTGATACAAAACCTAAAGTTAAATGGCATAGGCCTAGTTATTCAGTTGATTAAGGATTTGTGACATCTCTTTAAATTTGGCCATCTAACGGTATTCTGTGTGATTTTTTCACAACATCTGTATATGACAGGATGCATCTGTACCTATACTCAATTTGTGGACATACATAGTTACTGTTCTGTTGACCTCACACACTGTGCTGTTTCTCCAGGAGCCAGGAAGAGAGAGAAAGTGACATATGTGACCAATGAGATTAAAGGTTGGTTGGCCCTGGGGTGTAAATCAAGCTAGGTTGGAGCATCGTGTCTGTCAAAAATAGAATGTCTTGGCGTATCAAGGCAACATGAAGTGCAGACATATGGAGAACAGATAGCCCATTAACTTGGAGCAGAACAAGCCTATATTAAAAAAAAAACATTTTCATACATTTGTCCATCATGTTTGTGAGGTTCAGCCCATTCAGTTATGCTTTTCAGCATAAGAGAATGGCTCCTGGGGGGGGGGGGGGGGGGTGGACGACACACTTTTTTCACCAGAGTATCACCACAGAATGGAAGGTCAAGGACACCAACCAGCTTGTATAAAAGATGGATTCTGTTCACAATTCAAAGAGTGTGGATTCTTAGAATGCCTGAGTTCCACAGTACTTTCCAGTTTATGCCACATAATCTTTAGGATGCATGTTCTTTGAGGGAATTGCAATGTCTGGATTGGCTACAGCAGTTAAGCACCCATAGTTCACCTCTAAATCATTCTGCCCCAATGGCATCCGTGTCAATGACACCACCCTCTGGAAAATGTTATGCCAACTACAACTTGGCCAATGATCAGATCATCAACTGGTTGGAGCAGACTATTCCATAGTGCATTACACTGCACATTCCATCGTGGTGACATACCCCAGACTTGGGGCAGGCTTGTTTTATGGTGGTCACTGGGACAAGACCTCACTGGTGACATTGGAGAGGAAGGAAGCCTAAAAAAGCACCAATACTCAGTACCAACAGAGGGTACCCCCGACCCTTGGCAGCAATAACCTCGGCACCTAAGGGCAGGACCCATGTCATTCATAGAGTGCAGGCCAAAGGTAAAACCCCAAGCCATTATCAAGTGACATGTGCAGTTGGAGCATGTCAGTCAGACTCAGTCCTGAGAGGGCTTCTGGCAGGAAGAATGCTTGAAAGAGAAGCATATTGCTAAGAGCTGGTAGGGGATGAAGGGCCTACAGTAGGGATTTTGGGTTTCACCTGGTCAGGCAGGCAGTGGCCAGAACAATGGCAGAGAAAGTTACCTGATATGTGTCTATTTGTAATATTCCAGAGGTCTAGTGGCAGCTGAGGTGCATTATTGATCTGAGTTGGAACTGTGGATTCCTAAAAGGGAAGGGATGGGGTTCATCCTAGCTGAAAGGGACGCATCAGCTTAGCTACCTGTATTCTTGAAACCATTCTTATGGTCAGTCAACCTGTCAACCCCAGACAAGCAGCATTCACTCAAATTTCATGCTGAAAAATATCTCAGGCCTTTTTTTTTGGTTGAGGTGTGTTAATGTACAAAATTTTTACATTTCACATTTTTACAGTTTTTATTGTTTTGACGGATAACCTGCAGAAAATATTATTTAAAATAAAACTTCTAATATTAAAATTGCCTATGATGCCATTTCATTCCATTAGAGTGGACTGGAAATCCATACTTTATTGTTAAAGGAATGCAATCACCATACATGGCAAAAAGGGAGACATTTTATCCAAAAATATAGCTGTACAAAGATAATTCAGGGCACATGGGATTTTTCAATCATAATATACAAATAAGCACGTATGTGTTTTTTACACACGATTGATAATTCAGGTGAACACATATTTTACATTGTCTGCATGTGAACAATTGTAATAGAAGTTCTATACACATGTTGTTAAATAAGTCCCCTGGACTAGTAATTCCAGACGACTACTTACAATTCTCTGATGGTGCATCAGGGCAGATAGGACTCATGCATCCAGTCCCGAATCTGTCCTGATTCTGTGTAGCAAGAACAAAATCAACACTCCAGAAGGCTCTGATTCATCTTTTTTTGCTGTAATCTCTAATATCAGATTTGATGTGTGAAAAACTGAAATAGTGTAATCGTAAATGTGTTTAGACTACAAGTGGTGACACATTTCAGAGCTGCAATACAAGAAGTATTAGTAGTTGAGAAAAAGCAGAAAGCAAAAGTTTAACCTGATGGGGTCCTGTAAATTGTACAAAGGGATAAAAAGCTGTAGAATGACAGTAAAATGAGTTTCTATGGGATACAAAGGCAGGATTGACAAGAAGCCCCCAGCTGATCCTTGTATTTTTGACCATTGAAATGCTATCTCCCACGTACTCAGGTACACCATAACCACCAGCCAATTACATATAATTGACCAAAGCCAAAAATTAATCAAAAAAGGGTCAGTCATCTCCTGAACACACTTTGATAATTGCTACAGAGGAAGCACGACACAATAGCTCTGTCTTAAAGATGAGTCTCATCTATTTTTATTAAGCGGTCAAAGGCCTCGCAGTGCACCCACACAGATAGCTCTGGCAGCGCTGTGGGACCGTTGACTCTTCACTTGAAGAGTGCAGGACCCTGCATGCTGATCCAGTCATGAACTGGCTGGGGGTGCACAGATGGGCGCCTGACTGGCGGCTGTGTCAGTGAGGAGGCGGGTGATAGGCATCTGCCTGATGATGCCAGGGCCCCTAATCAGAGATGAAAAGGAACGGATGCATTTCGCCGTGACTACCCAAGATTGAGGTTGTCCGCCCCACAGTCATGATTTATCTGTACACCTTGCAGAGGCTACAGGTTTCAGCCCGGGCTCAGAGAAAGCAATCACTCTCCTGAGACCTCGAGATTGGTGTGGGGTGAAAATAATTTGGGCAGTTTCAATTTCTCCTATTTTTCTTTTTTTTATCTCATCATTTTTCATAGCATTTGCATTTGTTCTGCCATGTTGATTGCACTAGATGGATGTTGATTAAAATCTGACATAAAATGCATAGTTTTGTGTCATTCTTTTTACTAGATTTGTATAGGCAGGGGTTTTTGCTCTGTTTATTATAGATAACTATTAATAATTTAAACAAACTGGTCCAAAGTAGTCATCATATTTTATATGATGCAAGATGTGGCATAGCATTCAGCAGTTGAAATATTGGAGAAGTATGGTGAAACCAAATGCATTCCAGACAGTGTTTCCTCCCATTAAGATAAATTATCATTGAAATCAGGAAATGACAAGAGGTCACTGTCTGAGGCAATTTTATCTGGTTTTAATGTGGAGGATATTTTTTGTTTGACATTCACTTTAATCCACAGTATTTTGTTTTTTGTTGGGTTACTGGAATAACAAGACACAATGCACTTTTACATATCACTTTTTTACTATTGAAAAACTTGTTTTACAACAGGGTATTACTTATTTCTGAATTGAAAATACAAATACACATGTATACACCAGTAGTTATCACCGAGTCTTTCTTCACTGGTTTTTGATGCGACTTTACTTCAGAATCCTTAATGACACAATAATAATGAAGACAAAGTCCATCTGCCATATGACCTACCACCACTAATGAATGATTGATGTAGTGACAAAGTATTTAAGAAAGTTTTTAACAAGTGTCCATCATTGTGTGTGCAATCATTGAGAGAGAGAACTGTCTAATTAGGCCCCTTGGCTCTCACTGCTTCAGTGAGTTTAATAAAAAAAATACACAGAGAGGTCAGATTTTGCATACAAAGAAATAAAAACACTAATAATTTTTTTTGTGTGTGATATTTGGTTACACTGGTTTTTAGAAATAAAGTTGATAAGTATCATATGCCTGCTGACCTCTGCTGAACAGCAGCGATGTTGTGGGCCACCACTGGAAAGTCCATTAGCATTTCATTGTCATTGCCTCATGTCCTCAGCCAACATGATCATTGTACTATGCACAGCCATATTAATGAGAACACAACAAGCCATGATAATGTCACAAACCTTCTCAGTGTATACAGCCCCTTTCTGACAGTATGCGAAAGGTACATCCACCAGCCGTTGAGTATGCAGGCAGATGGGCTGTTATGTATGCCGGTGCATACATGCCACAGCATTGATGTGGTTCAAGGTTTCATCACTTGCCACCAGAACATTAACACAGTAAAATGTTTGCAGCGCACATGTTGTCACACGAGTATAGTCAATGCCACCAAGAACTTTGGATAGCACCTAGCAATATTAGAGAAGTCCCTCTTGACCCATGACTTATGTAATACAGTGAAGGACACCAAGAAATTGGGTGTAATTAGGACACAGACCAAAGGGCCCTCATGACACTGCTGGTAGGATTCTGTAGACTGAGATACTCCTGATCTATCTGCCAGTTCTTACTGCAAGTTGCCTGTCACCAGCAACCTGGGAACTGACAGCACCTGTATAGTCACAGGAATGGGCTGAGTGGAGCAAACCTGCCTCTCCAATTGCAGTGTCAACTCGTCACGAGTCATCTCGAGCAGAATGCACCTTGGAAATCAATATCCAATGAAAAGCCATCAGGCCTGGCTAAGAAATCATTACGGTGTTGGAATATACATGTGCTGTAGGGCCATATCCTATAACAGGGATAAATATACCATTTCCAAAGTCTGATGCAAATTTTCTTCTGCCCTTAGATGTATTTTAAAGTGATAACTAGTAATCAGTACTATTTGAATATACCTTGTCTTTAAAGTGGCTTAAGTGTTGAAATTACCAGGGTCATGAGTCATGACACTTTGTTATGACCACTGCAAAATTAAGGCAACACTATATTAATAGGATTTCAAGTTGTGTCCATTTTGAGGTTTCCTACTCTATGTTTTGTGCTTATGTAAATAATTTTGATTAAAAATAAATTCACAGACACACACAAAGCTTAAGGTCACACATGATGAATCATAAACTACAGTGGGACTACTCTTGCTTGCAATACCTACTGTACTTCTCACAACAAGCTACTGTGCATTGATAGTGATAAAACTTTTTTTCATGGCAATAAACTGATTAATTTGTGAATGTGTTTCTGTGACAAACGATGGATGATTGTTGTAGATTGTTGTAGCTGTGTGTAGAAATACTGGGGAAACCACGCTGTCCTAGGACAATGTGGCTAAGAGGAGCTGGGGGATGTGGAAATCTAAGGCAAGTAATGTTTTTGTCCTTGGAGAAGTCCTGCACCCTATCTTTAGAAACATGACACTGAAAGGATTCATTACAACTACAGGAAATTTCACAGGGGCATATAATCCAATACCTCTGTATTTGTTGCTTGGTCATCTTTCTAGACTTTGGTAGCTTTTGATGCTAATTTATTTTATCTGCTTGGATTTGCACACCTCACATTTTTTATGAAAAAAAGTCAATACAGCTGAGTATTTATGGAAGCATTTCAGTCTAAGAATTTTGCTCAAGGGTATAAGCAAAGAGCCCCTCAAAGTCTGTAGAGAGTCAGTGCTTAGTATTTCAGATAACTGCTGTGTCCCTGTTAAGTCCTCAAAGCTGCTCTGTGTAGGGTATGTACTTTATGACTCAACAGTGTTGATTTAATTGGTGCTCTTAATTTAACATTTTTCCCCATGGCCACAGGCGCAAGATTTATCAACCATGAACCACCACCTCATTAAATGAGCAGAGAGAACCATGTTGCTTTATTAATCTTCTGAATAAACACGATCACCTCAGCCCAGTGCTGAAATTACCCGAAAGGTCACCCTTCAGGGGGCCAAAATGACTGAACATATATTGGTTTGAAGTAACTGTAAAGTTAATTAGCAGGTTCTGCCAGGTACACATCTCTTTTTTTTTTCTAATTCAAATCACACACCTGCTCAAATAAGGGAAGCAGCAGCACAGGTGTTGGGCTAACTATGCTTTAGTGCCTTGACATGGGTTTCAAGTCCTCATTTGTCGCCTGTCTCCTTTTTTTCCACAGGTGCATTGGAAGCCCGCCAGACTGTCATTAGCACGAAATCTGCCTCGCTTTCACTGCTTCTCTTGCACTGACCTTCTGCTGCTGCTGCTGCTGCTGCTGCTGCTCCCTCTCCTTTGTCATTTGCCGAGGTCTGCAGTCAGTTGCCTCTTCAATGGGTTTTGATGGTATTGACTCTGCATGCAGGTTTGCTGCAGGTGCTGGTTCTCATAGGTTTGTGCTATACCCATTTGCATGTAATCTATTTCTCACAGCATACAAACTGGTGCATTTGGCGTACTTTAATGCCTATCACTTAGACAATGATGATTACTTTGCTAATTGTTGCATTTTATACCCATATTGGTATGTCCTATTAGTGAGAGAAAATTCAGGGGCACGGTAATAAGACTAGTGAGAGTGAGACTCAAGAATGCTAATTAAACCTAACAAAAAAGTGAAAAGAACTTTAAAATCTAAAACCATTTTCTTTCAGTACTTGTGATTCAAAGAATCACCGATGTGTTAATGTTCCATTGTGATGGAAGTCGCTCTGGATAAGACCATCTGCTAAATGCATGTAATGTAATGAAGGGAGCTTTGAGTCTAAGCCAAACTATAGCCTGAATAACAATTGGCAATCTAAACAGAAAGTTTGGGGGGTTCCAACCATCACAAAACCAGATATATTTATTTGGTTTTGGCAGACTTCATTGAGAACTCATTGAAAAAAGTGTAACCATTAGGACTGTAGCAATTAGTTAATTAAGTGGACTGATTAATCAATTAATCAGTCCATTTTTTGAGTTCTTTAGTTTTGTTTCAACTTTTCTTACATCCTAATTGCTGTGTGGAGTCCATCTTGATAAACAGTTTATTATTTATTTAAAATAAATGTCTTAATTAATAAATGCATTTATTCATTGTTTAATAAAATAATGAAATATTATTACTGTAGCTGGTGTTGTTTCAAGGTTCTGTACTTTAATCTACACAAACAATAATCCTAGTCATTTGATGAAATTGCAAAAAAGAAAACACATATAGATATATAGACATATACACATATATAGATTGCTTTGGAAGCATTGGAATCCACAGAGAGAGAGTGAAGCATGGGGGTACCTGGTGTGGCAGATTTTTCCTTGTTTCCATTCCTCAATAAAACTGAGCACAAGCAGAGGATGTAAGTCTGCTGTAGAAATTGCCATGACAGGATTTTATGACCTTGAAATGAATCCTGGCTAGTGAAGCTATGGCCATGACATGTGGTCTATAATAAAGATTTTTCAGACACTAAGTACAGATAGAGGTGATACATAGGACTCAGTTTTTCAGAACTCTCTCCCTTGGATTAGGATTACAGTTGGTCTAGGGTTACCCCGCTGATGTCACTTTCACTCCCCCTTTAGACTTGTCCTATCACATGGCCTCATTACACTTTCACAAACCTCAGCTGCACCTGAGACTGAAAGATGATAGTCACAGACTTTACTGATTTTCAAAGGATTTGATTGCCACCTAACTTAAAAAAAAAAAATGCTAGATAAGAATACTCTGAAGAGAACACCACCTGCCTGGTATATTTGCTTTGGCCCTGCCAAACAGATGTTCTCATAATACTGCCACAATGAAAGCTTTTATCAAGCACTTATATGGCATGTCAATGTCCTCAGCTGAAAACAAAGGTTATGTACATTCACAAAATAAACACTAGACTAACTGTATTGTTTTGCCATGGCTTTCTGCCAAGAGTTAACCACAGAGGCAAATTCACCAGACTCTGAATCTCCACCGTGATATAACTATATTTATGTGTTTTTAGTTATACACAGCACTTAGCTTATAATATGAACTACTGTATTTCTTTACATTGAAAAGCAAATGAATCATATCTACATAAAAAGATTGATTCCATTTTGTTCCACTGAATTATCAAATGTATGCCATTCACAACTGCTGACTGAATGTGTCATCCTCCATCTTACTTTAATATGCATTCTAGTCCAAGGGACACTGTCTTTGCACTTTTATTATTTCAATAAGAGCAACAGAAAAATACACTCAACAGGCAGAATGTTCTCAGTTGAAGAGAAAAAACATTTAGAGAGCTCCTGGGACCTTTAGACAAATAAACAGAAAGGTTCAGTCCGTTGGGTATGGAAGTATACTCTCCTATCTTATGTTAACTGAAATAATGCAATTTATAATGCATGTGAGTCTCTCGTGATTTCTCAGCATCCACCTAATTAGATCTGAACAACTGATGTATTTTTTAATGCAAGCCTGAAGTTGTCTTCTATTGTGTTTTATTTGACTATATAAACAGAATTTTGTTCCCCCTACTTTCATAGTCCTTTTTGGCTGTCAAAATTTGCAAATATGAAGAAATCATTGCATTCAAGTTGTACTGGTGCTGTAGAGCATTACTGAAACTGTAATGAACATTTCCATGGGACTGATCTGTTTTCTGATCTGTGAAGCTGAAATATTGTATGGCTTAATTTCGTATATTGAATGCAACTATTCCTTTAGTCACACACCCAAGATTTAATTACAGCTAAAAGCATAATCTCTTAAGCGGATGATCCAAATACCTAAACAGCCTTTTAATAAAGCTAGTAGCAAGCTGCAGGAAAATTAAGGAGAGGCTTCAACTACAGACAATACCACTTATACATCCTTGCTCTCACCTTTCACTTCCAAAGCCTTGATCTCAATCTTTAAACTCAGTCTACCCCTTCCCACTATAAATTCAACGGTGTGCATTTTTAATTAGCAATGCACTAAAAATAGCTAGAGAATGAATCATTTAGTTGTGGTTAGGACTGCAAAAAGCAGATGACTTTTCAGAGTATGTTGTTTAAGGTTTGATGCAATGTCATTCAATACTAAACTAATTGTCAAAATTTTAAATAGCTATTTTACTCCATTCTTTAAAATGACACTGTGCCAGGAGGGCCACATCCTTTATTTGGGACTTTAATGACTGATAGGTGTATAGACAAATGGCTTGATTCTACTTTATAGAAAGTATTTTGGTCCTGCTGTTGTTCACAGTGTTGTTGTCAAGGTCCCATACATCCTAGAAACTCTCCTGAAGTCACAACAAACAATTCAGACCACATTGCCTCGCACTAGCTAAACAATCAGTATCCCGAAGACATATTACCCAATGTTTCCTACATTCTTTCATATAATGTGATTGTGGGATTGTTTTTTTTTTCATTTTCCCCCCCAATTACTGTCATTATGCATAAACCTTTTATATTAGTAAGTGTGCGCTCAGGTGTGCAGTACTGTGCAATTCACAACAGCATGGGTTTTGTACTGAATGCTGCGGAAAGTGGTTGACTGCATTGCCTCTAAATATGTCCTTCAAGAAAGGCTGAAACACAACACTACCAAGGCCAAAACAATTTTGTGATCTATTGCTCCCCAGTTTCATACATTATTACTGGTCTTTCCAGCTCCAGGCATTGGGCCCTTGCTTTGGCAATACCTCCACTGCTTCATGGTGTTCGATAAATAACCCTTTCCCCTTCAACTCAGGAGGAATAAAGTCATACACATACATAATATTTTCAAGATAATGGCTTCAATACATTCAAGGCAAAAACATCACTTCATGAAAAAAAAAAATCAGGACAGCAACTTATAAATTTTAAACATATTCATGAAGCATATTCACCACTCCTGTGGGATGTTAACAAACTAAGCTGATCCCAATCTCACTGCAGTCTGTACCAGGTACAGACATGCACCTGTTTTGGGAATATCTGCAGATATTCAAATTCTAGTTCCAGATAGTACATGTACTGTTTACACTTATAGGTACCTGACTCTTAACTAGTGTGTCCAACAGCAGCCAATATGGATATGTATCTGTATGTACATATGTTTGTATCCCTGGTCTATCAAATTGGCTTTGGCTTTGGAGATGGATAGGTTGGCCAGGGTTCCCTGTCATGCAATTTTCAAGCAAACTACAATTCATCAGGTGCTTGCGAGTTGCTAGAATGACATCTGTGGAATAGTATCTGTCCTCAAAAGACCACCCACTTCACTCTGGTGCACTATGTAACATGCAGTGTGAAAAATAGCTGTTGGCTTCATATGGGTGGTACAAATCATTGCATTAGTCTTGTTTCAGGGCTCCTGCAGAGGCTGTAGTGGTTAGACAATGTACAATTGGCAATTACAAAACAGGGCTGTATAAAGTATTTTTTCCTCTTTAAGCAGAGGAAGCGGAAGAAGCATTATTCCCCAGTAAGCGAGGAATTCTTCAGTATTCCTCAGTATCAAATCACTCCTAAAAATTTATTAGTCCATATTTTGTTCAAGAAATCACAAAGCTGTTTGGGTCTCAATCTCTTCAGTAAATCAGAAAGTCTGTAACTATGCATGGCAATAATTTGAACTGTGCTGGACTCAAGTATTTCACCAGTTGTGAATGCCATGTCTTAAGACCTTTACTTGGTTACAGCAGAAATGTCAACAACATGCGGTAAATTGGCATATAATTAAATGGTCTGACATTTTAAGGAAATTGTAAAGTTGAAGGATATAGTGTGATATGTTTAGAAAAAATTGCAATCACTCCATGTTTCCTTGGAGTCGCTGTTGTTTGTTACCTATTTCCTTTTCAAGCCCATTGAATACATTGCTTTATAGTTTCTTCCTATAATTCAAGCAATTTATGTTTATAATATTAGACTGAAATACAGATGGATGTATTTAGTTCCACATTTTTTGATTGAATAAATGTGATACCGTAAGGTCGCAAAAGATCAAAGGTCTAATTGGCATGTATCTTTCTAAATGCCGTACGAAGTGTTGTGCCTTTCCCTCTCATTCACATCTCAATGGCCATGATGAAAACAGTTCCTGGAAAAAAACATGATTAAATATATTTCAATGACAAAGACTGAAAGCTATTGTTGCTGAAGGACTCCCATTGACTGACGCCTTGTGAAGCAAACAGACAACACAGTGTTTTACCTTACATATTTCATGAGTGGGTACAAGGACAGATAAAAAGCCCAAATAATAGATTTGGGCACTATCCACAAAATGAAAAAAAAAACACATGCATAGAGAAAAGGAGGTTTCATCCTGGCTGGTGAAGAGATTGAGCATTCAGGATGGGTGTTCTGTCCTGGGCGTTGTAGAGCTGAAGAAACCAAGCCAATCCAGAGTTTTACCCTTACTGTACCTGAAAATGGGCACGATTAGCAATCGAACACTGAAAAGTCAGAGCCATCTCAGTGCACAAGGGAGGATGTTCATGCTTTAATTTTACTCTGGCAAAACTACATTAATATACTGCCTAGTTGTGCTGGTTTAGATAACCAATTTTGGGAGGTTGTTATTAGCTGTGGAGTCATGACCACCACATGTAAAGAATATATTACATTTGCATGTGTTATCAGTTGACTCATTGACTGGATAGTGTCTTTCATGGTAGTAGCTGCATATTTGTACATGCTACTGTATAAAGTTAAGCTTTTCAACTAAAGTATTCCATGATTGATATTTGTACTTCATACCTCTCTATGTTACTTTTATGTATTACTTATATGCTACAGCTTTCATTTTGCCTGAAGATACAAAAACAAATGTAATATTAAATAACTAAAATAAATAGCTATATAATTATGTTACATGTATTTGGGCTATATGTTGCTCATAAAAATAGATAGGCAATGCCTTGGGAGAGGCACACAATGCAATATGTTTGATGTGGCTCTTCAGTCTCGTAGTGGGTATGCATGCGCATCCTTGATAAGGTGTCCTTTCATATACCTGCAAAGACAGGTCACCCTCAAGGGTAAACTCGCTGAAAGTTATTTCCTGAATGTTTCGCTCTTAAATGTATACGATTCGATCTGGTACATATGCAGTACAGTTTAAATTTAGAAAATGCACGCACATGCCAGTTTCGTGCAGGCTTTGTGTTATTTTTAACACCCTTCTTTGGGGAAAGCTTGAAGTGGTAGAGTGTGAATAGTGAGGAGGGAGGGAGCAACAAAGAGTGTGTGAGAGAGAGAGAGCGAGAAGGAGAGAGAGAGGGAGAAGTAGGATGCAATATACGATCACTGGATGCAAACCATAATTCAGAAGATTAAGGACGGTTACGGAAGCGCTGCTTCGCTTTCTCAGCAAGGTTTGTAACGCGATCATTCTTGCATGTCTCTTTTTTCTCGGAACTGCTTGATGAATGAAGTGATGTCTATTGTCTGACTGAGTCGCTTTGAAGACATATTGCTTTAAGGCCCGGCCCTTGTGGTAGATTTTAGCTACAACTGTACTCTCTCGCTGGGGATAAGACAGTCTGGTCATGCTGGAAAAAAGGCGTGAGCTAGTTTCAGCACCATGTCCTAAGGAGACAGCCTCTGTGTCTGCGTCGCGACGTGGTCATGGTTTCTGTGCATATATGTGCATATATCCTGTGCATCACTGTGCATATATGTGTTCTCAGGTTGTGGGAGATGGCGTATCAACAGGGCCGGCCCCCCTATACAATGTCTCTTCGCCTTCCCATGTTACCGATAAGCGGTATTCCATCCCCTATTATGGAAAATAAACGTGCCTGTTCCAAGCCTCGGCAGCTGTATCACGTATTGTTTGATGTTTAATTTACATTATTTACATGAATACACATCGTGTACTGTTTATTGAATAACGCTGATAAAATACTGGATCGATAGGCATTCTTTTCAATAGATTTGGTGGTCTTTTCCGGGTCTTTGCTTCCAGAATGTCCTTTGAGTTCAATTTCAGATAGCCTACACCCTGCAGAGGAAGTCTTAAAATCATTGCAAAACGCGGAGTTCGTAAATATTTCATTCGCTGCAGCATTGATTTCTGTGTTCATTCTTTATGCCTCGGGTTCATTCTTTGCACAAGAAGTGCACCGTTCTGTGTTCTTTTTTTGTAATATTGTAAAAGAGGTAGTGCCATTACTTCACACATTGTCTCCGTGAGGAAATGTTTTTCCTTATGATTATTGTATTTTTATATTATTATTTGTGCTTTGCATTCGTATGGTTTCCGCTGAGATTCGATCAATGTGGGAGTGGTTTAATAATGTCCACTACACGTCCCAAGGTATTTATAATGGAGAAGTCTAATTGCAGAAAGCTACTGTTACTGTACTTTTGCGCACTACAACAAATCATGGATTACCATACTCATAGTTTCTAACAAGGCTTTAGCTCACGTCCACGTAAATTTAACCCCACCCCACAATCGACTCGTTTTCTGACCATATGGCATATATCCAATGTAATCCACTACTCTTTCTTAAAGTAAGCACACGAACTTTATAACCGACTGTTCCTAATAGCAGTAGTTGCAGTAGTTGCAATAGTAGTAATACTTTGAACACCTTTATTCGGGACAGCAGAGTACGGTACACGTTTGCGAATGGTACATTTGGTAGAACACGTTTGGGAACCTACTTAGTGAAAGGCTGAACAAATTGGAATGCTACTATTGTGACATGGAACGGATATTAAAATACATTTTCCTAAAATGGGACGTCTGTGTTAAAACCTAATATAAAGAACATGCTCAGTGTAGATGCCCAGTGTATGCCAAGGCATGCCACAACATTTAGAGACCGTTTGTTTGATGCAACACTTTGATATCATTGGAAAGGCCCAGTCTGCAACAAAAGATAGCGGGGGATATTAGTCTATTAGGATTTCTGGGGCTAGCAAGTACTGACAACATAAGATGTGGTGTAGAGTACTACGTAAGTGTTTTACTGAATTATGGCATTACGTTATAACGAGCAGTTTGGTCATTTCTATTTAATTATCATAACTGACAACAATCCTTTAAGAAGAATGTAATATTACAATACTTTACCCATCTGCACAACAAGGTGGATTTGTATCATCACTAATTTAATTAAAGTGTTTACCACTGAATTGTGCAGAATTGCAAGTATACAGATATGTACAACTGATTTTGATTGACTTGTAAAAGGTACAGTTTTTCATGACTACATCAGATCATACTCTCAGCTCCAGCATTAATTTTAAGCAGTATGTTGTTATTTTCTAAAAGAGCGCACAGAGGCCTCACAATACATTTCTACAAACTTTGTTCTGTGCTTTGTGTGCTGTAAGGTACAGAAAACTCACCTACAGATTGTGTTTCTGTGTTTAAAATGTTCAGCATTTCATAATGTTCCATGAATTACTAGACTGTAACTCCAATGCAAAAGCAAACATGTTTTGGGTGGTTCTTAATTCCTAAATTACCATTAGGATGATGTTGTACATAGCAGTCCTTAAGCAGAAGGTTAAAATTAAGGTGTAAGTAAATGTTCATTTATAGATGCAGTTTATGGTCCATGCCTCACACTGCAAAGGTATCACTTCTGCATCTATCATGTCAGCAATACAACAGAAAGTGCTTCGTCATTCCGATGTTGTCCTTACAAAACATTTTAGAATGGATCATTCTCAGTATTCTCTCTAGAAACAGTAAAATAGTAAAGGAAACAGTAAAAAAAAAAAATGGTAAAAAATCCTGTAGGTTTGTTGTTCTTGTCATGGCTGTAATTGTAGTTGTGGTTTTAAATGGGCTCTTTGTTAAGTTGTGCATTAGATCACAATGTTAGTGATATTTTATCCTCCACAAGGGATATTTTTCATGTACTGTAGCTTTCATCTGTTTTCGACATATATTGCACTGACACATAGGTAGCAGATGGCATTTCCGTCCTTGTCTGATTGCATTTAGAATTTCTCAGAAACACTCAGAACACCCTATGTGTGCAAATGGACAATTACCCATTATACAGCCTCTGCAAAGCAGCATGCTATGCTTTAAGACTATTAAAACTGTTTTTGTGGCCACCATAAATAAACATTAGAGGGGAAAATGCGACAGACAGGAGAACACACTCAGAATCAAATTCCAAAATGGAAACTCCTGAAGTGTAGCCTAACACGGGTTCACTCAATTCAATCAATATGGGACATTGTGTACAGCACCACTCATTGTGTGTACTCTGACTTCTTTAAATCTTATGATCACTTGACCAGAGGCAGCAGTGTTCAACGGACTTTGTAATCGCATAAAAGCAGTGCATACTATATAGGAAACAGCAGGCAACAAAGGAAAACATTGGCGAAATGTAAACGGCATGTTGTGTTCTGTGGGAAGAGTGACTCCACAGAGAAATATCTGTCTCTTAATCTGAACAACACGAGTCATCTTGTCGAGGAGGGTTTTTGGGGCTGCCTTGTGTGGCAGGTGCATGCCAGCGGGTTTTGAAGACTCCTCCATGCGTTTTGTTCCCTAAGCAGTCAGGAGAGGCCTTGCTGCAGGGGCTGAGCCGGGGAGAATGTGAGTGATGAATTATTTATGTCCGCTTAGAAACGAACTCAATCAAGATGTGTGGGACTACCACTCTAGGATAATTACCTGCAAATCTTCTGTGTAGGAGATAACAGCTGCCTTACCTTGAGCAGGCTGGGATGTGAGCTGACAGGTATCATGGGGGCATTTTTTTTTTAACTTTTGGTATGTGCTTGACTTTGCACAGTGGTCATTTCTCCTCCACTTAGTCACTTAGATCTGATGTAGAATTGTTTGACTCTTGGTACAAGTGAGATGGGCAGAGCTGTTATCCAGTGTTATATGTATTGTTGTTCTATAGCTGCATCTATAGCTGTTATATCCATTTACATGTAATTCCTTTCGATCCTTCATTAAATCGGGGATTGAGGATATGCTACCCCTACCTGTTTTCAGCATAATCAAGGATTATCCAAAGACTGATTAAAACAGACAAGGATTTGCTTGCTGCAGTTGTAAATAAATTATGCAATAGCTGTAGTTTGGTAAATCTCTCCTTAAAGACGTGTAACAAATACACCTGCTCCATCTTCAGCCTCTGCTTCATTATATACCATCTTGTTTGTACTAAAAACTCCATAGATCTACACATTATTTGCAGGCCTAAACTTCAAGGGCTGATTGTGAAGTTGAGTTTTGTTTCACCTCTCTAATTCAATGGGCATGAGTCTCTTGGGGACTCCTTGAACAGACACAAAAATGAATGTGAAAAATTAGGCTATTTTGGGGTGGAATCTCCACATGTGGCTGCCACCGGATCCAGCTGTTGTTAAATCCAGTGTGTTGTTAAAGTAGCTGTTTGTAATTGGATAGGCACTCTAATCTGGCAGAAAGGGGATGCAGATAATGCTCTTAGAATGGCAGGCTGGCTGTAAGTACATTAACTACAGGCTTATCTTCCCTTCCCAGATTGGGTCTGCGCAGACACACCCACACACACACACACACACACACACACACACATAGGCACACACACATGCATAAGCACACATGCACAGGCATGCACAGGTACACATGCATGCACTCACATATTCCCACTTTCACAACAATACACTGTCACATGTGCACATGAAAAAACAAAGAAACTCGTACCTGCAAACACATATTCAGGCTGCAGTTATGTGCCCTTAGCTATGGTGTTTTCTTGTCATCAGAGCTAATTAGCCCTCACAGGAGACTGGCCTTCCCGTGGCCGCCCAAGCAGGGTTCAGCCTATAGCCTGCTGCTTTGCCTCAACACCTTCCTGGCAGGGAGTCAACGAGAGCAGACACGCAGATCCCCTCACTTAAACCCCGGCTCTGCCCCACGCACTAGGCACTGGTCCCCTCACAGTGTGTGTGGCTGTTGTGGCACACATCAACAGGCAGGAGTGGACAGGAAGAGACACCATCCTCCAGGGAGGCCCAGTGGTGCCACACTGCCACGCTAATTAGGACAATACTGAGAAGGCAGCCTGCTGTCTAAGCACGGGTGGCCTGACCGATTCCTGAACTCCCGTGTAGGTTAGTGCTTGCTTCTGAAAATGTCTGTCGTCTTATTTGGCTGTAAAGAAGCATATGTTATTGTCCCTGGAAAAGCAGCAGACCTGGCTGGGGAATTTTTTTTTTTGAAATATCAAACATGACTGTCATAGCTCTCCTCTCCTGAAGTATAGAGTGAAAACTTGGATGTCCTCCCAAACTAATGATGAGCCCTTTTTGTGTGATCTAAATTTTAATGCGGTAGGCTTTGGCTGTCTATTGTGGTACAGTATGCTAGTGAAAATCTCTGGTTGCTGTAAATGAAACCAAAAAAGACACAGTGCAGGGCAAAGCTGATAATGACTAATTCTGAAGAAACAATCTTTTTTTCTTGTTTTCCTGGCTTTTCCTGCCTATTTTGTATGTGATGAATCCATACTGTAGGTAAACTTGATCAATTGTAACCAGGATAAACATGTAAATGTCATTTGTCATCAAATAATAATAATAACATTCAAACATTCAATATCAGTATAATAAAGTTAATATGTGGCATGGCTGTATTTGGTCACTTCTGATATAATGCATATACCATGAAGCATATACCCCCAAATCCAATTCTAAACCTCAACTCTAGTCAATAACTGTCAATATGTTCCAAAGCCCAAATTATGTAATTTTATTAGACAATTTGTCTCTGAACATATTTACATAGATGCTACTTACTCCTTAATGTCACTGTAATTACATTGCGAAATTATTTACTTAATATAAATTGTGACCTTGAAAGTTGTATCTCTCTATGTTGTTATTATGAGACACAGCTACTTAGATATTCTTGAGTGTCCTACCTATCAAGTTGCATGGGAGGGGGAGGGAGAGAGAGCTGATGAAGGATGTTTTGATTCACTGTAAGTCACACGCACTTGAACAGTCTTTTGTAACAATAGGATGATCATCGGGCTTTGCTGCAGGATTACCTCTGTTTTGTATTGAACTCTTACTGGCATTACCTGGCAAAGTCCCAGAATGTCTTAATCACACCTTGAAGCAATAAATGAATGTGGAGATATAAATGCATTTGCCAATGTTTTCATTTTCCAGTAGCCTCCTGGAAGCACCAAAGCGAAGCCACAGTTCTGCAATGAAAAGTAAATGAAGAAGCATCTGGACAGTGGCCCAAAACTGATTGCCACAGTTGGGTGGCAGCCAGCTGAGAGATCAGGGGGAGTTTATCCAGGAGCTGGGATGAACACAGAGACCTTCTGGATGACTGTCACAGCTGGTCCTGATAAGCACTCCCCTCAATTCCCTTTCTGCAAGAGAACCTGGCCTTTCAGTAGTGTAGTAGTATATCCGTGTGGTCACCCAGGTACTGCTTCACGGAGGTCAGCAGTAATAAAGATATCCCTCTTTCCCTGTGGTCGCTCTGTCACTTGCCTGGGTTCTCAGGTCACTGCTCCTCAGAGCTAGCATTTCTCATAATAAGAGGTTGTCTTGGAAACGACTCCTCACACCTGTTGCTATAATGCCTCTTAATGTGTTTCTGCTAGCTGTGAAGAGATTGGAGGATTGTAATCAGCTTGGAGCTGGAAAGGGGTTCACATTCAGGCTTTTTGAGGCGTGCATGCCGCATCAACCTGTATGGCTGATTCCGTTCACCTGGCTTCATACTGTGGTGCTATGGGCTCTGATGTTGCACAGAACACCTGGCTTCATACTGTGGTGCTATGGGCTCTGATGTTGCACAGAACACCTGGAAGTCATGCGTGTGATGGAAGTCATTCCAAAACTTTTGACTGACATATGTGGCATATATGAAAAAATATATTAGTTCGCACTAACATCGCAGAGACATGAAAGAGAACATAACTAGCTTTGTTTCCTGTAAGTCATTGAGAGATGACTTTTGGGTTTATATGATACAGTATCCCGGAGGGGAAAAAAACATTGAACCAAAACCAGAGAGCAGCAATCAAGATGGCAAAGTGTGTGCAGTCTTAAATACATTACATCAATCTGATGTTAAGCAATCACTAATTACCTTAACACCTTAAATTCTGCGCTGACCATCAGCAGGGCACTCATTTCAGATTCACTGGCTGACATTATTCATGGCAAGCGCATTATTGAATTTCATGTTCACCAGTGTGCTTGCAATCATAGAGGAGACTGGTTGGTGCCCTGTGAGGAGGTGACTGGAAACGGAGTTGTCAATATGGTAGTCTCCCAAGGGGAGCCTATGACTCATTGGACCACAGGCAACTTACATAGGGTGAATTACTTGTACTATAAACAAGGTTGTGACTGTAAATTGAGGTGATGGCCCTTTTATACATGTTGTTTATTTTTCATGAACCACTGATATGAATGCAGTTTCATTTCCTCTACCTCTTACTGCACGGTATCCATGCTAGTGTCAAAAATCACACATCTGTGCATTTGCCAAAGAAATATTCATTATGGATCATACTTGTTAATTGAGATAGAAAGTAATCAGAAATTACCACTGGAAAACACAGAATGAATTCACATCAACTAACAAATCAACTAATCAACTAACAAATCTAAGTGATGTAACACTTAAAAAAAACACTTGTACACTGTAAATCCAGGGATTGCATTAGTATTTTCAAAAGCTAAAGTCCCATCAAAATGTGTTTAGACTCTTAGAAGTGCATGTGCATGTGTAACTGAGTAGATGATCTCAGGTGTAATAACAGGGAAGCATTAAAAGCTTCTAAGATACCGAAGCTCATTTTTTCCCCTCCCCTTGTTGAATGTTTGGATCAATGTTAGCGCATGGGAAAGTCGCATGAAAGACACTTATGCATTCTAGAAGTATTAAGCATTTCCTCTGGCTACCCTGAGTGCTTCTCCTCCCTGCCAATGTAGATGTGGTCTACCTTAGACTGGAAATACAATGTACAAATTCAAAGTCAGAATGGCTAACTAGCTACCATACTCTCCTTAATGCACTCACGCACACCCACGCACATTTGTGCAGGCAGAGAGCTTCATATGCTGTCATCCTATCTCCTGTGCCTACGTAGCTAGAAATGATATTGTTATTGTTACCTTTTTGTTATCTTGCTTTTTACTATTTATATACCAGGTTGCTGAAGTGCCACACTATCTCTCTCCAGCAGTGATCGTCATTTACTCTTTTGCAGTAGGTGTGGCAGGAGATACCAAATAGCTGATAGTTTCTTCCCACTTTCCTGGGTCAAT
Organism: Megalops cyprinoides; assembly: GCF_013368585.1. Classification (NCBI taxonomy): domain Eukaryota; kingdom Metazoa; phylum Chordata; class Actinopteri; order Elopiformes; family Megalopidae; genus Megalops; species Megalops cyprinoides. The sequence goes on along the minus strand of NC_050598.1, from coordinate 19,820,621 downwards.
GCAGATGGTGCTGCAGTAGCCACTTTCTTCTTTGCCGCTGTTTGTTTTTTCCATACTGCCAAGTTTCTATTTTGTAGTGACAGCGGTCACTCAGGAACCCTGTCATAGTATTACTTACACTGCAGGAGCGGTGACTAAAATTCTAACATGTCAGACTTTTCACCAGGGCATCATAGTGTGACTGGAAGGACATAGGGACTATTAAACAAACATTGGTGACTTAGTCACATTGTGTGAGTAAAGGCACCCAATCGTCACTTGCAAAGTAAAGATTTCACTATGATCTTGGAAATGAGTGAATTGCGGCAAAATTGTTTTAAAATCTTGCAGTAAATTTCTGGCATAGTCATAACAGTTAACAGAGTTTAAGGCAGAGGTACTGTCTCTGAATTTGTTGTAAACTGGATTTGCTTATCCAGTGATTGTTAATTGACATTTGTATTCAGGGTAGATATTGATTTAGTGTACAACTGCATGCCATGGGGTTGGCCTGTGTTTAACCCCAGGATTAATATTATGGACCACAAAGGTGTCTGATCTGATTTATGTTTTTCATGGCTTTTAGATCAATGCAATTTATTTTGTTCAGATGTATGTAATGTTAACTTCAGCTGGTTGTAGAAGTCTAAAATAGATACGCACACATTTATTGAAGCATCTCCTGCCTCCATGTCTTGCTCCATGCTTTACTCTGTGGTAGTGGACATCTCCCGTTGTGAACAGGATCACACAACATATTGCACTGCCTAGAGCTGCAGACAAGAGAACTTACAAAAGATGTTAGTATTAGTATGTGTATTCATTAGTGAAATAGTTTCTTTTTGCATTAACATTGCAATTTATTTCAAATTAGATGGAAACAAGCATTATGAAATAAATGTTTTTGTGTCATCAACTTGGCTATTGTAGTCTGGTCAAGTTTAATGTGCATGGTTCTCATGCATATTGTATGTTGTACGAATATTGTATTGTTAGCACTGAAAAACCCACAGATTGTAGTCTCTTCACATTTTGCTATGCTTGGTCTCTCCATAATTTTGGTTGAATTTCGCAACCCATTTTATTTCATTGCTTTCCTTTTTTTCTCATTATAGATTGGCTGAACTCTATTCCCTCTGGCTGGTGCCTTTGCTATGATCTGCTTGCACTGTAATAGGGGCAGAGAGCAGAGAGAGTTTTTATTTTATTATTTATTTTTGTAATAACACATTAGGCACCTTGTGTTTTTGTCAGACTCTTTATGAAAAGGAAATATTGTATTGATTGTTGCCTGATAGGCCTTTCTATCATCCCCTCACCCCATCTCTATGATCTCTCAGTTATATACCCCCCACCACATGCACATGCACGCGCACGCACACACGCACACACTCTTCTGAACATTCACCCAAGCCTCTCCTCTCTCTGCATGGTTTTCACATCTTCTCCTCTTCTTTTGTTGTTGGATTTCTCGTGTTCTGTCTATTTGGCAGTGTCCGAGGTTCCAATAACATCAGAGCAAAAAAAAAATCTCTCTGGTGCTACTGGGATAATCAAGAGATGTGATGAATAATACAGAGTGCTGTCCTCTCGGTGTTAGAGTTGAGATAACAGTGAAAGTGTGAAACAGGCTGCTGTTATATAGCATGCATACTGATTGCAGAAATATCATTATATCTCACAGTTTTTGGAATTGATTGGAATTCTAAATTATGCAAACCCTGCATTAATGCAGAACACTCTGTAAGTGTATTAACTCTCCTGACACCTTGCCATAATATGTTCATTGCATATAAGTGTCTTGGTGCCTCTGCTAAAAGAGAGTAATCTAGTCATAATTTCTGTTTATCGCCCAGACTGGTTCTTGCATTAATTGGAAATACATGACGGTAGGTAAGTGGCTTTAGTCATTGTTATGTCTGTTTCATGGAGCTGGGGGTGTTAATCTATGACAAGTGATAGACAGTTGCAATACAATACTGAATTTATCACTCATGGTATGCAGTTTAATTCATAGTTATTGTTCAGGTATGGCGCCCATTTTCTACAGTTTGCTGAGATGCTGAGTCATTGATCTAGAACAATATGTTCAAAGGGCTTGTATAGATGAGTGCTCTTTTTCCTAAAAATATACCTAAAAAGGAGGTTGTCCACAGGTATATTGATAAATACAATAACAAAAGAAATTAGAGTTTTAGTTGTGACAATTATGACAAAGTAAAAAAATGATATATTTAACAAGGTGTTTTCATTTTCTCTTCGAGTCCTTATAACCATTTTACCATGTCACATGATCCTGAGCTTGATCGCTGCACTGAAATTGTCTTCAGTAAACAATGTAGCCTACTTAAAAAAAATCAGTAATTCACAAATCAAATTTTGTAAGTAATTGTCACACATCTCTTGTTCCAGTGCATATGAAATGCTGCTCTGTTTTGATAATTGGTCATTCTGAGGATTATAGCAAGCTCTACTTTTTCATAATTTTCACTGAAAGGCACTTATGTGGCCCAATTGAAAAACAGCCATGACAAATTCATGATGACAATTAAATAATTGATCATTACTAAGAAAAGAGTCCCATGCAAGGCAGGCTGTGCTTTTGACCAATCAGGACACAACTGTGTAAAATGCTTCCATTTATAAATGAGGATAATGCTGGGGGATTTCCCAAAGGCAAGGCCCTAAGTGGAAACCTAGTGTGCATATTCATAAAACCATCTCTGATGGAACACAATGATGTGTTAATGCAGTTACATATTGCCAGTTCTAATTGCAGTATTAATGTCCTGGACTTTGTACAGTATCTATGGGGCACATGGAAAATTTATGAAGTAGCCATCCATTTTTCAAGTGAAAAATATTGTTGATTACCTACGATATGTACAATTTGGCATTAAAAGCATTTACAGTTGCATGAGCTCCAAAATAGTAGCAGTACAAATAAATAAGTTATAAAAAAGTCTAGTCCCACAAAACTGATATCAATAAAAAACTATTTGGTGAATAGTTAATTTATTTGTTTAGTTTTGTTTTACTTTAGTGTGATAATTTTAGTAATTATTAGTAATAGAAGCTCTATTATTAATATTAGTATCAGAATTATTTAACCGTTTATTATATATTTAGTTATATTTTCAATTATTTTGTTTTTACCAAAAAAACTCTTTTATAAACTTTTTCTTTTTTTTCTAAGGCCAGTCAGATAATCAGATCGGGTAAGTAAAGACTTCTGGCTATCACAGAGTAAGCTGTACTAATGTTATCTTACTGAATACCGAGACAAAAAAGATCATGATCCAGGACCATAAATGAAAGATTATTTCATTAGTGAAACAGAGTTAGCTGTGAGTTGAGCCTGCCACTCATTCTCTGCCTTGTCTCTGTGCAATTGCTTCATGATAGTATTTTCCACCCTCTCAATCACCCTGCCAGTCAGGAATCACACTTCATTTGGTCCAGGGATCTAACACTCACATGCACCCATGCAGTCTATCTGGCCTTGTATCAGTGTGAGAGCATGGTACAAGTAGCAACAGTAGGTAAAAGTGAGACAAAAGAGAAAAAAATATTCTCATTCCATTCTCATTTCCTTCTTAGGTAAGGCTGCCTCAAAGTCACCTTCTGTAAATAGGATTCTGTAGATGGCTTGCATGTGCCCATGCTATACGTTTTACAAAACGTTTTCTGCCGGAATAAGTGAGTACCTGAGTAGCTGTCTACCCCAGATTTTCCTTTAGTTGAAGAACTCCACCTAAGAGTCTGACAAAAATACTGCCCGTTATAGTCCTTGCAGTCAAAATATGCCACCACATATAAAGCTTTGCTGTAGCTAAGATCTTGACAGAAACAATGGAAAAATAAAATAAAAAAATGTGGAATTAAATGTCACAGAGCATATTTAAGCGATTTCAATGTGTAGATGCGCCATAGGCACCCAGATCGTGAAGGTTACCTATTAAATGGCACCAGAGTAATTGGCAATGTTTGTATCAGGCATTTTTCTTGAAGGCTTAGTTAGTAGGTTGACTGTGAAAATGTCAGTTTTGTAGAATTCATCTAAAAGAAATGTTTGGTAGGAGAAAATAGGTACTTCATAAAAGCAATGCTGTGGGTGCAGCAGAAGTTGCATTTTATGTAGACTCTGTTTGAGGCTGTTTATTTTTCTATGTGTAATTTTTTTGACAGTGTTAACATTTTGTGCTGCACTGCACAGTTTGGCGTGGTTCCAGAAAGGGGATAAATGTAATGTTAATATGTTTTGCCTTGAACCAATAGCTTTTTTTCTGAAGTTGGGCAAAATATGAAATGACAAATTATATATATGTATATATACACAAAGAAAAGAGTCTCTGAATTTGCCTAGGGATCATATTTTCCATAATCTCAGAACTTCAGTCATAGTAAATGTCAACTTTCATCTCATTTCCTCTCGAGGGTGATGCCGTCCCTGATTGCAATGGCCTCTCCGCTCACCATTGTTATTTATTTGTAAACTTGCACAAAGTGTTGATGAAGTAGGCATGTCTTGCAGAGAGTTGAGACAATAACACCTCCATTAGCAGTGAGGTGGTAAAAGGGGGATAGCTGTCTCCATTATTTACACAGCAGTTGTGGAAATATGACTCATCCTTTCACTTTTCCCAGTGTTATCCTGGAAAATACTTCAGGTTATGGTACCGGATTTTTCTGATCACTGGGTCTTTTGCTGTGTGATCTGTATCACTTGCTGCTGGTGTGCTGATGACAACTGTTATGGCATCACACGAGACAGCATGCCCCCATCCCCATAAAATGTGCGCAATAAATGAGAAGGTGTGGACACAGGAATATGCACCAGACCTGTCATCTTAAAACAGCATTTCCATCAGAAGTCTACATTAATTCCCTATGCTGTCCTTGCAGGGCTGTAGATGTGGGGGTGTAAGGGCACATTCCATCATTTTGTTCTCCCTCTCGTTTAAATGACTGTAGGCCTCCAGGGGCAACCCTCTAATCCACAGCAGGGGGTGGGACTGGTATGCTAATTGTTCATCTTATATGTGCAAAACTGCTTTCCCAACAAAATACTAACAGGCAAAAAGCCATAGAGGAGGCCAGTAAAATTGACTGCACAAATAATAAACTTCTGTTATTTATGGTATTTATTTACTCTCATGCATTGAAAGTTCCTGTAGAGGTCACTATAAACATTATTTTCATGAGTGAATGACTTATCTGTCTCAATTCCAAGATGACAAAGGCTGGAAATTCATGTGCTGAAAACTTCTAAAAAAAATCAGCAGCAGTCAACAGAGTGGTGTAATATGGGTTTAACATTCCTCTTTCAGAGCAGGCTTTGCATGATGTATTAATACCCTTCACCATTTTTAACAGGTTTTAGAACACCAAATATTCTTACTAATCCCTTTTTGAATGAGACATTCTCACATAAGGGGGGAAATCATGGTGACTTAAGCACCCTCTTGCCAACAGAAGCTTTTCTTCCCTCTCTGCATTCTGCTCTCAGATCTTATTCAAAAGGTATTGAAAGGTGTTACCCCATGTGTTGCAGTCATATTTTTTTCATATGGAAATTCCATTTTCAGTTTTGTCAACAAAAAGTGAAAAATGATTTTGTTTTGTTTATACCAGTGTCAAGATTTGTAGGGATTAGAGTACATTTTGAGCATGTTGTGTAGGTGGCCATAGCAATTTGTGTCCTTTCAATGAGTCTTCAGTGATGGAAGATGGAGGAGACATAGAGAGACATACTCTATAGAGACAACACAAAACAAATTCTGCCATAACTGTCACATATAAACTAAATAAAACATTAAGTCCAAGACAAAGTAATTGCTGGCAGAAGGATGGAATGTGAATGTGCTGTTTTATATTAGAGGTAATATTTTATTTATTAAAGATTTATCTCCCATCATCCATTCCTCTAAAGCTACATTTTTACAGTGGGCCTAGGCCTTTTTTAATAAACTCCATCCAGGAAAAGAGGAGGGCAGACAGACTAAAATGCCACGCTCCCGTCCTCTGCTCTACGTTTTTCCACCCACAAAGGCCTGTTTCACAGATGGGGAAGCAGACTCCACCGGACCAAAGGGTGTGTTTTCGATGATATGCTCCGGTGTTGTGTGATCGGGCTCAATACCGCCGGGCAGCTATGAGGAACATTAAGTCAGACATCTATCTGCGGTCATTGATTTCTCCACCTCCAGGCCCCACTTGGCCAAACCATTAAGCTGTGGATGAAAAGGGTAGTTTTCCATAGAGGTCACCAATGCAGAGGCTGACCACACTTATCACTCTTAAGAGCCTGTCCTAGCAGCACAAGGATCCTCCTATCAGCTTTCAGCCAGGCACTTGCAAACTTATCATTTCCTCTTGTGAGCATGTGGAGTGTGCTGTTGAAGCTATGCCAGTGATATTTTTCTGTGTATTTGCCTATTACCTGAACAGTCTCTAATTGCTTTGCAACTAATCACTAATAAATGCATCTGGGATAAATCTGGGATATGGGATAAAATGTCAGCAGAGACTTTTTTTTTTTTTTGCTTTTTTCAGCTTTCCATAGGAGCCATGCTAACTTTGATTCCTTTGATAAAATAAGGTATATAGTGTAGGATCTAATGAAGAGGCATTCAGGTTCATGAATAAAAAGTAAAACTATGCCCTTACAGCACTCTTGCTGTGCTAAGCATTTTATTGCTTTTTGGTTCATCACTAAAGGAGGTGAAGGGAGCAACCTGACAGAAATGCTTACCTGTTACACTTGTCAGAATTGCCTGCTCTGAGTCTCCTTCAAACAAAGAAACAAAGATGTTACATGCGATTTTAAAAAAGGCCTAGCAGTCATTTTTCTGATTATATACTGAGGAGTGGAAGTAAGTGTATTTTAATTTTGGTGTGTGCCATATTATATATATATATATATATATATATATATATATATATATATATATATATATATATATTATTTGATCATTTTATGTTCATAAACTTGATTGTTGATTGGTTAACAACTGTACTAATTTAAGGCTATAATTCTGTAATTAATTGTAAGTAATTGTAATTACAGCATGACATTATGACTCAGGTACAGTGCTTTGTACTGAAATAATTTTAAGACTGTAATTTTCTCCACATGTAACCTACATGTGATGGTTTCCTGACATGTCAGTCTCAGTGTTTGAATTTGTACCTATTTACTTAATGCAGGAAGCAAAAAAAATCTTCAATTAATGGGGCTGCATCTGTCCCATTCAGATAAGCACACTTCCCAGTTCACATCAGTGATTTCCCAGTGTAACAATGGGATGCCCTGGAGCTTTCCAGTAGGTGGCCATGGAAAGGGATATTATGTAAGTCATTTGTTGAAAATCCTCTTATTGTATTTGGAGGAATAAGAAAAGGGTTCCATTTTACTTGAGATATATAACCAAATGGATTCAATCTACCCCTGAATGGTATCAGTCTTTCTGTCCTCATTTTTTCAAAGTGGAAGAACATCAAAGAAAATTTGGAAATATACTTCAGTGTGAGAGAATCGTGCTGAATACTTAATAACGGTTCCCACATTGTAACGGAACAGCATTTAAGCAGTCAATTTTACAGCCTTAAAACATATATTTAATTGTATCAGATGAAACAGCACAAACACTGTCATTTGCATTTTTATTGTTGCATTTTCAATGGGCTGTGTCCTCGAGAATCACTCTGAATCCCCTTATGCACTGCAGTGGCCTAAAACCCAAAGGAGCTCAGGCAGACAGAACTGTTAGCTTGCCGAGGTATGATATAGAATAATAAATGCCCTCTGCAGCAATGCTCATGCTTTCCAGGGGTAGCAGGGAAGTGGAGGGGGGGGGGGGCGGGGGGCTGCTGCTGTTTGAGTGTGCTGGAGCTGGCAGCTGCAGCAGGAGCAGCTATCAGGTCACACACAATAGGTAAGGCAGGGTGCTCGGCTCCAAGGTCACTGAAGGACATTAACATGGGGCAATGATGAGCTGACAGGTTCCGTGTCACGGCACAGCGGGCGCGCTCCATTGAGTCGAGCCGCGTAGACTGTGCACTCAAAACAGAGCCGACGACTGCAGCGTGATAACCTTCATGGGGGGCGAGAAAATACATTTGCCCTCTGTGTGTCGCTTTTGTGTATCTGTATCTTTTTAAATACGGTATCACTCATTGTGTTCTAAGAGGGACGATGAAATATCCATTTACAGTTGTCTCATGTGATTGGATACTCACAATGTGATTTTCCTGATTTTGTTTCTATTCAAAATAAATGGCTAAATATAAGCCGCTCTGATTCAGGGTCACTTCAAAGGAATACTATTTGCTGCTGTGCTCCCTCCCATTGAACCCATGCTGTAACATTCCTCAATTACTCTGCCGACATTGGATCTGGCAGAATATATATGAGTAAGATTAAGGCCAGCGGTGTGGTGTAGTGGTAAGGAGCAGGGCCAGTAACCGAAATGTTGCTGGTTCGATTTCCCACTGGGGCACTGCTGTTGTAACCTTGGGCAAAGTTCTTAACCCACAGTTGGATTAATATATACCCAGCTGTGTAAATGGATAAAAATGTAAGTTGCTCTGGATAAGAGCATCTGTCAAATGACAATCATGTAAAGATATGTCAGTATAACACTGTTATTGGCTGGCAAAAGATGTTGCCAACAAACTATTGATGATACTAACTGAATTAGACATTTTAGGAGATTGTTCTTCAATTTTTGTACAATTTTATGCTAATCCTTTGATTTCAGTCAGAAGCAAAATAAGGAAACAGCATGCATACACAACTGGCACAGTTTTGAAAATGAAGTACTTAATTATTTCAGTATGTAAGACATTTTTATCAATCTGCTGTTGTTGAGGACCTTGAAATCAAGGCTTCAGATAGGAAACTGAAGTGTAATGGAGATGTATTTCTTGGATTATCAGACACCTACATTAATGCAGATGTGTTACATTGACTTGAGACATCTCAACTATTACCTCAGTAACATCAAAAAAAAACCTCAGTGCTTCATAGAGCAGAAACAGCTTCCATTCATTCACTTGACGAAGTGGTCCATTTGTGAAAACCTTATAGAAGAATACTCCCTGTCTTCATTAAAAATATCTTTTAGCAGTAGCTGTGTGACTAACATTGTAAGATTACAAAATGAGCAGGTTGCATATTTGCTCTCCAATATAAATCTTGCCAGGAACTCACAATTGGCCTCTGTGCCAGCATATTTCCTCTTTATACAGCCATGGGCACCAACCACACAACCAAACAGCAAAAGTATTGGATGATATAACCCAGGGTTCTTTGGCTCACAAAGTTGACTCTTTTTCATCATACCTTGTAAAACTAAGCCTGTGTGTCATTTATGTCTGTTCAGATAGCTTATATGTAATGTATTTGGCCTTTGGGGATGCCCTGAATATATCCAGATCCCATTGCCTGTGTGTGTGAGTGGTTAAAGGGATCTTATGAGATCAGTCCTCTCTTTGGTTTGAGAGGATATCATAAAATCACCTAAACTGTGGAGTTGTCAGAATCTGCTTTAATTAATGTCAACACATACTAGTGCCGCTGTCAAATGCTGTGCATATGCAGCAAAACATTACAATGATGACATAGAGATTATTTATTGCCAGCTAAAATTAAAGTACTTTTATTTCCAGTTTAAGTAAAAGGAAAGTGGTGTCTAAAAAGGTTACAGTTTCCCTAAATATCTAAAACAAAATTAAGAAGGTCACAGAGCAGAGTGAATAAATGGTGTGATATGAAATTGCTGGGTTATGTATTATAAGCTTGTTAATAGTGAATTGATTTTGAAGAGCTCTTGTTAGTAACATTGAAGTCGACAATGAGCACTAAGAATATTATTCTAATAATGATCAAATATAGCCTACTGATGATCTCATTAATATTGCTCCGTTTCAAGGAAATATTTGAACACACTGTTTCAATATTGAGTAGAATTATTTTAAAAACACGCACACAACAGAATAATGAAAATAATGGCCTCTGTTATTATCAAGGATGCAGTATGAAATACTGGTTTGGGTGCATTCAAGAGGATGTCTATTATAGGCTTACAGTATACAAATATCCCAACGTACACTACCTTGATAAGGATATGTCATGGAGACATTTGAAGTCACCGAGTGAAATACTCACGGAGCACAATTCTACAGAGCTGTGATTGCGATACCCATTGGAAATTATTGTCTTTTGAAATTTCCAAATCGGACACAGCTCAGAAAAAGTATCCAGTATTCAGATTTGTTGCCCGCGTGACTTATTTTGCATTTTCTCTTACACAGTTAGAGTATAATTGCCTCCCTACATCGACTGATGTGAGTAACATTTTACAGGAATCCTGACTAAAGCTTTGACAGATTCTTCTTTAAAATCATGCTGAAACGTAATCGTTTATTTATGTTGCATGTTATTGCATGCATGAATAGACACAGGGCTTACGTGTGAATTAGTGCATGGAATCCTTGGAAACTACAGCCTGAATCAATTATATATAGTTTGCTTTAAGATTATGTTCCCTGTGTTTACTGCAAAACGCTCATTAATATTTATAATTTACATACATGAACGTGGTGAAGTAAATTATATTTTGTGTTGTCGCTGGAGTAAAGCGCATGCGGGTGCTTTGATAGAATCATCAAGACGTTTTAACAGTACAGTGATTACAATATAGCATATGCTTATTCAAAGAATGAACGAGAAGTTGTTAGAATCACAAATTCCGTATTGAATAGCGAGTTGAAACGCGTATCTACAAAGGCATTTGAAAGCGTCAGAAAGAGCTAGCGAAGAATAGGACAACGCAAGTCAAATCTTCACTTATTTTATTGGTGCCACTGCCAGTATGAGTAATTTATGAACTCCTCTCACTGAAACCAGAGCTGGCATGGGAAGTAGCGAGGCGTAATTAATAGTGGACCCCAGACTCAGCTAAAGAAATCAAATATGAGCAAGTGTATCGTTCGGAAAGCTCGTGAGTGCTACAATAGTACTCCCCACAAAAAGACTTCCAAAGACGGTAAAAATCAGTCGTAGCACACTATTGCACTGTTAACGCGTATAAAACGTGTGTGTGTGTCTGCGCGCCCGTGTGTGTTTGAGAGAGGGGGAGAGGCTAGAAAGGTGACATTTGAAGGTTAGAGCGAGAGAGAGAGAGAGAGAGAGAGAGAGAGAGAGAGAGAGGGAAGGGCGGGGGGCCTCGTGGATGTCGATGGTTTTGCCAAGAGGCGGTTGTAATCTGAAGTTATAACTTGAAGCATTGGATACACGCTGAGAGGTATAGAAGGCTGGAAAAAAACAACTGAAGGAGAGGTCAGTATTCGGCGAATTTGTGCATTTTATGGTTAGGTTGTCCTGTTGTGGGAAAATGCAGAAATCAGATATTTTTTTCTGATATTCCCGATCCTTTTCACTGACTATTCAAAAGTGCATAGGTCTGCAAACATTAATGATTGGATGGTGACCAGACTTGCGACTGGGACAAAAGCGGACACGTCCCTCTTAAAAGGAATTGTAATTGCAAGCTGCTCTACTGAAAGGAGATTGATTCCTTTAAATTCTTGTTTACAAGGTTCGATTCATAAGCATGTTGGTAAAACGTTACTTGTGTTCTGATCAGCAACAGTTTCGTTAATGTGCGCGGTGCTGCAAGAACAGCTCTTGGTTCGGTTTTGTGAAAATAAGCCGTTCCTGGTCTCCGTCTCCGTGTGAGAAAGTGTTCCTGCTGTCGGGACAGGACGTCTTTTGCTTCCTTGTTATTCAAGTGCCTGTTTTTGGTCTTGCTGTGCGCCTACGGAGCTGAGTTAAGCGTAGTCATTACGGGGCTTTATTTTTTCTGTTTATTCTCGAGTCGCCATTACTTAACAGAAAGATCTAGCCTACACGTTGTCTAGTTTCAATTCCAATGGTCATATTCTCATCCAAAGTGTTTTTAGATCACGTTTTGATGCAAGTGGATTAACATTTGCAAGGTCTGAATTCTTCGAATCGCCAATGAGCTGTTGAAAGGTGCCAGATAAGATGTGGGAGCTAGCCAAGGTTCTGAACTACACAAGTTAACCGTGCTCTTTGTCCTGTCAGAGCGGTCCACGACGGAGAGCGCCCCAACTCCAGCTGCCAAGAAAAAAATCGGTTTCTCTTACATTGCTGATAAATCGCCGCTTGTTTGTAAAAAGCCTGACGTGAACTCGAAAGCATTCGTGCATTCTTATAAATCGAGCCCCCTCATACTTCACTTCTTATGTTTTGATAGATTGAAATCATATAAAGCATCCATTGGCAATTCGGAATTAAACTTGAGAAATAAATTCTACTTTCGAAAAATCAGAATAATCACAAGATACGTGTCTCTAAATGGCATCCTTAAAGACACCATTGGTGACATTTTCCCCATACGGACGTCGGCTATAACGGACGACCCCTGAGCCAGAGAAAAGAGGTCCGTTCTGAGAAATCGGGAGAGCTCGGAGTTTGATGCGACGTGAACAGGGAGTGAATTAAATCACAATAACGTTGCCTGAAACATATTTTTAAAAAAATCTTGTTGTAGCTGGACAACAGTCTGATAGTGACATACATTATTTTCACCTTCTGGTGAGTATGTCATTTAGTAGGCTACTTGGTCTTATGCCCCTTTTCCACTTCCTTGCCTTTTTCATCAGTGGAGTTTGTTGTAATACTGGCAAAACGTCTTCAAACGGAGTTTTCTTACTGTAGATACTGGTAAGTTGCGCATTCATCATATACATGACGAGGACGTTGGAGTTAATTTCGGCCTGGGGGTTGGCGTCTTTTCAATAAATACACACGAATCACACGGGCAAATAGACGAATTTATAAAGTTAAACTTTTTCTGTGGGTTTCATATTTTGGCATTCATAATAGATACTCCGTAAGAGGGTTTTAAATGTATCCAGTGAAGTGGAATGAGCCCTACGCAAGGAAAATGGTGCATTTAATTTGGGTGTGTAGCGTACTTTATCCACCCGCACTATAAAGCTCATACAGTGTAATGAAGTTCAGTATTCTCTGCTTATTGTGCACTGTATCCATGTGGTACCATATTTTAGTAAGCAGCTTTGATTGTTATAAACACGGAAACATGTACAGTGTGAAAACGGAATTAATTAATCAAAGCGTCTCGCATGGTGTCTCTGTAGGTGCAGTGATCGTCGTTATATATAGGTATACAGTTACAGATATAGATATATTTCACATTTTCACAATTTCATCACCTGTTATTACTCTGTGAATCTACCATCACTGCTACAAAGGCTTAATTTTGCATTGATTCTGTATCGTATATTCAGAGTAAATTATTCATTATATGCCTTGTATAGAAATAAAAGGTCTATACTATGCCGATAAAAGAATTGCATCAATTTGATTCAACTGTAAAGTGCTATAACTCCTGCTTGCACTTCAAGACAGTGTCTTCCTGTCTGGAGCAGTCTCAGATCAGGTCTGTCTAACCCTCAGTATCTCCTGGGTGGTGTAGAAGGCTGGTGATTGTAAAATTGACACATTATCTGGAAGGGCTGCCATTGTTCAGTCATCCATGCTATGTAGTCAGTAACAGCAAGAATTAAGACTGCATTAGCTCACACCATCAAAGAGTGGTGTGCGGAGACGTTTGTAATTTGAATTGATGTTTCAGACACCAGGGTGTAATAAACCAGAAGTCTCTGGTCTTAAAACTGACTTAGGTCATGTTGGTAATGGCAGCACAAAGCTAAAGACCAAAGCCTGCACTTTCCTGCACACAAGTGGACTAAAGGACATAAATGCTATCTTCACAGTCCAGTGTTTTCCAGTATTCAAAGAAGCCAAGTTAATGCTCCACTATTCATCTGAGTAATTCCCTGTATGATCCCTTTTTATGAGCAGTAAAATTTAAGATCTTTAAAGCCCTAACTCTTGGGTTGTTGTCCTTTCGATCAGTATAATTCACTCTAATTGTGAAGGTCAGCAAACATAGTGGTCGTTTTTTAAGGATCCACCAACAAGTTGATTTTCTTCAATGTAGTACAAGAATTTGCAAAAAAGACAGAAAATGCATACTTTTTATAATTCAGTGCTATGGGATACATGTACCAGTTTGTGAAAGTGGACCATGTATTATTAGAGACACAAATGTGTAGTCTCTCTAAAATAAATAATTGCTTACACTGGCTGCACTATAGGCAAGGACCTAGCAGCAGCACTCAGTATTAGCTTGCATACAAACATTCATGCCCCCTCGCAAATGTGCTTCACAGTTGGAAAAAGGGTATGGGGGATATGAACCAAAGGGCTAGCAATGCCTTGCATCCTAGTAATTCAGCTGATTGCCACAGCCATGCAACCCCCAGTCAGAAGTGCTGGGCCATTTAGCCAGTGATCTATAAATAAAGACAGAAACAGCGTATTGCTGTAAGTGCTCTTACTCTTTCTCTTCCACCCATCTAGGTGGGCCCTCCTGCAGGGCAGTTTCAAGTCCCTTTTCACTTTTCATCTGTCTCTTATAAGAGTGCATCAAGATTTTTTTTGTTTCAATTTTTGTGCTCTTTGGAGCTGCTTTAATGAGGGATGATGTTTCTGAGGAGAAAGATGAATTATAAGAGGCGTCTTGGTGCTCTCCAATCGCACAGTCTTCCTCTGAGACAGACAGAGCATCATGGCTGCTGCAAATAGACAGCGCTGTTTTAAAAATTGTGGGGTCGACAGGGCTTTGGCCAGAGACCCTGACATAATCCATCTCAGTGATGAGGTAATGACACAGACTGACTCTGGTGATCATCAGTCCCATTCACTGATGGGATACATGGCCCAATCTCCAATAGACAGCTCTGGGTATACAGAGGGGCCTGTGTGCATGCGTGTGTGTGTGTGTCTGTGTGTATTTCTGCTCTGAGAGAAAGAATTTCATCTTCCTTCCTGTTCTTGTTTTTACTTTTTCCCTCGTAGGTGTGAATACACTGTAAAGGAAGAAGAAAGCACACAGGAGACAGGAAAAAGACAAAAGGGTTTGTTTTGGAAAGAAGAGTGGCTGTGTGCACATTTCTCTTCAGCTTATAGACGACTAGGAACACCGAGAGCACCATGGATTTTGTGATGAAGCAAGCTTTAGGCGGTAAGTGCCCTAGATCTACAACTGTACTTCTTGTACTCAATAGTATAGTCAAGGGTATATACGAGCACAGTGCTAATATTTTTAGTTAATTTTGTGATGGTAGTCTTTATTTTCTATACAGACACTCCAGCTGCACCTCACATGTGAAACTAATACAGCAAGGTTTTATTTTATAAGAACAGGACCTTGGCATTTCAAACTAATCATGATGGCTGTAACAATGACCATATGGACATACCCTTGATTGCCCCTCCCCCCAAACAACATTAGACATTATTTACATGGCTGAACCTTTGCAAGAGAATTTTCTTTTATAACTCAGATTTATAGTTACTAACCAATAGCTATCAATAGCTTAGACAATAGGTGGGCAGCTGCTCAGCCAAGTTAAATGCTTCACTCACCCACTAAGTAAAAGTTGTTCTAAGGTGCTAACAGAACTAAAATGAACCTAAACAGATCCAAAATATTTAGGTTCTGACAGATTGGTCCCTGCAATGTAAATGACTATGTTCTTTGCATATGGTATTTAAAGATTGTAGCCATATTTTTATAAAGATATATTCTCAAACTGCATTGTTGTTAACACACCTAATGTTGCCTGAATGGTGTGTAGAGGTCATATTAAAAGTCAGCTCAGCCAGGAATTCATTGGTTTGAGTTTGAGTCCATTGGCTGCTATCAATGAGATGACTTCCGTCCATTGAGTGCTTACTTTATACTAGCGCTGTGGATGTACTCATCTCTGAGAGGGCACTCTCTGTCTGTGGGTCAGCGAGACCATGAATCCATTTCCAGATTTGGATTAATCAGTGGGATGGCTGCCAGTAATAAAACAAGATTTATACCCATCCCATCAATTCTCCTGACGGGCTCAAAGGCAGCAAATGGCCTTCTCAAAGGAGACCGTGGCCATCTGATAACCTTTTATGTATTTCATCTTGGCTTAGTGCTGATTTTGATGTTATTGGGTCTTGGCTCAGGGAGGTTATGCTTCTCAACTCAGGTCATGCAGTCATTCAGTAGTCTATAGTGGGGCTACCTCTCACTAATGCACTTCGGTTGTGCATTGATACACTGCAAGATGTGTTGTCAACAAAAGAGAAATTTAATAGTGTGATTATCAGTTTTTTTCTTTAAGACAGAGTAAATACAGTGAAAGTAAGCTTGTGAGAGAGCATGCTATCTGGATGTTAATACTGGTGTAATAAAATTATATGTTAGCTATAACTGCAGCATATAACATTCAATGACCTGCAGACACCACATTCTTTAATACACCTTATTAACAATTGGCTTTTAAAAATTATACTATTTGCATTAGAATTTATTGTATGATAACCTGATCGGTTCTCTATGTGGGTTTAATGGATGCTTTGGGGTCCCAGGACCCTAGTATAAAACAAACAAAATATTAGTTAATGTGGTGAAAAAGCTGTTGAACATCAACTAATTGATCATGGAAATGGACTAATGCACTGGACACTGGAAAAAAAAAAACTGTCTGGATCCTCTTTGTAACTCTCATTTTCAGCTTCATTATAATTATCTGGTAAGTGATGTGATGGATGAAATGGTTAGTATTATATTAAAATATACCTATCATTTGTAATCCTAACTGTAATCCAACAAAAATGAATTACATTTATTTTTTCCCCTTTAGGTGAAACATGGAATTGTTCAGCATCAAAAACGATAATTCCTAACTTGGAATCTGTTTCCAAAATCAATTACAGAAGATAATAAGTTGTATTTATTGTACCAGTACTTAGAAGACATGCTTAACCAGAGTAAATTATAAAGCCTACAGATTTACATCAGTTGGACAAACACATTTCTACAGTCAGATATGCCCTGAAGCAATTAAGTTTTGTGTACCTTTCTCAAGTATGCAACAGCAGCACCCCACCAGGTCATAGACATCTGAAGATGGAAGTGATAAGATATATTGGACTTAGACTCTAAATGAAGGGACATTTTTTAAGATACAATTGGATAAGCACTTTGTTTACACAGTACTGCTTTACTAGCTTGAATGAACAGACATAAATACTCAAATTAAAGCACACCAATATTTCTGTGCTCCCTGGTTATAAATTCAGCACCCCCACACATCCATTCCAACCAGGCTGGCTAAAAGGGGTACGTTGCTGAAGACTCTTGTCTAACAAGAATACAAGGAACATGAGCGTTATTGAGTTAAATGAGATCATTTATTCTCCTCACTCCTCTGCCCTAGTCCCTTTCCCCTTTCTCAAAGTCAAATCCAGGTTGCCATGACAAATGTTCAGTGGCAGTAATTTGTCATCAGAAAGAAAAAAAAAAAAAAACGGGATGCTAGTCCACCTGGACAATTGTGGAGTGCTCTTGACTTCTCAGTCGAGGTAACCATTGATTGTTGCCTCACACAACCCCACAAAGATAAACATCCCATCTAAATTTATGCATGCTGCAATTCCCTTTCTAAATCCACCCAGTCAGCAGTTTGACAGCTTTATGTAGTGTATTTTTTGGACCTCTGAAAGTCTCCACAATCTTAACAGTGGTATTGGAGTAAGGTCAGAGAAAGTAGAAAGGTGAAGTGTAGATCTCATTTCTCATTGGTGGGGTTTCCAGTCTCAATGGAACTGTGTGTTCTAATTGTGCCAAAAAGTTCCAGTGAATCCAGCAATAACTGAGGCCGCAGTTCTTATTAAGCACCAATGTGGGTGGAATCATCAGCTCTCAGCATTGTTTTGGCAAAAGCTGAAAGCTAGCTGAAGCGTGTCATTCATCACTTTTCCATAATATGAGCTTACCAGAGAGAGTCAGGACCTATGCGTAGGGAGAAAACTATATGTGGACTAGATGTTTGAGCAGTCGCTTTGTTCGAGAGGTGTCAAGAGATTGATTTTACATTTTCAGTCAATGAAAAACAAAGTCATCATCGGCAAAGAGAAACACTTGCATGAGAGAGAATTGACTTACAAATGAAAGTCTATCCTTAGTAGGAAGTAAGCTTAGAATCTGAAGTCTATGCTTTAAGAAGGACACTAGAACTTAGGAGCCAACTGATCTCTACTTCCTAAATTGTTGTTTGGTGTCTGACAATGATGCCTCAAGACTGTTGAGGCACCCTTGTGCTGTGGGAGATAAACAATGTCTACATCAAGAGCAACCGGGGGTAGTCAACAGCCTAATTATTTTATTGTCTGAACACTCTATTTGCTTCATGAAATTATTTTGGAGCATAGAGGGTATGGTTGTTGAATGCACATTTAGTCACATCCCTTTATCTCCCACTCTGATAAAAAAAATAATAATTCTGGTTGTGCAAACAGGGGTAAAATGCCTTGAAATGTCTGGTAATAAGGCACTGATTGTCTGTCTCTGTGTTAAGATGCCTGTTTTAGAAATGAGGATCATCTATTATGCACCAACGTTACAGTCTCCAATCCTTCTCAGGTCTTACAAATTATTAAGCAGCACAGCCCATTTCACATCACAGGTCCACTGAGAGAGCTTGTGTGTAGAAGAGGATGCAAGACAGACCACTTGCAATATTGATAGATTTAGTTTAGCTAATTTAGTTGCTTAATGTTAATGTAGTTGCTTTTGTCATAAACAATATACATAATTCATATATGAATATAAATTCACACACACACATATATATGTATGTTTTGTTTGTTTTTCAGAGAAAAGATAGCTTTAAGTGTCCATGACATTAGACAAAGCTGTAAAAAAAATTCAAGAGGAGCAAGGCAATTCACATTTGCCGCATAAAAGCTTTCCAGTGTACTCTCCTTTACAAAATGATGTCATACCATATATGGCTTCATTTCAGACAAAATGTGCTGATTGCACGAGGGCAATTCAATGGGGTGGAGTGTTGATGATTCACACATTCTGGGTTTATTCACATGGGTTTATCATACACAGCAGGGTAAATCATTACGGGGAACTTGGCCACAGTTTTTTTTTTTAGGAAACTTTGGGGTACATATCCTTCTTAAGAGGTATTGGCCTCTCCAGCTGTTTATGCATTCAGGTACAATATTCTTTATCAAGCTAGCTAATGTGTTTGACCATGTGAGATGAATTTCCTTTCTCTTTATGTGATTGATCTTAATGTATTTTGCCTGGATGTGATTTTTCATATGCAACAGTAATAGTAATCACCAGTATAATAGGAAATCTGATGGTAATCTTAATTCTTTCTGTCCTGTGTGCAAAATTAAATATCTATACAGAAAGAGGAAGTGCTGTCCACAATGGAAAAGGAAATACTGATAACAGTCAGCTCTGAAAACAAGCACAACTCATATTTTTGCAACAAAAATTCTTGTAGAGTTTACTATTGGTTTTGAGTTTATTTTGGATTATAGAGAGATAGATTCATGGGTAATAGCCCCCCATGTGTATCTACAGTTCTCCGAATAAAGGGAAAACCCACAAACACATCTTAACATATGATACTGTACTCAGAATTGCAATTGCTTGCCTACTTGATCAAGACATGCAATGTTTGTCTCCTGTCGTGCTCACTTCCATTCAGATGCTTTTGAATGTGCACGTGATTACATAACACGGCCTTGTTCCTACTCAAGGCAGCCTTTACAGCCACTCACATGAAAATGTAAGAGCTGTGTGAGATGGAGTGAAAACGTCTTAAGTAATGGGCTTCAAGAGCAAACATTATATAAGATTAGGCCCTCTAGTGCATTTCTTTAAACTGCCTTTTTTGTCTGCATGGACAAATGGCGGGTGGTCCATCATTTAATGACCTGATGTGGAAGTAGGTTAGTTATACTGTGGTGTAATCAAGTAAGGAAGAAGGAAGTATAATCAAAGGGCAATGCCATCTATTTTAAAGATTATGGGGCATATACATAAACCACTAACGTTTCTAGTTTCTTCCACTTTCAAAAAATGCAACAGAGCACAAAAACAAGTCTGTGATGTTACAGAGGATGGTAGGCAAAGTGCAAAAACATTTTATGCATTATTTATATATTCTGAATACCAGTGATTTGAAATATGAAGAGGAAGTATTATTAAAACCACGTATTCAATGTGACAGGTATTTCTAAGAAACATTAATATTGAGAATAGAATGGAAATAAAGAATAACTAATGAAAGTAATGCATAATATTAATAATATTAAATGCATCAAAGAATAAAAAAAAATAATATCACATTTTCCCTGAGGAGTATATGCATAATATCTTACATATGCTTACAAGTATTTTTGTTGCTCCTCATGAGCAGCTGTTGAGTGCAGGAACAACATGTTATTTGTGAAAAATTGGGAGCAGATTTCACTTAGTAATCAATATTCAAAAAGTCTACACCAACCACAAACAGAAGTTTAGGGTATTCTCACGCTCTAGTCACGGGGGGTTTTACTGTGCAACTGGCTTATATCTACTGAGACTGTCTAGGAACCATTCCATTTTGAAAAAGAAATATTTGCCTTATGTTATCAGCTGATGAGTTTTGTTTCAACAAAAAAGAAATAAATAAACTGATAGGGCTCATGTAGTGAGTGATCTGTAAGACATACTTTCATTTTGTTATATTCAAATGGAAGATATTAAAAAAGCAAGATTCTGAAAACCAGCACACTGAAAAACACTGATTACATAAAATCATGGGATGATCATTGATTTCTCTGTGTACTATCATTATTTGCAGGAGTACACCAACATGACACTTTTTCATTCTATTTATTTATCAAAATTTTTATGTAACGTTATTTCAAATGACCAGTTATCTTCAAAATCCTCAGTGAACACTCAATACCATTCATATCATGCATGTACAAGGAGTTACAATTTAATGGAAAATTTAATGTCAATACTTAGATGTCACCTTAGATGTCATTTTATGCATCATTTTACCTAAAACATGCAAATAATGAATATCACTTTTGTTATATGACTTTTTTACTTTTTTCTGCCCAACCTTAACTTATGTTTAAACAGAGTTTTTTGCATGAAATATGGCTCTTGTTACAGCATTTAAGGCTTTTATTGTTTAAATACATACTTTCTTTAAGGTTATTTTATGGTAGTTATAAGAAATTGCTTATTCTGCTTTATATCTTATGTCTCGGCACTGTGATTCTATCCATTTTCTCCAAAAAGCAGGTCCCATAGGGGCCTATATAATTGATTTCCCAAATATAAGAACAGCAGGCCTGTTTCCAACCACCTCTGCTTGACTGAATGTGCTCTAAATATGTCTGTGCATTATAAAATACTCCTTCGATCAAGAGGAGTCTCTTTGCTTTAAGCCACCATTCTGTCCTTCAGCGTGGCCCTGTTGCAGTGTGCTAGAAAGGTTGCAGAGGGGTCCATCTTCACGATGGGGTGGCTTGGATGGCTGAGCGCGGGCCTCCAGATGGCCGCCGGCTTGAGGACCATGCTTGGTCCCAAAGAGAGGTAAACAGCATGAATATTTAAAGCAGGGGAGTCAGATGGCCTACATAATTCAAGCTCCACAATGGAGGAGTTACCCAAACACTTTGGCAGTCCCCTTCAGGCATGTGTATTCTGCACAATGGCGAGGGCTTTATGAAGAATAAACGACAGATAAAAGAGAAGGACGATGCGGAAAATGAACAGGTTATGTTCGTGGAGTCTGAATACCGCAGGAGATCAAAAAGACTATGCTAAGGGCTATGGGATCCAACCCAAAACCCTAAGCCAAGATTAACACTGTGACTGCATAACTTTGACAGCATGGTGTAAAAACATGGCTATTGTATAACCTTAATAGTTTTGATACTGTCCAACATAAAATAGTGAAGTGATTTCAGCTAACATACCAGAGAATCTGCATGAACTGCAAAATTGCAAGAGGTTTGTGTTGCATGAAGGATTATAATTTTCCCTCTGGTTTTTGTGCGTAAAGGCAATTTGATGCTCTTAGCTTTAATAGTTTCTCATTTGATGCCACTCTTAATGCATTAATTGACTAAGGAAAGGGGGGTGAGACAGGGCAGGTTAGTGACTATTAAAGCTAATGGAGAATTAAGGTGGAATGCAGGCACATGTTTGGGAATAAAAGTGTTTAAAATGTGCTAGTTGAAAAAAAAATCTAAATGTACTTGTTAAAATCAGACAAGGTAGAGTCAATAGCTGCTCTGATTGTACCTGATTCAGCTTTTTGGTGCTTACCCACCTTGTCATTTACTTTTCAGCAAGAAAAAAAAGATGTTAATTTTTCAAACTTGAAAGGGCAATAGCATCCACATAATAAAACAGTGCCCATATTATCCTGAGTCGCCTATCCCAAAGCTTCTCCTTAATTCCTAATTGCCAGTACGAAATCCCTTAAAGCAAACTACTTATCTCTGTGCAGCCAGATGTTCTGTGAAGGACTATTGTTACAGCAAATGTACGCCGCCTTTCGAGGGCCCAATCCATCAGAGTCTTTGAACAGCAAAGGCTCTAGCATTTAACCCTTTCTGGATTCTTTTCATCCTAGGTTAATTATATTTTGTAAATCTTAAGGCATGACTATGTTGCAGTTCCCCAAAAGGGTGAGTCTGCATCTTACGTATAGCGGAAAATAAGACATCGTCAGTAGAATCAGTTCTTCAAAGAAAATTTCTCTTTCAAGCCAAATAAAGATCTAGTTACCGGTCCCAGGAAAGGCTGTGGCCTTGCATTGCGTGAAGGACAGAAATGATTTGGATGAGGGCTGTTGGATTATTTACCCTCTTTTTGTCCTCCCTAAACAGCTGTCGGAGCTCTGGGGCCACATGGTGTCGAGCACCATTGAGACCAAAGGGATTTCATAATTAAGCAGGGGAGCTTGCACACATTAATCTATCGTAACTGTGGTCAGACTCCTTCACCTCCCTCCTGCTGTGCTTGTGGTGACATTTAACCCACCACAAGTCGCTATTGTAGCTAGTGAAGGTAGCCAGTATGCCTGTCCTATACACATGTAGACAGAGTGTGACAGAGCTGGAAGAAACTGTATGTAAGCAACAATGCTAAATAAGATCACTGTCTACAAACTACCTCACTTGTCACTGACCCACCACTGTCACTAACCACTGTGCATCTCTAGAATCAGTGTAAATCTTTGAAATTATGTACGCAGTGATACAGTGCAAGAAAAACAGATGATATCTCACCCAAGGTCACAGTGACATTGGTCCCTGACCTGGATCACATACAGCCTAATGGCAGAGGTGTGAGCCCCTACAATGAGCTCCACACCTCCAACTGAGAAGGAACCTGTCCCCCCCAGGTCTCCTGCCATTCACCCAGTGTTGCCAATTAGGAAACACATTCACACAGACTGCCAGCGCCCCCCAGGGCTGGACCCCCAGGAGCCCTGGGTCTCCAACTGAGCTGGGATGGCCAGTGCCTTTCATCTGCTTTTTGTGCAGAACAGATGACTGAGACACTGGTGGGATGGTAGGACATACTCCTGTGTGGAGTGATGCATGAAGCATTGTCCTATCCATCCTTTATATATCCATTTCCAGCCACTCTTAGATGCCCTTGATGCATCTTATAGGTCTTCTGAAAAGATATGGAAATAAATTCTACATATATATCATAGAATCATGTTCTGGTCTGAGGAGTCCCTTATGATTTTGAGGTGTGATTTGTAGGCTGACTTTTTGCTCCATGTTTCTATAACAGTACACAGGATCTTGTAGAGCCAATTGAAGAGATTGCAGATTTTCTTTGAATTTTAATGTCTCTACAGCTGAAAGACCAAATGGCTTTTTTTCATATCTAGCTATCAGGGCTGAAAGTAGAAAGTCAGGAATATTCACACTTCTCTCCTGTGGCAACTGTTCAGAGAGGAATTTTTAATCCATTTTTCCAGCTTTATTTAAAAAATGGAAACAAACAAAACACACACAGACACGCACAGAAACAATATTTATAGTAATGATTATGTTTAAATTATCTAAGGCTATATGGGCCTTTGTCTTCTTTGTTCAGAATATTCAACAAACTTTTTTGCGCTTTATATGACTTTTGCTGTTCTCTTGTGACTGTTATCATTGCTACCATGCATGGTTTAATGCACCCAAACTGGATAAAATACAAGGAGAGGATAAGCACAGCCAGACCCCGCTCATATTACAAGAAAAGAAATATTTTATATTGGCTACAGACTAATGTCCTGACTGATACAGAGGACAAAGAGGCAATGCAATCATTTTATTTTAAGCTGGTTTTCCTTTCTACTAGGCACTGACAAACCCATTCACCTTCTATTATTTTCATTGGATGCACCCAGCATTGATAGTTGCAGCAGACTTGGCCAGCAGCCAGGCTCTGCCTGTGTCCGTAAAACAGATCAATACAGAGTTGAAGCTTTCCCCCTACTGCTATATACATAATTCATATTCACTCAGGCGGTCCTGTATTTACCATCGATTGAGCTCTAGTAACAACAACACAGTCAATATGACGGAGGAAAGTGGGAAGTTCAACTGATAGTTGCCACGTGGCAAAAATTATTCACTTATTCATTATTCATATTCAAGATGAATTTCAAAAAACAAGAAGCTTAACCGTAATGTGCCAAGCTGGTGGACTCACCACCTTTAATAATTGGCAGTTTCAATTGAGCAATGGGCTGCTTTCTGAGCACAGAAACTGCAGACATTGTATTTGACCTCGGTCATAGTGTAAGTTGTGAAAGTGGTGTCTTTTTTCCATGACTAGGTGTGTATGACATACATAGATGTTTACATTTCCTTCAGATATTATCCTGCAAAAGCAAAGTAATCTCAATCATTGGATTGCTACAAACACTTAAATCAATGTGTGATTTACTGAGGACTGGATTGTGGTTATCTTTGCAATGATTGCAATGAGTATTAATCCTTACAAAATATTGTATGTGTACACCAGCAATGAAAAATGAGATGGCTTTACCCAAGCTCTTTATTGATTTGGAAGAGTAATGTGGACTGTTGAAATATTGTGTCAGGATTGCAACAGAACATATGTGCATATACAGCTTGACTTGTGTTCAAATGCACAAATGAGGGGCCACACATGACGTGCTTGATACTATGTGGTTGGGCTATGTTCACCACCAGCGTTCCATGCACTTTTTTGCTCTTAATTGGCCTGGGCCGCACAGTGGCACAGATGCTGAGGCATTCAGCATATTAACATTTAGGTCATTTCGGCTTGGTTGACACAAAAGTCACATCATATCTGCCATGGCTTTGTGCCTCCTTGTTTTTTATTGTTATTGCATTTTTCTTGCTCCAGAGGTTCCTAGCTGAATATTGATTGCAGTATAGCAATTCCAATTTAACCGCAACTATTAAATTGATTGATTGACTGTTAAATACTGCTATTGCTCTCCTATGAAAGAGGCTCAGAGGTAGGTAGCCACTGACCATGTCCACTTCAGTAAACAATCATATATTCCACCAATGATCTGTCTGTTTTAACTGTCACCTGCCGATGGATGACCTCTTCCCTCCTCTGTATTTATTTATTGTATATTTATTTATTGTTTTCAATAAGAGGGCAACAACCTTTTTATCAGGAAGACATCTTTCTGTTGACCTTAAAATGGAGTCCATTGTTACAGTTTCTACACATCAGTAACAAAACCCTCAGTTTAGCTGCTCAGTCTAGAGAATACTGCTCTGGAAAACAGCATTGCATGGACTGTGTCTCAGCCAGAATTGCAGCCCAATAAGACAGTGATTTGAAAAAGACATTCTGCCACATTTTTCCATTCATTGTATCCATGTCAACCATATCAGCATATGAAAAAAGCTATACAGAGCCTTATCTTACCCTTCTTCTTCCATAAAACATGGAATCACTATGGCGAAACTAAATTATGAATATGGCTCTTTTGCATGAAGCATAAATATAGATTAATGTAGAGACTCATTCCTATTGCTGACAGTCCATTGCAGGTCACTCTAACATAAATGAAACTAATATAAATAAGTATCAAGATTGCTGCAATAAAAAGCTCAGAACAGCAGAATTATCATGTGTATGCTTTTACAGTAACAACGTACAGCATTTGGCAATAATAGTTTACCTTTTATGGATCTTGTATTTTGATTATCTCTGCATGCTCACAGTGGATTGGCACTGCTTGGTGATATCTTGGTTGTCCCATAATTTTTCCAATGACTAATTTTTTCAGCAAGTATGTAGAAATCTAAAAGGAGAAGATTTTTAATTAACTTATAAATTGCCTGGTATAATTAGCAATCATTCCACTTTTACATGTGAACAACAATATTGGTATATCCCAGAATTCTCGAAGAGAGAGGAAGAGAGATTTTCCTGACTACGGAAAAAGACAGGGAGAGAGAGGATGAGAGGGAAAGGGAGGGTGGAAAAGTGGGGGATGGTCTGGTAATTAGATACAAATTTTCTCAGTAGTTTAGCCATGCATGCTTCCAATCAGATAGCTCTGGCCTCCCTAAAGACTGCGGGTTGTGAAATTAACTATTAATCTTGCAGCGCAAAAAATAATGACACATTTCTTTTTGTTTCATCAGCAAGGAGCACAGATCAGTCTAGAGCATAACTGCAATCTTTTTCAGTCATTCAAGTGTCTTTGATTATATCTGTGATTTTGTGAACCTCATTTCTGCACATGCAATTGGATGAGATTTCATCTCAAAATGAGTAAAATTTGTAAAAGAAAAATGATTTTGCAGGCATGGAATTAAACAAGTTTACCAACGGAGCAACCAATCAATTATACTACAGATAAGAAAGATTGAGGTTGGGAGCAATATCTGTAGACACTGAAGTGAAAACCTGTTTGACACAGAGAGTCTCTTAGTTTGCCTGATTTTTCACTTTTGGTCTGGGGTCACCCTCAGGACACAACTGCTCCATACACCCGCTTGCCATGTGAAATGTAGTACCAGACTCTCAAGGTTGCTGACAGGTCGCACTGAGCTCTGCTGGTCAGAGTTGGCAGCGGGAGAAGGGTTGCCACTGTCGGTGCCAGCGAGACAGATGGCAGCCAGTGGAGAGAACCGCGCTTCATTCCGGTGACCGTGGCTCTCTCCAGCTGGCCTGGCCCTACCTCCCTACCTTCTACGTCACGATTCCTGCCTGCTCTTGCAGATCGCAAGGATACCGCGTCTCCAAATAACACCCAAGCAGGCTTGCTGTAGGTGATTCCCCTTTGAAGACCTGAAATATATGCAAGGAGCGGAGACCTTTACAACAACCTTAATCACACATTTCTGCAAAATTATGTTGCTGTTAGATGAGATCGTTAGTTATGACAGCATAAACTTATCCTAGCTTGTCTCCTCACCTACAGTCCCTCCCTTTGTGTCAATCCCACAATGCACTTTGCTGCAGAACCAATTACATCATTTAGGACAATGGCTTCATCCGAGGGATGGATTCCCCTGTCTGTCCGAATATAAACGGTGTCCATCAGACCTGCGCCCCTCTCCCTTGGCCCGGGTAGAATGTTTGAGCTTGATGAGTGCTGATGCCAATTTTCTCCTGTCACACCGTAAGCAGATCCTGAGCAGGGGGTTGGCAACGGTGCTGACGGTGCCACAAGGCTGCGCAAACACAGTAACTCCCAACACTTTGATGTAACTCTCAAGATCGTCTGCCTTTGACACACATTGGGGAAGGCTTTCTGCGAGACATTGTCATTCAGCCTGTCCTCCAGCCACTCCTCACTCTCCCCCTCGCTGAGGAGCTGCTTATCAGCGCAGAGGATTTCAAAGGCGAGCCTCATCAAAGCGTTTACTTTGCTTTCATTACCCCGGAGAAAACTGGAATTGAAAGAGGTTGTTGCTTTCTGTTTGGATTCCAGTTTATTCACGTTTAGGGGGCTGCAGTATATGCCTGATATATCGGCATTGATTCACTGGTGTGTGCTTTGGTGAAAAACAGAACAGTCATCTGTCAGACTGACTTTTTTTTTAAAGTATGACCTATCTGTTCTCTTCTGAATGTGGCTTGAAAAATATCATAGCAATTAATAGCCTTGTTCACTGTTTGTATAGATCCTTCAATAGCACCGTATAGGACCCTTCATCTTGAGTGATTAAAAGTGCTTTAGAGTACATATTGATTTCCCAGTGGTCAAATCAATTAACTGCAGCACATTTCTAATGAGTACAGAGATTTCAAACTTGAATGTATTGGAACCAACTGTAGCTGTGAAATTCACTTCCCAAAAATCAAACAACCTTATTTAGATTTAGAAGCAGGGCACAAAAGCTGTTCTACGTCTGCCACTCTCGGAAGAACACATCTAGTTGTAGTGTTTTATCAGTTGTACGGACATCTCAAGCAGCATTCCATGGAAAATCTGCTAGGTGATTTTCTTTACCACACCCACTTAAACACTGATCCTGCCTTTCATATTTGTAGAACGATATCCAATGTCTCCTCTGCGGCATTTTAAACTGACATAAAAAATTGACAATTAGTTGCCAATATATAGTCATTATATGTCACTCATTTTCAAAAAGAGAAGCTCTCAGGATAGGACAGTATAATGTGCTTTGAACATTAACCCTAACCCTAAACACAGCATCACACCAAGGTTGAGTGTTTTGATGATTGTAGCTGTATTAGCAGTAATGACTGTAGCTGAATGAGCAGTTAGGATCTGGGTGTGGTGATGTAGAGAGATGTAGAGAGATAGAATGAGAGAGGGAGAGAGTGTTTGTATATTAAAGTATGCCCTGCAGGAGACCTGAATATTTTAGTAGATTTTCCACTATCCACTATTTTTCCACTATAGCATGTAAGATGCAAGCTGAATTGCAAGTAGCTCTTTATATCAGTGATCTTGATGTCTGTCCCTATGTGAATGTCATATGCAAATCTTACGAATGCCGTTTTTGAAGTTATATTGGTGTATTATTATATAAATGAATAAGGAAGGGCTCTCATGTTTTCAGAAATAACAGACAGTAGTGGATTTTGATTTAAAAAAAACAACTGCATTTTGGTAATAGATCTGAAGGGCGGCATTCACAATGGCTACTACATCAGTAGTGATGTCCTCCATCTCACTATAAGCACTAGAACTAAGCATTAACTCTTAATGTGCCCTCTGCTGGTCCCACATAGAAATGCATACAGCATGATGGCATCATGATCAAAAGTAAATTAATTTAACACAATGGTGGGGGAGCTTTAGTTATTTGTAGTCACCTGTAACCATGAGAACAAATCTGTTTCAACCAATTGTCTTGGTGTCTGCATCGCTAATTAAATAGTAATCATTGCAGCAGGGTGGTGTATGACTCAGTCATTAAGCCTATAATAAGCAAACGCTAATAACTAACTTAAGCAGAAACATTTAAGACCCCCTTCCCATTTACACAGACCCCGAACACAAGATACAAGACAGATTGAATCTATTATTTATTAATTAATTATTTTTACTTGTCATGCTTTTGTTAAATGGATATGGGTATTTTTATACAAAAAATATCCATCTGAAATGCTGAATGTGGATTACATACAGTATAGAGATGCTATATTTTGCTGAATTTGTTTGCTTCTTGGTTTGCAATATTTACAATACATGAGGGCTTTTTTATTAACCTTTAGTGTTTAGTACCACTTGTATGGCATGGAAGTCAACAAAAGCCGATTCCTCTATTAATGGCTTCTGACTACTGTGTCAAATAAAAGTTTAAACAAGGTACCCAAAACAAAGAGTCCTCCTGCTATCAGATTATGCATTTCTTCTTCTTTCACTTTCACTCTGACATCATTCCTGTATCATATTTATTTTTTTTTTTTGAGAAAGTTGGAGACTTTGAGCACTGTGTCCTCAGTGACTGTGGCTTCAGAGGGGTGCGTGACCCATTCTGTGATTCCGTGTCTGCCAGGTGCCACCAAAGACATGGGGAAGATGCTGGGCGGAGAGGAGGAGAAGGACCCAGACGCCCAGAAGAAGGAGGAGGAGAGACAGGAGGCCTTGAGGCAGCAAGAGGAGGAGAGAAAGGCAAAGCACGCCCGCATGGAAGCAGAGCGGGAGAAAGTACGACAGACCATCCGGGATAAGGTCAGTCACCCTCTGTGTGGAGAAACAAAATCTTCGCTGCATGCAGACAATAATCCAGGGAATAGGCCTGACAAAGTGCAAACTCTGTAAAGTCAGTTTTCAAGCAAATATTAGCAATATTGAGAGATTTTGTCTAGCTGTGGCTACTAAAAGCAAATCCCATTGTGTTGTTGACATTCCCACTAAGAACAGGATGCAATTTCACATAGATTAGATGTGGATTTTAACGTGAATAATGCATGAGAGCTAAAATGACATGCATAAATCAGTTATACTCTTCAATTATAGGGGTCAAGGTCCAAGCATGTTTCACTGGCAGTCTTGTTGTGTAGTGAGATGTCACATGTCTAAATCCAATCCTGAGAAGTTCCAATAAATACAAAAGTCCTCACATGAATGAATAGTACATTCTGTCCCGTTTTAATTCTTACCATAACATCACAGCAGTGCTCAGAAAATGTTCAGTTCAGACTGGGTGGGTAGTCCCTTTAGTCTGTGTCCTTATGGTGAATAAAACAACACTGTAAGTAAAATAGTCATCTATATTTTACACCCATGTCAGGACTGATTAGCATCAAACTAGCATGAAACCTGCATAAAACTTGCCTCAATTTAAATATTTATAACCCTAGCGTGGCCCTTGGACATTAGACATTGAAATAATTTTGCCTGGGGTGGTTGATGTATCAAAGGACCACTCGCAGGATTTTGTTATATGGTGAAATCATTTCACAATTTCATATCCTGCTGTGATGGTGTCAGTTTTGCACGTGCCAAGATGTGGCCGGGCTGTCTTGTGTCAATCTTTCATGGGGGGTGGGGGGGTAGATGTTGCAGGCTTTTGATAAATGGGTGAGTGTCGTTGACATGCTCCAGTGACTAGCAGGGACCCGAACATGGAAACTGTGCCCAGTGGTGGCCGGGTGCCTGCAGTCCGCTCATCCTCTCTGCTTTGCATCTCCATGACAGAAGGCAGGGAATGTCTGGGCTTTTGGTGCCAGAGCGGCTGCCTGCTCCTTATCATTAAATGAGGGCCGAATGAAAAATGTACTTACAAGTCCTAAATAAATCACTGTCACTGCTGTTCTCTTTCTTCCCTGTTGCTCCATGTTTCTTTTCTCTTCTGAGGCCCTCAGCATGTCGGTGGCAGTGCTGGTCCACACAGTCATTACAGTAGTGCCTTTCAGACCATTGAATGGTGGAGCCTGTTCAGTCCCATATTGCCTTGCTTGTTTGGCTATGCTGACAGTGTTGAAGAGCACAAACTCTATTTTCTTTGGGTTAGGTAGATCCACTGCAAAAATGTAGTGACTGTCTAAAGAGCTCTCTCTCTCTGTCCCTCTCTGTCTGTCTGTCTCCCTCTCTCTCTCTCTTAATGTATGTATATTAATGTTAATGTATGTACATTTTGTAAATGACCATTCAACATCAGTTTATTCAAATGGAAAGTGATATTGATTCGGTTTCAGAGTCATCAGAAACAAACATGCTCACCATCACTCAAGTGTACTGCAACAATACTGTATAATACGTCTCTGAAAAGGATAAAAACGATTGTTAATCTTTCTTTAACAATCTGTCAGCAAATCAAAATATGAGCATTTTTGTCAGCCTTCATTATCATATCATTCATATCATTGTGATTACTGTTTATCTACACAATCATGGGAGGGAGAAGAGACTGAAAGGTTTGAATTAGTGCACAATGAACTGAACCTTTTTGGGTTTGGAATTAAATATATGTTTGTTGTGAGCCCATATTAAGGTTTTATACTAAAACCATATAGTAATACCACAGTCATTTTTTAAAGCAAGAATATAGAAAACAGCTTTAGATATTTTCTAATACATATTACAAAATATCTAAAGCTATATATATATATATATATATGCGCAATCAGGACTTGACAAAGTCTCAACATCGTGGCTTTATCAATCCCTCTTTAATGAAAAAATACAACAGGAAATGAATTGCTTTCTTTATACTTTATATTGAAGAGTGCATCTCTCTTACATTTCTTGAGTCCTGCAACAGCGAAGGAAATTTTTGAAAGCGATGGCAATAAGCCTCAGTAAATGAAGATGGTGGAGCTAACAGTGCAGCAATAACTCTGTTATTTATTTATCAACATATCTACCACTGATAAAGGACATATAAATGATTTACTAGGAATCCAAAGCCTCTCCAGCACTCTCTTTGCTCTTAGAAAAAGTCCAGGAAATTAATTACAGATTTAGAGATGATACAACTACCTTTCATCCACATATTGGACCATGCCATATATATCGCCAGACAATAGAGTATTGGTTTCAGATGCCCTGGTAGATGGTCATTGTTAAGAAGTTTCTGCACTGCATTTAAAATTAATGAAAAATGCTCTGCTTTATTTCACTGAGTAATATGTCCCAATACACACAGTAACTATGCGATAAATTATTGTTAGACCAAGGCAAGATTAAAATTTCTTGATGAAAATATTTGTGGCACCCATACAATGATTTATGTTGATGACAAGCTATAAATATCAAATTCCATTCTACTATGCAACAGAATGGACGAGTCAGCTATTTCTGTTCATTAGGCATGGAGAACTGTATCTTACCACATTTATAAGACCGTACCTTGTGGTGGGGTGCAAAAAACTGATTGAGCCAAAGAACCAAGAGATGTCATCATGTGTAATGATGTTTCTGCAATAAAAAGCAAAACCAAAGGCCTCACTCGCTTTGTGGAATTTGGAGTTTGGTAGTAAAAAAGGGTATTCACAGAATATTGGCATGTTTTATTTAAGCTTGAAATGTGCTTTTTAGCTGAACAACAAGCCCAGTGTACAGACTTAATCTTTTTGCTGCTGCAGCAGTCGCTCAACTGAAGTCTAATAGCCAAGTGCGCTTCACCGGCCAGACAAAATGTTGTGCATCTTGGGAAGTAAACAATTCGATAATCGGTGTGTGTGTGTGTGTGTGTGTGTGTGAAAGAGAGAGAGAGAGAGAGAGAGAGAGAGAGAGAGAGAGAGAGAGAGAGAGAGAGAGAGAGAGAAGAGACCATGACATCATGCACATCTAGTAAATCACCATAATTATAATCCTATCAGTTGTGTTCCAAAGGTTATGAGACTTTCATTAGTGACCGGCCCCTGGTGCTCCTGCTCCAGCTCTAATACCTGACCGCATTTGTGGTCTACATGTCCAGGGCCCACCAATCAGAGCACAGAGAGTCATCAAGCCCCCACTGACACCTTTATGTCCTTTCCTATTGCAGTACGGGCTGAAGAAGAAGGAGGAGAAAGAGGCAGAGGAGAAAGCAGCCATGGAGCAGGCCTGTGAGGGGTCATTGACACGCCCCAAGAAAGCCATCCCGGCTGGGTGCGGGGATGATGACGAGGAGGACGAGGAGAGCATTTTGGACACCGTTCTCAAATTCCTGCCTGGCCCTCTTCAGGACATGTTCAAGAAGTAACGGACCTGCAGCACAGGCAAGGGGTCGGGCAGAGAGGCCCGGGACTGGGGGGAGGGAGGGGTGGCTCCGGATAAATCAGGCTATCTACAGCCTTGACAGGCTTTTGTTGTTATTTTACACTGCCAGAAAAAAAGACACAATCAAAACCACATGGCATTTGGTCTCTTAACTGCCAGTCTACAAAATATTCATATTTGTCTTGCTTTTTTTTGTTTATTTGTTTGTTTGAATTTTTTAGCTCCTTTCAAAAAAATCTATCAGGCCATATAACTAGGAGCTCTGATACACCCATCAAGAGATTTAAAGTTGCACTGGGAAGAATAATACATCAGTCTTGCGCTGTGAGGCTGAGCAAAACTGATAAGTACAAAGTATATGGATGAGGGACACACTTTATTGTCCACCTTGGCAGTAATTTGCCTGGAGATATCTGGCATACCTGTGTAAGGAAAGCTGGATCTGTCATAACATTTCTATATTTGCTTTAAGAGTCTTTTTTTAGCTAATATATTGTGATCTGTGGAGGTATGTTTCAGACTTAACTTTAAAAACTGCCACTTAGTTTAGACTGCACCTTCACTGTTTGTTCCCTCACAAAAGGGAATAGATGTAAATGGAACGGCAACACATTAAAGGTCTACCATGTTTTGAGATTGCATTGGTCTGCAACTCATGTGAGGCTTTTAATTGGCAAATGATTCTAAATGGACTGGCAGAAAATGCAGTTCAGGTTCAGTCTGGAGTTTGAAGAGCTGCCTATCCTTTTAAAAGTTCCATTTTGAGACACCGGAGTTACCAAACAGCTGTTGCTACGGGTTTTTGATGTGAAGTTGCCCGTAGGTTTTTCGCCTCTTTTTTTAGCTACATCACATTGAGGCCACTTTTGATGGTAAACTGGGGATAGGACTGTCTACAATATCCCTCTAGTACCATTCCAAACAACCTCAATGCTTTGAAAAACATTTGTTCGCTGGCAGTATGCTTTTGCCTTGTGCTATTTTTGAGATTGTTCATTTTTAGTTGCCTTTTAAAACCAAAGTAAGTGTTTAGGTAATCATGAATCGGCTACCAATTTCTAATTTACATTATTTTCTTGCCAGAAAAGAAAATAACGCGTTGACTTTGTAATACATAGCTAAAAAGACTTTTTTTCCAGATGAAATGATGTGTGATTTCAGAGAACAGTTTACTTAAAAAAAGACAAAATAGCAGGTAACCAAGAAAAGGTGAAAAAAATATGATATCTATAAAGATAAAGACTTTTCAATTACAATGCATTTAACAACTTGCTAATGCTAATGGTCACTGGTGTCTATGACAACTGTAATTCCTGAAAACTGTGTGAATGATCTTCTTCTAGAAGTGGTTAACACAGTCCCAAAGACAATCAAACACAACCACTACGTATAAGTGGAAGTAGCCGATATATGATGTCATTTCACATTTCACTCATGATATTGCTTATGTTTGCATATTATAAAGTATATGTTATGATCTTTATTTCAAAAATTGCTGATTAATACATTACCAGTGCTGGTACTGAAAAAAAAGACCTTTAAACGTTAGGTGGACCAAGATTTTTAGATTTGAGCATAAACAAGAATGCACTGACACTCTGTTATATCTCTTGAATTCAGCTTTGACTGTTGTGGTCACAAGAAGCAGTATGCATTTAACTATCATTTTATTTGTGTAGTTACTTATGTTCATGCCTCTTTTAGATTAGATAAGTGAACTAAGTAAAATTCCATGAAATCCAACAACTGCCAAATTGTAGACAGACTTTCTGTAATGAAGGTTTACATTCTTTCCCATTCTATGAATATATTTTACAAAATAATTTTAGCAACCCAGTTAAGGAATCAGCAAAGGGAGGCACTATTTTACAGATTTTAATGGGGACCAATTATTTGAATTGAGGATTACAGTCTGATTAGATTAATACGAATTGCCATAGGAGAGTGGAGAGAGGGTCCTCTTACACAAATAATGGTGTTATCATGGAAACCTGTACATCACCTTTAAAGTAAATATTTACTTGTAGTCATGTACCATTAAAGAGAACAGCATACCCATACTGAATAATTCAAAGTTTAGAATAACAATCTAAGTATAATTTTCTCTCTATCTCTTTCCCTATCGGTGTCTGTCCTGAAATAATGCCATATCATTCACATTTAGCAAATTTACCCTGAAATATTTTATGAATTTTGTAAAGTAAATACTCTATAACTCTCCCTACATGTATATATATTTTGGACAGACAATTTTATTAAAAATATAATGCCCATAATTTTTTGTTCTTCTTGAGAGAAACTCAAGAAAATAAAGCCCAAACATTATTTTCATAAAACCTCCCCTATGATGCAATAATAATACTGCGCTATTATGTGTAACACTTAAAAATATATGTTCTTAAAAGGATATGTGTGCAGAACATATGAATGCATACTTTCTTTTCATAAAATATTAGTCTGGTGTATTTAAGCCCAGATACATCTTGCATTTACTTGAAATACATCCAGCTCAGAGGTTGGCTTTCGTTAGTGTATTTTGTGAGGGTTCAATGACATAGGTACTATGAAGGCCTTTATTTTTGTGTTCATTAACACCAAGACCAAAGAAGAAGGCAAGAATAACTCTGAAGTTGTTACTCACATCAGTGTAAACAAGGTAATCTATTCTGGCTTTATGTGTCAATTCCTGTAGGCATGTAGTCATGTGTTTAGTTTAAAAAATCTCAGGTTCAGGTTAGCCTTTAAAAAATGATAAAATAGTTGCAGGAATTATGGACAGTTAACTAACTTCATTATTCTAGCATTTCATTTTTCAGCACACATAGTATAGTGCTCCAAACATGGCAAGACTAAACTCTACCTGTATCCACCGGTTATGTTAAAAGACATCATTAAAATGGATGAGACCAGACTGAAATGGGGCTGGAGATAGAATTCTTTTGCCTGTTTTAGGGGTTAATGGCTGTCTTTTATTTTTTGTAATGAGGGCATAAATTCAGATACAAACAAAAAAAATCTGCCAGAACACCAAGTTGAACCAGAGTACCTGTAGTAGTAAAGGATGGTTCAGTGCTGATCCCAAAACACACTAAATACATATGAATACACTATTTGTAAATCACTATACTGTACACATGAACAATACAGCACGTACAATTTTACAGTTACTGCTGTTAGACAGTAGTGTTGATGCATGCAGAAAAAAGAAAACATGTCATGTCCACAGTCAATGCCTTGAAATTTGTCTGTCAAATGTGAAACTGTTAGTTTGGGAGAAAATGTAAACAAAGATCTACAGTTATTTGTAAAAATAAATTGATATTTAGATCCTAAATAAATTAAGCATGAACTAAAGCAAAAGTATATACAACATCGTAGTAGCTGCTTTTTTCAGCACCCAGCTTAAAATTAATTTAAATCAATTGAATATTGACCTCATTTTGTAACTATACCTGTCCAAAAAGAACGTGTCGGATGAATCTGATCCGAGGCAACATGGGGGAGTAATGCTTTTGAATTCCTTTAAAGTCATTCAAATTCCTGTCCAAAGGCCGCTAGCTATAAACTGAGCTTGTGTCTTAGATAAATGCTGAAGAAATAAGCTTAATGTTTGTATTTAGTGGGGGGTGCCATTTTTTTCTTTGTTTTTTCTTTTTGCTGTGTGGAACCTTTCACTAGTTAAAGCCATATTGTTTAGACTGCAATAATTTATCAAAATGGTAAAAAAAGGATGAATCAGAATAGGAAATCTTTCTAGTCTTATTTGTTTTCTGTAAAGAAAATCTCTGTCTAATGATGCTATCTACCTATCTACCATTGGACTCTCTCTCATTAGATACTAAATGTATGTATGTATGTACGTGTATATATACATATATACACTATAAATAGTTCATCTGAAAAATGCTGTCTTTCTTAAAAAAAAAAAAGAAAAAAGTCCACAGTGATGATGTCTCTATGTATTGTACTATATGTATGTGTGTGTGTCTATGTGTCTGTCTGTGATGTAAACTCATGTTGTTAGTTCATGTTGTCCCTGTTGGTAGATGTCTCTTAATCTAGTTGACGTGCTCAAATCCAACCCCAGTTCTCTGTAAAAGTGTCACATTGAGCAGAAACTCAGAGGACACCACATGGCTTTCAGTGCTACAATGTGCCAATTACAGAAATACAACAGATATAAAATCATAAACCCCAGAATCATGTAAAAATAAGATACTCAGAATTGGCTTCTTTATTTTTCCAGTGACAGAAACTGTTTACTGAATCCATTAGTAGGAGTTGTTTGAAGGCTGATAGATGGACAGCAATTAAAGGTGTTCCCTGGGCCTTGAAAATGGGCAAATCTATGCCACTGGTATTCAGGCTGAGAAGGCTAGGCATTGAGAATACCGATATGCATTTGCCTAATTGGAAGAAGACGAAGTCAGGCCTTGGTGTGATCAGCTTTTTTTCCTATACACAGTTGTGTATTACAGTTTCTCTTTAATGTGAACCCCATGGACATTATAAATGAGCTGCTTTGGTATGAATAAAGGTTATGCAAAGGGCGTTGAACCAGCAGGTGCTGAAGTTTAAGAGATAATTGACCACTAGATTGGAAAGTGAGGGCTCCAACCTCTAATTCATCAGCGATATTTACATTTTCATTGGAGTAAAATGACAATTGATGACATGGAATAGAGCAATAAGTAATGCTTTAAAAGTGGTACTTGTATAGCACAGGAAACTAGGCTGCCCAGTGAAGCAAAAGAATTAGATCCAGTGTTTGAAATGCCTGAGCTTGTGCACTCAAGGGGGACCCCATCCATACATTGGCTGAATGCTACATTTGTTTTTCCTTTTTCCATTCACATCTCCATCCTGACGGTTCAAAAAACACTGCATTTCTTCACAATTTCTCATGAAAAATTCATAATATACTGAAGACAAAACAACAAATACATTGTCTTTTTGTCACAGCCATTGGAATATTAAAAACCACTAAAATAACCTGTGAAAATCACAAAGCGTCTGCCTTTAAGCAGATTCTGTCAAGTGCATACAAGATATAGTATCATAGATGTGACATATTAACCTGACTTCATTGTTTGGTAAAAAGTACAAATGTGTTCAGAAAAAAAAGACCACAACTTTCTCATTTTACGCTACATCAGAATCCAGATTTTGTCATTGTTTCGCAACGCTGTCGCCCTTGCTGTCAACGTTGCTGTCTCACAGCTGGGGGAAAGGGCTGGATGAGTTGTGTAAAAACCAGGCTACTGTTAAGCTTAGAGTTTTTCCCACTCAGATTATATATACAGTACTGTAGTAACGTACGCAATATACATCACCTTGAGGATATTGGCTTAAATGAACTAAACTGAGCATCCCATAATCCAAAAGAGTGGTGTTGTCATCAGCACCAGGTGAGAGATTTCTCAAACTCATGCATTAATGGGTGCAATGAGTCACGGGGGAAGTGAATGGTCATTTAAGACACACTGATTCGCTCTATTTCACTCCCATCAAAAACTATTTCTAGGGACACAGCCCAGTACTTTCCTGATTCCCCTCCAATAAAGGGCTTGTTAACAATATGAGTAAGGTGCAAGTGTGGCCATCTGCTCTCAAAGATAGTCCCGACATTCCTTTTGCAGAGTGCTGAGGGGAGGGAAATTGCTATTGCAAAGTTCGACTGAGGAGAAGGGCGGATTCAAATTAATCCTGCACTGCCCACTTCCTGCCAGCAGTGCAGCAGTTGCTTGATGTTTCTGTGCTGACTAATCTGAACTCCGGTTCAGTCTGGGGGAGATGGCAATGACAAGCGCTTACATCACTGAGAAATGACAGACGGGAGTGATTTTCATTTAGATTATTTTCTGTACTTTTTTATTTGTAGCTTTTTTCGAGGCAAGGTATGGACTGCTAATAAATGAGAACCATATTTCTGTAACTGCAGATAATTGCTTTTAGATTATCAGCATACAAATTGTCCTTGAGCAACATTTTTTTCTTTACGACTTAAAATATTTCAAATGAACATGAATAATCACAGAATGTAGCACTGGGAAAGTCATCAGTTTGATCTATGAGAAGCAAATCCAAGTTGCCAAGGCAGGAAACAATGAACAGAATTGGGTGAGTTCCTTCTATTGAATAATAGTTAGATGTTCAAGGCCTTATTGGAAAATATTGTGATTGAATTATACCTCTATAAATACATTTCAATGGCAGAGGGAAACTGCCCATTACGCCTTTGTTAATAAGATGGTCAGAGAGGTACTGAGAGCAGAATGGAGGGATTCCACCTGAGCTAGGGGACATAACCATTAGATTGTGGATTACAGCTTCTCCATACTGTGTAACAATGTTACGTAATGCTGCCATTGTGGCAACACTATAGTATAATTTGGTTCTCTAAACTCCCCTGTAGAGGTTGATGCTCGGAAATGCCTGTGCCTCCCAGGTCAGACTGGGATTCTCACTGGCCAGTCTCCCAGCACTGAACCAGCACAGGAATGAAGCTTCTTCTAACAGGATAAACAGCCATATCCCATTAATCTCTTAGTGTTTCTTTGTGCCATTCCACTAAGAATAATACCAAGTGAATCGCATTTGCAAAGGGCTATTTTCACTGAATTCTCACCAGGACCACTGCATCCGCCATTACTCCTCCCATTTTCTTCATTTTGAAATGATTCTAATTTTGTGGACAGAGATTCGCATTGGGGGGTTCACAAAAATATGTGAGGGGAGATTGTCAACCCTACACCAATATGACAGGAAGGGTTCAAGGGTGGAGTAAGTCATCATATTGGAAGCCTTAAGAGATGTTCTGCAGGAGGCAGGGCATTAATACAGAAATACATCAGGGGTTTCTATAATCAAGTTTGTAGGAAATGGGAATAGGTTGGGGGCCAGAGGGCAGATCTGTGTTTGAAAGCTTCGGTCCTGGGTAATGACTTCTAGGCATTGTATTCAGCCTTGAATCATGCTGTAATGTTAGCCATCGTGGTGTGGTGACAAGGGACAGTTGTTGGTAAGTCAAGCAGCAGGCAGTAGATGGGAATGCCAATGTACTGTATGCATTTTCTATTCAGATGTTTTTTCTGTCCTATATTTTGCATTTAACTGGGGAAGTTATGTTAGAGAAAGAAAGAGCACAGATTTGTTTGTTTTCAATTAAAGGATGCGTGGATATAATGGAAGACAACTATACATGTCTACCATATATTACACCTTTTACTCTGCTGACAAAGTTAAATATATATGCACATCCTAGGTGATAGGGTATCTAATAGGTTGATTGTGGTTGATTAAATAAGTTGTAGGTCAGAATGAAATGTAGAAATGTGATTTTGTCAACAGTTTCTGTTGCATGGAATTCAGATCTTCAGCAACCCAAACCAATCCAAACAGCACTGTTGACATGTGTGTCTGTCTGGGCATGGTAATGGTTTAGTTCACTTATAATGAAAAGTTCAAATACATCCTGAATGATTTTTATATCTGCACAGCACACAATGGTGCACTCATGGTGAACTGTCTTACCTAAAGCCACACTTGTCTCTGCTTGTAAACACTTCAAAATACGTTTGAAAATTAACTTTTAAAATGTATATTTTAAATGAAGAAATGTACAAAAATAGATGCATAAACACAAACAAAATTGTGTGAATAGAAAAAAAAAAACTTGTACAGAAGTTTTATTCTTTAGTGTTAAACATTTTTATTTTAATTCTATGATGGGGGAAGGTGATGGGAAATATATTGTTGGGGGGTTGCTGTTTCCAGGGGTTGGATCATATTTAAGATTAAATTTAACAATATTTGAACCCTTTCAACTTTATCACTTGTCAAACTCTGGTCACTGTTAAATATGTAACGTTAACTTTGGATGGTGTGGAAGGAAAAGAAAATACTTGAAAGGATATGACTAATTTATTGTGTTCATTTTCACCTTGTCATTTTTTTTCGCATATTTGCTGTTCTGTGTGTGAGAATATTCTTTTGCATCATAAATGTAACATACATTGTCTCTTCTGAAAATCAATAATCTATATTTCAGATGCAATGTATTTTGGCTGCACAAATCAGACAATAAATAGCATTGTGACGAGCAGTGTGCATGATTTATTATATCTTTGCCTCAAATCTCTAAAAAATTTGAACAAAAAAAAAACTTAATGAATTTATACTTGTGCTCTGTATGTATGTGGATTAGCCATGACATTAACTTCTCCTGGCTTTGTGAAAACAATTCAATGCTTCAAAATACAGTTATGTAAACCACAACTCTCCTCTATAATGATTAAAGTGTATTTATTTTCTTTTTCTCATCTATTTTTAATCTCAGAATATAGCTTAAAACTAGCCAGACTATAGCCTGCCAAGTAGACCTTGATGTGTGATTCAAACACTGTGCATTGACTCCATCATGGAGGGCACCATCTGATGATAAAGAAATCTCTACTACATTCCTTGTACAGGTGCCATTTGCACACAATTTAACTTCAGTATAGGCCACCCCCTTATACTGGGTAAGCAGTGAAAACCAATCTGAAGTACATTCCGGTATCTCCTAATTTGCACTAAAATAGTGAACTTACCTTGACCAAAAAGGAGAACCATGTGATCCATTTTGTTTACACTAGTACTCTGTTAAAAATTTCTATTCTGTGTTTCGTGTTGACTATGATAAAGTTGAAAGGCCTTGAAGTTGTAAAAAATATCTAAATTTAAAATAAAAATATGCTATATGTTACTTTTACTAGTCAATCTAAAACACTGGCTTTGATTCATTTCAGGGTAAGGGAGCTGAGAATGTACAATGTGTGAATTCTAATAAGATATTTGCTTTACTGCATGTCATACTGTATGTATTACCAAATCACTGTAGAATTGTCAACTCTATGGAGCTAAAGCATTTTTGGAGATTAAATGCATAATTAAATGAATAAAGTGATTTCATAAAAGAGATTTTGTTTGTGTATTCATTGATTATAAATATATGATCTCTTTACTATTTCTCTCAGCTACACTGCTACTATTTTCTACTTCAAAACATGTACAACTTGTAAGCACCAGAAGATGGTAATGATATCTAAATAAAAGGGTAAGGGTTTTGCTCAAACCGCTGTCAGCTCCTGCATTCTTTTGGAAACAGGCATTACTGCTTTCATTGCCAACATTAAAAAGTGAATTTAACCCAACAGTAAAACTTTCCATGTCACTGATTGGGTTCTCACCAGCTGGTACACCGCTGCCTCCCAAAATTAGATTTCTAAAAGCAGTTAAACATACAAAAGGGTAATTCGTCTCTGTACTCGAGTAGGGGGTGCTTATAATTTCTTGTTCATAATAATTATAATAATTACTTTCTTTTATATGAATCTAATGGGATACGTATTTCAAGTCTATTGTTTTTAGCTTCATAGGCTTCATCTGAGTAATTATATAGTTCACCCTGCTTTGAACTGACAGCAATCATGTTCCATTGTTCCTGATCATCGCTTTCATTGCAATGAGATAATAACCAGGACTGGAATAACCAAACTGAAAGGACATTAAAAAAGCAAGTGGTTTGATGAAGCCCTGACAGGTGCGAATTTGTAAGCTGTTATGAAAAAGATGAGATTGAATTAAAACTGAAGTCATTTGGTTCAAATGGAAATGAGTGCATTCGTTTGAATTGCTCAGATGGCAAGCATGGCATGGAATAAAACAGTCAGACAGCCAATTCTGCCAGTGTGCTTGATAAATAAACATGTACTTTCTGAACAATAATTTGCGAAACTGATTCCTTCTTAATAACTATAAACAGACCACGGCAAATAAACTTGTACTACATGAAAACTTTGTTAGGTGATGAAAATGAACAGCATTTCCCACATAGGCTGTTGAATGAGAGAATGTCCTGAAAATTTTAAATTCTGAAGAATTCTGAACAATAAAAGACATTCTAGTTGCTCAATCCCTAGAATGCCAAAAACCTGCAGATTTTCTTGGTCTTTCAAGTTAGGAACATAGCATGTTGCTTAACACATAGTCATTATCAGTATAACTAAGGGTTTAAGGGGAACCATGCATAATGGCACTCCATTACAAGGGTTCCCATTTCTAAAGAACTGTTCTATTTTTCTATTGATTTATGCTCACATAGAAAATAATAATATTGTGTTTGAGGATGCAGAAGCAATAATTAAGCAACGTTTCCATTCATAGAAATATAGCACTTTGATGATTAAACCTAATACTTATAGAATTAACTGTAGAATTAAAGGATTGTTTTTATTGCTTTTTAAATTATTTGATATGATTGTTCTTGAATATTTTTGCTCTGCAAAGTGTGGTTTTTGTTTTGGTTGTTTATTTTTTGTAGACAGATGGGTAACACTTTAGACATTATACAATGTCATAAATTTTCCATGAACATTGTGTAATAAAAAAATCAGTAATTACAGATCCACTGATGTACCAACATTCATCACATTTTATACTATAACTTGTGTCAGACAGAGATTAATTGAAGTATTTATGAAAGGGACAGGGGCTGTTCATTGCTGGAAGCATTTTGCTGTGGAACATTCCCTTGTTTTAATTGAATTCATTAATTTTGGTAACCATCTGCTCATTAAGAGAGCATACCACATCCTTGTATTTGTTTTTTGTTTTTTTGTTTTTTTGTCATCACAGAATGAGTGCTTTATCCTGCTTCTGGCAGGACCATCTCCTCTCTGTC
Source organism: Megalops cyprinoides (assembly GCF_013368585.1). Taxonomy (NCBI): domain Eukaryota; kingdom Metazoa; phylum Chordata; class Actinopteri; order Elopiformes; family Megalopidae; genus Megalops; species Megalops cyprinoides. The sequence goes on along the minus strand of NC_050598.1, from coordinate 19,776,274 downwards.
AATTTGGTTCTGTGATGTAGCCTGTGATATTGTTAAGCTTCTCACCTACTGCGAGACAAATAAACACACTTTTTGAAAAACAAAATTCCAGCACAGTGTACTGCAAGGAAGCACATTGACACAATGCTGTGAAAACAATGGCAGAGAATCAAACTCCGAAACAGGTGGCGGAAGTGAAAATTCAACACCTGCAGAATCATACCATGTTATGGCTTTTAGTTTTTACAACATTGGAAAAAGACCTGTAGATATAGCAGTCTTTCAAAAGCTCTTGGGAAGTATAGAATTTTGGCCTAGGACAAGTTATTGTCAGCTAGAGGTTTTTTTTCTTTTTTTTGTTTCCCCAACTGTCCATCCAGTACAGTGGCCCCAGTCACACATCAATTTCCAGCTTGGCAGCTGTCAAAGAGAACGATGCCACCAGTATTCTCTGCACTGAGCCTCTCTGACAGCTCATATTTATTCCTGCTTTCATCTCATTCACTTCATTCTAAACAGCCATGGTCATCTGTGGCACATTGATTTCACTGATTAATTTCACACTGGGCAGCTGAGCACCAGTCATCACTGCATGCCTGAACCAAAAGGCTACAGGTTAAATTCTGGAGAGGCACACCACTGTACCCTTGGGCAGGGTACTTACCTTTCAATGAATAGCCTGCTCTGTACATGTGAAATATGTACACTAAATTAATTCATGCAAGTTGCTTTTGATAGGGGTGTCTGATAACCAAATAAATGGATTCTTTTTTCTCACAGTTTTGAGCTTCTCTTGCATGTTTGCCCACAATTCCCTAATGAAACGTCTGCTGCTCTGCCCCTTCAAATGTAAAACTGAGCAGGCACAGCCAACGGAGTCTATGACAAGAATGAAGACAAAACGCTGCAGTTTGTGACAAGGCTAAAATGTCCAATGGGAATTTTGCGGCAGGGGAAAAACGGGACAACTTCTTCAAACCTCCTGAATGGTGTTCTTACAGTCAGACAACATGAGTGAATGCAAGCCCAGGGAGGGAAAACGTGGCACAAGGTGTGATTGTGTGTCGGAACACATTCATCACTGCACATCTGCACACTGACAGGGTCTTTCTGTATCAGTTTTACATCATCCGTCTTTCCCTGGAAACATGCAAAGGTCAACTGAGGCAAGCCCTTATTGTTTCAGAGGTTGTAATGTAAGGAATCAAGGCACAGAACATTTGGCTATGCATAATTTACCCAAGAAACAGATGAATGCTTCCATATTATGTTTACATAAGAAACAAACAGGAAATTATTCTGTGAGGCCCAATGGTACACCATTGTAATAACAGTGGTGTATTTTTTCTCCTTTTTAGGTAGGTTAGTCCCTTTGCAGGGAAGGTTGTTATTTCTTTGTATTTTTTTAATTCCATTGAACTATTTTTGTACATTTTAAACTACAAAAATGTACATGTTTTGCTTGATATTAACAAATTAATTAAAAGTATTGCCTGTACTAAATATCACCACAGAAACAAATGGAGTGTTTATTACACAGGGTGCTTCTTTCCACTCACTTGTTTAATTATTTTTCACTTATGAATACTACTTGGTTAAACCTTCTATTATATGAGCAGAAACCCATTTATCTTGTTAATTGAGAATCTGTTTTCATATTAGAGTGTGTGCTATCAATTTATCAATATACTGTAAGCATGTGTACTCGAAAGTGAAAATAACCTTCTCACCTGTGTCTGTGGACCATGCTAATGAATTCCAGTCCATTAACCACATGTTTATTAAATTATCAAACTGGCATAAGCTTCAAAGGAAGAAACAAATGATATTGAAACAAATTCACACCCTACCTAAGGTATACACCCTGAGTAGTACTGTACATGGCTTTAGAAGTTATTGCTTAAACACCTTTCAAACCATACTTCATACTTGCAGATTACCACATAGACTGTTGAAAATTAAGCAGATATCTATGAAGGAGCAGAACTAGGTCAAAATTAGAGCATGTGTTTAGGGTTGCATTCGACTTATTTCCATTGCTTTTATTTGAATCTGTTGCACTACAGACAGGATCGTACTGTACCAAAGTAGTAGGCCACAGTTTTCTGAGTCTAAGTTAAGCAACTAAAAAGCATGACACCCTTTGCAATCCAACAGTTAAAAAGGGATTTTTTAGCAGCATCCAATATTGAACACACTTCTGACATGCTGCTTTTTTTAGGGATTGTGGAGATACCAAGAATGTGAAGTAACCAGCATGTGTGGTCTGCCCTCATATTAGACGACATCATAACTGAGGTGGTCATCCTCTTGCCTCCTTTTAGTCTTCTTCCAATACATTATGAAAGTGAGGAAAAAAAAACATAATTGGCTCCTTAATTCTGATTGGCCTCTAATGAGCTCATGGTGTGCAGGGCTTTTAAACAATGACATTTTGGATGACAAATGCTCCGCTGCAAAATAGAATTGAAAATTATCTAGCTCTGGGAGCTGCAGTGCTGTTATGGCCACAGAGCAGCTAGAGGCCTGCCGTGTTTTTCTGTGCTCAGAACTGTTTTTCACCATGGTATGTTTGTACGCATTTGTGATCTACAGCTCACGTACCACTCCATTTTTCACTATGATCCACAATACTGAAGGTGAATTCATTTGTCTGGCTGACAGTGGTAATCAAAACAGCACAGCATATTTATGTTGTTATATTAAGAGGTTGTGAATATGTCTGCAATGGTTTGCGGGATCCAAAGCATAATTAATAAATCATTAGAAATAATAACCCCAATGTGTGCCTATGTAAAATTACAAGAGTAAAAGAAGAGCAAATCATCACTCGTGCTAAATCCATAGCAGTTTTTATTGCTTTACAGAGTTATGGCTGGAGCTACACTTGAATGAAAGACAAGATTGGGGATAAGAGAAGCATACATTTAAAAAAAAATGCAGATCAATTGTTAAACCAAATGTGGAAATGCTACAATAAAAATCTGTAAATAACAGTACCTGCACAATGGCATGAAATTCTAATTCTAATTGATTTAATAGGGAATACAATACTCCTTACAGAAAAATATCCCTTTTCTTAAAATCCAGATTCTCTAATTGTCCCGTTTTCTGAAATCACTTTCTGTGCTCACACAGACATCTGCTTATCATCACCCTTTGGACAATCAGCAAAAGCTGTACTATTTCAAAATGCCTCTAAAATTACAAATGGTATGTCTATGAGGAATAATTAAGTAATTGATCACACTGTGGAAAGTCTTGATGGCTGTGGCCCTCACTTTTTCAATGTGGAGCAGAGGCAATATGGAGCTTATGCAACTTTTGGCTTTCCTAATTCCTTATTTGATTTCTTTCAAGAAATAAGTAAGCTAAATCAATTAACAAATAATTAAGAACCTGAGTTAGACACTAACTCTTTAAACATAGGGACTATTGTAGCAAGCTAGATTTCCAAGGAGTGGGGAATTTTCAGAAAAAAAGTGTGCTACCTTTTGAAATGACATAAAAATATTAAAAGTTAAAACCAGACAAACAGCAGATTTTGCTGCACATAGAAAGCTTGAAAGTCTTAATACCTTCATAAGCAATCAAATTAAGAAAGAACAGTGGAGGGGAAATGATTTATTTTATTGAAAATGTTTGTCAGAGCCTTGAGGGACCATTTTTTTATAGTGTACTGCTGAAATGCCTCCTCTTACAGTGTTTTTTTCTCACGTTTTTTTTCTCATCTTTTCAGTCTGTGGCCTTTCCTAAAATTGTCAAGACACTATGATAGCCATCACTATTTTCATAAGTATGATCAAAAGCAATCAGTATCTCCTACATATCCAAGTAAAACTGTGTTATAATAATGGAGAATTTGTAGATTACTGTATGTGAATTCTAGTGATGATTGAAGTATTTTAACAATGATGGCTTGTTAGCCAAAACAACAACAGGTGTAATAGGCTGAAAATTGCTTCAAGTTTTCAATTATTGGCTTTGCATAATATAATATAATATAATATAATATAATATAATATAATATAATATAATATAATATAATATAATATAATATAATATATAATGGCCATTCTATGTCTGTACTACTGGCCCGACATCGGTATATTTTGTTGAACATTTATTTTAGTGTTACACAGTGATAGAGTGTATTACAGCATCTATCAAATTTTGCAAAAGAAATGTCAACTCATTATGTGTGTGAGTATATGTTTTTGAAGGTGAGTAAGGCCACTGTTTTAAAGCTGCATCAGGGAGACTGGTTCATCTGCAAGTCAAGGAGAGAAATGTGCTCATTTTTCCATTGTGAGAGAGGAGATAAAGTGTCTCAGTGTGTAAGCGCTTCTCAATGGGTAAGAAAATCTGAACTGCTTTAAATACCTCTACATCACCTGATGAAACTCTTCAGCTGTGCTTTATTCTTTCTCAATATGCTAAAGTTTCTAAATTTAAATAGTAACAACTTTCCCAGGGTTTCAATCCATCGCAAGACTTCTCAGAGAGTTTGTAGGGGTAAGTGAATGTGTTTCTTATTTGTTCACAAGCATACAGCCACACAGGCAGGGTGTTTTAATTGGATGCTAGATTTTTTTATACTAAATATTTGTTTTAATGCATCATCACACATGTGAACTATATGAAAACCAATTACAAACTTTTCAATTATACATACATGTATTTGAGGAGAGCATGGAGATGAAAAATTAAAAATGCTACCAGTAGCTTTTAGAGTTCAGCGTTTCATGCCTGAATTGCAAGGTATGGAGAAAATGGACATGCTGAAAAATAAAAACCGAGGAAAATCTTTAAATATTAAGACTTTTTCCTAAAAGAATAAAAGGCATGGGTTTCTTTTGGTATTGGTAATTGCTGCAGGGTTCCCTCTGACAAGGGGAGAAAGCATTTAATTAGGATTCCCTTCAATGAGTACATCAAACTAGAAAGGACCAAGTGTGCTTATGAGATAATTCTTCAAGCAGAGCTTTAATTGTGAAAAGTGTCACATGAACTCCAAATGGCCCTTGTTTCTTGACAGGAATAATTATTTTTGCTTTCTTCATAGGTTGTGATTCCAGCAATATGTATTGTAAGAAGTGCCATTGTCCTTGGCTGAAATGGATGTAAAAATATATGCAATTCTCTCAAAGAAGCATATTCAGAAAATGGGTCCAAGCATGAGTCACACAGCTATAGGTGCCATTTGTGTTGTTATCATGGATTTTCTACCTACTTCTTCTAAATGGTAAATGTATTTTTGATTAAATATTATGCACAGTTGGCTATGTACTGAGAATACATTCAAGCATTTGAACTGGCAGTTATGAACACATGTAAAATCAGAAAGTATTAAAGGTTATAAATGCCACAGATGACACATGGTACACTTCAATATTCCAGCATGAGGTATCAGGTTTCATTAAAAGTTTCTCTGAATATTATTAGAGGTCACTGGCTGCATGCCTGGATCAAAAAGTGTATTAAAATCATGTTAAGCAAATTAGTACTTTTCTATGCAGACCTTAAAAGATTCATTCTGAGATATGAACACCTATTTACAAGTATTTACACAAGGCCTTGTCTCTTAAACTAGTATACATATTTACATACAATTTTATATCTTTTAAATGCCATTGTAAGATTGCTGTGATTATTAGTGAAGTTTGGCACTTGCATGCTAAAATCATACCTCAGATTAAGACTGTAGGGTATGCAGTATTTCTGGTCCTTTAACAGACAAGAATTGTTCTTTTGAGTTCCTTGTGAGCTGTTAGTGAATGTCAAGCAAGCAAGACATATTGTTGGTTTCTGTGTGTGAGTGTTGGGTTTTAACGAGAAGTGAGGGACTACCACCAGTCAATGAAAAATACACTTTCAATAATGTGTGTGAAGAAAATCTGTGGTTTTCTGTTAGATGTCGATGTTTCCAGTAGAGTGGCAGCACAAATCAGAGACAGAAACATGCAGTAAGAAAGATAAAATGCGAAAATATGAGAACCAAGGAGAAACTACATAATGGAAAGAAGAAACAACTGCCACTGCAAAAATATTGGCACATTAATAAGACTGAAATAACTGGGTGGCTTTAAAGAAATTACGTTATTACATTAATTGCTTTATAACCTCAGAGGGCCACATCAGTGACCAGTTGTTTCACTTAATACTCTGAAAATTTTGCAAGAGGTGAGGTGATGACATCATGTAGAATTCTGTGATTTCAGGACTCGTCTGATTTGTCAGCCCCCTTATTCATGCCAGATTGTATCTTATCGAATGATCACCTGAACACACAAGTTGGAAGGGGCACTCATTATGGAACTGGACTTGTAACCAGAGGGTGCTATTTCCAAATCCTGCATGAAGCACTGCCATTGAACCCTTGAGCTAGGTAATTTGCTTGAATGATTTCAGTGAATACTCAGCGGCACAAATTAACTGAAAACCTTTGTGAATGAGGGGCGAAATATAAATTCACAGGTCAATCCCAAGCAAAATACTCAGCGGAGCCAAAAGTACCTGGTCAGCCCTCTTTCATCTGCCCTCACTCCCTAGGACCCACCTCACTTCCATCAGCCTTTAATGCGTGTGCCAACTTGATAAGCTAACCTGAATGGGAGCTCTAGTTCAGCAGAGCCGATAATGAATATTAGATTACCTTTCATTTTTTACTCATTAGTTTCTAATTGGCTTTTCATTGCTGAGATTTCACGGCAGCTTTCCAGGGACAGTCACAAGAAATAACTCAAAGAGACAAAAAAGAAATGCACATTTCATATTCTCCCAGGAAGATGGGCGATATAAGCGATGGGGAGTGGGAGGGGAGAAGATTAACCTAGCGATTATGACCGGGGGGGAGAACAGACACAGAACTCAACAATGCACCATTTGATACAGCTCACCCCGATTCAGAGGGTGCAGGGATTTAGTACTTTTTTGTTGTCTTTTCCGAGGTGTTTCTTTTTGCCATTTATGCTCTGCGTGAAAGAGGATTAGTGAGTTGTGTCGTGAGGGAGTGTTTCCTCTGCTGACAGGAAAGCTGTGTGAGTCAGGAACTAGCTGGCCTGGTGTTTACAGACAGCTCAGGACTCACACAATCTATACACAGCAGTACAATGGGCGCTTCTTAGGTGCTGGATTAACAATGACAGTTGTATGCAAGTCATGACTGCTGAATCAACACTGCCCTTTCCACCAGTGAGACTTGCCTTTAACCAGGCAGTGGCATATAAATGAAAGACAGTATACTGTCTTGCTCGGCAGATTCTCAGATGCATTCAAATGACGGCAGTGATGCGGTTGTAATGACAATAATCATTGCATGATTAATTCAACGAATACAGCTAAATCATTAGACTTTGATACAACACTACAAACATGCCTTTTCCAGTTGACTGAATATAATGCTAAATCCTACAATAATTTTATTACTTCTATCGCAAATTGAATGTCTTGTAAGATGTATTTGTTGAGTTCAGCGCTGACATTCCTGTGCCTACAGTATTTCACAGGAAGCGATTTGTATGTCAGTTCTGTTGAGAAGTTAATGCTGTTTCTTTGTTTTGCGTTGTTGAATGGTTCCTGATCTGACGACTGCAAACAAAGGAGCATGAAAACACATGACCCTAGACCAGAGAGTCCAATTATAACATGCAGAGAGAAGGCCCAAGCATGAAAACATCCAATTATACTCTAATTATTGTCAATCTAATGGGCTATTCATGCCTGATGCAGTGTGACAAATTGTCCCCATTTCATGGTGCAGTAATGTCAATAACACAAAAACTCAACTATTGAGCAAGGATTATACTGAATGAAAAATCTAGGACTGTTGGACTGTTTGTAGCTGTGACAAAATAATATGGGTCAAAAAACTGAACAACCTGAAGATCTGCACAGTGTTGTGAGTATTCAGAGTAAATATATTGATGAGGCATACATTTAGATCAAGCCAATTCCATATACACTTAGTGAGCACCACTGCTGAGATAGGGTGGGCTTTCCTCATCTCATCACTCTCAGGCACCCTGCAATTCATCAGGTGACTACGTGTTGCTCAGATGATGTTGGTGGAGTATCAGCGATCTTCCAATTAGTGCCCACTTCACTGTAGTGCACTGTGTGACTTGTAGTGTGGAAAGTAGCTGTTGCATGTGAGTATATCTGAGGATTGCTTGCATCCCATTTCAGTACTTCCTGAATGAGTGCAGGGGTTGTCATGGCAATATGCACCTAATATACAATCAATGATGGTAAAACATAGTTGCATAGTGCAGAAAAAGCAAGTAGGCTCTTTGAATTTGTCTGGCTAAAAGCAATACACTGTGCTAGATATTTTAATAACTGATTCAGAGAAGAGAACTAAGTAAGATTCATTTAAATTTTACCACACAGACCCACCAAAAAGTAACCAGCTAGCTAACTACACAAGTCAATTAATATTTGCCTCCTGTCTCTTTGAAATATTAACATTTGCCTGTCTTTATTCTCAGATACATATTCATGTAGGCAGTCATATGGTATTTTCATCTGATGTCAACTATAGAAAAAATACACGTCATTCTTAGTGCTCCCATAATAAAAACATGTACTGTTGCTTCAGTCAACCATTAGATCCATACAGAGCCCCTTAGAGTTTACCGATCCATACCCTCACTTTACTTATTCATACCCACAATTTAGTAATACGTACCCTCAAATTAACAGGAAATTTGGGTAAGGCAGACTCAGTGCAAACAAGTTGACAATACTGTTGTTGGCAGTATAAATTATCCCTAAGCAAGGGATGTTATGAATGTTAATGAAATTGTCTTGTCTGCTCTACATTTAAGGTCATAACTGTGGTTGGAGAATATGTTCCTACATCAGCAGTTGTTGTTGATCAACACTGTTGCCAACTAGCTTGCACTGTGTCTGCCTTACCCAGAATTCCTGATAAATTGAGGGTTCAGATTACTAAATTGTGGGTATGGTTTGGATTGGAGTACAAACTGATAAACCGAGAGTACAAATTACGAAACTATGGGTTGAGAATGATAAATTGGAGATACAAATTACTAAACCGCAGTACAGATTCGTAAATTGAGGGTACAAATTACTAAAGGGATTCTTTTAGACTATGTCCTCTAATGGCATTGAACAGAACTGTATTTCTGACACTTCCACAAAAGTCAATTCTAGATAGCCTTTAAAAATGTCAGGCCCTGAAATGGTAAAGACAGGATGGAGAATATGAATTATAAAAATACAGACAGCTTTTAGTAGAGCGAAACCTACTCTATTTGTATATTGTGGGATAGGGACATTTAAGGCAGATTTGTTCTGCTAGAAGAGTGGTCATTTGAAGGGAACATGACATAGGTCTTGATTGAGAAGTACTCAGTCCTTATCTTCTTTGCACCTCCATCTAATTAAAAACATATCCCCAGCACTCTTTCGACTTGCAGTTGTGTTTGAGGTTTGTGTTAGAATAAGCAGACTAAGTTTCCACCATCAGAATAAGGCCTCTTAGCAAAGTCATTAAGTCATGGGCCACTCTTTGTCAGTGTGTAATCCTGTTACAGTGATGATGATGATGATGATGATGACTACAGATTGCATTTACTCTACATAATGTCTTTCAAGGATTTATATTGGTAGAGGGGCTCACCTCACCTACTATCAACACTGCATGTATTTAACTGAATCACAACAGCTATTTTGCATCAAAACACTCCCCCAGCATCAGTTGAAGCAGAGGGGCAAAGATATTTTTCTCTGATTAAAGTGTGGGTAATTACCTTGCCATATTGATATTTTGCCCCTTTGCTCTGCAGTTAATATGCATATTCTTTGCATTAATTCCAATTTGATATTCAGTCTCCACTGACTGCAGCATTGACGTTTTGGTGTGTCCAAAAACAGCATTCTCATCCAGACGTTGGGTCTTTAAAGGAAAATAAAAGTGACATTACTGATGTATGTTCTTAATTATGTCTTCATGTAGCACAGGGAACACTTCGGAAAGGGTTGTATCCTGGTAAATGCAGTCACAGCTCTTCTCATCCTATCTCATCTGGAGTCTCTTCACAGATGCCTTTTCTCAGTTATTCCCTTAGAACCAAGGGCGTTACTGAGGGAAGTGAACCATATCACAAGCCTAATCGCTGGTCTGTTGATGACGACGGGCTGCTGTGATGCAGAGCAGTAGGCCAGTGTTTGTCTCTTAGCATTTAGACGGTGGATGGGGAACAGTCTCTGTAAGGTAATCCTGTTTTCTAAGTTCCATATTTACATTCTTCAGAACTTTCCCTACCTCTACCCAAGAACTGGATCACATCACACTGTGCATTGTTCTCTTTGAATTGTAAGGAACTGATGTTGAAGAAACTAGTGAAACTATCAATGGGTCTTTGATACATTTTGTTAAACAGTGACCACTTACAGCTAAAAAAAACACCTTATCAGTGGGTGCAGATGTGAATTTCCTCTGCTTGTTTGTGGCAGACACAGACAGCACGATGATCAACTGCAGTTTCCTCCTCAGTGAGGACAGAGCGCTTCAATTCAGCACGGTGATTGACTGAGTCTGACTGAGAACACAGAGATTTAGAGTGTAGAGAGGCTTTAAAGCTTTTAAATTGCATATTGCCACTTCTGAGTTCAGCTGACAAGCGATGCAAAAGGAGTTGGAGAGGAACTTGGTCATCAACAACCACAGAGCAAATGCGATGTAGTTACCGCTTCCTGGTGTTTTTAAAGGTTGCTGCGGAGAGCTTTGAAGAATGACTGATATGTACTTTTCCATTTTCTCTCAGGTTTTAATCAATAAATTAAACCTTTCAAATGTGCAACTTGGATACAATTATAATAATCCACTCCACACAGCAGGGGCAATTAATTATTTAGCAGGAGCTTGTAATTATGAAAGCATGAAACATGGGTGAAGAATGAATCACAGAAAGACATTTTGTCCAGAATTGTGTTCAGAAGAAAATTGAAATGAGGCTCATAAAATTGGGGAATGCAGCGTAATGTATTCCTGATCCACACATTAAGAAACAAGGCATGGTCATTAGAGAAAGAAGGTGGGCTCGATGGCAAGGAGGCAGTGAAAACCTCTCATAAAACACCAGCGCAACTGACAACCACAGACATGAATATGCAGCATGTATTTATTTATGCATAGTATTTGGAGGCTTAATGGATATTGCGCATTCCCCTTCATTCTAGTATAATATGGAGGGTGTTCGTGGCTTTGTCTGATATGCTTGTAGGTGCTCAAATGCCTGTTTGGGTTTTAGGGATTAATATATTAAAGGTTCCTTTATCAATGATGTGGAAATATGGGGAGCACAATGTTTAATTAAAGAACAGACATTTTTTAATTAAGGGGCTAGTCCCGGAGGGGTTTAGTAATTGATGGAAGAAGCAGAGGAGGGAGTAGAACTAAAAGCATCATCAAGCTACTTTTTGGCTCCATCTCCAAAGAGGGTAACAGGGGTAGTTCCTATACACAATATATGCACAAACACATCAACAATACTGTATTATTTATAAATTATATTTTAAGGGTCTGCAGTAGAATTTTACAGTTACCCTGCCAGGCATTCACTTCAAATGCTACTTTAGGTTATTCAGCTGAAATGCAAGTTGCCCCCAATAATGGCATCAGCAGCACATATTCAAATTGTGCCATTTGGATGGGGGGGCAACTTGCATTTTAATTAATCTAACCTCACCTAGCATTTTAAGTGGCTTCCTGGCAGAGGTTCAGATCTTTTTTACTAAATTCAGTTCAGCAGGAAGATCTGGTTCACTCACTGATTAGTTCAGTTCCTTCAGGACCACCCCCACCGCCCCCCCCCCCCCATATAAATGGATATCAGGTAAAAAAAAAAAAAAAAAAAAAAAAAGTGGAAGCTACATACAGTAAATCGTTCTGGATAAACGAATCTGGTAATGTAATGTAATGAAATGTAATGGAATGGAATTTCCGGGGACTTTTTAACATGGATTAATTTTCAGTTGGTAATGTTTGCTCTGGCTAGCTAGTTCCTCTGAATTTCCACCTATAGATTTGGATTCAATATAGTTAAACATTCCATTCTACTGTTTCTGTTTTTGTTAATGATTCCTACACCCAATCCGAAAAACGGATAATGATGTACATGCACAGGCAACAAACATTAATGTGTTTGTTGTTTTGAGAAATTCAATTTTTAAGAAATTGTATTCTTTGAATTTATATTTTTCGTGTATTATTTTCATGCTCTGTTTCTTTCAGTACATGATTATGAAGATCCAGTTCACTGACTCATTCATTTGTTCAGTTCCTGTCATTCTTTTAGTGCACAATTATGTGAAGCTGATTCAGTTCAACCACAGGGTTGTTCTATGACTTTGTGATACTATAGCCTTTAAATATCATATGGAACTCTAATTTCAACACTAACTAAAAATAGTTTTTATCAGTACTTTCAGTGTTAACCTATATATTTTTTTATAAAAGGGCTGTGCTTTCTTGAATTTATATTATTATTATTTGGAACACTTACAAATGAGATTGTGTAATATTGCATTGCCATTTTTTGTTCAATGTGCTAATGTATTCAGTTTGGTAGCTGGATCTTATACATACAAAGACCTGAGTCAGTGATGACGATGTTACTTTCAACACCCTCCTGCCAATAGCTGAAGACAATTCAATGCCAGATGCAGGAATCGTGCATTAGCTGCATTTCAAATAGATAAAAACAACAAAATCTTTATTCACAACAGTGTAATGAGCTACAATGTTAATTTTGCTTGTTCAAAATGAAATAAGTCAATGTAGATGGTTGGAAAATACCCTTAGTAGAATTTACAGATGAAATAGTCACCCCCTTATTTTTTTTATTTTTAATGTGCTTACAAAGCAAACATACAGTAATACCTAATATTTCTATTGTCCACCTGTGCTGTAGATGGCGATGATCTCTGATGAACAGGAAATATGCTACAGAATAAACCTGACCATCAGAGCTGAAACATTAAGTGTTTTGTCTTGCTTCTACATACTGTGCAGAATCTAGAATGCTTTGCTGATGGCCCAAGTCCTCCTAGGCCTGAGGCAGGTAACATCAAGAAAAAACTGATGAATTGTATTATTGTTAGTGAAATGTCTGCATATAGCCTAAAGAGTAATAGGCTACAACATATGGTATTAGTCTGTGTTTAAAGTTACAACAGAATTTGTGTGTGTGCCGGGGGGCACAGTATCATTGTGGAGTTACTGTGTTGGCCAAGAAGGTAACATACATACTGAGTAAAACTACCAGTATTCACACAGGAGTCTACTTGCAGTCAAAATCAAAATAGAAAACTGAGTTTCTGTTTAACATTGCGTTTTATCACATTTGGTAACCCAGCACAATTGTCAATGAAATTTTGAATGTTTTCTTTCTTTAAACAGGATGTCATATTCTCTCTGAGGTGTGTCAATGCGATAAACCCCACGGACTACCATGAATGTACAAAAAGTAAGTCAACCAGTGTGATTAGGTCATTTGGCTTCCATAACATGCTCATATGTTATGTGCTACAGCATATAGAAATAACCTCAAATGATGACCCCTTTAATACAATTTTCTACAAGAACAAATCAGAATGTATCCTACAGGATGGGCAGCAAGTGTTGCGGGATGTCTTTGGCATCACAGAACCATTCAGTGGAGTGGAATTTTGAAGTCGAAGCTGAAACGGAACTTTTTGTGGTCTGCCACAAACACACATCTCCCACATGAACTGCTTAAGTTCACATGTCTGAATTCACTCAGTAGTGATAGAGCCACAGAACTCTTACACATGTCTAACTTATGTAAGAATGTGCCCTGTCATCTACTGAAAGAAATGGGTGAATGTATATACTGCAGAAACTGAACAAATCTGTGCATTGTCTACTGAAGTAGACTGGAATTTGATGTATTCAGTTCATGGCGGCATTTATATTCAGTGACTAGTTCTGATATTCATTCTGCATAGTGGCCTGCTATATAACATTTTGCACTACTCATTTTCACTTAATTTTTGGTTTTGTACTTTGCGATAGGCTGACATGGTGATTGCTGAAACCATGTGGGTTTGCCTGGCTGGTAACTCAAATGAAAAGTTTTTTTTTATATAATGCTAAGTATATACAGGCTACTGAAAACATTTGTTCTAATTTGTTCACTAACCGCACACAGTATTTACTGGATTTACATTGTATGTTTGTGTTTATGAACACAAACATATTCATATTACGATATCTAGATATCTACGTATCTAGATAAATTTCAGTTTAGCGTATCTGCATTTTATCCTGTGAAATAACTCGCAGATATCATGGCTGACAAAATCAGGTGCTTATGTTTTTGTTTAAGAAGATGCCTATTACTCAGGGTGACGTTTGTTAACCCTGCATCATTTCTTCTTTGCAAAGGAACACTTGTTATTTTGTCCTTGTTTCAAGAGAAAGTACTGTAAATATCTCTGAATACTCAAAAGTAGACATCAATTTTTAAAATTCATTAAAAATCATATAATTATTCAGTTTATTTGTCAATCATCATTATAAATAGCAAAGCATCTAGACGACATCTAGATCTAGATGATCTTCCACACTCTAGCTAAGTGTTAAGCTTAGTTATTCTAAAGGCAAAGAAAGAAACGTCAGACGAGTTTAGAAAAGGCAACATGGGTATATTTAAGTACAGCACCATTAATGTGGAGCCCTGCTGTCTGCCTGACAGGTCACAAGAGTCTATAAATCTAGACAGAGAAAGAGACAGACAAAAAAAGCACAAATAGCAACCTGTTTCTACCACTTTTTTCACTGCGCTCTTTTTCAATAATTGAGTGTACCCACAATCTGAAATGAGGGAGCAGTGATCCCAGAGGGCGAGATGAACTTTGAAAGTAGAAGGTGCATTGAAACATTAGTGTGCGCACCAAGATGGAGTCTTATTAATAATTAAAAGCACAGCTGTACCACTGGCTGCATTCTGCAAAGCCAAGAGAATGCCCAGGACAGGTTTAAACGTGCCTTTGTGGTTCATAGCCTCTATCCTCTGGGGGGAAAAAAAAAAAAGTTTTAAAAGGAGAAAACTGCAAACCCAGACATAATTTCAGATGGAGTCTGGGTTGCTATATCAAAAGACCGTTTAAAATGCATCAGAACAATAAAATCAAATGCATTCTCTGAACGGATACAAATGTTTTGAAGTTCAATATTTTTCATGTAGCAATTTACATTTTTTATTATTATTTGTTGAACAGCTCTGAACAGAAAAAGCATGATAGAATGTAGAGGCTGTAGTATTGCCAAGATCAAAAGGAGCTTCATCAAGATCAAGAGAAGCATATATAAGCATATATTTTTTTCATTGTTGCCTACACACAGCAAAGTGAAATTATAAGAAAGTGAATGGGATATGGTTTTATCTTAAAATAATGAAAGCATATATATATATATATATATATATATATATATATATATATATATATATATATATATATATATATATATATATAGATTAAAAACTGATATCATGTGACCATGGGAATTTTATCAGAAATGTTGTTAGCGTCCTTTTAAAAAATTGCAGTTAGAAAGGCATGTCTTGCCTTTTCATCCTTTATATTATAGTAAATTATAGTCAGTGTTATTTCATGTTGATTAAATGAAGGACAATTTTTGTTCAATAAACATAATGATGTGATTAATTCCTAATTATAATTCTTAAATCGGGGCTCATTTCCCTACATTAGCCATACTGTATTTGCTGTCAGCTAGCAGTTCATTGCAAACAAAATCATTCCAGGAAAGGCATTAATCTGACTTGGAAGCATTCAACTAGACAGAGTGGGTTATGAATGAAAAGGTCATTTGCAGTCTTATCCTTTATGGTTTTAGCTACCACAGTATGCACAGCTAAAACCTATCTATCAGCATTCCTTGCATGACAGATCAGCCTAAAATGATAATGGCTGAAACCTGAGGAGAACTGCTGGTTCCAACTGTACTTTCTGCAGCTGAGATAAATAGTGCAAGCTACCCTATTCAAGCGCCCATCCCATACAGTGCACCAAGCGGACAGCAATGCCTTAATGTGTAATGGGCTCTTTTTAATGTTTTGTGGAATGTTTGCTTCATAAAGTAGGATCTGATCCTTGCAGGTGACTGTGTTGACTCAAAATTTTAATGTACAGTTTTTATGTCTTGTGATATCCTTCCAAAAATGTATGAAAGATGTGGAAAAAGGTTTGTTTGGTCTCCAAACAACTCTTTGTCTCATCCCAAAAAATGGAGAATTCAGATAAGCTGCTTACCTCTTTAGCCAGCAGAATATCACTGCTATCTGAATATGCCCAAATCTCATCAAAGTGAGTTGCAACGCTTTTTTCCACCAAACTTTTTAAAGCATGAAAATGGGTGAAAGCAAGAAAACAAGTGTGCAGAAATACTTGAATTTATTAGCAATATTTCTAAAATGCACCAAAAGGAACTTTGCAACAAGTGTTTTATTTTTTTCTGTATTTAGAGATGCCAGCACATTGCATTTAGCCACAGTAATTGACAATTCATACATTCTATATTTTCAAATGTGCTTTCCTTATATTCACTACAGCTGCTATGTGATCAGGCCATTCACACTAATACAGTCTTTTCTCTGAAAGCTTATTACAGAACAATATCTTATTTACTGACAAAGATCCTGAGAGACAGCACTAGAGGAGATGAATGGTGTGAATTTAATTACCTTGTTTTTGATGCAGTTACAGCAGAGCAGTGATCCGATTTATAGCTCAATTGGAGAGTACACTGGAGATATGTACATTTGATTTGTGAGATGTTTTCCATGTGATTTTGTTTAAAGAATAAAAAAAAGATTTATGCAGCCAAAATTGAAAACAGAAAAATATAAAATAACCCTGATATATTTATACGTGAAGATAGATGAACTTGTGAAAACTATATAAGTATAATGCGGAAAATAGTTTAAAAATATAGATAAAAATGATCGCAAAACATGTAAAAGCTAGATATGTTAAATACATAAATACAAATACATCATCATGTGCACGCACAGAGCGATCATCACCTGTTTACCAAGCATGCAGATGGAATGAAGAACGTAAGCAGACACGCCACATCAAACGCCGGCACACCACACCCTGTACCAGACACAGTCACACAGCAATGAGAAATTATGATTAAGCTGGAGAAATTTGTCTTACTAAGATGGTCTCTGAATTGAAGACATGGAGAGTCAAGGCATTCTACAGATTTCAGGTCCAGTAACCGGTTGGCCTGCCACTTCTTTTTGACTTGTGATACTCTGTGAAGGACTGGAGACTGGGTAGCCAGCTGCCTGTGAAATGTAAGGTTCCAACATGATTGTATTAAACAATGAGCTCACTGAGGCATGTAGAAGCCTGTTAAGTGCTTTATAAGTAAGGAGCAGAACGTCAGCCCAGTATTTGATGGAGAGCCAATAGCGAGAAGCTGGAGCTGGTGATATATGGTTCTATTTTGGGGATGAGAATCCTTGCATATGCATTCTAGATTTGTTTTAATGTATGTAAAATACAGTTAGGGTCTTGTCTGTCATGGTGTGATGTGATTTGAAACACAGAGTGAACATTTATGGATTTTACAGTTGGCACAAAGCTAAGGATGGCTTAGTGTTGGGGGAAAAAAATCATGTGCATAAAGTTATTTGAATTTAAAGAAACAGATAATTAATAAGCTACCGGCTTATTGAAGGCATTTTTAGAGAAATAGGTGTGTTGGTTTGGAGGCTTTTGACTTCATAAGCAAAGGATATTGTGCTGTCATTGATTGCTAGGAATGGTCACCAAGAATGCTCTCATTCCACCATTTTTTACATCATATAAATGATGAACAATGAGTCAAATTCTGTGGCAAATGTAGACCATAGATGCTGATGGCAATGTGGAAAGCAACTTCATGTCAAAAGGTGGTTTCCCTTTCAGATTGGGCCCTGAATACCAGATTGAAGAAGTGTGTGCAAGATCGATATACCTGTTAGATTCCTGAAGTCAGGTCCTTCTGCCTGCTCACAAACCTTGGTATAAACCGAGTGTAGACCTATCAGTCTTTATGTTACATTGCTTGGAGCTAATGAACAGTACAACAACACAACAGCAACAACACCTTGTTGTTAAGCTCAGAATGTGAGGAGAGTAAGGGATGTGAATGAGACCTAAGAGGTGCCACTACAGATGTACTACAGACTACAGACCTACAGACCTAGATGTATAAGATATAATTATAGTTCATCCTATCAGTTCTCCAAGAATTTTTCCAAACTGACTGGAAGGACAAGCAATTTTTTTTTGTAAAATTACAATGTGTGCAAGTGTGATGTATATTCCTATTTTAAGATCATTTCTGATACAAAACACTACTACTGTGTTATCTACAGGTAGATGAGAGCAAACGACTGGGCAGGACCACTCATAATGCTAAAGAGCGCACTGCTGTTAGCACCCACGCAGAGTCATTGTAGTGTTTTATGAGAGAGCAAATCATCATCTTTTCTGGCTGACAATAAGCAGTTATTGAGCAAAAACGAATGCTTCAAATTGCTGTGATTTACTCTCCTGTGCCTTCGCTTATCTTACTTCATCTCACTTTCGATTTTCAAATCCAAGGATTTCACTGACTTATTTTATTCGCTTATTAATTTCATTCTTCTCCCCATCCCTGTTTAAATAAAGGAATATGACACAACCATTCCAAATAATAATGTTAATATATAATGCAATATTTATCAATAAGTTATATACAGTGTTATATAATATATATTAATTGTTATTATAAAAATACTGAATAATGTATTTAAATATATCATATTTATTTAATATTTCTTGTTACATAATTTAAAATGTGTAAATGTAAAGCAGCATTGCAGACTCGGATGGTTGTCATTTTGATTTGAAATGTATAGCGAAATAGCACCAACTATCGAATATCTAAAAATCCCCACTTGTCCAGTTCAAGTCAGCCAATGGAAGCCGGGCTTCCCATTGAAATCTGTTAGAAATACAGATTTCTACAGAAGTGAATGAGATGTTTTGTCTGGCTCTGCTTGGAAGACTGAAAGCTTAGCTTCATGTCTACTTTACAGAGCTCATTCTGCGGGGGTATAACCACCTTGTATGATGACCTTATGATGACTGATGGGTCGTAGGACATGTTCAGACACCCTATAGACAACACAACCAATCATTCCTTTTGCTGAATACCACCTCCATCACCTGATGGCTAGGCTGCATCCCAAAAGTCCTAAATTATATCCTTTCCTTCATCCTCACATCCTCTGTGACCTGGAAATTGATAACTGGTCACCCCCTTAAGGACAATTCCAATTCCATATGAGACGTATGAAGGAAACAAGACATTTCCACAGTTGTCTTCTGTGACAGAGAATGCATCAATGTATCCTCATGACATAAACATTACATGTGTGATGTAAACCTCAACACACATGTCAAATACATTTTTATAGTTGTGATAACATAAAAACATGTATACAGATATGTATACAGACATGTATACGGACAAAGCTATTCCCAACATGGCAACTATGGAGAACATTGTACATTGGATTTTACATGGTTCATTTTGAATGTATAAATCTGCCTTTCCAGTCCTTCTGGTATGCAAAGGTAGAGTGTCTTAGTAACATGGTTGCTAAGCAAATGTAATGCTGGCCATGTCTGCTGTTCAGGCCTGCAGGTGGCTGTCTGATATGGTCAAGAACGACACTGTCTGATAATTTCCATCATTTTGACAGCTGGTAAAAGACAGATAGAGCACATTAATACAAGTCCTTCATTAAGTCTACTGGGTGGAATATCGGTTGATTATACAGTAGGAGAAGACATTTGTTTTAAAGTGTCTAAGCGTAATGAAAAACAGGATGGTTCTGAGAAGTATCATCAGGGCATCCTCCTTGCTGGGGCAACAGGAGTTGTGCAGATTCAGGACATGAATCCTGAATGGAAATTTACAACCTAAAAGGAGTATTGAAACTGCTCTGGCCATTACCTGAAGCACACTGGACATGTGCTTCCATCCATCTATCCCTGTAACCACCTTTGGTTTCCTCAAAAAGAAGCAACACCTTTCTGTGAAGTGGGTGTGTGTGGGGGATGCCCCAGTGGCAGCTCAGCCAGGCACCTCTGTACATCAGAAATGGCAAAGCCAAGTAAGCAATCAAGCCCACCATTGAGGTTTAAAGGTCTAGGCACACAACCTTTCAGGGCAAATGCGAATAATGTTGCTAAACCATGTCAGCAAAGTGGTCCATTAGGTACAAGGACATGTGAAGTCTACTGTGAGCATTCTTCTCCTGCTTGATAGGTCATACCTTTGAATTTTATGAGGCTAGATAACAAAGGCATGACACAGACTGGGTGAACACTGATTTTGCTCTTTCTTGCCTTTAGAATGTTTTTTGAACATCTGCCAGTGATTCACAGAAAAGTACAATCCATTCATTTGCAAATTTTGTCTTTGACTCAAAAAGAATAACAAAATTATGTTTAACAAATTCAAATACTTCATTCATTTATGGATGCAGAGTGTCTTGCTCTTGAAGTGTCAGATGTTCTTTGATTCAAACAAGCACACACTATGTAATTTTGACTGCTGCAGTTAAAAACTTCACCAAAAAGGATAATCTCCCTTACCAGCCAAGAAAGGTCAAAATCTGCAGAGTGCATTGCTGTTTTAGAGTGCATAGTTTGTCTTTTCTTGCCTAACATAGCATTACCAATGATATATTTTGTGGCTTTGCCAAATAGAGCATATAGTGCTCGTCATTCTGAACTAGCTGGCAGCAGCCGCCTGATGCTTGGTCCCATTATGTTGCCCGAGCAACCATGTTAGCAGAGAGAGGGAGATGCTGGGAGGCAGTGGGCTTGCATTTCCCATTAGGGCTGTGTACTGGAGCGACCACCATCACTGATTTCTGTTTCACCCCACATCAACCCCACCCATCCGCCCCCTCCTTCCTTTACAGTTGATGAATTGCATATTATTTTGCTGAGGAAATGGAGGCGAAACAAAATCATTTAGCCAAGCTCTGTATGGTATTCTCAGTCAACAAACTGCACTCTGGGTACTATGCCCAGGATTCAAATTCTCTTACGCTGGAAAGGGTGAGCGCACTTCATGTTCAACACATGTTGTGAAATAAATTGGTAATTACAAATCTCTGAAAAATAGAAACTGCTCCTTGCAGATTCCATCCATTTCACCTGCCTACTGTCTTTCCAGTGTAGGAACCCTGCTGAAACCTGTACTGTAAGCACATTTCACCTTTCAAGGGAAATTAGACCAGCTTGGATGCATGCCTCACCAAGCCCCACAAAGTCATTTGCCATATTTCCCAATTTAAAAAGGGCAATGTAAAACATTGTGTGTCGGTCAGACTGTCCCGCTGAGACTAATTTTAAAGGGAAGTATTCACGGTTCTGTATATCATGTTTTACGGTCACTGTTCTGTGGGCTCTTAACCCATGTCTAAATACAGCTTACTGCAGTGGTGTGGAAAAAGCTGCTCACAAGCACAGCCTGTGACATAAATTCACAGTGAAATGGGGTCGTTTCTGGGGTGTGGGGTTGCAGGGAGGGGGGGCATAGCTGCTGTGCCTATTGGCAGCTCCAGTGCTGTTAAGCTTAATCATGACAAACTGGGGTGGAAAGGCTTTTAAAGTCCTCAGGAGTGGGTTGAGGCAGCCATTGTCTCACATGCCATTTCTTGGAAGACAAAGTGTTGCATGTTTTATCCACACAGATTGAGATGGGAGGCCCCTTTCGTTTTTTCCATGCCTGCAATGCGCTTCTAATCATGGGTATCCATCATGGCCCTGTATTTTACTCTAATAGTAGCTTCTCTAAGTTCATGAACCATTTTTTCTTGACTACAACTCTCATCTGAACTCTCATCTGTGGGGTTCAGCATAGGCTGGTCTCAACCAGTACAAGGGTGAGGATTCAGGAAAGGTGAGCCAAGATGCCAGATGAAACAGTTACTTGACCAATGCACCAAATAAAAGCCTTTAAATGGAACAGTATTCACTTGCTTTGAATTCACCATTGCCCTGACTAACACCTTGAAAGCCCAAGCAGTTACATAAAGGGTCTGTTTCTGTATTACGTAAAAAGTCAGATTTCTGAATTACAACTTCAAATGTCAGGCAAGTGTGCCAACCAATTTAAACTCCATTACAATGAAAATAGGTAGTTCTCTTTCTCAATTTAGTGAGAATATCTCTATAGGATCATTAACCCTTCTGCAAAAAACTAGCAAAGCTTAGAGATGTTTGAGACCCATAAGGTTCATAGCATTTTGAATGTATCATACTCTATGTGCAGGGTCCATCCTGACACAAGACAATTTTCAGATCCATTCACAGCTAATTAATACAAAAGGCTTTAAAAATGGTACACACCGCCAGTAAGTTTGGCGCTCAGTATTGCAGAAGTGAATCAGATGCCTGTGATGGATCAGCGTCATGCCTAGGGGGCATTCTTGTTTATCAAGCTACTTCATGTAACATGTTATCTGCTGATAAGCTCTGAGCCATTAAGTTCCATCCATGCATCCCAAACTTTAGAAAACTAAGAGGAACATTACAATTGCCCTCAGCTGATAAAATCATAATATAATTGGAGCACTTCATTAACTGCATTTTATGATGTTATTTACATTTTATGGAGACCATCATTATTATATGCCTTATCTTATACATTCAACATCAGCCTGGCACTGAATAAGCAAGAATCTAAGATTAATGCTTTGCTCTGATATCTTGAATCCATAATCGTACTGTTAGTATGAATTTGGGAAATGGTCTATGTCTGAAGATTAGAAATGTTTACAGAGAATTTAATTGCACATAAAATATCACACATACTGTCTGGACTGCAATATCAATTAATGCAGTACTAGTGCAAGGTGGGGTGCTCCCAGTCTCTCTGTAATGTTCTGTAAGATTTGCAAATATTCAGTGTTATTTTTTTTTGTCTCAACAATGCACAATTAAAAGTGCAGTGGTAAAAGAAATTAACAAAAATTTGTACATAAATGCAAACATGTGATGCTTGATCAAACATAACTCAAGTGCCACAGTGATTAGACTGAATGCTCAATTGAGTTGAGACAAAATGCCAGAAAAACACAGTAAAGATTCTAACCTTTAGGAAACAGAGGGAGAGCGCAGCGACTTCGACTTTACATCCATGCACTCGGTCTCAGAGAGACAAATGGCAAAGCATTACCATATACAGATTAGAGAGCAGCCCTCATGTCAATAAGCTATAATAAAAGAGAGAACTGTCTCAGGTTTCGACAGGCAGCCTCTCTGAGAGGTTATTACAGGACAATACATTATTTAGATGCAAAGATCAGGGGAGACGGAATCAGAGGAGATGAATGGTGTGGATTTAATTACCTGGTAGGGCCCCGGAGTATCATATTTATCCAGTGACAAATGGAAAATTTGGAGTGTTTATAAATCTGCCAGGAACAGAAATAAAACAAAAACCACTCAAAAAAAAACAAAGACAAGTGAGCTGCCCCTTTTTGTGTGCTGATCTGTTGGTCTATCAATTTATTGTTTTGTTTCTGTGGAGGGAATATGATTATGATGCCAATCCTCTGAAACAGCCAGTGTAGAGTTTAGCTGCAGCTTTTTCTGTGCATTCATTTTAAAATGTGATTCAGTCTGACACTGGACATGAGAATTATCTGTTAACCCCCTGAATGTCAAGCATTTCATAAGTGAGTATGGATAAATTTATGTTTGAATCAAAATTGCAATAACAATGACAACAAAGGATATGAGACAGTAGCTGACCTTAAACCAATTCATTCATGTTGAAAGAAGAATGCTGGCATGACAAAATCTATTTCAGCTAATAAAAGGGTGAAAAAACTTTACCTCATAATTAGAAGTAGAGATAGCATTGGTACATTCATATGAACTTATCTACATTATTAGGTCTACACATTGTTTGTTCAGTGGAAATAGCTTAACTCATTATAACAGTGTCTAAGCAACTGTTATTCAGCATAGACAGAAACAGAAAGTGATCACGTCTAAAAACATTGACTGATGCAGCACATATAAAATGCTTCTCACCTGTTTAAACATTACATTAACTCTATTTATTAAATGTATACATCAGGTTTCTAGCTTGCATAATGGTCAGCCACCATGGACTGTCAATAATGTAGTCTTTCAGCTTGTCATGATCTTTGAAGATCATTGGATAAATTCTCCAAGGCAGCTGAGGGAGTTTTATGTTTCATCTTTCCTCTAGTTTCACTGCCAGCTTCATGTCTGACTATGCTTTTGTTTTATTGTTTGATTGCTTTTATTGTTTTTTCCCCCTTTCCCCTTTTCCTGCAGACAATTTTAAATAGCAGCCATATTAGAGTGGATAAGAAGTAAGTTGAAAGTAACTTGAAAAATATATAGTAAGGGCATGTGTATGACTATTCAGTCTCTGACTTCCACCCTTGTCCTGCAATCAATATTTAACCATAGTTTATACCAGAGAACATGGATGTAGCCCCAGCCCATTCAATAATATGTGCCTTTTAGAGCATACAAAACCCAACACCTTGGTCCACCTAGGTCCACCTAGGTCACAATCTAAAGTAGGTAAGACACTGACAAGCATTATATACCAGCAGAAAATACACACCACATGATTCTCATTTTCTTCCTTCGCAGATTCATCACTAGACACCAGCAGGGCACCCAGCAGGAGCAAGGCAGACAAGACAAGTCAATTTCAGTTAAATTCATGAACCAAATCAATTTTTGTTTCTGAAATGTCTTTTTTCTGTCAAAATGAACACAAAGGAATATTTAAGGGAGAGTATAAAAGACTGAATGTCCCTCAGGAACAATGAATAAGGGGAGGGTAGAGGTGTCTCATCTCAGGGGCTTGGCTGAGCCTTCTCAAATTTGAAAGAGGGGGGACCTCTGGCTTAACATGAGTCCTGGGCTTTCTATGGAAGCAGTCCTGAGGCATGTCTTGCTGTTGGTTTTCAAATCCAGTGCCATGGTCCTTCAAAGCCACTAGGTTTAAAATGCAGCTTCAGCAGCACAGATAAGTCCTTTAAAAAAACTATTTTAAAGTACTACAAAGTTCACAGACCCAGAGTTGTTGATGAACTGGCAGCCCAAAAGACAGGCTTGTGGGAAGAAGAGATAAGACAGAAGTGGAAATAACAAATTTGCCCTGGTAGGGAATTATTCATTCAGTCATAAAAAATGAAATGAGTCATTCAAAGAAAAATAATAGGAGACAAACTCAAAAAAGCTACTCTGGTTCATTCTCCCTCTTGACTTCCCCTAGTCTTTAGCATGTTAATATTCTACTGGTATACGTTAATCATATCATTGGAGTTAGCTTTCCTGCTTAGCTTTGCATGACAATCTTTGCTAATCTAGCTCTAAATTGTATTTTCATCACGTTCCTCACAACTATTAGCATGTTCCTGTACGTACTAATGTCCTGTTCTTTGTGTCAGCTGCCTCCTTTAATTCCCTCCATAACATTACAAAACAGTAAATGACAGATGCCAGGAAATGTCCACACAAGGAATTCCCTGTGATCTAAGTCCCAGGCGCTTCATTTCCATGTTCTACATGGAAAAAAACTGAACAAATGAACAAATCGTACAGAACGAGTTGGCTTGTACCACCATTTACACACTAAAATTCAAAGCTTTGTGAACTGTTTGGGGATTTTGCTGTGAGATGAAGGCCAAAAGTGAACGGCGAAGCATTTTATGTAAGATAGATGTTGTGTAACAACTTCTCAATATAGCACTCTAACAGACTTTTTTTTCCAAAAGTTCCCAAAGTTTTCAGCTAAGATAATGATTTGATCCAAAAGTTAGTTTGCCAACCCAACACCATTTCTAACCTGTACCTGGCGACTGTGACATATGCTGGCCTCTGTGTGGAGGCAGTGGCCTGGGACGGGTTAATGCACTTCTCAGGAGAAGCCATTTAAATGCTGGTGCACTTGGCAATGGATTGGCCTGGTGTGTCTCCATTTGGTCCCCCACTGCTCCGATGCGGCAAAACTCGGCAGGGTGCTGAAGGGTGATTTGTTTCTCCCTGAGGGGTCTAAATGCTTCCATGAGTGGGAAGCTTCCATGAGTGGGAAGATTATTGGCCTACATGTGCTTAGATTGTTGAAAAAGTGAAATGGCTTTCATTTCCTCTATTATGCCAGAAATGACAGTGATATTTGCATGTGTTGTCCTTGTTTGTGTCGCAATGTGAATTGACAGTAGAGTGTCCTCTGTTAGCATGCAAAACAAATATGCTGGGGCAAGCACATATGCCATTTTCACTGCCACTTACTTTGTCCACAGAAAGCATTCATCTTTTTCTCTTAAATTTAACCTTGGACCAACATTTCCCAATACCAGCAATGGTCTTGGGATACAGATCACCTTGAGACAGTTTGAATGTTTGAATGAATATTCATGCAGGAATGCAAAAATAAGTGAGGACTCAGCAAGACACATGCACATAAGACCAAACTGTATTTAAATAAGCCTAATTTTTTCATGATCCAGTCACATTTAATGTACAGCTGGCAAGCATTATAGTATTGTAGTTTACTGTAAAAATAATATCAGGTGGTTCCATCTTTGCCAAACCATTGTCAGGTGTGATCAAAGGCAATAACCTGATGTTGAGTTGATATCTCTGTCCACGTGTACTCTTTCACTCCTTGTACTGGAAGTAAACGTGAAATGCACAGATCTCTTCTTGATGACTGTATGAATTCATATAATACATCCATCAAAATGAAAAATAATACATGTTGAAGATAATTAAGAAAAAAAATCTCATTTTTAGTGGCTTCCGTACTGTACAGGGATGGTGCCAGTGAGTCAATGAGGCAAACAGATTCTATTTAATCAGATACTCTTGCTGTACAGTTTCTGAGGAAAGCTTTGTAAAATCAGTTTGCATAATTTACTGAGGCAAATTATAACAATGTTGCACTCTAAGATGTTTATTTTGCCATGGAAACCTGTTCTTTAAAACTTACTGAACATTTTGATGTTATATCGTGTGTGTGTGTGTGAGAGAGAGATAGAGAGAATGAGAGGGAGAGAGAGGGAGAGAGAGAAAGTAGGTGAATAACTAAATAAATTTATGTTGAAATGTCACATTTTCTATGCTATGCAAGAAAATTCCATTTATTAATTCCATTCAATTATGTGTAGGTTGTGATGACTTGCTTTTCTGTTCCATAACAAAATACTACTTGTTGCACATTTTCAACCAGCTAATATGGTCATACAGTTACCACAACCAGTAAAATCCACGTGTACACATCCCGTTCTCCTCCTATCTCCTGGACACTTTCAGATGACAGCGCAGGTCACCCCATCTCTCTCTGTCATTGGTATCATTGGTTATGTGATTAATCACTCTGTCCGCCAGCATTACAGGCTGGTGTCATTTATCTTATTTAAGGATATGCAAGAAGACTGTCCAGATGCCCTCAGAGAAACTACCGCTTAGGTATTTAAAAGAGAATGACCTCAGCCCACAGCTTCATCGGGGGAAATTAATTTTCTCTCAGGTAGCCAAACCTCACTCTGCAAATACAGTGGCAGTGACAGCTTGTTTGTGATGAGATAGCTTCCCATTCAATCCTTTGCCGGCTATTGATTTCCCACCGCCATCCTCCAGAGACATGATGTATGGTTCCCACCCAAAAATAAAACACTGTCAATCATGTTTGTGCCCACCAATATACCCGGCACACTCCATCCATTTTTAAGCCAAAACGTCAAGGCTTATAGATGCTGTTCTGCTTGAATATGATTAAACTTGAAAATAAATGTGGTTAGATTTTATTTATTAAGGAACTGAAGAGGCTGACACATGGAAGAATATCATGGGTGAATTCTAATGTGCTTTATAGCTGAGGAGACTACGCCTTTAATAAGAAAATTTATCTTTAAATACAAAATGTTCAAAAATGCTTTAAAATCAGAAAACAGGGATGAAAAAGAAACAGTGATTATGCTATGCTAAGACAAAGACTGCCTAAAGGTGTTTTGTAATGGTTCTGCTTCCGTTTATTTATTCTCTGGTACACGGCTGTCAATAGTTACTAATTACACCTCACTTTTCTGTATTACCGCTGCATTGTGGAAAAAAATGTGTTTTTTTCATTATTCAAATTTCTGCAGTGTTTCCCATCTGAAATATGAAAAAAATCTCTCCTCATGTGGTCAAAAGAGACACGCTGTGCATTTTAAAGCGAAGTTAATCCTGAATGAGAAACATATGCAGTGATAAGCAGCTTCACTGTGTGTGTCAACCGGAGCAGAATAGCATTCCTTGTTTCTGGCTTTGAATGATGGACAGATGAAAGTGCCTTAATGATATTCTGTGTCCTAATAAAAGCTTATCCTAAAACATTTGCATAGTGATTGTTCTGGGCATTATTCCCTCCTACTAACACAAAGCAATTATTACAGTTTACCAAGACTTGGGCCAATGTCATTATGGAAAATTGTATCACTGTGGGAGTCCCTCCACATGCATATACATAAATCCTCTGCCTGTAACATGTCATGTGCTATAATTTTGGAAACTCATTGGGTTATTTGCAAAGTGTATATGCTTGGGATATGGGCAAAAACTGGTCTCAACATGTATCCCTTCAGTGTAAAGTAAATGAACTGTCACACAAAGTGCTTGTACACTTACAGTCTTCCATGTACCTCTTTCAGAACCATGTCCTGTACTGTTTCAGGCCAGTATTTCTACTGTCTGGAAGAATATGGACAATATTTCACACAAATGTTATGGATTAGGAACTTTAAACAGTGTGCAGAACCATATTTCCTGTAACAGGAAAAATTACATCTTCTTTAACACTGGCAGCAGATATGGGCTTTGTGTGTCCATTGACCGGTGGCATCTATGTCTGTAAGTGAAGCACATTTTGTTAAGGGGAGGGTGCAAATATTATACAGCAGATTTTTTCTGGTGAATAACCCTGGAGTCCTCTTTACCACCATTAACTGCTATAACCCATTTGAGACTCCTTCACAGCCAATAGTATTGATCCATATTATGATTACTTCATGTTTCTCACAATAAGATCAAGACCATTAATCATCACTGGCTGGCGTCTTCCATCCTATTAGAAAAACTAGGTTAGATAGTCAATGTACTTGGACTGATAGATGCCAAGGCACATCTGGCTTTATCACACTCCAGATTCTCTCATTTTGAAACAGTCACCTTAACCTCTGTCTCTGAGTACATTAGAAAAATTAGAGTCCTTTTGACCTTATCCTGCTACCATTAAGTCCTACTCATCTGCTTTGGACCCAATCGTCACTTTTATTATAAAGACTGTTTATTTACTCTTTGATTTAAAGAGCTGTCATCACATGTGTTACACGTGTGATGTGTTACACATCAATCCAGAGAGGCCACAAAAAACTGAAGCAACTCTGTCTCCACTCTAAAGCCTACTTCTTGTGTGAATAAGAATGTAAATAACATTTGGATAATGAGGATAACAACAGTCAGCTTAGTTTCCACATGTGTTCAACATTTCTTACTAATGTGATCAATACAAATATTTTCACAAATCTATCACAAGTACATTGCACTGTAATGATGAAGTGAATAAATGCTCATGTGACTAGCAAACTAGATCATTTCTATCCTTTATGACTCACACACACTTCAAATCTCAGCTGCATGGCTTTTTATTTATTCCCAAATCTATGAACACATTACTCTAGGGCTCAGTGGAAGGTTCTGGCAGCTAATCAAGTCTAAGGATAACGGCTACACTATAGCCTTTCACAAAGTACTTCTGCTGGCACCTCTCTGTACAGAGGTTTGTCTGTGTTTGTTTGATTTACATTCAATACACTTGCTTACAATTTTTTTTTCTTTAATTCTGGCAAGAGTGTACTAGTGAAGTAAGAACATAAAGACCTTCCCCTATAAAGTCCTTCCCCTATGTGCCAGTGGCAGCTGCTGACAAGAGGCAAGAGCCAAGCCTTTTTATATTCTAGCTTTTCTCTTGTTGCATAATTAAAATGTGTACAGGCACTAACAGATTTTAGAAAATCACTGTGTATATTAGATGTAGTAATAGTTGTAATAGAGGCATAGCAGGGGAGTAGCTCTGGCTGATTGGAATCTGTAAGGCCAGACTCCTCTAACCAAAACAGTAAAACAGACATTTAACAATAGCTTGATTAAAAAAAAAAACTGGATAAATCACTCACTAGTAATAAAACTTGTTTAACATATATAGGCTTCTGAATGAGTTTTTAATTTGGATGTGTACTTAATCATACAAAGTAAAACTGTAGTTGTTTTCACAGGCTCTCGCATCACATTCCTTAGTAATGCTGGTCAATACAGAGTCAGTCACAGTGCCCTCATATCAGCCACTGATCAAATTCATGCAAATATTCCAAAAGGCTAATATTAACTAGATGGCTGCACAAATGATTTATTATCATGTCTGGACCCTGACAACCTTGTACAAAATGTTTTTTTTTTTTACATCTAAGCAAAATACAGTCATCAGTTTGCGATAATTATTTCCTCAAATCTGATCATTTGTCTTATTGCAAATATTTAATTGATAAGGCTCTGTTATAGTTCTGTTTTTGGTACTTCCACCATTGAGACTGAGGACTAAGGACTAAGGACCACTATCTGGAACCAGCTACAACAGCTTGTTTTTCAAAAAGCAGTCACAGCAATGAAATGAACAACTTCCATTTTCTATCCCAGATTGGTAATACGCAATTCAAAAAATTATTAAAACCACTATCAGTAGACATCTGTTATAACTGCAAATGGAAATTCCCATGCGTCCCTTGCAGAGGAAGTCAGTCTGCTGCTTTTGTCTTTTGAAAACCTTGAGTTTTAAGGACACAGCCTACTACATGCTGTCAGATTTTTCTGTGAAAGTGTTCAGGGTAGCTGTGTCACTAATGTAATTCCTGAAGGAGAGCCTTTTGGTGACCTCACAGTGGCCCCACCAGGTGCCTTTGAATCTGTGGAGGGCGCAAAACAGCTGTGCTATCGGAGTATGAGGTTTACCGATCACGGTGTAGCAATTTTGGTAAATAGGATCTGTGACATTCGCAGGCCCTGCAGGCAATATCCCAAATTGATTTAGTTTTTGTTAAACCACTGACAGTGAAGGTTACATCAGCAATCCAGGGTTTTGTCAAGAAATTTTCCTGACTCTTTTATGTGGTCTTTGAAGATAGTTGTGAGAGGGAGGTAGATTGTAAAAAAAAAAAAAAAAAAAAAAAAAAAGAAAAAGGAGGTAGTGTAATACAGGTTTTCCCAATGTGTAAAGCCACTGATCGCTTCACAGTGTGTTAGACTGTGTGCAGTAACCATGTGGTGAGAGAAATGATGAGGTGGTATAATTGCTTTTTCTCTCCTGGTCTGCAGCACCCGCTTACTCTATAAACAGACACCAAGGTGAAAAGGTGAAAATGAGGTTCTGGCACCTTTGGGCTCTATTGACCAGGGTGAAGGATAGAGAGATCGACTAAGCCACTGAAACCAATTTGTAACCACAAAAGGTTCATACATGTGCCTTTTCCAACCTAGCTTTATATTTTTCTATATGTATGTATGTCCTGTTCCTCACACTGCCACATTTATACTTTATATTCAATCTATAGAACATCTGCAGTGGAACACAATGATATCATCAAGGTCCTCTAACAGAGTAAAAGCTACTCTGTGAACATAACATTCTGAGAAGGAAATTGGGCATTTATAAAGGCAAGGAAGTCAAATGAGACCACCTTAAAAACTGCAGAAAACATTGCCGGATAAAAGCAGTTGGCCATGATGTTTTTTCTGTTTTGTTAAAGAAAACACTTGTTCATGTCATGACTGTTTTACAGTGTTGTTAGCCTATATATATATATATATATATATATATATATATATATATATATATATATATATATATATATATATATATATATATATATATATATATATATATATATATATATATATATATAAATAAAAACTTAACAGTCAAGTAATATAGCCAGGTACTTTACAGTTTATAGTATAGTCAAGATCATCATTAAAATAATTTTTGTTTATTTTTTTGTTTATTTTCATTATTTGCTATTATGCTACAGTATGAAACCCTTTTGCTGTCCCAAAGCTGAAAGAGACCTTGGCAGCCAGCATGTCAGATGTGAGACAAACTAGAGAAATTATTTGCCCGTTTCATGCTGTGCCACACTGGCACAATGCCAAAAACTGAGCACAGCCCTTCTTCCTCAGATGGGAGCTGACCCGCCGTGTGGATTCCTTAGATGAAAGACTCCACTGCCTATCCATAAATCATTACTGACATCCCGTTTCAGAAACTTTGCTTGATCGGCTGGCATGTTCCCTGAAGTGCGTTTAAGACGGGTAGCGGGAGACACCGAGATGACAGCCACTTCCCTGGCAGTGCATGGATGTCTCCTGCCCATCTCCAGGACACAAGTGGCACGGGCAGATAACAGTCATCAGTGTGACAGCATATGCGGCTTGGGGTTTGATTTCCTGCTCGGGGGGCTTCTTCCTACATCCAGCGCCCTCTCCCCTCTCTACCACTGCCTCCGCAGAGACTGAGTTGTGCAGAGAGCTCTGATTAGCATGCTAATTTCATTTCATCCTGCACAGTCAGCACCACAATGGGAGGGAGGAAAACAATCAATGATATGTGATTGTTGCCATATTTAGAGAGTGGAAAGGAAATGAAAGTCAGGAGATAATCAGTGCAGAGATGAGAAGATTGTTTTGTGCTGCACATCTAGATGATCAATTATTTTGCATTTTCTGTCCAAAGTAAAGACAGTCCACCCCCCTCTCCTGCCTCTCTCAATGCAAACCCTCCTCTCTCCAACCTGCCTGACTGCCTACACAGTCTCTCGTCCTTTTGTGGCTTGCTGACTTCAAAGGGTACCCTCTGCAAAAACAATGAAGAGTGAAGTGTGTCGTGCAGAAGATCAAAGGCTCATCCGCAGCAGAGAGGCTATTGTGGCTTCACTGATGCCAACAGAAAAAGGGACCATAGGCGTACAAACACTTAGTGGCAATGTGTTTTATGTTCATAACATGCATGATGTGATTTTGATGCGGGTTTTGTGAACTGTAGGATGAACTGAGGAGTCAGGGTCGTAGTGCAGCACGGCACCCTCGACTGACATGTCTAAAGAAGAGTTTTTTAAGGGTGTCCGTGTGTTGTTTTTTTCATTCATTTTTGTTTTCCAACAAAGACATAACCAGTCCAATTTCATAGGTTGGTATTAAACTGAAATCACTTTTTTTCATCTGATTCTCAAAAATATTCCTTCCCCTTCTGGCTTGGCCATGTAAATGAGGGGACAAAAGGTAGTAGTAAGACATCAGTGTCATTTTTAAAAAAGTCTTTATCCAGTCATCCTGACAGCTCTGACCTGAGACACCATAAGCATGTTCCTTGAGGAAACACAGAAAAAGAAAAAGAAAGAGAGGATTGTCAGCACGTTTCCATTGCTTCCATGCCTTTGTAGCAGTGAAATGAATCAAATGCCACACCATTGCTCACTTTGACGCCTCCAGTCCATCATTCCTGTACAAGCCAGCCTCTGTTTCCCTGCGCAAGATCCATCATTGCTCTACTGCGTCATTTATTTAAGGTTTCCTTGATGGAAAACTGCTGATAAAGCATTTTCACAGCCCCTCCCCCTCACTAACACCACCACCACCATCTCCCTTTTCTCCCTCCTTCTAACTGGCACTGGCACTCACAGTGTGTAGGGGGTGGTGGTGGGGGGGGGGGGCTCTCCAATTTTCACAACCACGTTCATATTTCATCCGTCCAGCAGGTTGTCTTTTGGCCTTCAAGCTAGCAGCAGGAGAAGACAGCGGGACCCATCAGCACAATTATGTCTCTGGGCTTGCCCGGAGAGGCTGACATGTGTGCTCAGACATGTGGTTCCACCTTGGAGCCTACAGTGCACCGGTTAAAATGCCAAAGCAAGCAGCTTGGAGTCATTAAAGCTCACCGAGGCATTCCGTACGTGCGGCTGACATGTTGCCCAAACATAGTGTCGCAGTGTTCCGTGGTGTCAGTCAGCCTCATGACAACCCACCTCCTTCTGAGTTTTTTTTTCGTTTGTTTTTATTCCTATTGCTATACAGTCTATGTTGTCTTGTGAAACCTAGCACATTTAATAATGTTTCCAGAGTTAAAAAAATCTGATGTAAACACAAACACTGAGATGAGGGATAATAAATAAATAAATAAATAAATAAATAAATAAATAAAAGGTTTGGGAACAAAGGGTTAAAACCCATTGGCTAGTAGATGGAAAGAAAGATATGTGATATGATGTCAATTGTCTGTGCTGCTTATGCAAAGATTTTTGCCTTCCCTTCTCCTTTTCTCTGCCATAAAAGCTGCCAAACACCTCACTTGCTGTAACAGGATGGGCCCAGCAACTGTTAAAAATAAATCTCCCTTGTCATGCATTTCAAGACACTTAAGATTTCATTTGCTGACATTCTGGCTTTCAGTAGAATGGCAGGCCTCTGAAAAATTGTTAAAGCTCAAGTTGGATAATCTATGATTAATGATTCGGGAAAAAGAATGGAAACCATGCCGAAGTTCTAGCCAGCAGGAAGAGAATGTACTATTTTTTTTTTATTATTGTTCCAATTTTATTATTTATTTTCTTTGTTTTTCTTTCTGTCAATCTCATTCACTCCATTTCTGAATACAGATGCAAAGGGCTTGGGCCATGCTCCAACACAGTTCCAACTTTGAACGCAATGAAGTAAAAAACCAATGCTACAAGCTGTTGAAACTGAGAAAGTTTCAGCAATTTTTGAATCTTGTAAAATATTACTTCTTGTGTAAAAATCTTAATAAAAATCTTAACTCAGGTCAACAGAAGATCAAAGTCAAATTTTGGTTACAAGGATTTAGCTATTTAAAAATGTAATGCAAATGTCAAAAAACATTATCTTCTCATTAACCGTAAATAGTACCTGTTGGTTATGAAGTAAAAGATGATGCTTCCAAAAACTTGGCTACTGTGGGCTCAATTTGGCTAAAAGGAGCATTTACTTTGATATAGAAGTATAATTAAACTGTGTGAATTTGATTAAACATATTTATACAGGCCTATGGGATGTCACGATACCAACTATCAGTCACGTGGTACAAATGCAGCATTGTATTTTTCAGTCACTGTTGTAGAACTAACTATATACATTCAAATCTTTAGACTTGCAAAACTTTTTTCTATTCATCAGACTGATGAACTCAGTCATAAATAGGGATGGTCATTTTAAGCTTGGCTCCCCAATTGCTGCTTGTAACTATATAACTACAACAACAACATAAATAATAAATAATCGTTTACCAGATCCCCTTGTTCGGTGAGACGAGAGAAAATGTAATCAAGAAAGTCACATGGTGGCACTTTTCTGACCACCTGTTACAGGTCATGGAGCGGTATGGTCACATGCAT
Source organism: Megalops cyprinoides (assembly GCF_013368585.1). Classification (NCBI taxonomy): domain Eukaryota; kingdom Metazoa; phylum Chordata; class Actinopteri; order Elopiformes; family Megalopidae; genus Megalops; species Megalops cyprinoides. Next base: position 19,740,668 of record NC_050598.1, on the reverse strand, counting down.
TATGCCCTGTGCTGGATTCTATAAGTATTACCCCGTTGCATTGCACAGGGTTTCATTTATTCAAATGAAAATTTCATTGTCTTTCTACTGTAACTATGTTTTAAACTGTAAACCAAGCATGAACAGCATTTTAATGACGCGTGTATCTGTCATATTTTTCTGTATATACTAAAGGGAATACAGCACATCAGAATAATATTTACAAATTAGTCACCACTTTGGCAAGCTGTACTTACAGAATTGAGCAGAAAATGCAAAAGAGAGCACTTTCCTTTTGAAGATCAGCATATGCATTGTGTAGCCAAGTGTGGCATGTGCTTTCACGTTCATTTTTAGCATTGACATTTAAAATGATTCAAACAAGTCGTGCAGGTGTTCACAGGTCTTGCTCATTAGTGAGTTCTTTAAAACCTCTGCTCCCTTTTTAAGTACCAGCTGTACTTCATAAAATGAAATTAGTTTTAAAGGAAACACGGGGGCTGAATCAAAGTAAGCACTCATGCTCATTTTAATTCGAAGCTGGGAGTTTAAGAAACAGCCATTATTCAGGAAACAAAGACTGACTCAGAAACAAGATATCTGCTTGCTGTGTACCAGCTCTCTCCTGATGTCAATAGATTGTGAGCATTTACTGCACCTAAAAGATTGGTTTTCAGCTTGATACAGATCTGGCAGTTAAAGATCTTGAACAAACAAAGCAGAGATAAGAGTCATCTCTGCTGGTCCTTGGATTTTGCTCCGCTAATTTCACATTCTGGTCGCAGGTCTGATTTTGTGCTCTCAACATTGAGACAGATGCAAAAATCAGTCACATGACCTGTGGGATATGCGCACTTCTCCTGACCTCAGGGGCAACAGCATTGTAGCGGTCTGATTATCTAAACATAATGTCACATCAGCCCTACTCCATCATTTCTGCTTACACATCGACTGCTTCTCAGCTCGAAGGCGGTGCCACCATCTCATCTATCCATCAACTGCACTCCAAAAGAAACTGTGACAAATTACTTGGGGTGGGACAGGCTCACTGAAGAAGGGATGGCTCAGCATGGAAGCATTGACCACCATGAACTGAGTGTGAATTGATAAATAAAACTAAATTTATGTGAGCAGGCTCATGATAAGTATGTATTTGAATCACATATGTAGTTTCTCTTGACCCATGAAGGGGCAATTCTGCATAGTACAGAACCCTTGTGAAACATTAACCACCTCTAAGAAAAGAATTACACATAATAAAGAATTTTTCAAAAGCCCACAAGAAATGGAAAACACTACTTTAACCATTCATCCCCATATTGAAGTTCTGCAGTCAATGCACAGATATTGATGCTGTCCCTTAAACACAGCACAGCACAGCACAGCACAGCAACATGACTGACTTAAATGACACATTGATATGGCAGCATTTCATAATAAACATCTTTGCCACTAGAGATCTGGAAATTTGATTTTGTTTTGAGCTCCTTCAATGTGAATTAAATATGTTTTTTTCAGTGCAATCACAAACGGAACTTTTGCAGCATTAATATTGCATGATGTGGATTAATTTTTAACCTGTCTGTCTTGAGGTAACCTTTTAAAAATGGAACACCCTGACTGGAGAATTCCATCAGTTGTTTATAAGACATTTGAAGCATGGTCTTTTTTCCCTGTACTCTTTTTTTTTATATGTTATTTCTCTTTATTGTTCACACGCTACAACACAAGAGTTGATGTCTTTGATTTGTGATTGTAGTTAAAAAATACATTGGAAAGGGGAAAAGTAAATCAGATGGCAGTTCAAAAAGGTATATGCCTGAATTATTCTGCCATTTAAGTAGTGAAGTCTCAAAAGAAAATATAGTGTCAAAGGTTAACATACAATACACGCCATGGCAGCTGATGAGCTACGAATATGGGATAATTTTATGATTACCATGAGCCTGTTTTTTTTTCCCATTTTGCCAAATTATGCAAGGATTCCTACTGAAATAAAGAATGCTAATTAGCAGCTGATTCCTTTTCACTTGATTGCATCTAATGAGAGGTTTTCCTTTGTGCACTTCACATGGAATTGGTTTGGTTATAGAAAACAATTGGCTTTAACTTGAAAAACAATCTCTAATCTCTTTGTGATTATCAGAATGGACTCATATCAATCAGCCTCTTTTATTATCATTGATTTCCTGTGAAATGTGTTGAGTTACCACAATGAGTTACCACATTGTACAGTTAAGAGTGATCTTAATAAAATTAGCATGCTTGCTAATTGTCATCCTTGCTAAAGGCTCATCATTACTTAATGCATTAATTGTATACAACAACAAAACAGGCAGTAGTGGTGTGCATAGCTTACAGAGAAAGCAAGTATGATCTTTTTCCCATTGCCTATGCTTATCACTCATTTAGTTGTCTGTGGGGTTTCCCAGAGTGCAATGGGCTTTCACTAAATACTCCTCCATGCCTCATTCACCCTACAACCATGAGGGAGCCAATGAGGGACCGCTTGTGCTCCTCATGTGGTAGACAATATGTGTTTGGTCTATGACTGATTGCAACTGAATGTAGCACAAAGACTCGGTCACCAAAGATTTGTTAGTATTATTTATTGGCCAATGGTAAAGCCTAAACATACATCGAGCTGTGCATTGAATATGAAGTGAAGGCAACATTGTTTTTCATTGTTCTCTTTTTATTGTTAGGAAATAATGATATTGCATCAGGGAAACTAAGTCTCCTGATATGTGGAACTTTTGTGGCGGTCCTTTGTATCATTCTGTAAATGACATGGACTTTTCATGGTGATTTCAGATTTTTGTTAATCTGATGTAATAAGGACTGATCAGTTACTTTGGAAGATACTGGAAATTAATAGTTACAGAATGTTTGGCATGTTGACAAAAACTGGATTTCTCAGATTTTAGTGAATGTGTCGTTTTGCATTTCATTAGTACCATGTCAATTTCATATGTCAAGATGACTCTAGGGAACAATAAACCATGAAGGCAATGATGCAATGACAGGGTTTTTGAAAGAGCTCCATTATTGTACAGCCATGAAACTAACACAATATTGGGACTGATGAGTACTTGTATTTATGTAAAAATAATAAAATGTCTTGTTGATACAGTAATAAGATCCAGTCTTTTTTCTACATATGAATACCCATACAAAACAGTTTCGGTTCATTTCTGATCAGAGGCAATCCACTGAGCATATGGACATGTTTACCGCTTGACCTTCAGAACCTACTGAGGTCTTTTTTATTGTGGTCTCCAATGAATATTTTTGAAGATACGTGTTTTTTATTGAGGTACATACCTACACATATTGACATACAGCACTGTGTACTTCATTGACAAATAGCATTACTATATTTTCAAGTAACATGTTTTTGTGACTCCTAATATTACCCTTAGGGACCAATACCATTGATGTGGGCCTATGTTAACTCCACAACAGAACAACAATTAGTCTAATTTAATTTGATAAACATCTTTCTAGTTGGTATTCACCCAGCTGTGCTGTATTTGTCAGTCTGCATTTTCAGTGTGTTTGCTCCTTCATATATACATGCATATGACAGGAACACGGGGGAATTCATTGAATTTCCTGTGCTCAAATGAAAAATGCAGATTTCCTGCTTTCTTTAACACCAGTGACAGAAGCAGGTCTCTATTGTGAATCCTAGATTCTATCTCCACAATTTGATAGGCTGTCTAGCCAGATATACAGAAGGCACTAGGGTCACCAGATGGCATTAATAATAAATTGCATGTCTAAATCGTTTTGTCTTGAATCAGACTTGGCTAATGAGAATTATACCAAAAGACAAACAGGCAATAACAGAAGATGACAAAATCGTGGATGGAACAGGGAAGAATAAATAAAAAGCTTTGGGGTGTCATCAAAACACAGCACTGGTGCATTAACTCCTTCAGGGGAAATACTGTCAAAAAGGACAGAGATGGACTGTGTGGATAGGATTAAATGAAAAATCAACCATTCTTCCTGTTTTAACTATTACAAACAGTTACAAACAGTTACAATACAAAACAGTTAAAATGTTACAAACCTCTGATTTAAAACAAAAATCTGCCTTTCTATATCTGCTGGTATGTGTACATGAATGTATGTACATATATATTGCCATGTATGACTGGATGGATATGTTTATTGATGCACACCTGTGTATGTATGTATGTATGGCATATATGTGCGTATCTATCAATGTCTTTATATTCATGTGCGGATGTGGGTGGGAGTGGTAACGGGAGGGATTTAGAACCTGGAAGAACATGGAAACAAGAAATAAGAGATTTATGTCCAAAATGGCTTCACTTTAAATTTTAAATCCCCCATTTGTTTTAAGTACGTGAACACTGAAAACACATTGCTTTTCTTTTGTTTTGTTTTGACCACTGAAGCATCTCTCTGGAGCTTTGCCCAAGTTTTTTAGCACAAAATATGTGTGGAAAAGATGATTCGTGGTGACTAGGAGGTTGTAAACAGACATGGATGGGACCAGACGGTGCTAAGACCATTATGTGAATTGAGTGAGTACATTGTGAAAATGATATAAATTATTTGGTTTGCCTCAGTGACCTTTTGGAGCTGATTCCCCAGTCTTTATCATGTTCATTGTTCTCTGTGGTCATGCAGGACAGCAGTAAAAATTCCTCTCCCTGAGACAGTCCAGGGAGCAATGGACTTGTTCACACAAGGAACAATGAATGTAGGAATCAGCTGACAGAAGGGGTGGGTATCAGCGTACTTGTGGACAGTGAAGGAAGCCTGTGATTATTGTTAAATATGACTTTTAATTACTTAGTAATATGCTGACTCACATTTTGCAGCCACCAGTGCTACTACCACAAGGGGGGCAAAGCTCCATAGGTGCTGGAGGAGATCAGTTCTGCTGCAGAATTCAAATTAAATACCAATCTTCATAGTTCTGAATAAGTCATAGTTTTGAATAAGTCAGCTTGATAGGATGACTCCACGACCCAGGTCTGATGTGAACAGTAATCAGTATCCAGTGTAGGCAGGCAAGCTGAGAGAAGGCATAGGCATGTATAAGAAGGCTGAACGTCTCCCAAGCAGCTGCATTCTCAATGAGCTGGAGCGGTCTGGTAAAACTGGAAGGGAGGGACAGTCAGCAGGGAGTTGCAGTTCTCTAGGCAAGATAGAAGAGGGGCCTGGACCAGCAGCTGAAGAACAGACAAGCTGCATCTGATTTTTCAGTAGGTAGCCACACCTTTGTTGAAGCCTATTATAAGTTGAGAGACTTTCAGACCCTTCTTTCAGACTTCCAGTCAAGCGTTCTACAATTTGCATTTCTTCACTATTACCACTTGTGTGCTGTATTAGCATTACACAGTATCACACTGCATTTGGTGTTTGTGTACAGTCAATGAATAATCAGGTCTTGTGTGTAACTCATATGGATCACTTGACTCACAAATTATATGTCTGACTGAAAAATAAATTAAATGGAAAACCACCCTGACAAATAATGGCAGCTAGGCATGCTGGTTAAGGAGCTGTTGTTACAACTCAGAAGCAACAGATCTCAGATCTCAGTCAGAGAACTGCCATTGTATGCCTGAGCAAGATGTTTAACCCAAATAGCTCCAGTAAATATCTTTTTTATGTTAGATACGTTGGATATTATGTTAGATACATTGCTCTCCATGTTTACTCACACAATATTGATATTCATTGTCGATGGCATTACAATTGAAATGTAACATTTTCTATTTAAAAAAGACTAAGTTCTGTTGTATTATCATATTTTTATGCATGTATATTTTGACTTTAATGGCATGACTGTTTATATTTAGACAGGGGATAGGAGTAAATATGGAGGGGGCTGTTTATTCTGTGTATGTCTATGCTATCCATACATAAAGATTTAAGATTTGCTTTTGATGTGCTCAGATTTGCATAGTCATATTGTATTCTAGTCTTAACATTTATTCTGGTTTTTTATTTAAATGCAAGTCTGACAGTTGAAACAAAGCTGGTATGAGGGGAGGACATGATCCCTTACATTGTGGACACCTGGGAGAGGCATTTGTTTGAGACACACGTCTTACTATTCTCAGCTCATGGGCTCACCGCTCCCAGACACAAACTGGGCTGAGTACAAGTACTACTCACAGTCAAGCCTCCAACATTACAGTATGTCATTCTGACATTTTTGCAGTCAAAGAATTAACTGTGCTGTTGCTTTCAGGAGACATATTATTTATGGATAATGTAGACCCAAATCAGGGTAGGTGTAATAAACAGTGTAAAATTACAGATATAAAAATACATAAATAAAAATGTATATAGGGCATGTGGGACATAGGACAAAATCCACATAGCCAGTCGTGCAGCTCAATAAAACGCTATGAACAGTAGAAACATCATATTTTAATCTAATAATTTTGAAGAGAAAGAAAAGCACAGAGCTGGGAAGATCAAGAACTCTGACATATTTTTTACAGAAAGTCCCAGACATACAGCCAACCAGTACTGGAGTTGTTCTTTAATTATTCAATGCAGAATTTTTACAGCCATGCCAGTGAATCTAGAAATGATCATTTGGTCCAATACAGGGAGAAGACTGCCAAACTTTGACAGGTCTTTAAAAAAAAGTTTTGTTAAGTGTAATTTTATTAACATATGTAAGCGACACCATACTCTATAAACCAAGGTCTAGAGTATGCACTGATGTTTTTCCTCCGCTCATAAAAATTTATGTATCAGACATGGGTGCAAGCTCTCTGTTGTTATAGCACAGCATTAACAAGTGTGGAGTCTCCTTCCAGCCTGAGACACCCAGTTGCCTACTTCTACATCAACAACCCCAAAACTGTCAGGCACAATAGGAGAGATAAAATTTGTAGGACAGTTTTGATGTAGACATTAACTCATCTGTTTTTCTCCATTTGATAAAACACACTGCAGTGCATAGCCCAGGGTATATCTGCCCCACTGGTCTTTATATTACAGCCTAAAGGTTTTAGTGATGAAAGAGTTTCTTCCTAACAATTTCACAGGCTGCATTACCAGCTCGTGGCAAATGGCTCCTCTGTGTTTCCTAAAATGCAAGGGATGTTCAGGCCCCATAGTTGCAGACACGGAAAAGAAAGGCATACATCCTGTTTCACTCGAAAAGTACTTCTCACAGGGGATGCTAGTATGACTGCAAGCTGTTTCATAAAAGCTACATAAAATCTTCCAACACAGCCATAACTTCATAAAAACATGCATAAACAGTATCAGCGCTTGCTAGCTGTTGACAGTGATGTAGCATGTGTCACATTCTTTGAAACCACTGTCATTCAGTAAAATGGTAACATTTTCAATTAGACTGCATAAATTAGATTATATAAAAGCCCTTTGCAAAATATGACATTTTTACATGACAGTGCACTTCATGTTAAAACTAAATGGAGTTGAGACTTGAATAACCCAGCATAATCTTCCAGATTTGTATCTTCAGCTCTACCAAAGCCCTGTTAAGGGCTATGAAGTCACATAATTGACACATGTATTAATGTATTGCATGCTAACAGTGTGGTTCACCACGTTTTTCTTCTCTGTATACCTACTGTATATCTACTCTGCTGTTTGATTTGTCAAAAATGCAGAAGCACTCAGTACCATGGGTACATACAACACAAGAAAAATTAAAAACCGGCTCCTGGAAGTCCTTCACTTCATTCTTTTTATGAATTCAAAATTATTTGATGCACTTTATCTTACCTTTTCTATTTTAGCTTTATCTTAAACCTTGTTGCACATCATTTTTGTGTTCTCGCAAACTGTGATTCATTTACAACTGGCTAGTTTGTTAAACAAATTATTTACACCTTTCCCTGTTCTGTTTCTGGTTCTTGGGAGCAACCGTGGAGCAATTTCCACTGGATACTTGGTATCTCTCTTTGGGTAGTAAAGAGGGCAGCTTTGTTAAAATATAATTAGTTCAGGGGTTAAAAATAAGTGTCCAGTGTAGAGGAAGATATACAATTGGCTGGATTCCACTGTAATAATTAAGTGATGGAGTTCCAGGAACAGGTTAGTCGCCCCTTAGGGGAGATTGTCTGCATGACGGGGGGGGGGGGGGGGGGGGGGGGGGCAGGGAGGATTTGGTGCCATCAGGGAGAATGAGTTGTGTTACTGTAGGCTGTGCTTACAGGAAAAGGGCAATTTCACCAGAAATTGTGGCTTCAAACCGTTTCCAGCCCTAGCAGAGAGATGACCTGTACCATGCTTCTGAGAGCAGGGGGACTGATGAGCCCTGAGGATACAGGAGGCCATATCTTCCAAGAAAATAGAGCCAGTGTCAGCGGGGGACTCAATAATTAAGAGATGTATCTAGCATGGTGTGCACACATGAAACAAATCTCGAAATGATACACTCAAGGGTGCACATTTTTGTGATTATTGCCACATTGATGCCACATTGGTACTCAGCCTCACCTTGTATCTAGCCACCACATCAGCATTGTTCCAAAAATCATAACGACACACACCCTCTCAATTATTATTGCTCTATTATATCTATGTGGGGTGATTTTACACGTGTAGCGAAATGATTCAATGCAACCCGTTTCATTACTTCTACTACGCAATTCAGTATTCAACAAATGACTCACTCTTTCTTTTGCATCATGCTGTCCTTCTCCTTCTCTGGGCTTATAAATAAAGCCTGTTGCCAACTGTTAGATACATATATTTTTAATGGTGATGTGGTATACATTCTGATTGGCTAGTACCACATTCTGATTGGCTAGTGGCCACTAAGAAGATTTTTCCCCATTACACTTGCTTCTTGTGTTGTCTGTGCCAGGTTTTAGTCATTGTCAAAATATCACAGCTGTATTAGCCCCACCTTTCTTGAACCATGTTTCTGGCAACTGTGTTTGTGATAGCTGCATTTTACTGTCACAACATGTTGACCTTTTTCTGTTGTCTGTCAGCACCTGCAATTATGCTTTCTGCAACCTCTATCTACAGTTCTTTGCTAAATTAATTTCTGATTTAATGACTTCCATTAATATTGCTATGTAGCACAAACATTCCAAGCCACAGTTGTAAGTTAAAAATAAAAGACCTCTTTCAGCCTTTGATCAAAGGAATTACTGGCCCTCATTAATTCATGACACACAGTAGCAAAAAGGGACAAGATGAAAGTCATCTGCAACCTCCCAGTTTGTTTGTGATTTGACTGAATGGCAGATAATGCATTTCGTCGCTTATGATTTCGAGCGCTGACTGTTTATGGAATCAGTCCAGAGATGCGGTTATCTTTGCCTAATTCAGCGGCTGACAGAGAAATTGTTTTCCATTCAAATCGCTTCTCCAGGCGATAAGCGAATGCAATGTGAGAGGAAAAGGAAAATTTCAAATGACGGCCTAACATGCAGAAATTATCACTGCAGGATACCAAGGAGGACACAATCTGTGCTTCTCATTGAAGCTTATGCAAGTCTAAAGGTTGGCACAGTGATCAGGTTTAGGAGGAGCAAAATGTATGCAAAAACATTCATGTTAATGACACGGATGCTGTTTTGTTTCCTCTTCACCATTTTCGTTAATTTATGTTGTTCATCAGAACAATTCAGAGCAGTTGCACTCACTTGTAAGCCTCTGGTCAAGTAAGAAACGCAGTTCTCCTTTCAGAAGATGACTCAATACATGGACACAGATTGTCTCCTCTCCTCTCTGCTCATTTCTTCTAGTCTGATATCTTCTCCCCTCTTTTCTCTGGTTTTTCACCCCTAATCAATTCTCTTCTCTTCTTTTGTGATCTTTTCTGCTCCTCCCAAAACTCTTTCCTCTCCCTTCATTTCCTTCTCTTCTTGCATCATATAACAAAAATTGAATGTTACCTTTCATATTTTCATAAAAAAGAAAAAATACTTTTCTCTGATGGAGAATGTACAATTACTGTTTCTGATACTTTAGGAGATGCCATAGGCATAGGATTAAGCATACCTACTTGTTCCTTATAATTATGTTTTGATCCTCACATCAAACAGAGCACATACCACAATATCATTAGTGAGTGGTCTGAACCCATCTGGAAATAAAGCACTCATGCTGTTTCTATTGAGTGCATCCTTCAGCCACGGAGACCTTGATCTCTTATGATAGAGGGACATTTGGGTTGGCATAATTGCTTTGTATGGTTTCTCTGCAAATGAGTATGACAAAATGAGGGGTTGTTATTAACTGTCTTGTCTGACAGATTTATTACTTACATAAATGTGTCTGAGGGGCTGGCAGATTGCAAGGCCCTTAGTTACAAAACAAATGGTAGCATTTGCATCAGCTGCAGGCTACTATAGCAAGCCATGATGCCCAGGTCCAAAATGGTAGCTGTGATGGAAATGAGTGACAGGTGAATATAAAATGAGCTTGATTTGATAATGTTTTCTTTCTACTTAATGACCCTAAGCAGTGCTGAACAATTTGAATCATTAAGTTTTTCCTTCTAGATAAATTTATCTGTAGATTAATCCACTCTTTTTTCAGTTTAGCAAATTACACTAGCATGACTTCATATTTGAAGATTCTAAACACCCTGGTGTTTGGTTCCAAAGAGGGACATTGTAATATGCAGGGAGAGAAATTTGTGTGGTATATGCATACTCTTTCAATGTCATACAGTAAAAAGTGTCCTTTTCTTCCTATTGTTGTATTCATTGATTTCTTGAGAAATCTCACAATCCTTTTATCTTTCTTTGCTGTTGTCCATATATCAAAACATTAAGTCTGTTTTTCCCAGAACGATTTTTGATTTGTTTGAGATGTCGCTCTCCCTTCTTTTTCTTACTGCCAGTACTTGAAAGCAGATGAAACAGTATTAAACCTAAGGTATTTTAGCAAACTCTCCTCCTTTACAAAACTCCACCACTGGTAACTAACCTCACACAGAAAATAGCAATGCTTCTTGTTTTTTATAGTTATGCCCCCTTAGTATAGAAAAATGTCATCCACAGATGCAGCTTCTCATCGGTCATGTTTCTTTAGCCAATATATTAATAATGTAGACAAATGAGCTATTACTTAGCCACAGAAGTTTAAATATAAGCTAGTTATCGTTAATTTGCTTATTAGCTTCAAAAACACAACTTTATGTATCTAAATACTTAAATCACAATTTTTTTCCCTATCTGGTATGATAGAACAATGTAGATAGATTAGAAATGGGTCATAAAAGAACACAGTCTTTCACAGTGCTCTTCAGTGTAAAGCTATCACTCTAACTTTCTGCAGCATCATGAGTGTTTATGCTAGAGTGATGATCAAGACTGTGGACTGGACTCACCAGTCCAGTGTGTCACCACATTGAATTGGGTGACAACAGTGGTTCATTTCAGTGGGTTAGTTTTCAGTTCATTTCAGATAAACTAGAGTGGTCCAGTCACACTACTGACAGGGTGGACAGACCATGAAATATTTTTATTACTAGTTTTATTATTGTATGAACTTTTCTTCATTGCACAAAATGTAATTAATAATAATAATAATAATAATAATAATAATAATAATAATAATAATTCTTCAAGTCTGTTTTTAAATCTGTAAAAGTCACAATGCAAAAAAATGTCAGCAACAATTTTCTTGGTACAGTACAAACCACACTTACAGGTCTATAATGACATAGTGGACCTATTTTTAATTGCTCATTTAAATTCACAAATACACCCATAATTTTTGACCTCCTCATTTTAATTTTAGTCTTCAATGATGCGTGTAGCATCAGAATTAAGTCTAGATCTTTATGTAAGTAATGTCAGGATGGGCAAAGAGATGACTTTCATTTGGAGGCCATCTCAGCCATCATTACCCTGGTTGGGCGTCCCAGCATATGTTCCAACACGTGGCACTGACACATACAGAGGAAATATGATGATCTAAAGTCAGGACTGTCAGGACAGCGCTTCTAGCAAATTGCATTGGGTTAACTCTAGAAGTTTTGCAGCTAGTTTGAAACATTCCCCTAAAATGTTCTCCATATGGAGTGCATTGTAGGATACTGATTATGTTCAGAATCCATCCTTATTTCAATTCTCCAAGGGAGGGAAATTTCTGAGTGCATATAGATAGACTCGTTACACTCCTTCAGATATTCCAAATGCTCTAATGCCTCTCCACCCTTCCTTGTGCAGTTATTTCACTTTCTCCCCTTGTTGCAAAAAGAGCACCTCCTGTTTTCTGTTTGAAGTGCTCTGTCTGTCTCTCTCTCCCTCTTTCTCTCCCTCTCCCTCTCCCGCGCTCTCTCTCTCCCTCTCTCTCTCTCTCTATCCCTCCTTCCCTCCCTCCCTCTCTCTCCCCATCCCTCCTTCCCTCCCTCCCTCTAGATTTGTTCAGTCAACAGATCCCAGCCTTAGACGGCAGGAATATGATTGTAAATTCATGAGTTCTGCACGAGAGCAATGAATTGTAAAAAGACACTTCAGACAGAAATCCACGCTTTCATTTCCCTGCCCCCAACCTGCCAGTGCTGTGCATGGATTTGCATCAACATTTTCTTCTTCTCACAAGCAGTAAATTACCCTGTCTCCGGGGGGAGCAAAGAGAGCTTGGCTGGGATGCCGTTTTAAGACAAGCCGGGACTCTGTGTCTTAGGGCGACGGATTCTATTCTGATCAGCTGTCTTTTATTCTTACTCCTCTATGAGGAGTGGCGCATTCCTTTATTAGGACTCCAGATGATGCCGGCAAATACAGTACTGTTTCAGTTTCCAAGTGCCAGTGGATCAGCAAAAGAGAAGCCAGCATTCAGCTGAGTACAGCATTATCACTGAATGCTGTATATTATTTTAATAATTTAGAAGTGTGACATCCAAATGTTTATTCTATGTTGTAAATATTCATTTAATGTTGCATCGTGTGTATTGCATTACTACTATATATACCCAATATTTACCCAAACACACAGGATTTTATTTACCTGATAGACAGGGAGAAAAAATTAATTGGACAGATAAAATTACCACAGGAAACCAATACAGCCACATTCCACTAAGGGTATACTGAATATCTTGAAATTACATTAGGTAAATTACATTATGTATTTCACTGGTGACTGAAATGAATTACTTCTATTTTCTCAACAAGATTGTAAGCTGCAATGTGTCATATATCAGTGTCTATTTAGCATTTACCAAAATGGTATTGATTGTACCCTAGTCCCTATGCAAAACATCCATACAAATGGTGGACCCATGATGTGCAGCCAGCTTTGATTATGTTAAAATGAGATACAGGAGAAATGTACTATATAGGAACACAATACGATACCTTCAATTTACATCAGTGTCATTTTAGTATTCTACCATTGTATCTTAAATGCGTACTTCTATTGCATGTAGTTTTTACATGTAATGGACTTTAACATAATATGGTAGAGTATCAAGGTCATTTGTGTAGATATAATATATTAGTGTATGTATGTAAACTAAATTTATTCTATTCGTAAATAATGTAAAGTTATCTTCCTGTTACAATTTTAAGGGATCTGGCAAAATTGCTTCTTAAAAAGATCTGCCATTATTTTTATTGTATGCATATGATTGGCAAAATTCAACGCAGTTTTGTTGCACTGATACAACACTATGTGGTTTCTCAATGGCAGACTGTAGTGCACCCATTTTGTGCATTTGAGTTACAGGAAACTTTAACAGGTGGTAAGCAGAACTGATCAGCATGGATTGCAGTTGTGTCTTCCCTTAAGAGGGGTGGGAACAAAAAGAGTGTCATGTATAAAACGAACAGCAAAGACCATTCATTTTCTCACTCTTTGACTTCAGATGACATGGAAGAATATATACTTAATATTTAATATGTACTCATTCTCAATAGTCTTAGACCCATAGTATTCTTTGGAAGCTATGAAATCCTAGCAAGAGCAGGTCCATTTATGTAGTCTCTCATTTGCTTATGAACCTTATACTCACCCTATACATATAGCCCTTTCAGCAGTAGATAATGTTACATTTCAAATCGGCAAAAAACTGAAATGCTGTATAAAGTGAAATAAGCATCAGTTTACAGCAATGGTTTGTTGCAATTGGTAACATAACCACTGGAAAATATAATGACTTGTCATAATATTAGAACCTTTCAATAATAAAGTATATGTTTAGCATACTGGTAGCATAATTTCCACTAACAACCATTCACATAATAAAACCAGATAGCATAAATTGTTGGATGATATAATAAAAATTGAATAACTATGTAATAATACCTAATACATTAGGTATTATTACAGCAAGCAGAGATGCATGACATGTTTTCATATGAATGGTTTAATTCCATTAACTCTGTCCATTGACTGTGTCCATCATCTATCCATCGTCCATTCTATAAAGATTTCCATCACATGCTGCACCTAAATTGTCTGGTCATCCTATTTGAACCACTATCCTCTCTCTCTCCCTCTTTCACTCTCTCTCTTTCTTTCTTTCTCTCTGTCCCGCATACCATCCAAGTAATCAGTGCTCCTACAGTCCAGCCCCTGGTGATTAGCATTAACTTCGCCTCAACTGACAAGACACCTGGACTAACCCTGCATTGTAAAATTCAGGACGTCCCTGCCCTGGCTACCATTGGATGGAAGGTCCTTTTCATAGTGCAGCTGAGCCCACCATGCCATTCCCATTGGACATAAACCTGCCTCTAGACTTGAACTGATGCAGTACACAGGGAAGATATGCCATGCCACTTTCAAAATGTGACATAATACTGCATAATTACATTGCCTATTTAATATCAGTAAGCTTTGAACTGATACTGGTGAATAAACAGTTATAAACATCTTTAATCGATGTCACCTGATCCCAGAGTTTGTCTCAGAGTAATAGGGTTTGGTGTGCTGTATGGGAGACACAACCAAGGCACCAATATGATATGAATTAGGAACAACACATTTACAGTGGAAGGAGGAGACATGGTAATTTTAAGGCCATTGTAAATAAATATTTCATTACTGCATCATGGGACTCTATATACTCTATATTTAGGATGAGGCACACAGGAAATACCACGTGCCTCCTCTCTACGCTGCCCCCTCAAAATCGTTCCAGGTTTCAATTTATTTCCCCTTACTATTGCGTTGTTTGTTTGTTTTTCAGAGCAAACCTTGCATTCTGATAAAGGAGGCTTGCAATGGTTTGATCTGGAGTAATTATTGATCCACTGGGGCAGGCCACTATTGTATTACTGTTCCCTATTTCCCCTGCCTTTTCCCTGTTTGCTTTCAGAAATGACTGGAACGAGAGTATCTCGCAGGGTACAAGGCCATTGCCCTCTGCAAGCACAGCTAATAGATCTGTTTGGAGGAGCTTTTGAGGCAGGAAGCTTTTTTCGATCTCCTCCATCTGTTGTTATCAGCACTGTTTACCCAGCACATTCAATCAAAATTGCTGCCACACTGTGAGGGAGCCTCAGCCTTGGGACATGCTCAGCAGAACAGAGTAATGGGACGAATACCTGAGAGGACCAGTCTCAGAATTCTTAATGCCCTCCTTAACACAGATACACACTGAACATTATGGAATTAATAATGTAGGAAGACAGGGTAATTAGTTAGAGAAGAATGTCTGAGTACCTCCTTCTTGTATTGTAGTATCCTTTTAAGCTTTGTAGAACAATTTCTTGTTTTACAAGGAATATAAATGAGTTGCCAAGTACTCTGCTAAAGTGCATTAAGGGTTGCCTGATAGTTGTTCATATGCAAAAGAAGGTGGCTGAAACTGTCAAAAGGTTTGGTCCAAATATAGCTCCAGCATTGCCAGGTAATTAAAGAAATGACAGTGTCACAGCCAACCAAAGTTCACATCTAATATTGTGATGTGACTCTGGGCAGCTCTATATAAAAACACAAATACACACATTCACTTATTTTTTTCATTTCATTTCATATTGGCCAGGCCTCCATAAAATGTTTGACATTACCAGCAATCCAATTGTGATTGTCTCTAAGCTTCTGTCGCTATTCATGTTATAAAAACTAAGTACTCAAAAGTGTTCAAAATAGCTTTGCATTTTAGCCGCATAGTGACAAACTGATTGTCTTTTTCCATTTTACATCTCAATTTGGCATAAGTCAGCGCCATTACATGTCACCACTGGGTAGCATACATTTCCACTTTCCATATAATTCTTTTCATGATCTTGGCACTAAATCAATCTCCTCGCAATCTCTTCCTCAAATCTCACTGTAGCTCATTGGTTCCAGCGTTTCAGCAGCTGCATATTGCTGTTTACTTCCTTCAGTTCAAATAGGTACAAAATGCTCTGGAACCCTGTGGCTTTCGCTTTCCATGTTTACTCTCTTTTATGTCTTCCTCGTTTCCTGTTATTTCATGGCTGGTATATCATGGGTTTTTTTTTTTTTTTTTTTTTTTTTTTTTTTTTTTTTTTTTTTTTTACAGCCTTAAGCTCACCAGCACAGCACAAAATAAGCTTGGATGGAAGCTTCCGGAACATCTGCTGCTTAATGTATTGATTTCATTTCAGGGGGAAAGTGACTCACTGAATTACATGTGAATCTATACAAAATTGGATTAGAAACATAAAGCCTCAAAATCCTTCCTCGGATTTGTTTTAAATAGCTGTGTTTCCATACTTTGAAGCACAACCTGGTTTGAATATTCATGTTGTGATTTAATGCTGGAAGGGCCAGCAGAAGCTCATATATTTGAAAAAGAGGTTAAAGGAGTGAAATGCATAACACTACAACCATACTGCTGTTGCAACAACATATTTTAGGTTTTTAGTGTATTATTTTAAAGTAGCACCAAAAGCATAAAACTTGTATATGAACATCATAAAAATAAACCAGTTTTCTTTTTATTTTTCCCAGCTGTGCTTTTTCAGATAGACTTTACACCACAACGCATGCTGCGTGTTAAGTGAAGGCACTTAATATTCCTAATTGAACAGACCCAATTCCACATCAGGCTTCAAAAAAATTCATTTCACACTGCAACCTTTCGCAAACATCGTCTTTTGAATCTAAATTTGTTGGCTATCGATATATAAAGGCTGTTTGAAGGATAATGTCTGCGTATAGAAGATTTAATGGTAAAGCTTCTGAGAAGGTTGGATAATCACCCACACTCTCTGATTAGTTCTAAGTCTTTAGACAGAAATCCTCATAGGGCAGACAAAGTAACTCTGGAGTGTCTGATTCTCATTCTCTACCATGTGAGTAACTTTTTTGGCATTTCAACAGTGTGTAGATTGTATTGAACACATTATATATGTACAGAGGAGTAAATGGACCAATTGATCTAATTTGTCTTTGTCTTTAAGGTGGAAATAGATTCATGATGCAAACTTGAAAAATCCATTATGTCTCCAATAGGCAAAAAATGTGCCAGGCATTTCTTATTCACATTGTACAAAATGCTGGTGTGATTGTGTAAGGGACAGACAGAACTGTGATGATTTCCAAAAAAAAAAAAAAACAAATTATGATTCTATGTACACACTATATTTACATTCCATGCACGGGATACAATATTTCTATTAAGCAAGTAATTTCTACTTGCTTAAAATATGCTGATTGGATGACAATACAAATATAATTTGATGGACTAGTTGCGATATCTTGGTAATCCATTTACTTATGTTAGCTGGCAAAATGCCATGAAGGTGAGGGAACTGGACATGAATCTTGTTGTTATACATGTGGCAAGTAGAGATTCACTGATTTAAGGCATGGTCTCATACATCTACCTTGCTATTGCCAGGGAGAAAACATTTCAATAAAAAGTTATAGATGCTTTGTTAACCTTTCCCACAAATCTTCCTCTCTAATTACATGAGAAATGATGAGTCTAGGTTTGACTCTCTAAGCTGGACTAATTATTAATGATTGCTGGTGTGTTCTAAGATCTGTACCCTTTGAAGAGGACCCCTTTGTAAAACCGATTATGAAGAGAGAAACCCTGGGAAGGGGAGGCTGCCACGTAAAGGCAGTGAACTTCCAATATCTCCCACTGTCGGACTGATAAAGCTTGTTCATGCATGACCATGACCGGCACTGCCAACTAACTTAAGCTCGATAAACAATGAGGGGAAAGAAGAGCCAGCGACAGCACAGATAATGAAATGAAACAACAGGGGGCCCTGAAACACTTCATTGAATTCCAAATGCGTGACGGGTTAAGAACATTTTTAATCATTCTTATCTCATTATTATCTGTGAAGCCTTAAGTGTGGTGGCATAAGGAGATGAGCTTTGGCCAATGACGTGCTGCAGACATACTAATGGGTACGAAGGACTTAGGGAATGAATGTATTAGTAGGACAGGGCTTCCTGATATGAGCTGTAAACTGAAATATTAACAGAGGTTCTTCCTAGAGTCAGCCTGCGCAAACTCATAGATTGCATCTGCTTCAACACAGCATTTAAATTGGATTATATTTTAACTGCTTTGTTCCAAAGCAAAATAATTCTTGTTGTTTGGCTGTTGGTTTGGCTCTGAGACTTCTCTGTACCTCTGCTGGCATTCTGAAGGCCTGCACTGGGACACAAGATTAGGCTTGTCTTGCTCACCTGATTCTTCTATCACCCCAAACCTGGCAACAGCCTTGTTATGTTCCGTCTACTCTTAATCTCTGATTTGAGACATGTCAATCAAAGATGAATGAGCAATACAAATGTTTTGCTGTGACCCATGCAGTCCCTTATCATCTGCACAAAATCCACACAACTAACTCCAGCAAGGCATAGATTCAATAAAACCTACTTGTCCTCCCTGAACCACTGCCACACACTTTTAGTTTCACCATTGAACAAAAGATAGTTCCCAAGGCTTGGAAATCATCTTATGTTCTACCTTTGCTGAATGCCCCATAAATCTAAGCAGTTATCAACCTGTTTCTAAATGTTGCTCTTGCTAAAATAAGTGAAACGTTTATCAGTAAATAATTGAAAAAAATAAGAGTATATGAAAACAGGATTGTATCAGCACAGCTGTAGTCAGGGTTGTTAATGACATCATTCATGCCCTTGATGCTAAACAACACTTTGCAACTTTTTGTTGACCTCTCCAACACATTTCATATTGTCATTAGATCATGCTGCAAAGGTTACAGGATATTGGGCTGTCTACCAAAGCTGATGATTGGTTCAAAAACTACCTCTGTTTCAGAGATCAGAATGTGCATATTGATGGTTCATGGTCAGATACTCTGCTGGTCAATACAGGTATGCCACAAGGTTTAGTCCTTGGCTGATAGATCTACAGTTGTGCAGCTTCATTGAATGAGGCATTATACAACTTGCTAACAGCTTTTAATACAGTACATCTTAACCCTTCCCAGCTAAATTATGTATTGAGCATTAGAAAAACTAATGGTATTCTCAAGGTCAAATAAATGAATCTCTTGCTATGCTTCCAATAATTAATTAAAAAGGAAAATGTGGTAGTGTCTACCTCTGCTAACACCTTGATAACGTTTACATCTCATCTTAGCAAAAAAAAAAAAAAAGACTAATGGTGAAGTTGGGTTTTTAATTTAGAAATAAGGTTTGCCGCACAGGTCTCAGACACGTTTCTATCTGTAATTGACTAAGGTGATATATTGCACATGCTTGGTCCCATTTCATTTTCACACAAGCTTGAGTCTGTCCACCATTAAGATTTATCACAATTTCTAGGTCTCTTACTCACTGCTGTACTGTATCAGAAAATAGGTTCCCCCTTATTAATCCATAAACCTTAAACCTTAATACATAGAAAGAGTAACACATTTTTATGTACAAGGCAATTTTTGTACAGTTACCTTCTTATTTATGCACTCTTTTCTCAAAAAAGCAGTAACCACCAATAACTACAGTCCATGATCGCAGACTGTTTTACTGCTCATTTCCTAGACAGACTGATTGCTATATTTCAAAAACCAGAACCAAATTCAGCTTTTTGCTGTTCCGTCATGATGGAATGTGCTGCAGAAAGAAATAAAATTGGATCATGTCATCAAATTAGATTAATTTTAAAGTCAAGATCAAGGAGCTGGAATAAAACTTATTTTTTAATGTTTATGTTTGTAATCATGGTTGAACGGGCTTCTGACTAACCATTGCACTTTTTTACTTTGTCTTCACTGTTTAATCCTTGCCCTGTGTAACATTTTACGTGTACCATAATCGTGTGGGCTGGTTCTTGGACAGGACTTTCTTGGAAATGAGATATATTTGCAGGTAAAATAAAGGATAAATAAAATGAACAGACATTCAGCTGGAGATGGTACCTCACACAGGTCTCAACTGTGATGTAATTTGTTATTGTTTGTATGCTACATTGTCATTTTTTTGTAACCCAATTAGTATTTACAAGCAAAATGTGTTGAATCACAGAAATTGTTCATAAGTGAATTGACAAGTATATTATCCCAAACTCAAAAGACTTTGCTTCCGATTCATTTATTTTGTAAAACCTAAAGCTTAAGATGGCATGCTAAGTCCATATATTACTTTTGTATAGATTTTTTAACCAATAAAAGAAATGTAATCATTTATCAATAAGAAAAAAAAAAACCCAGAGAAGATGGTAAATATAAACCAACAAATGCAAGAAATACAAATAATTTAATATAAAGATCTGCTCTTCAGGCTAATCCAAAGAGCTGACAGTGAAAATCATAGTGGCAGGCATAAGTAAATGTAAGGATTGAATAAAAAGAATTGGATTCTCTTTCATGAGTTATCACACAGATTTGAAAGTAGGGACAAGATTCAAATGGAATAGTGGAGGGAAAAGAGGAGTAGCTCTATGTAGTAATGGACCTTGTTGGAAAATAAAAAGTTATTCGGCAAGTGATTTCAAGATTTTTTTCCTTGGAGATCATTATCCGTAGGGTGCCAGGTCTCAGAAGAGATATGGGTTTTGAGGGATTCAGTATGAAGTTCATGCCTGTGGAACTTGGGGAAAATGTTATGCTCCCTCCTTTGAAATTTTATCAAAGTTCAGATGTATAGGGTCTAGCACTACAAGCTATGAACAGTTAGAAGCAGTTATGTTATAGATGTTATGAATTTGTCCATTCCTTTCTAATAATGTAAGTAAGATGTCACAATACATCCCATAATTGATTAACAGTAGCCCCCTGCCTAAGAATTCATTTTGTTAAGTGTGCTTGAATTCATCAGTATAAACATGTTTATACCCCAAAACGAGTCCGGCTCTCCATATGGTGCTCTATTTACAATGCTAACAGCAAGACAAGAGAGGGAGCAGAAGGAGGTGCAAACATCTCATACACAAACATACAACTTGGCTTCATCTCGTACTAAGAGATGTCAAGGCATCTTTCCATTTACAATCTCTACAAATGTTTCCTTTTTTTCAGAACTCCCAGTGCTCCTGAAGGTTAAAAGTTCTGTAGGATGTGCTGAGTGTAACCCAAACAACCTTGTAGATAAATTTCCAAACACTCCAGGTGAACTAAGGTGAATGAAGGTAATCCCAAACTAAGACAAATTTGACAAAGCTCATTATTCCAGGAGTAGAACAGATTACATTTCTAAATTTCACCATGATGTGTTGGTTTCCCTTTTCTGAAATTCTTACATATACTGAAGTGCTTACTAAACACGTTCATATTTACATAAACACTTTGATTCTGACATTAGTCAACTGGCCTTTTATGGTCATTGTTAATATGACTTCCTTTACAAAGCATATATTGTTAGTAAGTCTGCTGACATGAATGGTCATTATCAAGATAATTGGTAAGTACCTCCTCCATTTGCAGTGGGAGAGCTGCTGATTACCCACTTCTCAGCTTTTCAAAACCATCTGATTTTCTGTTGAATTACCCGATCACATGAAGACAACCTCAATGCTGGAAGGTCAAGATGGCGTTTCATGTAATTAAAGTGGGCAATTCACAGCTGGATAGCTAACTACAAATGTAGCTGTGTATCTACAGTAAAACGATGTCAGGACTGATCAATTTGATAAGTAGACAGCTACTTATGCATAGCGATGTTTTGTCCATTCTCCCCAGTAAAGAGCAAACTGTCAGCAAAGATTTCTTTGTAGTTTATAATTTTAGTTTGTAGTTGCATGATAAGACCATAAAGGAGGTCATTTGAAGACAATTTAAATCTTGTTAAAATTGTTTCACAATGTCTGGTTATCTATTTTTCACTCACATTAGTAAGAGGAGATACTGTGCTGTCAAGATGGTTCTTTGAAGGTTATGTAATGATAGTCAGCTTAACTCTATGGTTTTAAATATAAAAGGTCATGCGTGTCTTGCGCAATACATGTGATTTGAATGGGACTGGTGTCTGTACCTTCACCCTTTAATATCAGAGAATATTCAAAGATATGATTGTGTGTTTTAAACATTAAGGTCACCTATACAACCACTTCCTCTATTTAAAAGCAGTCAATGCTCTAAGCAACTTGATTAATAGCCTGGCAAATTAGTTAAGGGAGCAGCAGTGGTGGGGGGAAAAAAAAAAAAAAAAAATTATATATATATAGCATCATGTCAAAGGAAGCCATCTTGTTATAGTCCATAGATGCAACCACAGAGGGGACACACAAACACTTACCTGCTGGAGTTGGCCACATGAACATCCCAGATCTAGCATCCCAGCAATAGCTGTTACAAAGGGGATTGCAATTGGTGCAATTATGCACAAGCAGCAAACAATAAAACAACCAAGAACCAAGCAACCACAAATAAACTGCACAGGTGTGCCAACATACACACATACTTACTGTAAGGGCTCAGGCAAGGACGCAGTCGCAGACCAAGAGAGCTTCAGGTTCCAGGCGGGTTTATTAATGACGGCAGGCAAGTTGCGCAACAAAAGCAGGCAGGGTTGAAAACCGGAAGGCAGTCCGTGGACAAAAGCAGGGTCGGTAACAGAAGCAGGCAGGGTCAGGAACCGGGCAGGCAAACGATCAGGCAACGGGACAAAACGGCAGGCAGAAAACAAAGACAAAGGGCAGGCAGAGTCAAACACGGAGAAATCAGACATCCAAAAAAACTGCGGGAACGAAACAGGTACAAAACACACTGCAACGAACTGGCAAACAAGACAGGAACAAGCAGGGTAGAAATAGGGCTGGGCTGATGAGGAGATGGGATGCAGGTGAGCAGGCAGGCAGGTGAAGGTAATGGGGCAATCAGGTGGGTGGGGACCAGGCGGGGAGCGGGGCGGGGCTGGAACACAAGGAAAAACAAAAAGCACATGGACAGGGAAAAACAAAAACACCACAGCTAGGGGGCGGAGCCCTGACACTTACAAAGAACTCTCACTGTAACAGATTGAGCACACTCATCCGACAGCTGTAAAGAAGCAAGAAATCCACAGGGAACTACAGTATTAATAAAGACACAGTCCGCCCACAATCTCCATAACAGAGGAGGTCACCAAAAAAGGAATCTCTACACTTAAAATAACAAAAACCTAGTGAAAGTCAAAGAAAAGCCAAATAAACCACAACAATATTCTTCAAGTGGGCACCCTCTAGGAGCACCCAGGAAGTGGCCCCCCCTTTCACTGAAAAGACAGTAATTTCCAGAGCAGGAGACCCTCCCACACTAATGTAAGCCAGTTCAGTGGTCTCCACAATGACACTTCACCTTAATCACATCAGTAAATATCATGCTGTGTAAATGGATGACTTGTAAAAATGTTAAGCTATATCAGTCACTCTGGATAATCGTCTGCTAAGCAAACATATGGTTTAGAAGAGGGTATGCACTTGGGAGGAGGGCAATGAAACATGAACAAAGAGGGGTAGCGACTGCAGGCTAACCCACATCTCTGGACCTTTTAGCAATGCAGTGACATCATTGTCAGTGTTGCGAGGTACTGTGGTTCAGTTCTCATCCAGGCAAGACTGCTGCGATCACTGCAATAGCTTGCTTTCTACAGCAGAAATGTCTCTCTTAAAAGTCAAGGCCCTGGAATTCACATAGAACTGCTTTGCTGTTTTCAGAGATGAGGTCATGCTGAGGGCTTTTTTGTGGTTGAAAAAATTGGGTCACTATTATTGTTATTGAAAGAAGCACCTGCAAAATGAGAGAGCGTTATGTGCGGCAGAGAAAGCAGCCAAAGAACTTAACTGATATGTAAAATACAGAACTTTCTCTCAAAAAAAGATGAGGTGTACGTGCTCACAGATAATTCTATGAGCATGTACACCTCATAGCTAATTCTCCCCATTTTATCCGTCCTCCTTTTTGTATCCATTACATATTGTTACCATGAGTCATCTGTCTTTATCTCCTTGGACACCCTCTTCATTATTAGGCATGCTTGATATGAGTAATTTAAATGAGCTCCAAGCCTTGAATTTAGGCCTATATATAGCATTACAAATTCCCTGGCCTTATAACTTCAAGATTAATTTACCTTCAGTGGTAAAATCGGAAAGAATCCTCAAATAATAGCCATGGTTTCTTTAAGTGAGGCAGTACAGATGGTGCGGATCAACAGGTCAGATAATGTGTAATGCTCTCCCACCACTGCTATAGTGTCCTAGCAGCTTTATCTGGTTGTGAGGAAACTGGAACGATGGAAATGAAGGAAGTGAAGATGGAGATGCTCCATGATAGATTGGCAGGTTTACTGTGGTCAGACAGCCATTTCGAGGATCACTTCCCTTGCTGTTTTTGACATTTTGTCTGTCTATACATACAAAATCAGCTTCTAAAACTATGGGTGCACAGGGACGGAGGAAAAAAAAGATATTGCTGGATGTGGGGGTAAAGTGAATAGAAGAGGGTAATTTGTTTGAATAAACAATGTCTCTTGGCTGCAAATACTTGTCTCATCTTATTACTGTTGCTGGCTGCTTTGTGTGGGAGGAAAATGCAGCAGCCTGACGTGCTACTAAGCATCAGAGCCTGGAAATCAAAGGTTTTCATGAAGGAAACTCAAAAATCAATTAAAGAACCCTTTTACAATGCAATGCGGCAATTATCTGGAAGTGGCCTTTTACGGATTCAGAAACTAATTCATTTTGACTGCAGAACAGGGACGAGTGAATCTAATTACTTTACCCCCCATCTGTGAGTGATGTGGCCCAGACAGCACGTCCACCAAATAGACTGATCAGTACGCAAGTCTGCTTTGACCTTTTGGTGTAAATGGAGTTAGTGTTCTTTGCTTCCTGACCTCTAAATGGAGGAATAAATCGGATCTGAACTAATTCGTTATTGCACCAGAATTGTGATGCCGAGCACAGCTTACTTACTATATTGAAAGCTTATTTAAGCAGAGCACATCTAAAACCAATGTATCAGTCTAAATAAACGGGAATTAAAAGAGGTATTGAAAAGTGGGTTGTGAGAAAAAATATTGTAGCCAAATACACAGACCCTTCCAGTGCCTTCCAGCTACTATTAAGCAATTGTGTTTTATTTTGGAGTTTGGTACATATTAAATTTGTATGCCCCCACACTTACACAGCTGTATCCCCAGCAGAAATGCATTGGCCCACAATTCCAGTCATGATTCATTCTCATCCAACTGTTGTTGGGAAATCATTATCTCTGTGTCTATCCAGTTTTCTGAGAAAGATGTTTTACACAGCAAACGCAGTTCCTCAGGAACAATCAGAACATTCCACAGACCAGCACCTCAGTCATTCAGATGGTCAGAGCTGAAACATCTGGTGAACTACCTGGCCATGTAAGCCATTCTTTGATACATGCACTCCCTTTCAGTGTCAGAATTGCACTGAATCCAGGCTAAACATTTGATGCTTCTTTGTTTCCTTGTCATCCAAGTCCTGTTTGACCCAGGTGGTAGATTTTATAGCTGTGTGTCAGAGTTAAGTGCCCTAAAGACAACATGCCCCTCTTCAACAGCATTCTGATTTCTGTTTTACTAATACTTGTACTGTCCTGCTTTAACACAGATGCTATTTTATGCAGTGTCTTTACACCAAACATGATCAAATTTAAGATTTCTAACAGGCAGGGACACCTGGTGTACATGCATCTTTCTTTCTTAACTCAATTAGACTTCCTATCCATAGTCTGTTAGCACAAAATGATCTCTCTCTACCATTCCTATTAACTAGTGGCTCTTCAAGGGAACATCATATGACAGGATGAGTAGATGAGTACAGGCTCCCCCTCAATTTTTGGAGAAAGTAGCAGAAATAGGCTTTACCAAATTAATAGAAATTAAGGGAAAATCAGAGGGTGCTTGTACACCCCTGCTGTCCGTAGGAAATTGCGTAGTGGGACACCCTGGGACCTGGCAGGTTGGACCACCGGAAAAAGAGAGGGACAGCTGCCACATCCCAGCCTGACTGCTCCTAAGCTGGGCACTCGGAGTGCGCCTGCTAGGCAAGTCTGTCGCAGTAGAGGAAGATTAACGAGGCCGCCGTGTCCAATCTCGGTTACAAACGGCTCCCTGGCGGTCAGAAAGGGTGTGAATCCCTATCGGCTGCGCCTTGTTTCTTTCCCCTTGTCTGTTCGCCCTTTCTCTCGCACGAGCTGTTATTAGACACACAGCAATGCTTCTTCCTGCCACTCTTGACATCAGTATGCAGCAAAACTCTGCCGGAGAGAAGAGCCCGCACACCTTCTCCCACACATGCAGCTCTCCCTTACTGGAGCAGCACCGTGCCAAAGAAAACATGCAGGCTGCCAGAGAAATGTTCCGTTGATTCTGATTCACACTTCTCAGAATGTTCCCTAAGACAAATCCTTCAAAGGCCACATGTTTTTTTTCCCTGTCTTTATCAGTCCATTTTTCTGTTGTTTTAGCAAAATCCGCCCACTTAGCTAGCTCTTCCGCACATTAAGTCCTGCTGAGAATCTGGCCAACACAAGGCTGGAGTCAGGCCATACACCCTCTTGTGTAACATTGCTCCCCAATTCTGTATATGCCTTTTGTAAAATTATAATTTCATTACACAGGAGGTATCGTAAAACAACAGTAGAGGGCTGAGAAGGATGGGTTCACTTGCAAAGGTAGTGTCAGAGATCGATAGCAAGGCTAATGGCTAATGGTCAAAGAACACACACTGCAAGCTACTAATGTCAAAGCTGCCTTGTCCCTCTGCTATGATGTCAGGAGACAACTCACAGGCTTGTTGTGCTGCTAAAAAGCATGTGTCTCACTCAGGTTGTTCTGCATTGCTTGTGAAATGTAAGAAATCACATCTCGTTCACATAAAAGGCCAGGTGGGTTTCAGAATGCTGCAGTTTCTCTGCCTGAGGGCTGGCGTGAAGGACTTCTGTGCTGAATGCAACCTTATTCACATAAGTGCGGCTGTCACATTAACAGCTGTCACATTAACCTAACTACACTCTGCTACTGCATCCTATATTACCTGGATCCCATAGGGCTCTTCAAATGTAATTTCCAAAGTTACAGCTGAGCACCTGACTGGGGACGGTATTGACATTCAGTTGCCTCCACTATCAATCAGGTTGGCACACCAATGTGATCCATGCAATTAAGCTGTGTGATGACTGAGGTAAGAATCAGCATATCACAAAAGAAGGAAATGTCAAAGAAAATGTTTTTGTCCTCAGGGCCCCTCAAGTATGAGCATTGTTAATCTGTACAAAGCATCTGCCTTTTTTCCCCATTTCAACTAAAATCTAAGCATTTACACAATCATAACAAGCAGTTAGTAATAATAATAGTCGAATGATTTCCAGTACACAGCAAAATCAATAGTATTAATTCAACACTATAAGCATAAAAGTGTAACAACATAGACAGAGTTTAAATGAACACCTACAGTTATGAAGTAACACAATTGATCTTGTTGCATAAAAATTGCAAATATGTATGAATGTACAGTAACTCCAAATTACTTTTTAACTTTTCAACCACTGAATTGAGTTCAATATCATATTATTCATGTGAGTAGTCCCAAAATGGCTCTTTCAAGCAGAGTATTTCAAAAAGCAGAAGTGTTGGAATGATTCTTTGCATTTTTAGATTCTTTCGATTTAGATTCTCAGTGTTTCTGATCACTGCATGTGGTTGATTTTTGAATCAATAATTATTCTAAGCAGAGTAGACTGTACTTACATATTAATCAGACCTGCTTAGCTACAATACCGAATCCTTATTTAATACATTTTATGTTAATGAAATTCAGCGTCCATGATATCAAAATTCCTGTTATGACATACAGGTCTTGCATATTTGGCTATTAATTTGACTGCTCAAGTGAAGTCTCTATTGAGACCGAAGGGATTTAAATCTCTTCAATGAAAGTTCCTATATAAATGTGAGATAATTCATCAGTTGATGATAGGACAGCTGGCACCACAAAGGAAATAGCATTATGAAATTGAAAAATGAGTGAACCGAGGCACAGTTTGTTCCTGCCTAGGTTAGTGCTGGAAAGGAAATCTTTCCACGGGGGAAAACTGGGCCAGGAGCAAGGTCAAAATCTGAATTAACATCTTTGGAGGAGATTTCTGTGCACCTTGACTCTGCTGTACCTTGCATTCAGTGTACCAACATGGGGAGTGAGAATTGATGTATTTTGAAAAGAAGACAGAAAATCTCAGCCTACACTGTTAAGGAATATTCTGCCTTTATTACTGTATTACTTACTGTTCTAAAACCACTAGATGAAAAGGGACCAGTGTCCTTGACACCGCATAAGTCAATATATCTGTTTATAGTACAATACTTGCATGCTTAAATAATTTATGCAAATTGCAATGCTGCACAAATTTTAAAAGTAATGCAGTGTCATCATGTTTAATTTGGGCTTTATTCCTTTGACTAGACAGACAGAATGCCCCCACTAAATCTGTAACAGAACACTTGTCTCAACAAATCTGTTCTTTCTCAATAGCTCCCTGTCATCGTGCTGTTCCAAAACATTTTTCCTGTCAAGAAAACCGACCTTGACGTTCTAGTTTATGTGCCACTGCAGTCATTTCCCAGAATAGATAGTTATGAATTTCTTTCCATCTTTGGTATTTTAAGCCTTAAAATTAAGTAAAAAGACATTTATGAATCACTTTTTTACAGATTCTTAAGATGAAGAACCAACCCAATATTTTTAGAATTTTCCACACATCAGCACCATTGTAGATGGCAAGAATTTTTGTATATATGGACCTCTCATTTCATTACTACTTTCACTGGACTCCAACAGCTACTTCAAGAAATCTCACGTTATTGTATTTGATTTTTTTCCCCCTCAAAAGAAGTCTGCAGAAACTGCCAAGTCATGTCAAGAGCATTACTGCCCGCCACACTCCACTTGACAGAAAAAAAAACAATTGCATAATCCAAAAATAGCATTGGGTCGTCTCCACTGTGGATGAATTGGATACTTACAGTGCAATACAAGACAAAGACAGTGCGTTTATCCACTTCAATCTGTCTTGAAAACAAACTATGGTGACCTTGACCCAGAGAATGCTACAGTAGTACCCATCCCTATTATAATGGCCAAAGTGTCAACTATACAATCTTAACGAAAAAGGGCACCAAAGGTCCCTCTTCACCATGATCACTGCAAACATATTACAATGGTTTATGCTGTGTGCCCTCAAAGTGCAGGTTACTGATGTAATGATTGCTTACTTTTGCTTACTTTCTAAAAGCTGTCAACGGATTTTCTCATTAAGTAAATTATAATTACACTGCAAGATGTAAAAAGGGAATATTGTGCAGCATATACTGACTATGGATTGTGGAATGTAGGGCACAGTGTGTGTTTTTTTTCTACAGGTCAGCAGTTTTAGAGGACAAATTCTCCTATATGATAAATTGCATTCTATAGGTGGTTAATGCAGATATTTGTCTAATATTCAACTGTTTGGCTTGCTCAACCATCCCGATTTTCAGGCCTAATTTTGCGTACCAAAAAAAGAAAAATTATAATAAAATAGGGACATAAACATTCATTAAATAGCTTTTTAGCAACACCTGATCCCATTTTCTCTGACAAATTTTAAAAGTGTATACAGGAACATTTTAGCAGCAAAACCACTCAGAATGAATATGGTACATTAAGCTTGGGATTTTCAGGCAATGTGTAGCAGGCAAATGCTTTGTAAATGTCTTACTCTCTATATACTACACACTGTATGTTAGAATTACTATAAAGCAGTGAACCCTACAATCCCAGAAAACTCATTCCAGTCTCATGAAAAGCTGTTGTACATTTAAGGAGAAATCTCTAAATTCTTGGTAAAAACAAAGAGAAATCTTTAAATTATTGGTTAAAAAAAAAAAAAAAAAAAAAAAAAAAAAAAATCAATGAGGATTTTCAGAGAAGCCTTGTTGCCATGTCATCAAAAGCAACTGCAAACTACAAAGGCATAACAACCAGTGCACGCACACATAAAGGTTTTTTCCCCCCTCTTTGAATGCAATATACCTAAACATCATTCAAAACACCACTGTATAAATCTTTGTATTCACTTAATACACATTGTGTATGCATCCTTATTGTACATTAACATCCCATATGTGCATGATGTGTTTCATATGCACATATATTTCCATGTAAATCTTAATCATTTCTCAGGGCACACTGACAGTATTCATGTAGCGGAGATACCCACATAAAACCAAACAAAATTCTGTGGTCCAACGGGAAGCGGGATAAAATCACTACTGTGACTGCTGTGGCTTTCAGACCAGTCAGGAACAAATAGTCTTTTCACTGGTATTTTAATTGAATAACAAAATCCACCTACAATTGACATAAACAGTACAAAATGTATCACTCATTACTTCCAAAAACAATGACAGTTTATTATATACAGTACAGAGATAACACTTGCTAATGTGCTGTCATGGTGTAACAAGGCCCCCTGCTGGTTGAAGTAGTAAATCCTTGTCATAACTTCCTACCCTTTTCCCATCCCTGTAGATGTAATGCCTTGAATTACACTGCATTGCATTACCGTAACAACAAATAACTGCCTTTGATGTCAACCTCTGTTGGTCCTTACATTCTTTTGAGGATTTAACCATATGCAAAATTATGCAGGAATGCATACACAAACTCAGACTTGTTCTTTGAAGCTGGGGACAGTCAAAGCCTTCTTTTTCCACTTCAAACTGGATACAGTTTCAAATTCTTGGTTTTACCCATATCCCTCTTCATTTCAGCAATGTCAATGACATATATTAAAAACATATCACCCCCGTGTTTCAACAGACAATTGAAATACTGAAACACATGCCTTAATAAAAAACAGGTTAACTGTTCTCCAGCAACAACACCAATTATATTTTAATTATTTCAATTTAATTAAAGGAGCTAACAAACAAAGAAACCACAGCCATATCTACATTGAAAGGAAGCAAATCTGTAGCTTCGCTGAACAGGAACGCTCACCCACGTCTATGTATAAACTGGACCACATTCAGCTATGCTTCCTTGACTACGTGGGAGTATGGCTTAGGGCGCTGCAAGATCTGCATTGGCTTGAGTCACAAGGTTAAGGCCACACAAAGAGTCCTGATTATCCAATAAAAGAACAGACACCGAGTGTTCCTGGAGACCAACAAAAGTGGAGACCACACCTCTCAGGAATCATTGGGCAGACCAAACAGCTTGACAGTGCCCGCCTCCCGGTTGCTGTCGTACTTTCCGTCCTTGTCATCGCACGCGTATGCCAGCAAGGGTCTCTTAGGATGCCAGGCCACAGTGAAAGTGGGCGACTCGCACTGCACCTCCCACAGTTTCTCTCCTACGTGAGTGCCAAACATAAGGGGAAAGCAAAAACAGCAACGATCTTATCCACCACTCTCAGCACACACTCACACGTTACTTCATGCAAAAAAAAGATGGCAGAGAACAATTATTCTTGCAGATTTACTCTTACTTGCTTATTGAAATGTACTGCAATATACCAAGACTTTGTGCATACATATGTAAAATTCCTACTACGGCTACAAAAATATGCTGTTAAATGTTTCTCATTTACACTGGCAGTAGTCTGGATTTGGGATCTAGGATTTAAAACCTGATTCAGTGAAGAACACTTCACAGAAGCTGACCATACAATATATTAAATATGTGATATAAAAAGTGTGTAACATACCCGTCTCAACCTCTGCAATGTCAATGAAATGATCCTCGGATGCTGATGCCAGCATTTTGCCGTCATGGCTAAAACTCAGTGTCCGGACTGGCCAGTCTAACCTGGTCAATATTCGAAGGACAAGATTAAATTTCATACAAAGCCTCCCCTGTGAGTCTTTGTCACTGCATAGTAGAAACCCGGCTCATTATGTTGAAGTTTTTGGTGGTTTTCCATGACCTTATTTGTCAAGGGCCAGGCAAACAACAACTAACAGTGTCTGCTTGGTTACACAACCTATTAGGTGCTGGCTTGGTAACAAGTCGGTCAGGGGAGGGAAAATATATTACAAGGCACTAGGTTTTCGGCATGAGGTTAAATATGCAAGTGAGAATGATGCTGCTGGGATTCTTAACACTGTCACGGCTACTCAATAAGGGTTTTTTGAAACTGTAATGCAGGAGCACATCCTGGTAACCCAAGTCCCAGAGGCAGCTTACAGTGTAGACTTGTGTAAAGTGCACCCTCACCTGGAGAAACACCGCACACACACCAGTTCTTCTACGTCCCATAGGCTGACCAGGGCATCCGCACTACCTGTGGCAAAGTACTTCCCTGTGGGATCAAACTTGATGCAGATGCAGTTAGAAGGGTGGGCATTGATGGACTGGATCGGTTTCAGTTCTGGATAACTGAAAGAGAAAAGAGCCAGAATGTCCACCGTTTATACTTACATACATATATCTATAAACAGAAACAACTAATAAGTACATCGTCATACGCATTTATATTCCCACACAACGGAAAAATGCTATTTATGTTAAAGTACAAGGATATCAGTTTTCTTTGCTTAAAATAAATTTAATTAAATGCATGTGACTGGACAATAGAACCCTGTACCAATCAAGCTTTATCATACTACATGAAATGGGTTTTATAATGACCAAACTTTGCAAACTGCATGTTCCCCTTTTGCCCTTTTCTGTAGAACTAGCATGATTCAATTAAAATGGATGCAGTTAAAAAAAATGCCAAACTATACGTCTGGCTATGCATGGTTTTGTTAAATGTGTAAGTGAAAAAAGAAACCAGGATTAAGAACACCGCGATGGGTGCTAGTGGAAACGCAATATTTAAAAAAGAAAGGAAACAC
Source organism: Megalops cyprinoides (assembly GCF_013368585.1). NCBI lineage: Eukaryota > Metazoa > Chordata > Actinopteri > Elopiformes > Megalopidae > Megalops > Megalops cyprinoides. The sequence continues at coordinate 19,707,500 of NC_050598.1, read as the reverse complement.
GTAGACCCATTATAGGGTAAACATTTCATGGCGTAATGTTGCGGGGATCTCCAAATGCACAGAGAAGCATGATTGACGCTATCAGGTCATTGCAGAAACATGCTCAAGCGTCTTGTTCTGACCTGAGGATGTTGATGCAACCGTTCCCATTGGTCAGGAAAAACATATCGTTGTCGTTGTTCCAGGAGATCTCGTTCACTTCAAACTTGAATTGCTCCTCCGCTCGTGACCGGTGCGTTTTGGCATCGATGAAAGTAACCACGTCATCCTTGTTCCCGACTGCGATGGTCTGTCCGTCTGGACTCCAGCATATATTTATGTTCTCCCCTACAACCAGATCAGGTTCTTTACAGATGTACGTTCCACTCCACTGTCCTATTCTTGATATTTTAAGTGAAATAAGTGCTACTGGAATTATGCTTTTTATTTAGCTTTATATATCTTTACTCTGTTTATAGTCTAGTTTGGATGATGAGGATACATCTAGATCGTTAGCTGCATGGCACCAGTGCTAATTTTCATTCACAGTTCAATTTTCATACTGCCATTTACATCAACGTCTCCACGGAGAACAAGCCAGCACAATTACAATAAAGGGATGGTGTTAACCTTTTGTGTTTACAGTCGCAATGCATTTTGTTGTGCGGACATCCCAGATGCGGATGGTCTTATCCCCCGACGCAGTAACAAAAAGATCGGGGTTTGTTGGGTGCCAGCACAGCTGATCGACACTGTCCCCGTGGCCGCGGTAGTTGTTTTCCTTCACCTACAATTAAAGACACGACACAGAACTGAATTACAGTTTGAGAATTAGCTCAACACGCTTAGCTTGTCTGCTACATTGCAGTGCATTAGACGTAGCTAGACTATCCTTCCTACGGTGCATCAAATGGCCTGGATGCTTAGTTAGCTAACAAATGCACCCAGTTACCTGCCAATACTAGTATAATTCTACAACGGAGGAAACATTTAATCTAATGCGTTAGCCTGCTAACAAGCAAATACGCCGCTGAGATCCCTGCTCTTATGAAGCTATGCATTTTAAAATGAGCTACAACCGCATGGCTTTCATCACTGTAACGGTTAATTGAAACACTTACCAATCGATCTTTTTCAAGAACAAACACACTTGCAGTTTTGTCAAATGATCCAGATGCCAACCTTCTCCCATCGCAGCTCCAAGCTACCGAATGAACCTTAGCGCTGTGAGCCGGGAATTCACGACTTTTGTTGTTATTTTTGAAACTCTCCTGCATTTCCAAATAGTATTGAGACGCCATGTTTGAGGGTTTAAATACTCTCGAAAATGCGCGGGGGAGGCAATCTTCACAAAGGAAAGATGTACCGATCAGCGAAACGTGAAGACACGTATTATTTTGGGAGATAAAGAAAACATTAACCTGTAAATGTTAAAAAACATTAACCTGTACTCATCTGTTAATCCTCCAGTCAGTACTATTCAACATCTTTTTCAATACCGAAAAGACAGCGACACCCGGAAAATGCGAAATGGGCTCTTCCGCCCAGAAAAAAAACTTTATTGACAATTCAACATTCTATTTGGTGTCCGAAGTCTATCAGTATGCATTCTCATTGTATGAAGACTATAAAACATAACTTAAAATTACAATCCAGAAGGAATAGGAGGTGGTGTACGTGAGACATATGATTGGCATGGCTGCTAATTTTTCATGTTATATGCCTGCATATTCAAGAAAACCTAATATCTCCGAGGGAGATGGGGAGTTCAAAACATTACGCGAGACCACAGAACTTAAATGGCCAATTTTTTATTTCCTCCAATTAAAAAAAGAATGCTTCATGAATACAGGAGTTGTGAAAGGTTTATAAACTCAAGTTTGGGACAATGTCACCTTTGCCTTTACATCTCAAACATACACATTGTAGTCAAGGAACAAGCAAACTCACACATACTTATCATTACTTTACAGTGTTCATAGCGAATTGTCAGATAGCAACAAAAATGTGAACTGCAGCTGTGTTAGCAAAGTTGTGTTAAGGTAACGCAATCATTCAATGCAAGTCTTGCAACATCTTAAAATGCAGATGGAGCCTTACAACTTTGGAAAAGGCTAATAGGAAGCAGTTATGCTAGGGCTTTATGCCAAAGCGCGGCCCTGAAGTGACAATCCTTTGCATTCAGGGTTAATGTGTAGCTATTGCAGCAAAATCTCTTTTGCTTAATTTAAAGGCAGGTCTCCAGGAAGCAAGGGCATGATGCATGTATGACTCAGTCACTCCACAGATCAGGATGGCATGCGCAGGTACACTTGACTCCAAAGTATGTAAATGGATTCTTCAGTGTTTGGTGCAAGAAGTGGAAAAAGAGATCCAACAGCCATTTTTTTTCAATCCACAAACTCAAAGAGGCATAGAGGTGAATAATCACCAAAGCAATGCTACAAATAGCATGTATCAAGGTAACATGGTCCTCAACTGCAGCACTGTGGAACCAGGCCTAATAAAGCACAAGATAACTGATGCAAGGGGAGTGGATCTCCCATTGGCTCATTGGCTCCAAACACCTTCCTATATTCCTGAAGAATCCAGGACTACAATGACCATGAAATGGGATACACAGGTGGTAGTAGCACCTTGCCTCAACAGAGAAGTAAGCACAAATAACACCTGTGGTGTTATGTGATCACTGTAGTGCAAAGACCTCAGGGGGTAGAATGCGGAAGACATGTTTAGCTGTTGCAACCTCCATTCAAGCTGTTATCCTTTTACAGTTTGTAGATTTAATACAATTTAGGACAATTAAGAGGTGGATGTGTCTATTTGGAGGTAGGCTGAGTATACTAGCACTTATTTCCTCAAGGAAGTCCAGGCATAAACAAACACCAGCATAGTTTTCATTTGCATCATCATTCTGCTGACATCTGTTGACACAAAAAGCACACACACTGGTGAAGAGAATTTGCTAACTGAAACACTGGAGTCTTCCAGCTTAAATACTAAATAGTGCTTGTATGTGCAATATCTAACACTATTAGTGTATTTAGAATTTAGCTACTGACCTGCTTAAAGTTGAATTTGTTATTATTTTTAATTCTTCAGGTAATTTTTATTGTTGGAGCTTTTTGGTTAATTTTGCCAAGAAATACTTTGTTTAAAATGCAATGCTTTTGAGACATTTTACGATATTCAAGAAGGCATTAATGCATTATAATTATAAAATAGGAATTCAAGGCCATATTTCAGACATTTTAGTGTTCCATATAATAATAATAAAAATAAGAAAAACAATGCTGTCAAAATCCAATTGTCAGAAAGCATTAAATAAATAGTGTGGGTAAGTAAATTCTTAAAAAGAGCAGGTGTTCAGATATTCTACAGTCTGTTAACTTCACTAAATAGAGAAACACAAATAAAACTATTGTGTTGTGTTATAAACAAGACAATAATGTTTTTCATAAACAGACACAAGCCCACACTAGCAGACAGTGTGCATTCAAAACTAAAGAAAAAACTAAAGCTCAGGTCAGGTGTCTAAAGTTAAAAAACAAATCGAGATTCTGTGCAAATTGTGCAGCTCTCCTTGCCCTGTCCTGCACTGCTTGTCTCTGCTGCCGCCTTGTGACTGCCACTGGGAATGCTGTTAACACTCTGCGTCAGCGCTCCCATTCAGGGGGTTGGGGCCTGCTGGCGATCCTGGTGTTAAGGTGGCATGCTTGTCCTGCTGTAGGACGGCGTGACTGATTCCATTGGATTGCGCACATTTCTCCAATTTCTGCTTCTCATCCTCCTCACTGAAATCAAAAGAGCAGGGAGTGAACATTGCTAATTTGTCTCATACTCATAGTTGTCAAACCTGGCTGACATTTTACAAGCCATCATCAATTCCTGTTTATAAGAAGTTATGGCTATTTACTACAGATGAATATAGTATTCTGGTATTGGAAGTAGGGATGTAAATTAGACACATTTCTGTCCTTCAATTAGTTGATGGCCTAGAAGGACAATAATCGTTAATGGATGATGAAATATGTTAACAGTAACAACAATTTGTTTTTGTACATTTTTATATGATTTCACTGATAAAAAAGCCCCAATCACTTTAATCAACACAGATCATGAGATGAAAAACAACAATAAAAACAGAAACAAATGTAGCCTACTTAATATATTATTTTTCAAAAACTATCATTTTACAGTTATTTGTGCATTTTGTAGGTTAACGAGAGTTCTGTCATCATGCTTCATCACAGCAAGCCCTATCAGAAGAGTTTGTTAATGATTCTCTGTCAATGCGCACTCGTCATTGATAGTCGATTAACTGACACATTGGTTACATCCCTTATTGAAAGTACACATGATCAGCATGCCGCATCTGCCATCCTGCATTAGTGAAGCGATGTAATGGGGCCTCACCCGTCACAGCAGCCATTTGTTACCACCTCACAGGCCCCTTTCTCGGACAAAGAGCTGCGGGCGCTGCCCCCCTGCCAGGACCCCCTGGGCTCCCTGCCAGAGTCGGAACTGCGCCTCATCACAACGGGCTCTCTGCCAGAGTCCGAACTGCGCCTGAGCCCGGATGGCTCCTTGCCAGCGTCAGAGATGCGCCTGGAGCCGTCAGCTTCTCTGCCCGAGTCAGAGCTGCGTCTGCACCCTCCTGGCTCCTTGCCCGAGTCGGAGCTGTTCCGGGCATTCAGACTCTCCGAGGAAGAGAACTTACTGATCTGACCGTCCCTCTCATCTAGGGAACAAAAGACATCAGTCATCTCTGTGCTCACTGAACTGAACTGGATGTTCACTTTCTGCTGAAAATGAGGGGAAATGATGGGACACCACGGAAAAGTCCTGTCTAATCGGACAGCCAAAGAATTAACCAATAATTTTTATTACATTACATTTATTTGTTTGTTTACTGTAGAAGTGGTGTTTGGAGAGCTTGATATAAAGCAAACTCATACTTTCCCTCAGTTTATCAGGATGACGTACATGGGGGATAATGTAAATCTCATTTGCAGTGTTCACTGTAGTTACTAAGGGCATTTTGAGAGAAATTCAAGCTGTAGAAGTATCCCTTAGTTTTAACAGAATTGCTGTCAGCAGTTTTCTAAATATTCTACCCTATTATGCAAGAGGGCTAGGGGTTGGAGGGAAAGGGAGGGGGATGGGACGGGTATCACTCTAGAGTGCCGGAGTGATAAGTGAGTAGCTTCTGCCCTCTAGTGGGTACATTCAGAATGTCTATGAATCAATTAAATACATGAGAATTCCAGTTGTATTTTTCTTCAGTTCTGCCACTTAAATGCTAACTGTATCTTCAGCATCTATTTCCAGTGTTCACACAACCTGGCCACCTGGAACACCAACTTGTATATATATTAGGGCCAGTTGTATATTAGTTGTATGTTAGTTCTACACCCACACAGAAGCACTGAAGTGAGGCAAATGCAATCCTCATATAAACTCATACACAGCCAACAGATTTTTTTCACACTGCAAGTCACGCAGCGCACTACAGCTGAGTGGGTGCTCATTGAAGGATGGACGATACTCCGCTGATGTCATCCAGGCAACTTTCAGGCGTCTGACGAATTGCAGGGTGCCTTAGAGCAGAGAGATGACGGGACCTTAGATGACCTACCCAGCCCTATCCCCAGTGGAACGAAGCCAATTTGTTCCACCGCTGCGGTCATCATCGCCTGATGACACGGCGGGGATGAAACTGAGGCCATACAGCTTAGCTGGCACTCCAGCTGAGTGCCTTAAACACTGAAGCCTGCTAAAGGAAGACTATTTCGGTATAAACTTTTTAGTATAAAATGAGGTTTCAAAGAAAATATGTGCCCTATTGACAGGTGACAGCTTCAGCTCACAGAGGGTGTGCTAATGGACAGGGTAAGTGGGGATACCTCCTGAACCTGGGTCACAGGCCTGTTTGCGTCTCCTCCTCAGAATCACTTCCAGTTCACTGTCCTTCTTTCCCGGCAATGCCTCAGGAAAGCCCCGGCTGGGACTCTTCTTGACTGTCTCCTGTGTTTTCAAACACAGGGAATGCAAAAAAAGAGTTTTCTCATTGGCTGGGTTTTCAGGTTCACTTCTGTACTTGAAACATGAACAGTTTGAGAAATTTGCCAGTTTGTACATGAACAGTTTGAGAAATTTGCCAGTTTGAGAGGGAGAATAATTGCCCATTTACATGACAAGGATGCTGCATGGTTTTAGTTTAACCCTATAAAGCTCTAATGTTTCCTTGCAGCAAGCTGTTATAATGATCACTATTCAACTGGAATTTAAGTGAATGTACTGCAGCACCTTGTTCAGTGTTGTCCGGTACCCAAGTTTCTTGCTGGCCGCTATAGATTGTAAGTTTACTCGATCATTCTACAACTTACAACTGCCAAACAACTTACTACAGTTTTCGTTGTTTCAGCATAGATGTATGTACCATGTACATAAACCAACAGAATTCTACTTTGCTTTCTTTTAAAGTAACAATACTTCATTTCATTAAAAGTGAAATAATGCACAAATCTTTCAACCTGTGTGTGTGTGTGTGTGTGTGTGTGTGTGTGTGTGTCTAGTCATAACATTATCAATACTTTCCTATAACTCTACTATTTCCTGTAAGACATACCCATGGTTCCATATGTTGTGGCCCTTGTTATTGTAATTGGGGTGTGAATAGCACAGCCACGGTTTTTTAAAGAAGACAAAACACTGTAAGGTATGACCAGTAAATTTTACAATTGTCCAACCTTTCTATGTTACGGTACATTTAATGTCAGTCCTAAAAACAGATTTGTACTGTAGGATGAATATGTGCAGCCTGTAGTGTACCTAGAAGCAATGTTTAGAGACCTGAGGTAATTGATGTAAACTCAATTGTTTAACGTGAATATTGCACAGTGCTTGGATGCACACATACAGAAATCTTCAATCAATAATAATTTTCAATAACAATAAAAATCTTCAATCAATAATAAGTCATATCGCTACTGCGGTGTCACTCCCTGATCAATTGTCATGTGTACAGAATACGTAAATTTTAACATATACATACATTATAATAACATTTGATGGTGTTTATTCATAAAATTTCATTTAAAACAGAAATGATTAACACCATAACATATTACTGTGAAATAAGATAAAGACAAGATGAAAATCTAAAAAGAGAATACCAGAATGCCCTTCAGTTCCTCCATTGCACTCTCTTGCTGTCTCTCTTCAGCCACCGGGGGGTGCTGGTGTGAAGAGAGAACGTTCTTTTTCATCCAAATATCACCCGAAATACATGGGGAATGAATGTGATTCATGCCATCTCTTTCCTAAAAGATATTAAAATGGTAATACCTGTGATTTATTAGCCTGTGGCTGTTAGAGATGGGAACAATTTGTTTTGTCTCTGTGACCCCATGACCTCACTTCGTGACAGTCCAAGATGTATTGAACCCAATTTGATGAATGGGGCCCACATAATTTCAAATGTGTTTTCTGCCTTAGCAACCCTAGATGTAGACCTGATTTTTGTGAGATAAACATATCCACAGTGGGCATTACCCCCACACAATCTCTATATATAGAGCGCCTTGTAGAGTAGCAGTGGACAGTATTTTAATTAAAACTTATTTTGCAATCAAAGCCACAAACAATTGTTGTCAAGGAAAACTCAGGACACCGGAATCTAGCCACAAGACCACTGTATCAGTCACTCTACATTGTAGCAACCTATATTCATGTACCTTGTTAGAAGAGAAAACCTAGAAGATGAACTTCTAAGGTCCTGCACAATATAGGGTGTAGGTAGTATTGTGTCATAGTTTGTCATGCAGCTGGTATACATTAAACGTGAGAACTGGCCTTAAGGTCATTCTATTGATTTATTTTCTACAGCCCCTCTGAGGATGAGAGTAGCCATGGTGCCTTAAAAATCAATAGCACTAAATCAAATCAAAGCACTGCATTTATGTAGGGAGTCTGTCTGGAAGCTGCCATAATCCCTGAATAATTTCCTGATGGGGTGAGGTCTTGGCCAAAAGGGACACTGACAGCAATTTACAAAGAAATAATGTGAAAAACAGCACGAAATCACTTTGAATTGTGTTAGTCTGTCCTTACATCAAAATGAAAACCAGTAATCAGACAACAAGAGTAATCAACGATGACTGTCAAATTCTACAAATAAAGCAAAAAGAAGCTTCAAAGAATTCTAGTTTTGAATTTTGAAAAGTGCATGCATACTGACACTAAGTGAATTAATACGCAGCAGGTATCACTTCTGCTGAGAACTTTTTCAGACTTTTCAAACTGCAGAGCTAATTAAGACCAATCAATATAATGCTCACCTTGATGCCGAATCTCTACAATAAGACCCCAGTCCATGAGAAAAACAAGATTGTGAGAAGGGAAGAGAGGAAAAAGTAGCCATTAAAACAGGAAGACCAAATATATTTCAGGATAAAAACACAAGTTTTCAACTGAGATAAAACATGTATTACTGTATTATTATTATTTTATTAATGTTAAGTTGTCTCAAGAGAGGCCAAGGTCTTTGAGATGGCATGTATGAGTAGCAAACACATCGTCATCAAATACTTTATTGATCCCCATGGGGAATTTTTCCTCTGCATTTAACCCATCCTATACACAGTGAGCAGTGAGCACACACACTAGGAGCCCACTAGGAGCACACACACTAGCAGTGAGCACACACACACACACCAGAAGCAGTGAGCAGACACACACTAGGTGCTAGGAGCAGTGGGCAGCCGCAGTGCAGCGCCGGGGACCAACTCCAGTTCTTTTGCCAGTGCCTGCCTGTGTCATGTTAATATTGCGTAGTAGTAGCAACCTCACCTTGGTGTCTTGCCCCTTGACAGGCCTCAGGACAACTCCATGTTTAATCCTTTCCATCATCTCATTAACAGCCTTCACTTTCACATCATCCATGCCTGCACTCTCTTCAGAAGCCAAAAAGAAACTGGTGTTAGACTCTGAGCCAACATGGACGCCGCTCCAGGGAGTGGCTCCAAGACAGACAAGGGCACCAAGGGTGGTCCCAAAAATACCCAAACTCCTATTCAAAGCAACAGAAAATGTACCCTAGGTAAAGAGTTCTGTTAGATATATCAAGCACTTTATATCAAAATATCCAAATAAACACTTTCCCTATTTTCAGAGGCTCCTTGACCCTTTCCAGAACAGTTACAACACATTTCATTTCAAGCTCCAATTAAATGGTTACACGTTATAATACAATTCCATTAATATCTAAATGTATATGTTGATTTTGGTAGTGTGAATTACTGATAATTTTACAGCCCTTGGTGTCCTCTCTGTTGAACCTGACATATACTGACAAACACAATCACTTACCTGGGACCTGCTCTGACTTCATGGGTCCCTTATTGCCTTTGGAGGATTTTCTCATTATTGCAATGAGGGAACTATAGAAAATGAATACATTGATTAATCAATAGGTACATAAATAAATGTATAAGACCTTTTAACTGTGGTATCAAAACAGTCATGGTAACCGAGCTAAAACAGCCAACTCATGTATATTATCGATTGTGCCTTGTCAAAGTGTGCTGTTTTTCAAACTGAACTATACATTTTAGGGAGAATTCCAGGTCCACCCCATACATATTGTGTATTAAAAATGCTCAATCAGCATCAAGTCAAAGTGATTAATGGAAAGAGGATCATGCACATAGTGCCTGTTCCTGAACGGAATCCAGCGACTTCATTTTAGATACAATCTGCATCTCTCTGTACTCTGCAGGGCTGCTGGCAGCAGAGGTTTACCTGAGGGGGTTGCAGCGTGAGGGAGGAGGAGGTGGGGGAGGAGGTGGAGGGGGAGGGGGAGGTGGTGGGGGCTGGGGTGGGGGAGCAGGGGGAGGGGCGGTCCCAGGAGCTGGCCCTGGTGCTGAATCTGTGTTCTTCTGTGCCGTCAGCAGCTCTTGCACTGTGAAAAAAAAAATTCCACTGTAGAAGAGTCTCCAAAGGAAGCCACTTGCACAAACTAAAGACCTATCAGCACTCATGTCTGGGTAAACGTTTTCACATTTCTCACAGATGCTGGTGCAAAACTGCTGACCCATCAGAAGTACATTGGGCGGCCAAGTAATTAAGTTAATCAAAGTTAATTATTTTATAGTCTACAACGTTTTTTTTTTTCTTTATGTGATGCATAATTAAGTACTCATCTGTTGCATACATTTAACAGAGGAAATTAAACTGTCCATGTATATTATAATGGAGGGCATGCAAGGACAGGCCAGTTTTTATGAAACTACAGTATTTGTTTGAAGGCCTAATATAATCTTCCTCATAGTGCACAAGGTAAAACTGCTTGCTTATGGGAATGTCACAAAATATAGCCCAAAAAACATTTTATTTGTTTTCACATTGCCTAAGTACCATTTCTTTGTCATATACATAAATATGCACATACAGAGTGGCAGAGTGGCAGAGTGGTTGTGATGATTATATAGTGAGGAATGAGCAGCATTAGTGTGATCGGCTGGCCACAGATGTATAACTGGGTTTTGACAGGCATGTAGTATGGGGTTCAATGCAGAGACCCACCTCGCTGCTCCAGGCTACTGTTACTTCTCTCTGCCTCTTGCAGCCGCCCCTCCACCTCACGCTTCTCCTCCTCCAACAGTTCCAGCTGCTTCTGCACTTCCAGCAGCTGCCTGCGGAGGGCGCACTCATCCAGTTCTGCCTCCAGGCCCTTCACCTGCGGAGAGAAACAATTCCTTACAAGACAAATCGAATTAGGTGATTTTCTATGCAACATGCATAAAAAGGGTTTGAATTCATAGTTTCTGGAAAGAGACTGCTTTTTTTCAGTCACAAGAAATATGCAATTGGCTCATTACCATTTGCAAGATTTTGTAATTTGCTCCGTATCACATTTCAGCCTGCAGCGACTCCAAGAGCAATCTCTGCTAAATGTAACTGTGTCTTTATCAGGCTACCCGGAGACATTCAAATGTCAAGTGCCTGACTCCAGATTGTGTGTTCAGTCTGCTGAATATTCATTGTGGTTTGACAGCGTAGCCTCGTCGCCTGCTCAAGGCGCCAGAAACGCTCGGTGCTGCAGCTGGGCCCGTTTCATCACAAACAGCCTCCCACCCACATTCCAGAGTCTGCCTTCCCATCATCCCTCTGCCGATCCACAAATAACTTACAAAGCAGCAACAGCAGCCGTACCTTATTTCTCAGAGACCTTCAGCATCCTTCCCGAATTCCCTCCCCCTATCCCCCCCCCCCCCACCTCCCACCTGCTGAGATCACTGTGGATCTTTGATCATCTGATTTCACACATGATGCCTCTGCCGTGCCAAACCCTCCGCGAACCGCTGTCACACCCCCTCCCATCGCTACCCCTACCCACGAGGAGCGGAACACAGGGAATCTGTGATCAGACTGCAGTTTGGCAGTGGATGAGTGCGATTAGCAGAGGAGGTGTCTGGCCAGTCTGAAAGATGCTCAGTACAGCAATCACACTGGCAGGAGCTCAAGGCACTGACGGCGTGCTTCCGCCGTCCTCAAGAACCGGTGCCTTACAGCGGTGTTGTTCTAAGAGCTGAACTGCAGCAAGTAGAGTGATTGATGAGAGAAAACTCAAGAGATATGGATTGAGTTAGGCCAATTTTACACATGCATTGCTGTGTCAGGAGGGGTGATTTCACAGTACTGGAAGTACTGGAAGGCAGGAGAGATTGATCAGTGCACTGCATCCCTGTATGCTGAGTAGGTGTGTGTGTGTGTGTCTGCTTTTGATGGCTGATATTTATAGAGGCTTACAGTTCAGCTTACAGTACAGCTTTAATGTTCCTGTGTCACAGCAGTGCCTCACAGATTGAACCATTGGTGGCATATAATTTCTAAGGAAAGCTATCACAACACAGATAGCAAAGTAGATAAATCGCCTGCAGAGTGTTCAAACACCTGGGGGCTGAATGGCCATGGCTTTTTGTGTCTTTTAACAATGCATCTCTTTCTATCAGAACAACTACTGCCAGTGTCACTTCAGCAGTGTTTTGGTCCTCCCCCTAAGATCCTCTTAGCAGGCGGAAAATTAAGAATCATTTCTGATTTTTTCCAGGTTCCACCTGTGACAACAGCTGCACTACACACTGAACAAATGAAAGAATATTTGTCATGAGAAATGAGACTGTGGTCTCTGTGTTCTGGCTGCAGAGCCAATGCGTGGGATCTTCTCTGACAGTTGCAGGTCCTGACTCAGCTGCACTCTCAGCACTGATAGTCCACACGCCAGCTCCCACATTCACCTTTGAACTTTAACGTATGTGGCACCTGGGGGGAGCTTACCTTCTGCTGGTGCTGCAGCCGTTCCTGCTCCAGGGTTTTGGTGATGTTGGCCACGTCCTCCAGGGCCTTGAGCAGCTGTAGGCTTGGGTCTGCGTTCTGCAGCAGGATCATGCTCTGCCGGTTGGCCTCCTTCTGCTTCACCAACATCTGTGGATTGAGGGGGTGGGGCACTTATCACCACCTCCAGCCAGAGGCCACCCGCCCCTCCACCACCCCTTTCACCAGCCCCACAGCACGCCCCCCACCCCCCAACTGAGTTTTTGGGCCTACCCTTCAAACCTGGAATTAGCTCTCAGCCTAAGGGGGGATTCACTTTTGAGGTCAGTAAACATGAATAAAAAAATTAAATAAATACCATCTGCAATGACAGATGCAAATTAGAACACAGATTAATTGGCAGCAGTTTGTACTGCATTGACTGGGTTGTGTAGACAACTGAGTAATTAAAGATTTCAGAGCAGTTTGCAGATAAGATTTTAATACAGAACATGGATTTTGATACAGCATGGGATATTGTACTTATAAGCATTCGCCATGCACAACACCTTGCATATTTGAAATATCAACTGCTAACACTTCAGGTGTTTGCGAGACTGCTCCTGTAATCAACTTAGCTGTCTAAGTTAATGTGGTGTGAGGCTTTGTGTAAATGCATTCACTAAACAGATAATTAATTATGCTCTGATAATAACACACTTTCCTCACAGAAAGTTCAGTGCCTCATCAATGAAGGCGATCAGAATGATTAGTAGGACGATGATCATCAGCGTTAGCAGCAGTGCAGTTGTGGTGGTGCAATCGCACACTGTAGCTGTGCTCCAGCTGGGTCTGTCCTCTCGTACCTCGTGCGCATAGGTCTCTGCTTTCTGCCTCAGGTTCTGCTCCAGGTCTAGCTGTTCCTTCAGCCCCTCGTACTCGTGAGCAGCCATCATGGACACTGTGGAGGCAGGCAGGAGAGTGAGAGCCCGAGAAACTCCTTCAGTAGTAATGACATGTCAGATTCTCTTCAGATTCACTTCACATTGAATGATCTGTCCCTACCTTGTTGGACCAATTGTTCTTGTGAATAAGGTGATTGTGAGTATTCTTTAGTAGTAAAAAGACTATTATGATTCTAATCCCTGCAGGCAAATACAGAAATACTGTTACAGCAAACCGTTCACTAATAAATTCTCTTCATCCTCCCTGCTCATGAACATTAACAAAGAACGTCCATCACCACAACCCTAAATTGTTAGTTTTATCCAGAGCTACTGACAAGATGTTGGGTCTCGCTAGTGGTCTTGCTGGGCTCTCTCTGATTCTGGGCTGGTGGAGTTAAATTGAGACAGGTCTAGTGGCATTACAATGAGAAAGAGTCAGGTCTGATGGAGTTACACTAAGAAAGAGTCAGATATGGCAGTGTTACCATGAGACAAGAGTCAGCCCTAGTGGAGATACACTACAACAAAGTCTGAACTACAAAAAAGGACTATCATAGTTTTTCCATCATACAAAGCATATACCACACTATTCCAGAAGGTTTTCCATCTTAGCCCATAACAGTTTTAATAGTGTGTAGGAGGTTAGAGACTGTCTATCTGTGATTAATTGTGAGGATTCCTTAATCTCTTCAGAGGAGCAGACTCAGCTGCCTCATCCATGATGGTGTCTGTGGAGCGGATGTGGGAATGTAGGTTTTTTTTCCTGCAGCCTTGCTTTCTCATCAGATTTTACTGAGATGAGCACAGCGGAGGAGTAGCAGGAGGGAGCGCCTCTGTGTGTGTGTGTGTGTGTGTGTGAGGGGGCGGGGGGTGTCTCCGTCTCCATAGAAATGGGCTGCCAGACTCACAAAGGCCCTCAGGGAATGACATCATCCTCTGCCAGTTAAAACACAGCATTAACAGAGCGCGATTGGCTCGTATGCATCATTACAGATACAGGCTTGCTCTTCACAGGCAAGCCTGTGTAAAATGCATGTTCCAGCTGTGTATAACATGTGTTGCTGTTCCAGCGGGATTTGTTGTAGGATATGGCTTACACACATTGCAGGTTAGATGCTGAATTCAACAACGCACAGTCAAGAACTACCATTTGACTTTATAATCCCAAGGGAGGCATTGCAAATGCAGACCTCAGGCTGCTTTGTCCAGTTTTCAGTAACAGCAGCTTTGGATGGTCGGCTGTCATAAATGGTCATTTTTAATGTTCTTATTAGCTAATCTCATTGCTCAGATATTGTGTCATAATATTATTGCATGCATGATTAAAGTGAACAATCAGTAGCGCCTCATCAGAAGCCAGGAGGGATATTGAATTGATTTCTTCTACTGCAAGGGGGGGGGGGGGGGGGGGGGGGTTAACAATGTCATTGACCACTGTGCACCCAATTCATCTGCAGAAACAAGATGAACCAGGCAGCCTATGACATCACCAAATAAAATATGGCCTCTTTGCTCACCAAGGCAATGAAAACTGACAGCTTGAGTTGTGCAGCCCAGTGTCTATCAAATTCTTGGATTTATTCAACAGGACTCTGATGTCATGAAAAGCATCGTGCTAAGGATTTATGTCAATGGGATTACAAACAATAGTTTGTCTGACTAATATTCATGAGCAAAGCCTCCACACCAAGTCTAGACGACTATCACGAGTGTGTTCATGGACTGAATCAAATCCTATTTCTATGCAGGCATTATTTGTAGCAAGTTAAATGGAGACTCTGACGTTGGAGGTTGCCCCAGAGGAATCATTTCACATAGATATAACTCTAAACTCATTATAATGTCATTTAATTGTCCTGTACACAAATACTAAATCTCTGGTTGTAAAGTTTGACTTCCATAAATTAATATGATTGCCATTAACAGCTTAATTAAAAAGAGCTCTTGCAAATAAAATTATAGTCTCAACACTTTGAACACTTCTTGATTGCATCCGTAGAGAGGAAATTGTCTATCAGTGTTAATTAATCTATTCATAATTCAAAGGGAGAATGCTTTTGCATTTTTTATTTAAAGGGGTTCTTTGGGGGAGTCATCTGTAAGAAGAACATTAGGAAAAATTATTTGTATATTTTAGAAACTACTCAATCAACAGCATGACACTTTTTATAATAAACTGACTCTCTCATAATAATATAATACATGAACTACAAAAGTATAATAATTACTTTATTTTACATCATTTGTATTCAGTGTGACTGAAATACAAATAAGGTAAAATAAGGAACCGTCAGAATCCGCCATGTCCTTTGCAGATAATGACCAGGAATCCACAACAGCATAATAAATTGGTTTTATTCCACCAATGATAGGGGTAGGTAGGTCAGCCAGTGTCCCATCGTTATCCTGCTCTTGACACCCTTGGACTCATGTGGGTGACAGGAGGATGCACCTATACTCCAATGTTTTTTGCCTCCTAGTGCACTGTGGGACTTGTAGTGTGAAAAAGAGTTGCAGTAGGCATGCATCTGTACTAAAGGATCATACGCCCCTCAACCCACACTCCTAGGTGGCTTCAAAAGTTGTTGCTACAGTGGTGATGAGCATAATTGCTCTAACCCTAACTTTCACTCAGCTTTGCAAATATGTAGCAATACAAACGACACATGTCAGATGCTATGCAATCATAAGAAACTACATACTGCAACCTTTCTTTGACTGCCACTTACAGGGGTGTATTAGTGTCAGGGCCCGCATAGGTATGCTGTACATGCAGTGTATATTTTATACAGCTCTTTGAGGACTCCACTGTTAATGCCCTACATCCCCCTACATTCAGACACCAACAGATCGGATTCACCCAAAGTCTGGCCTGTCAGCGTCACTGTCTCCTGGCTGGCCTGTGACTCTGGGTAACGTCCATACCCTCTTCCACCCTCATTAAAAATGAACGGCAGAAAAGTTGACAAGCGTGGGCGCACAGCCATCCTCTGCCTCGCTCCCTGTTGCCGTGGCACCTCGCTCCCACCTTGCGGCCGTGGCTGCGGCAGCACTCTTTTGCATGACTCATCACTCAAGACACTTTATTCCATCCTCTCATGCATCTGCGAGCGCAGCCTGAACACCGGAGGCACAGAGCCACCCCTGTCGATAACGTCAACAAATCCGCATCTAACCACCCAGAAAAGGGATGAGTCAGGGCTCAGTGGAGAGGATGGTAGACTGCCGGGGAAAGGGGGTCATCGGGGCCAAGCGAAAGAAAACCCACAGCCACGAAAGTCATGTTTCAATTGCTGAGCATTCAGTTCCTGCTCTGAGCTGGAGGGCTGATTCTGTGCATCAATAGAGGAGGGTGCGCATTCAGCTGTGTCTCCTCCTTTATGCTGTGACTCCCTCATAAATAAAGGAAGTATTGAGATTCAGAGTGCGTGCTTATTTTAACTTCTTTATCATGATATTTTGAATACAGCTGGTTCAGTTTATCTGTGCAGGTTAGGTTCAGGAAAAGTGCGATGTTTGGCAAAATGATGCATAAAGGGGAGTGTGTCCGTCCCCCCCCCCCCGTCCCCCCAGGGTTTTGTATTAAAACAAGGTTCCTGATGAATGTCCAGGACCATTTGACATGCATAAAAACTCCTACATTCATATGTAACAAACACAAACAACAGCAAGAAAGCAATTTTAAAGACTTTTTTATGCCCTGTTTTAAAACCCCGTTTTTAAATCATCTTATTTATTTAAAAACGAGACGTAAATGACAGAAATGTACCACTTGCAGTGCACTTTCCACTATGTTTAATAACAATGGCTAGACTTATATCTATGAATATAATGGCACAAACGCAATGTACTGGCTATACATTCACAATGAGGCAAAGTGGGAAGAGGGGAGAGCCACACAGAGCATTGTGGGAGGACACTGCGGGCCAAGAATCTGCATGACCACATCACTCCATTCGCGCACTGCATAGAGAGTGCCTCGTGTCACACTGAGTCCCTGCAGCTTCGGCTGGGAAATAAGGAAACTGCAGTGTACCTCAGGTTTTCCTCAATAAATTATAGATATATGGGTCAAACGGGAGTCTTACAGTGAGGAGATGGTTTACAGCCAATTGAGATTCATGTGTTACTAGTAGCAGTCAGGAGTAGTACTGGATGCAGTAGCATTGTGGCAACAGCCCTTATGTTGTCAGGCTATGTCTACTATCCCGCCAAACCCAAACCCCCCTCACTCACCTCTGTTGAATCTCTTGATGGTCTTGCTCTGCTGTTCGATGGTTTTGTAAAGCTCCTTCATCTCAGCCTGATCCTTTTCACTCTGAGAAACCCCACATTGCACCCCACATTAAGTACCTCGGTTTTTCAAAGAACACAGAGAGAAGGCCACGGCCGAAAAAGGGAGACAGGAGATAAATCTGTGCCAGGTCTGGGTGAAAATTAAAGGCCTGCCACCATTTCTCAGCAGATTGTTCAGCTGGGCTCCAATCCAGCACAAACTAAATTCTAGAGTTTTTGCACAATGTCCTGAATGTGGGGTCACATCGGAGTCTTTCTTTTTTTAAAAAATTTGGCTGCTTGCTTGGCCATCCGTTACAGAGAATGAAAGAGAGAAAACTCTCCAGCAGTCCCACCCCCTCCCCCCAACCCCAGGCTCTGCAGAGCATGACTGACTGCCAGCCTCTCCGTCTGTCTGCCCACAGAGAGGACGAGAGGTGGCCTGACACTCACGCGTGCAGTCAGTTCCTCTATCTGCCTCCGCTGGTCCTGCAGCTGACAGGCAAAGTGCTTCTTCTCCTCCAGCAGCGAGTTCACCGTCTCCTGCAGGTCTGCGGGGAGACAGGTAGCATCTTCACTGTAGCTTTCACTTCACACACCCATTCCCTGTGACTGACAGTATGGCACGTTCACACCTGGCTGACATGACTGACACATCACACTCACGCTCACTGTCACTGTCACACATTAAGCACCTTCACTGCCTCACCCACAAAACGTGCACCTTCACTGAAATCAACAAGTTACTGTCCAAGCACAGGACATACCCACTGATTGTTACTGATACACAGCTCACATATAATGTTATGACATTTCCAAAGCTTTTTCAAAATATCACAGCAGCAGATTATTATGAGAGGACATTATACATTATGCTGGGCGGTACCCAATGCCCTGCAGGAAATGGTATGCCTAATTAGGAGAAAATGAGATGTACTATTGAGTGCCAGCTTCATGTCATTATGGTCTCATTGTAGTCAATAAAAGATACAGGGGAAACAACTGAGATCCGATTAACATTTCATCATGCAGAGACACTAAACTTGCTCAGTCTCATGCTTGTCCCACTACATTTGTGTTTTGTACAGCTTCATTTTATATATTGTGCCTATTATTGTTTTAGAAGATTTAAATGTGTTATAATTGACATTTATGGGACACCACTGAGCAGAAACAGATCATTCATTCTTTACTGTTCCTACACAGCAACAAACTTAGAGAATTAAAAATAAGGCCCTGCATTATAAACTGTAGTCAAAGGACTAGGAAGTCTGTAAAAGATCAAATTCTTTCATCTTTACTGATTCAACAAATGTTATGTACACACACATTAGTGCATTGTACAAATGCTTTTAGCTGTTAAGAAGTATCTATTTAAATAAAATAACTGTGCATTGAATTTTCTAGAGAGCTTGACAAAAAAATGCTAGCCTCTCCATTTGTTTGGTAAATTGGCATATTTATGTAGCCAAACTCACACTAGCATAATGGCTGTGACCTAACTGGGGTTTAAACCTACAACAATCCGCTCACACATTGACCCAACCCCTACTCCACACTGCTGCCTGAACCTTCATAAACAGCCGTGTACCTTTGACCTGCTGCTGGTACTGGGTGTAGGGGTCTGGGCTGTGGTCCTGAGGCTCCGCCTCCTCCTCCAGGGCGATGCAGTCAGAGAGGCTCGGCAGCAGCTCGTCCAGGCAGGGCCGAGATGACAGGCTCAGGTACTTCAGCTTCCTGTTCTCACAGTTCAGCTATAGACAAACACACAGCCAACGTAATCAATGGCCACAGACAGTACCAGCTTTTTATTAATATAAAGAACACAGACACCTGATTGACATTCACCGCATCCAAACCACACGGTACAGTGTTATTTATATTATATTATAGCAAAGGAAAGATGAAAACATAACAAACATATATTAACAAATACATCATTTTCGTTCAATTCCTATGACCAAGAGCTGCCAAAAACATTTGGCTACATTGAGCTGAAATATGCATTCTAATTTTAAAAACTGCCATTTGACGAAGGGTTCAAAGAAGTCACACCGGAGGACAGGCAATGATGAGAAAACAGGGTGGTGATGGATTCCTGAGCTAACAGGAATGGTGCACTGACAGTATCGCATTGCTAGTAACTACAATGCAGAATCACACCTTGGTGGCCAGAGCTTCCGCATTCTCTCTGCAGGACTTCTCTATCTCCAGCTGAGTCTGCAGAACGCTCACCTCTTCGATCACCATTTGGGACACTGGGGGAAAGAAGAAGGTGGAAGAAATGAACACACAGTGCAAAAAAAAATCATAACGGTAGACAAAAAAGACGGTCAGGAAGTGAAATTTTGCATCCAGGGAAGAACTGTGATGATGACAATTGAGATTCACTTTGTAAGATTGACATTTTATGCTCTCACAATACAGTTAAAGAGCTGGATGAGTCTGGAGGTCAGAGCATTTGGTTATAGGCCAACAACTGATTACATGGGAGGTGTGAACACAATGACTTTTCCCGTGTAAGGCTGTCATTGCCAGGACAGAATAGTCGACAAAGCCCATTAAGACAGTAATATCCTGCCCGTAGCCACAATTTCATTGAATGCTAAAATCATAAATAAACATGACTTCAAGCCTTGCCAGCAAAACCGCTTAAACCCTCAGACAGCTTAATTCCATCACTGACATGTCCATGAAATCATATGCCTTCCATTATTAAGAAAGTTTTCTCCCTAGTTAAGCATCTAATGTGTATCTCAATCTCTTGCATGAGCCACAAAGACAAATAAGTGACAAGCATGACATTCTTTATGTGTTAGCCCACTGTATCGTTCTTTGATCAAGCACAGAGGCATGGAGAAAATCATCCCTTGTGTGTCCTGCACAAAAAGGACAGGCATGCTACCTTCCTTTCACTTACAAATTTCAACCTTTTTCCCACAATAATCAAAGAACTGTATTGTGCTTTCATTTCTGTGCAAAACCAGATGTTTAATTCATATTTAATCATTAGCTCCCTAAATGAAAGATAGAGTACAAGAGAATGAGAATGTGAGACTTTTGAGGTAGTATGTGTGAGACAAAGACAAGGAGACGGGTGGGGTGAATGCGGGATTGAAAGAACAAGACAGCGTGTGTGTGAGAGAAACAGAGACAGAGAGGCAGACAGAGACAGCCAGAGAGACAGAGAGTGGGTGAGAGAAGAAAGCCCTGGCAGGATTTAAATGTGTGTTAATCCATTAGATTTGCCCAGATGGATGGAGACAGCTGTGTGTGTGAGTGAGTGTGTGTGTGTGTGTGTGTGTGTGTGTGTGTGTGTGTGTGTGTGTGTGTGTGTGTGTGTGTGTGTGTGTGTGTGTGTGTGTGTGTGCGTGCGTGCGTGTGTGTGTGTGTGTGTGCATGCCTGTCAATCCTTCCTGAATTTCAGACAGCAGGCGAAGGAATACTGGGTTCTGACAGTGCTCATCACTGCAGGAGTTCCCCGTCACTCCCAGGTTACATCAAATTGCATGACAGAAACCCATGTACTGTTGCTGTCAGATTCATTTGTCTCCCCTCATCACGTTTCATGATCTTATTAAAACTGTCCACAGAATTAATTCAGTTCAATTTTATTTTCTGTTTCTGAGCTAAATTCGTGTCCATTTAACAAATCTGCAAAATCCAAAACGAACAACCGCAGAAACTGGAAATAGTGAAGGATTGTCCTCTGACTGTGGAAAGTGATGGGATTGTAACATTCAGAAGTCCCTGCTGTGGAGTGGAAAGTGGCACTGCTGTGCCAGCAGTGCTGAATCAATAAAGTGACTTTCAGTGTCATTTCGGCTCTAGGCTTCATCTGTGTGGGGTGGTGTGCGGCTACAGATGTAGGTCACTGGAGCCCTGACACAGCTCTCACAGAGAGGGGAAAAAAGGGAAGCCATTCCCTGTAGACCACTCGTCCATATCCAACATTCCTGACTCCTCTGCCTTTGAAGAGTGAACTGTCAGGATCCCTCTTTCAGGAGCTGGTTGTAACAGAGACATTTGATGGTTTCACAATTTTTTTACGATGGGGAAATTATAATTTAGAATAGATTTCTCTTTCTGAAGTAACAAAGCCTTGGATATATCAAATATTTTTTGCAAAAAGGGACATCATCAATTTCCTTGGAGAGGAATGTGTTAAGACCAAGGCAATGGAATTGGACAACAGAATAGTCTGTAACTCAGTACTTTTCATCATGCTACATTTAAATATGGTTATAAATCCTATTAAATTTCAAAATTTTAAGCACTTCATCAGAAAATCCTCCAAATTATTCTATTGTATTTGGTACCTATATAAACCTGCAATTGTTGTCCCTCCCAACAAAAATAATGTAAGCAAAATGAAACAATTAACATCATCAAGGCATGATGTGCCCAGAAACCCCTGCAGTCCAACTTGACAAAGAAGGGCATACTAACCATGCAAGAACAAGACTTTTAACCCAGTATGTAAATTCACTGCCTCCACATATATCATGTTTCCTGTGAATGCAGGAAAACGTTAAATTTGTTTCTAATTAAATTTGTTTCTAAAATAAATAATAGAGAGACAATATATAAATAGGCATTGAAACAACAAATAGCATTATTGTCTGCTATGCTAACTTTTAAAGCAATATGCATACTTATACTGTAGAAGCAACGATACATATGCAAAGCAATGTGCATAAACAGCTGCAAGTGCTATACTAAGTACTTATTCATTATACAAGCATCACTGCAGTAAGTATTCATTCCAGCAATACAACAACAGACCTGTCTGTGTGTAAGAATGAATGAGGCTGGGGTGTCCATTGTGTTATTTCACCATTTTCACTTCATTGAGCTATTGTATTTCATTCACAGCCAAACCGTAACAGTGTCCATTTAACGAGCCACCATGCACAGATCTTGTTGCAGGAAGCCCAGAGTCTGTTTATACCTGTCTTTTATTTCATGCAGCTGTCCAAGCGCATGCACTGAATTAATTAACCAGGCACAGATATGCAAGCTTCTCCGTAACATTAAAGAAAAATTTGCCATCGCTCCCTGTCTCGTTCATACACTATCCTGTTCTTTGAACATATCTGTATTAGCAGTGGCTTTGAAAATCTGGAAAGCACTCCCCTGTGTGAAGCCATATATGTATTATCAGAGACTAACAGACAAGTAGGTTGGCTTCCTTGCTGCATACAGATCAATTAATTGCTTCATGAGTCACCTCTTGGAAGTCTCATTTCCTTCAGAGTCATTTGTCTGCTTTGGACACACCATGTACGACAGGCTGGTAATTTATGACTTACAGTACAGTGAAAGAGGTATACTGTTACAGACAGGGAAGTCCATTAGTGGCTGCCAACCCCATGATCCCACACATTGTAGGCCTACCAAAGCAATAAAGTGAGTAATAATTGTATCGAAAACAGCTTACAGATATACTGAAGGGCTTTCATGATTGCCAAAAAGCAACTAAACACCCAGGGTCACTGGTGGCATGTCCACAATGGGCTAGCCTTCAATGAAATTTTATAATAGCAAATGGAGTGGTGACTTAATACATCCCGCAGCTGTAACTCTAGCCTCCAAACTTCTCAATGGCTGATTTGGTTTCATAGCAACGCAGGCCTTCTAGGCTACAACTGCAAAGCTATGCCTGTGCTTCTGCCAGACTCCCTCATTCGCTCATGAACTTTCAGGTTGCAGTTCATACAAGCGTTCATGCTGCACGCCTCAGGCTTTCAAAGTCCACCCCCTGTTATTGCTATAGTCTTACCTCTGCCTGAAAATCAGCACTGAATTAATACTGTGTACTACCCATCCGCTCAAAATCACAAAAATGATGCTTTTTAGAGTGTTTAAACACTACATTCAAAACAGCATTAAATGTAATCCAAACATCTGTTTTGTGAAGCAGTACATGCTGCAGATAAATATCACTTGGAATCAGATTGTTCAATGGTGACCCAATATTTATATATTTGTTTTTCTTTGTTGTACAGCAATGATGGCCATCAGGGATGAGCCTGCTTCTTCATGCCTATAAGATGCAGAGAGAACAAAGAATTGTCTCCACTGAGTCAGTTCACCTGCATTCATAAACCATACACTCTTTTATGCCTAACAAAGTGGGGATTTCTCTTGCCTTCACCAATCTATGTTTAAATATTCCTCCCTCTCATGGCTTAAAGGTTCTAGTCTTTAAGAGATAGTTGTTATATTTTCTCCCAATATCCCACTTTGTGGTCTGTGAATGGACAGGGCCACATATGGGTGATTCTTTCTTTTGTTAAGATCCAATTAATTGTGTATTTTAAAGCACTCAGGCTGAACACGCCAATGTCATTTTCAGAGGCTAATAGATTAGGTATATTTTAATTGTGGTGATATTAACCACTTATTTGGCTGTAATTAAACATCATCAAGCTACAAGGAAAGTATTCTTTCATCCAAAAGCTAGTGAATTATGCATGAAGGACTGGTTTAAAGCACTATCCTACTGCTAGTAGGCCTCCTTCCTCTAATTTATTATCAGACCGTTCTGACATTGACATATTGAGTAGTTTTCTATAGGAGTTTCAGTCTGTTTGAGTACTGCTTTTCCAGTGAGACTGCAATTAGATGGACAGGGTAAATCCATTTATCTCGCTTTAAAAACCGAGCAAACAGTGATCTTTATAGGTTTTGTGTGGCTATTATTGGTTTTAAATGCTTTCTTTTCACATACCACTAAAAGATCTAGACTTTGTAGAGGCAGTGCACTGCCACTGTGTGACATTAGCCAACAACAGTTAAGTTCAGCAGCCAAATGCTAAAATCATCGATTGCCCTAATGACTGAGCTCATTCTCAGATATAGATCCTAAAATATAACTTAAATGAGGGTCAACAGGTATGTGCCAGAAACAAAACTCCAAAGAAAAGAGAAGCAATCTGAACTGTGATTTCACCATTTCACCATACAACTCCTTCAAAGGTTTAATTGATCATTTTAAAAAGATAATTCAAAAGATTAATGAATTGAAATCATTTTTGTGCAAAAAGTCAGAGCACATCCATGTGTATTTTCTGTGACTGAAAATGCACACAAATTGTCAGTTTATTTGGCTAACAGACCATTAAGAGAACACTGGCCTTGAAATTATGTCTAAAATAGAAACCTCTTAATGCCATGTGGGGCTAATTATATTGTCATATTGTTAAGTCCGTTCACTACCATGATTTACAATTAAGTATTCAAGGGAGAACATTGCATATAGTTTTATATATCAGTTTTATAAACTGATTTCAAAACAACATTGTATACTGTATGCTCTTTCTAAATTATATTATTAAATCATATTGTCCAGGATTTGGTCTGTGTGAGAGCCAAGCAAACTTTCTTTATCACAAAGCAATGCAGACCACCACCAAATTATTCTACACTACACCTTCAGTATAAGGAATAATATTTCAGAATAAATATTAAATTGTTCATTCAATATTAAATGTGCTAGACAGACTGCAGCTTTGAGGGAAATCTGCCTGTGCCCAGTGGTGTGAACGTGGGGGATGCTGGATTCAGCAATTAAGGAAGAGCAGGACAAAGTTCATTCCCTCAGTGAGTCTCTCCTCCCTGTTACTCTGTCCTCAGCTCATCTCATTGCTTTCCATCATTCTGTCAGGGTGCTGAGGCCAGCAACCTCAATTAGCCACTGGTGCAACATTTTGCATTGAGATAGCTCCTGTGTAACACGCAATTTATTCCTCTGAGGACAAAAAGGTATTTTGTTATGAAAAAAACTGGGTGGAAATTAAATGAACATATTTAGATGGGATACAGTTGGCTTCCATCTGTCTTTATGGTGATATTAGAAGCGTCTGTGATGACGCACAACTGTTTCTTTGTGAGTAGCTTAGTGTGTGTTACAAAGAACACAATCTGACTCAATATGGAGGCAGCACTGCCTATTCCTGACTTTTCCGAGCCAGTGTCTCATCTAAATGCTTCCTGGAGCAACCTACTCTCAGTAATTATGAAATAGAATGCAAGGAGGAGACAGACACCAAAACTCCTGCACAAGATAATCACTCTGGCAATGCCTCATTCACTCTGAATGGTAAAAACATGCTGGTTTACAGAATGGCACCAGGCATCTTGTGACTGACAAACGGCACTACATCTTCTTAAGATAATTTCATATTTAATCCAAATGTCACAGAAAATGATCCGTGCTGATGGTTCACCTGAAGACATATAAAGCACAGTGGTCGGTCATTCATAATTTCAGCATCCAAGCATAAGTCAGTGGATAAGTGGATAAACATACTGGTCAGACAAAGAGGTCAGCAGAAGGAGAGGTCTGCAGTGCGCTTTAAGATGAGCTCTCTGCCCTTGTGAAACAATACTGACTCACTGGATTCACGCACTCCGCGCTGTAATGAGTGGCTGTAAGAGCTTTGCTCAGGGGCTGTCTCATGTTGAGATTCTAGGTCAATAAGTACTCTGTGCTTAATACAGCATGAGCTAAAAATGTCTCCGGAAAACCAGCTGCATAAACCTAAAAAAGACCTCCTGGAGCAAGCAATGGGAGCTATTTGAATATGGAAAATTATTATATTTTCTTCATTGTGAAATTATGTTTGAGTCTATTACAGCCTTTGCACTAGTCTCGATTCAGCTATACCTAATCATGGCTGTGCTTTTTGCACCATATACACCACTTCTATGTGCACCTTAACCCTGTTAAGGACCAGGCTTTCTTGGTTCACATTTTGATATAGTACTAAATGTAGCCAATTGGAAGAAGGTATGTCTACTGTGAATACTGAAAACTGATGATACTTTGAAGAACACTCCAAACAGGAAAAATGTATGCAGTTCAAAAAACATACAACTCACTCAACTTATTTTTACAATTAGAAAGACATGCTGTAATGAATGATATGTCACAGACCATGTGGCAACTAGCTTAAATAGCTGTGTTTATGAGGAGGGGGGATTCCAATTTAAGCAGCCATTGCACAGATGTACTTCTGTAGGGTCTGTCAACAGAAGTGAGCTACAGACTCAGTTCTGCTAAATAGGCTGTTGCACATTGTCAGAAAACTAGGGAAACATCATGTACTAACGTATAAATGGAATGAAATGACTTACCTTATACCCTTTTTTTTCTCAAATGAGCAGATTTAAAATCATTTGAAACAAACATATTATTGTGAAAATATGCTCAAACATTAATTTTGTGTGATTTCACTGCTACCGACTTTACTAATTAGGATTAACGATGATTACAGCATGAAAATAGTAATCTATAAAGACAAAACAGGCACCATAAGTGTACACAAAACAATGTAGATGAGCAGTAGCATCTGGGCCACCTCCAGCTCCCTTAATTAAGAGAGGCCAGCTGGCATATTGGGAGAGCCAAACTGCCATTAGCATGGTCAGTCATAAACTGTGGCCATGGGTTGAAATGCTTAGTAGGGGCCAGATGAAAGTTTAGTGGCCACCCGCACCCCCCTGTAGTATTGGGCCTGAGCAGCATAATAAGTTTATCTCTATTAGGTTTCATGTTTCATTTGTTTTCATTTTATCTTTCACACAAATAGTATGTGTATGTGCACAAAAAAACCCTCTGAAATTTGCAAGCACTAATCTTGTTGCACTGAACGGGTAGAGTAAGCTCCAATGCTATTGAATCTGAAACCAGATATATCTGTGGAAATTCAACAACAACACAAACATTTCAACTTGGCCAAGATGCAATATGCTACAATCTACCTACACCTGAATGTAGCCAGAGAAAACGAGGCATATGTTTCCCACTGAGAATGAAAAGGGTAAATGTGCCTTTGTTTTGATGTTCCGTCTTAGTATTGCTTGCAGCATGCTTTGATGGTTTTAGGTGAATATCTCTTCTGTCTCCATACATGGCACCAGTTAAGCTCTCCTCCACAAACTTGTCAGGGCCTTGATATGTTTAGCAGCACTGTCTCCTTTTTGTAATCTGCTTCTGCTCCACGTTGGTTATTGAATGCACCATTTCATGACTAAATTAAAAACCCTTGTACTGTTTGATGTGAAATTAACACAACGGATAATATCCTACATCCTACATATTATTTTGGATGTTAAATAAAAAAGAAACAGGAAGAGGAGAAAACCTAATTGAGACATTAATAAAGGAAAAGAGTAACAGGCTATGCCTGACTGACATTCTGACACATTCATGGTGATGCATTCTCCTGTATGGGTGTTAAGGGAATTCCGCACACTGCTCATTGCTGCATTCACACAACTGCCTGAGGTTAAAGACAGCTGCTGTGCAATTTACAAGTCAGACACAGACCAAGCACTCTACCTGGCTAAGCAGCAGTATCAGTGCTGATGCAGAGCCCTGCTGTTTTCAGTTCTTCCTCAGCAACCAATCACAGAGGAGACTTCCAACCAATCATCTACCACCTACATGAGAGCACAAGTGCAGCTGGAAGTGTGTAACTGGGCGAATAATCTTTGGCTTTTGCAGTGTCACATTGGCTGGTCCATAGGAGCATAGAAGTGGCAATGGTACAAAAAAAAGTTAAAAGGTTAGAAACAGCTCTTTGTCAGCAGTATACCACTGCGTCATCTATGAGATCTAGAGCAGTCTTTGCTATGTACGCCTTACGCTTGCTCACCAATCCTCACAAAGTCAACATTAATTTCTCTGATTATATCTGCAGGACTAAAATAGCAAACTCCATCTTTTGCGAAGGAGAGGTTTGGCAAACATTTCTTTTTCTACAGCTGTTACTGTTGCCTGTGTTTTCTTACAATATTATTTGATTGTTTCTTTAAACCCAAACAGGCTGGCCTTCTGAGATAATGATGTCAGGACTAATGTCCTGAAAGACCCAGGAGAAGAAAGAAGACATTTAAAATATGAAATGCAAATGAAAATATTTTTTTAATGTCTAAAAGAAAAAGAGGGACGACTCTACACGTAATGATGGACTATTACAGAGGACAGTGCTGCTGGACAGAGACGAACATAGCAGCAGAAAGTCACTGAAACAGTCTAACAAACATCCTCTTGGAGCAATTTAAATAAAATACTTAGGCTAAACTTACCTAAATACACAAACCCATATGCTTGTAGTGAAATGTGCATGATATGCTCAAAAAAGTCTAACAAGTAAATTGTGAATATGTTGCTGTCATCAAAATTAGATACTTGTGTCACACAAAAACCAATAACCTAACTACTGCATTCCGAGAGCAAGATCATCAGGAAAGTATTTTGAATGAAGAGCAATTACTTGCTTTAATCACAGACAGAGAGTAATACCAATAGATGGTGTCCTCCACATAGCTGAAGTTCTTGAACTTTCAGGGATTACATTTATGTGAATATATCTTCCCTACTGCACCATTTAATATCCTCTTGTCTTCTTTCTTTTAAAGTAGGGTGCATGTTAAATTTGAGATGCCCCTTATTAAAATAAACTCCCCTTCTGCACAGTAACCAGACTATAATGTACCCATGAAAAATACAGGAGCAGGTAACAAGCACCCTGCATGGACCACAATAGAGTGTTGTAATACAGGAGCAGACATTCATTTTCTAATCATGAATAATTTATGATGGGGGGAGGGGGGTTTTAATAATTCAATGAAATAACATCACAAGGATGAGTACAGAGCTCATTGCTGTCTACACTCCTTCCCTGGGGGGCAAGCGACAATTCCAGCAGAGAGGAGGGTCCCGTAAGTGTCACTGGAATAGCATGCCGGCTTGGGCGCTATCTGGCTTTGTTCGTCCTTAACGTGAGCAAAATTATGTTCAGTTTAACCACTGCTGCAGTACACTGCTCACTTCTAATGAGTCCCTTCAACCATAAAGTGTACCTTATGTCTTAAATTAACAGTTGCTTTGACATTCGAACCTATGGCAACAAATGATGCTCAAAATGAAATGCACACATGAATTAAATGGTAATATTAAAAGTCCTTTTAATATAGACGGCTCTTCTGCCAAAGACAGCTGATTCATTTCCAGGATCAAGACAGACATGTTGAAGGAACATTATGGTTTTTGCTTTTTCCAGGAAGGTTCACTCCAGGTTCCACTCCAGATTTTACTTAGCTTTAAGGTTGTATTTTTATTTATTATGTTATAAGGATAAAATACTCCATCCTTAACCAATAGATTTCTAATGACTACATGAAGGGTGGAATTTCTTTCCTTATTGCTCCTGGTCAGATACAGAAGCCAGGAGGGCCTAACTTACAATAAACCCTGACTACAAAAAGCAGCAACATTACAACTACCAATGCATGGTATATTTCCACTCAGTAGAAATCAAAGCTTGTTTTAGCATGTAGGTACAGGGTACTTGGGGAAGTAGTCTTGTATGACATTCCACCATTCCCATCCAAACATGTGACAGATTTTCTAACTATGAAACAATTAAACCCACCACCAGTCACTTAGAGGATAATGCCACAAGGGAACAAGAAATGAAGGGGAAACAGTTTTCATTCCTGTAAAACCACAATTTGCTTTCTGTTCTTACCTCACACTCACTTCCAGACTGTCAGCTTCAGGTGCTGGGTGTGATCGTTTGCAGCTCAACAGTTAATGGTTTCTGTATTTCATTGCACGTCGTGAGGTAGGACTGGGCGAGGCCATCTAAACAACAATCCATCCCTACGGTTGGCTCTGAGTCACCATGGAAACTGGGATCCCCTCTCAAATATCATGTCAGCGGCCCATACAGGGCCTAGCTTGTGGATAGAGCCATCAGGAGGGTTTAGAGAAGCAGGAGGAGTTTGGCTGGGGTAATGAATGTAGTAAATAGAGAGGCTGCCTTCACCAGTTAGACTACAGAAAGGGTTAGGAGCCAACTTTATAAATCCGTCTCATTCTAGGATATCTCTAAGGGCCACTTATCCACCAAAGTGTACATTTCCATATGTTTTCTCTCAGTACATAACATACTGTACATACATATACATTACACTTCAATGAGCACTGTAGTCATTTACAGCAGTATGCAGCAGGTAGAGGGCAGAGATTTGAATGACCTAAATACTTTTTGATTGACATAATCAACTCCATTGACATAATGACACTTACTTGCTGAACATATCAAAATATTATCTAATGCCTCATCAATTCTTGTATTGCTGTTTTTTGGTTTTTGTATAGTACATATTGAGTAGTAGATATTCAACACTGTATTCCTCTAGTTGGCCTACTTTGATCAGACTGAGTGCTGATAAAACATTGTTTTAAAGTCTGGGTTTGTTTTCCTGAGGGAATTTGAGCAACAATAGGACTCAGGTAGAGAATGAAGAGAGGTAATAAGGGCATCACGTCAGAGGCTTCATGCAGCACTGCACACGACCTATTTGAAGCTTGACTGCTTCAGCAGAAGAAACTTCTGAAAACACCATTAACTAGGCACCATTACTGTGGGCATACAAATAGTTTTCTTCAGTGATCTGCCCACTATGATTAAAACACGGGTCCCTCTTTGAGTGCTCTCACGGCACAAAGGCAAGCTACATAATTACTGCTGGTGGCAATATCCAAGAAAGGCAAAAAGGAAAAATCTTGTACGTATCTTGCATGCATGTAAGCTGTCAAAGAGTGAGACAATGACATCATTGCTTCAGCCCCACAGCATGGAAGTAACGGTAATTTGCACAGCAGGTGTGACTGGGTTAAGAATGTCATGCTCCAAGATTGTTTTGTGTGTTATGTCCTCTCTGCTTCTGCCTGTAGAGAACCGTCATACCATTTGGTTTTCACTTACCTTTCGTTTTTACAATAAGGTAAATATTCTACACAGAAGCCAATATGAAATATTGGCAAGTAAAACAAAGACAAGTCCTATATTCGTACTGGTGGTGTCTCAGGTGCTGGATGAAGGAGAACCAGGTACTCACCACGCTTGATGTGTTTCAGTTGTCTTTCAGCCTCATCTCTCTCCTCTGTCAGCCTCTTACACTGTCAACCATGAAGATGGAGGTCAGATATGCTCACCAGGCCTAGACTAACTAAACAGTACATACAGTGAGGTATGGATTGTTTATTCTCAAATATGGACCAGCTAGGAACCCAATGACCCATTACCACAGTGCATTCAATCATTACTGTGTTACTGTCACACTGTCACAGTGCCACCTGATTCAGTGTTCTGGATTAGTGGCAGGAGGAACTAGCAGTCATGTACTGCAGTACATTTCCCCAGAAAAAATGGTTTAATCCCACTGATGCTAGCAGTATTTATATTAATCTATATAGGATTAATAAAAATGCTACCAAGCTGGATTTGGCCCTTTTTTTGCTTAATGTGGAGGGGAAAGGTAAAGCTTTTTATGATCTGAAAATGGAAATAAACAGTTTTAATTTATACACTCTGACAATGAATATACCAGTCTTATACCACATTTGTGCAAGGGTGACAGTTGCTTCAACTGGTGTAGCTATACACAATTCTAGTTCATGAGAGTGTGGTGTTATTTCACCTAAAATAAATTTGTTTTTGTTTTTTTTTTAACATACCTTGCTATACAAGGTTTAGAATTTCCCAAGGGTAACTGAAACATCAATTCTAAGAGGGAGTCTAATTCCACATGGGAATCAGTAGTCATAAAACATTACAAGAGAATCTTACCATTGTTAACAATTCTGCATCTACACATGTAGAACAAAAATACAATCCGCTGCCTGCAAATCTCTCATCATTCATTACTGCATCATTAAACCAGCTCAGGAAGCCTATTTGGCCTTTAAGTTTATTTTTTTGTTTGTTTGTTTTCCACTTTTCTTTCCAATTACCCATGCAACTTTGCTCTTCAGGTCATCTTCATTTCAATTCCTCTAAGAGTACTGTCAGTATAAAATGTACGTCTGGGCCAGAAACATTAATGGAACAAAAGAGGACTGTTTTTATTCAGAGTGGAACACCCCAAAATCTATAATCTATTGCATCCATCATGCACGGGTGTATGGTTTCATAAAGAACATATGCAATGCCTGCTGTAATTACACTTGCCCACCTACATTTGGAAGGATGGAGTTGCAAAGAAAGATAAAGTAATTACAACTGAAATGAATGAGAGTACCACATCTGGCTAAACTGAATTGGGCCACAATAACCTAACTGCAACTGAGGCTAGGATTACTCTGGCACTATTAACTCAGTCTGATTTCCACACAGATTTCCTGTAATCCACACAGATGTATGTGATTCACATCCACAAACATGTGATTAATGGTTACAGAGCATGCCGAGGACAATTTAGGCTGTGACATCATACAAGGCCAGTCGAATGTTCTACAGGGATACTGGGGTGCGACTTTGTATGTCTATAATGTTTTTGCAACTTCTAACCTTCCTTTGTTGTTTTCCATGTGTTTTTTAAATTTATTTTGGAATTTGAAACTAAAAATATAAACTGGAGAGATTCAAGTATATTTTGTGCATTTTACTGACCACAGGCTCTAAAACAAGGCCATGATGCTCAAGATGCAGAAAGCAAGTTGTGCCAAATAATATCACATGAAGGCTGACTACTGCAGCATATTTTAACTGTTATTGTTATGCTGATTCTTTACAAAGACACTGTTATTAAGGTTGTGTTGTTCCTCCTGTGTTAAATAAGAAGAGAAGTCTATTTCTTTTAAGAGTTAGAGAGACTAGTTTTCCCTGGTTGCTGCCAGCCATTCCAACTTTACATTTTTGTTTAGATATTTTCAGGTGAGGAGAAATGCTGGCCTACTTTTTGACAATCATCTGCAACTCCCAAATACTCAGAAATGCTTTGCTTTAGCTTTTCTTACCATTCCTTAGCATTTAAATATCGTGTAATTTCACTCAACAAAAACTTCACCACAATGAACATCACTTCCGTTTACTTTATTGAAGCTTCAAACCAGGTCGACATTTAACCAACTTCTCCAACGAGAGAACTGAGCCATGGACAGTAGATTACCGTTATGTACACTGGAGACACAGACGCCAAAACGTGCACTGCAGTAGGATATTAATACGGGGTTAAAATGTCGTGTTTAATTTAATTACACCATATGTTTACATGTACCTTTAAAACTCAGTTACACTAATTCGCCTATAATCAGTAGTTTCTTATAACCAAAAAGAGAACACACAGAGCATTAGATACTTGAAATTAATTCGATGCTTTGCAATAATTAATCATGCACCACCCAACTCTTATCTCGGAGGACGTCTTTAAATGAGCAGCGCTAATAGCTAATCACAATGTCGCTTTTTCATGCTTTTTCACGTTAGGTGAAAGGACGAAAAACGGTGGCCCCGGCGTTAAAGCAAATGTCAAATAGCCCACTTAAAATTTCAAGTAAAAATGCTGTGCGGCACTATAGGCTATAATGGTTTTTAGTCAACGCATGAAGGTCCATCTCTTGGCTTCCCCTACCCTACCCTGCAGGGTAAAACCCTAAAATGAAAGGCAAAGAAGGAATGGGAGGGTGCTCGCTGCTCCTGAATGGCCGGGACACTGGGATAAGCTTACAATATTTTTTGGTTTATTGTCAGTAACCTGCAAATAACTGCAAATAGGCTACATCACAAATGTAGATGTCATTATATGCACTGAACAGAATGCCATTGTTGTTTTTACTTAAGATACAGACACGGTCTGAGTGTAAAATGCATTGTTTTAGATGCGCATCTCTTACCTCTGTTTTTACTTTCTGGGCTTCACCTTCATCTTCGTTTTCTTCCTTCACCACCGTCGGCGGAGAGGGACACGGTAGCATGATTCACCAAAACCCACGGTAAATTAAGGGCGACAATAATTAGCAAAACCGAATAGAAAATGTACCTCGTGCAAATTATAGCTTCAATAAAGCTGTAGTTTTGCTTAGCTATATATCAAAAGATCCGGGAAGAATAATCATTTTGTTCCTTTTTAACGTGAATGAAAAGCCACCATATCCAGTAGACATGCGCCTTGCATTAGCGGTACCCTTGTCTCAATATACACACTGCCCAGGTTTTTCCACCCTCCTCCTATTCTTGCACTTCCAGTCGACCGCCCGGCTCGAAAAATCCTATTCCCAGTTCCTGAGATCAGCGTTGTCTTCACGGTGATGCTTAAAGCTCCACCCCTAGGACTGCTTGCTCTTAATAATCAGATCCGAGTTGCATCCACATCCGAACCGTGCCCGCCTTGCCACCTGCGCCTGACAGAGAACTAACCGACAATTTCTCTGAGCAGTGAATAAAGTGTGTGTTCGAGCGATAAATAACATGAGTCACAGGCAAAAATGGGACACAGCGTTTCTTCTTTTTATCCCCCTTATCACTATTGTCGTTTTGGCGAATACCTCATCCAAGCTTGCGACTTACTAAGGATAGTACATACCAAATTACAAACTGACACAAACTGCCCAGCAGTCTTTGTCTAGCATAGAGTAGCTTAATGCGTTCAGTATACAGGCTATTCCACAATTACTGTTGGCATTGGATAGTGTTTTCAATGAAGATTGCTGCAGGTAGCACTGACCATGCATTCCATGACCTTCATCGTCACCCGATGTGCTACATTTTTTCAGTTTTAGCAATACCTACATAAAATGCCGGCTGCAAAATGAACAAGGACGCATGGTGGGACCCTTAAAACAGAATAGTCTCCAGTTTGCTTTTGCAAACCGGCAGAACCACACTTAAAATGGCAATGTCATTTCGGAACACTCCATTGTTTATTAAAATTATGATTTGCATTTACTTAACTACATTTCTCTCTATTGTAGCCCGTCATGAAGGGAAGCGCCCCCTCCTGGGTATAGGAGCTGGAGAGAGGCACCACGACTAGGAAACG
Organism: Megalops cyprinoides; assembly: GCF_013368585.1. NCBI lineage: Eukaryota > Metazoa > Chordata > Actinopteri > Elopiformes > Megalopidae > Megalops > Megalops cyprinoides. The sequence goes on along the minus strand of NC_050598.1, from coordinate 19,672,140 downwards.
CCCAGCGACGCTGTTTGAGCCTTCATGTAGCTCATTCATTGAATACAGCGGTGGGATGATTCTGTGTTGGACATATTTAACTGAGAAAAATACGCACAGAATAATGTGTAAATGCAGCCCCATTTCGCTGACACAACACAACGTAATGGTGGATTGTACTGTTGTATTATTATTGTATTATTGTCTTAAAAATTGGATTCCTGTTTCGGAGTACATGAGACATACAAAGTATTCAAAAGCGGTAATATTTATCGTATGTTCTTATCGTTTCCACTTCTTTGCAGATGACGCACATGATCTAAATCAGCCCACTCTCTATATGAATGAGGACTTATTTTACATGCATTATAAATATTTTCACACACCCTTATCACAACAACATCTTAATGCATAAACTCAGTAAAAATCTTAATGGTGGATTTCCAAACAAAAGGGTACAACAAAAAATTATGGTTTAAAGGTTTTCTGCCGTAATTAATTTGGGATAGAGCTTAGAACACAGAAACATAAAACATGTACTTGAAATATTCAATAATTTTTACAACCCTTCATTAAGATAACATGAGTCATCTCAACTATTTGATACCATGCGCATTTTTGCCACTTTCTGACCTACAATGTCATAATGCAGTCTTTTATTAAATTAAAACATAATTTGATTCACATGTATAAATTCTGAGTGCCTCTATGACAATTTACACTGTGGTTCTTTTTTGCATTCCTTTTCATAAAGTTCTGCCTCCTCACTTCTTCACAGAATCAGAATGAATGACAGTGCAGACTGCAGAATTCTCAGTCCCTCAGCTGTATTTCTTTCATTGGTCTGTAGACTTGGATAAGAATCAAGGGGGCTGCATTTTTGATCTTTAGAAAGTCTTTCTTATTTTTGCCATGTTGTCTGGCAATCTGTTTTTACTTTGGAGTAAAAAATTATAAGCCTATACTGTACACTGCACTTATGCCTAAATAATATCACTCATATCAATCATTGTATCCAAATCTCAAGCAGCAAGAATAAAGCCAAGATGACCAGATCTTTTGTTGATTAAGTTCAGCCAACCATCTTAATTTGACACGTGCTGAGTACATCAACATGCAGTTAAAGACAGCCTCCCTTCCAGGTAAGCTTATTAAGGTGAACTGCTGACCAGAAGAGGAGAAGAGAGAAAATCCATGGTGGTAAATTCATATTGAAGAAGCTTCAGAGATAATTGTTTTGGTGCAGGAGCAGGAGTGCAGAAAGTGCTCTTTTTATGACGAGACTATTAGCCAGCATTAGTCGGGCCTCCATAGATCCTGGCCATTTTGGTGACACTATTTGTTTTCACTGGTAGCCAGTAGACAGTGTTTGTTTAGGCCTACAACAACCTTAGCACTAGGTCATTTCATATGAAGCCATTTTGATGGGAGTTTGCTAACCTGTATTTTGGAGTCACCACCCCTTGTCAGCTCCCGGAATCCCAGTGGGAGTATTGCCACTGTGCAATCCTGTTTTTCTTTTAATAAAGATCAAACTAACAAACTACCACTGTGGCTCTTGTGGCTGAGTCCAGAAGACAGCTGGCTGCGAGGGGATCCCAAGATTGATTTGGCAAATTCACCGTGGCTATCTCGGATTGGGACTGGGAGGTCTGCTTTGTGCCACTCTTGGGTTTGTTTGCTGTTTTTTTTAAGATTCACATAACACACAGTTAATTTGAGCAACCTATTCCCTTTACAGCAGCTGTTGTCGAGCTAGCAGTAGGTAGTTACAACAATGCATAGAATGAGTGTTCTGCGGGTATACAGGCAAGATTAAAGAAATGCCTGATTACATCTGAAAACAAACTTTACAAATGTACATTTATTACAAAGAATCAATTTGGTACAAAAAACACAATGATTACTTGACAAGATGCATTGACATTATACTTACAAAGTCAGTTCTGCACTTTGAATTTATGTGTCCATACAAAACGATTCATATGTAAAGGTTTCTGGAACCATTTTAGTCAACTATAAATATCTGCTTTTAAATTCTGCTGCTTTGTTACACAGGCTGAGTCTATTTGTCCCTACAATAAAACCAGAATTACATACATTAGAAACAAAAAATCTGGAATGACTCTTTTGGTCAGTTACAGTCAAGCTGCTGTGTTACCCTGAGTTCTTGTTCTTTCCTGACAGAAGGATAGTCTGACAAGATTACTACTCAGAAAGAAAAAAAACTGCAAAACAATAACTGTGAAATGATACAAACAAATCATAAGTACTTAATAAGGGGGTTTTACATGGCAATATTAAAAAGTAAGCAGGTCTAATGCTTACAACAGTAAACTGCAGACACTAACAGATGAAAGAAGTCCAGCGCACTGAGCTGCGCTTGAGTGGTTGTCTTTCTCCATTTTCTGTAACACTCTGGACATCATCTCTGTCTCAGTGGGACCAAAATCACATTAATACACATTTGCCCTAAAAATGGGGAGAGAGGTTTAAGAGAGAAACATAAAAATGTGTCAGGCATGCAACAATGGGTAAATGTTCTCTTTAAGAACTGAGTTCTCAGACAATATTTTAGTGCACTACAGAATTCAGAGGAGGGAATAATACATGAATGATTTACTGAAGCACAAGGAATACAACTGAAATTTTAACACTTCTGCAGTAATCTGATATGTTTGGAAATGTTATTAAATATTTTATGGAGCACTGAGGGACACCTAAGCATGCTCTGGGTACCTGGAAAAGACAGAGAGAGTGATGAGGCCCAACAGCAGCTCCAGGCCATAGAAGCAGAGTAGTATTGCACTGAGCAGCACCTCCAGGCGTAACACAAAGGTTTGCAGGAGAAGGTAGTACACACACAGCACTGTGCAAGGCACCAGCACTGCCAGGCTCACTACTAAGGCCAGAGAGCGCTCACACAAATTTCCTTTCCAACCTGAAGGAGAGATACATATAGGTTATTACACTGTAGCTTTGAATGACCTACAGTGTCTCAAACAATTCTCTGGAACCCATTTATCTGAGACCATTTGTAAAAGGTTGTCATCAGGAAGTACAGCATTAGGCTCATTTGCACCTGTGTAATTAATGAGATGATTATGTTAGTTATGCAAAAACACAGTGAGAGTGCACATCCTTTTCACATTACTTCAGAAAACTCCACAAAGAGAAAAAGGGGCCCAAAGACAACATGTAAAACTGCAGACAAATGGACCCAAAAAGAAAAATACTGAAACACACTGATAAATCAACAAACAAGCCACACAGACATACGGACATGGACTAATAATCACACACAAAGACTTACACCCAAACAGGAACATTCACAAACAGAATAACCAACCGTAAAAGAGTCTGAGAACTTCTAGGCCAAGGTAGAGGAAGAGCAGCACTATGTCAAGAATAAGATTAGGCTGGGGATATGGGAGCAACACTCCTGTCGAGAGAAAAAATTTATATATAGTCAATATACAGTCTACAGGATCCTACAATTACTTAGCTATTGTAGTGCTTTAACGGAGATATTTTTCAAGTAAGGGATTAAACATCCGGCAAATCTAAATATCCCTTCATGTTTAGAATATATCTAGGTTAATCTGTACCTCGTTCTGAAGTAATGCAAACAAGTATGAGACAAAGCAAGCTAGCTATTCACTTAGGAGATAACAGAGGGTACCACAAAACAACAACCTTTTGAAACACTTTATTGCTCTGCCTCTATGGTCAAACAGTTGACTATGTCATATTTAATGGAAAAGCAACCTTACCTTTGTAAATGAACATTAGAATCTCGGCGATGAAGAAGGCGGCGAAGTACCAGCAGTTCAGGTATAGCAGGACCTGCAGCGGTGCGGAGGATAACTACGAAGTAGCTAAGGACGCATCAGACTTCAGGATTTTCAGTGACAACAGAGAATACACAGAGTATACAACGAAAGAATACATTCACAGACTACAGCTAGTTGACAAACAGTTCGCCATTTCCACTCCATAAGGATACGACTTCATTTTTCCCTGCAAAGAGAAAGGATGTTAATGTTAGCTACTTTAGCTACGTTAATTAACGTAAATAACTACCTGCCTAGCTGTAATCACCTGTCAACAGTTACTCAGACCGAGCCACACCTTATCGATGTCCAATTCTGGATACTCACAGCTATCAACGAACCTCAGTGTCCTCAAAATGAAGTGAAATAAGACAGCTATGCTATCCTACCTATCATTAGTTAATTAGCCATCATCTATCAGAGGAATAAGGCTGAGGTCACGTTAACTTAGTGTATCAACTAACTTAACTAGCTTGCTGTATTTCAAAGACTAAAGCCGCTCGTTTTATACAACATTACTTGTGTTATTTGTTTTATTTCAGCCACATGATGGCTAGCTAGCCAGTATATTACAATATGACTTGGGAAATTAGCTGGATGGCTAAAAACATTCGCCATTGTTTCTATAACACTAACATCCAACATAATCTAACCATCATTAAAACATTGCGTTTGTCCAACTAGCTGGCCATGTCAGACGAATTGTTAGCTAACTGACGTTAGTATGATTGCTTTGAAAGTCACCCTGTATAAGATCGTCTGCTAAATGGTTATAATGTAATGTAGCGAAAAGTTCTAATAGTTAAAACACTCTTTAACGTTAGCTAACTAGTTAGCCAGAGAGCAAGTTCCTCTCCAGTACATCTTGATAGATATTATCATCGTTACAGTAAGCTGGCAAGCGGATTACTTAATGTTAACAAATCAACAAATTGCCACTCTTAGAACAGTGGCTTAAATGTTTGCAATTACACTGTAGCGTGCTTGCTAGCTACGCCTATCCGTTGTTTTTTTTTAGCTTTTTAGCTTGCTTTTAAATGACTTACCCGAGCCCGCCATGTTGGCTTGCCATAGCAACGGCGTCGTCTTCAGTTTACCCAGCACACCCTTCGCACACCGTTCACGCTTACGTAAAGGCATAATGCAGAGTAGGCATTTTCACGTCCATCGCATCTAGTTCTGCATTTATAAATATGCAATTTTGGACACCTTTAATTCCCATGTCTGGCTTTTTCAGACGGTCTTTCAGAGCTTGGTAATTACATTATGCCACGATTTTCCTCTCATAAATGGTCTAAGTATGTGCCAATGAATGATCGTAGCAGATGTTACCTTGGAGTATAAATTGTCAAAATTAACGCCAGGAAAACTTTTGTTTAGACTGTAGTGACAAGGTGATATTCTGCTGAACCAACACGAGAGGTATAGCTGATTTTCCCTGTATTCATAAGAGAATCTCACATTGAGATCAATGGGGTTTATTAGATTATATTGTACTGATAATCCATTGTGTTTCTTTTAAACTTCGTTACATCTTATGCTGATATTCATTGTACTTTGTCACGAAGTGAGTAATTGAACCATTAACTTAAAGTCGGTACCAAAGTTTTCTTTAACCTTTTTTTTCTTGTTCGGTTATGAGAGTCCTTATAGAATGAAAATAACATTTAGAACTGATATACATTTTTTAATGAAATCTGCACTATTGCTATAGCCAGCATAGGAGTCCTCTGGATCCTGGGTGCTCTTGGGATTTGTGTTATCCACCAGCGTGAGTCCCTTGTAAATTAACATACATCTTATTGTTGCAGATGCTCCATATCAATCGTTTATGTTGTTAAAGGACAGGCATAAGAATTGTCCATTTTTGTGACTTTTTGTAATCCTTTCAGTAGCTTGGTGGGTGAATTTAGAGTTGCTTGCTACATCTGAAACAATAACTTTGAAATAATAAAAAATAAAAATAAAATAAAAAATAAAAATTAAAAAAATAACTTTGAACAGTTATTTCTTGAAATGAGTTTATTTTCATGGAGGAATGGAGAAATTGCAAGAATTTGGAATTAAAGAGAAAAAAGCAATGCTGGTGCATGAGAAACTATTTTGAATGTTCTCTTGAACAGTCTATACTTTTAGGAAGGATGTGGCAAGTTTCATTAAAAATATTTCAGAAGCATAATTTTACTTCACATTACATTAGAATGTACTGTTCAGACAGACTGCATACCTATTTAATGTGTTTTTATTCTTGTATTTATGGTTGAATTTCACAAAAACCTTGTTTGGATTGCCTACATTAAATAATTCAAACTGTTTATATTCATTTGGCAGGAGTGAGGGGATTAATTTCACCCACCAATATGTAGCAGTCATGGCACACCTTTGGGGCAAAACACTATCCAAATGTCAGATGCAGTGGAGAAGATGGATTTGTTTGTTTGTTAAACTGGGGAACAATTAATTACCAGATTTAAATTTAGACAGCCAGACCAGAAATTTGGCCAGGATTCAAAAAAATGGCATGTTCTTTGTGGGAGGTTCTATTTGAGTTAATGTCTAGAGTCATAAACTGTTTACCATCTGCTTTGCATGATGGTAATTCCTACTGGAAGACATCCCCCTCACCGTGCTGTGGAACTAGTTTTTCCAATTTGATCGACAGGGTGAAAGACTGCCCCCCTCTGGCCCACAAACACCACCTTCACCAGCAACATCATTTTCAGCCACTTCAAGACAAGTACCTTTTAAGTCCAGTCCAGTCCAAACCTGGCCTCAGCTGTGCCTGAATTCTAGAGACCCAGTCAGGTAACCATCAAGAGAGCGATACTGTGATGTGGCGGCTGGACTAATAATACAGGTAATAAGGATTTTTTAATATCTCCAGGATTTGCAGATTCACTCAAGTGAAAGCACAGACATGGCATAAATGTCAGGTACAAGGACTGAAGATTAAAACTTCATCATGCACGCTAAAATCCAAACACCCAAACAGCAATACTCATGCCCACTCTTGCCTTGGAAAAACACTTTTCAAACTGAACATGTTTTTTTTTTCCTAACGTCAAATTCAGATTAAGTAAAAAAAACATACAAAAGAAATATTTTATCATATTTAACACAAGAATAACTTTTATTTAAGGAAATTTCATGCTGGTCTTCTGCGAACAACAAGGCTGAACACACTGCTGAGCAGGATTTCCTTGTTGCCACTGTTAAAAACATGATGCTTGCATTTCTCAGTTGGGGTTGCCGTTTTGTTCCAAATATTCCTGAAAAACAAAACAGTAAACATAAAAACTATGTATGATGCACAGCCTACAAAGAGAACAGGAGGTCCTTTAGAAATCGTATGATAACCAAGGGTTACAGGCATGTCAGATATTTATAGTGCTTGAATACTAAAGTGTAAAACACTGGAAGAGAAAAGTTGCAATTAAGCTCTGGAAATATACATACTTCACTTTTTATAGAATATAAATGCATTAATTCACACAATTGTAGACATGTGCCTTACTCTATTTATCTCACAACCACATTGAGATGACCCCTGAAATATGATGAGGCAGTGTTTCAACTCTATCCCTAGGCCATCCTCCCATAACCACATATATGATTCATGCAGAACAAAATTTTGAAGATCACCGAAATACGGACACATATTCATGCTTTACCTTCAGTTTCTGGTAGTGAGTAATATTGCTGCAATGTTCATTTTTTGCTTCATCTTCACTGACATAGATCACCTTGCAAAGGTTACAGAAGTAGCCCATTTTTTGACTGATAAACTCCTTCCCTGGAAACAAAGAATCACACCTCAGCTCAAATGTTAGGGTATTTTAGTGGGTATGGAACAAAGAGGTACGTCTGTCTCAATGTAATCCATTTTCAGCATAAAGCCATTGGTTTCAGTTTAAGCAATAATAATCAACCAAGATAGCTGAATTCCCTTACCCATAGGGACACCTGGTTGGTATGGTGCTAGGGGTTCATTTTTAGGGTCCAGCATAGTTTTTCCATTCTTCTCCTCAGTGCAGATCTGCTCAATCACACCATTAGCAGAGGGAATCCTTGTATTTTCACTGCTGGACACCTGCAGGAAATTTTTGTGAATTACTACCACAACAGCTTGGACTCTCAACTTCACTCAGTGCTGTAAAGTATGCAGATCACATCACAATGATGATGATGGTACAACATCACAGCATGTGTGGACCACAGCCAGTATGGAACTGGTACACTGAATCTTTCTTCATAGAGGCTTTGGAGAATTTAATGCAATTATGCAAATATGTTTAAAGCAACCTGTTAACATTTGTATTGATTTTTGATCGGTTTCAAAATGAAAATGACATTTATAACAAGAACTATTTACAAGTAATGCGTGGTGTATCTAGGGTACTCCCAGCTTACCCCCTCAGTGTCCTGCTGGGTGTCCATGCTCTTGGAGGTCTGGCTGGTTTCCCCATCTGTCTCCTCTCTCTTCACTTCCTTCTGCTGCAGCCCGCTGCTGTTGGGCTCCCCTGTGGTGCTCTTCTCCTCCTTCTTGCTGCTGGCTAGGTTCTCTGGAGTAGTTTTGTCTCTGTAGGCCCTTTTGGCTGGAGGCTCTTCCTCCATCTTGGATTTGGCTCGGGAGCTGCTGTCCTCTCGTGCTCCCCTCCTGCGTTTCTCCTTTCGATCTTTCCTCTGCTCTTTCTCATCCTCAGAGTCTGAGTCAGGGCTCCATCTGTGAAAGAAAAAGTGCTAGCTCCTAAGTGTCCTTTACTGCATTACCCGTGAGCCTCTCAGCTGAGCCCCCTACCTAAACAGAAAGACTTTGCACCAGCTATTTGTGGGCTTGTCTCCAACATATGTAAAACTACTACCATACAGCCTGAGGGCCAACAAGGGCTATGCCTACCTAAAACCCAGTTGTAGTACCATGGTGTAGAACAAAAGTCAATAGGAGAATGATTTAGCTTTTGACAAAACTTGTCATCTGCACTGAAATCTTTCAAACCTTTTAGTGTACTATTGTGGCTTAGGTGCCCAACTTCCAATCGGACATTTCACTCCAAACATAGTGGTGACACAGGGGCATGTCAACTGGATTTTGGTGAAGATCACCCACACACAACGAAAAAATATCACAAGATGTTCACTGTGGCACCTACCCACGCGTCAGACTCTGGTATTTCCGAGACAAATAAATAATCAAAACATGACGATCCATTTCCACACGCCTCATTGTCAGCTCCTTCACTGCTTTCTGAGCATCAGCAGCTCTCTCCATTTCGATGAAACCCTGGGAGGGAGTAAAATATGGTATTAAGAGGCCGGCAGGGTGGTTCTTTCATAGACTCTTCCTGCAGTGGTTTTCTCCATGTTTAATCAAATGTCCAATTACCTCCTGACGATTGCGGATCAGGAAATAGCGCTTCACTCTCCCGTAAGGCTTTGCAATCTTCACAAACTGAGCATCGGTATAGTAGCCATTTGGAAGATTTTTGATATAGATAACTTTCCCACTGGTACTTTCCTGGAATAAGAAAACATTCATTTCTTTGCAAAAGACACAGCTTTACTGTATGCACATAAAATGTCTTTAAGAAAATTACAGCTGTAATGAAAGCAAGACTTTTGTGCTGCATACTCCTATCTTGAACTAGATCATTATTATAAGACACAACATTACAGAAGTCTAACTAATTATGAGAAAAGAAAAAATGGCTGACCTTATATTCCTCCTTGGATTTTTTACCTGCAAAAAAAATGCAATTGGTATGAATAAACATGAAGTATTTAGGCGTGAACACTAATAGTAAACTACAAACACCATGAATGTAGATGTACCATGAAAAATACAGATAGCTTTTTAATTTGCATTTGATTTGAAAGAAAAGTACCAGAGCTGTCTTCTGTTGCATGTGTCTGGTCGTCATTGTCTTCATCTTCAATCTCATCTAAAGTAATACATTCCTCCAGGCTTTCAGGGAAATCAGGCTCATCCTATAAGCCAGAATGAGAAAGACACACAAGTCTGATTTTAACTAATCATAACTGAAGTATTTACCCTCTATGATGCAAACCATATAATCCCGAAATCCCTCTGTTGACCCATATAATCTGGGTCAACAGAGATCAGTTAACAAAATCGTTTTTGGGAAACAGTGGATCTCATTCACATATCAAGTTTTTCATCAAACCTCTATCATTACCTGGTTTATGAATTTTATACCAATGTGGAGAACATTTCCAGAAGTAATATACATATCAATCTTGATGCTACCCATTTACTATAATAAAACTGGAATTCATCCAAGATGTAACAATGAGTGAAACTGGAAGAACACCACAAATTAGACTTTACCTCTTCATTGGCATCAGGTCCATCCAACTGCTCCTGACGTACTGGCTGTTTCTCCTCATTTGTTGCCTTGTCTGCTGGAGGCTGTAGCGTTACCTCTTCTGTGGAAGACTCATCTGTGTTGCCAGTTTTCTCTTTCTCCAAGACTTCACGAACCTCTGGGGACCCTGCTCCTAAGACCTCTGCTGTCTCCTGTGGTCCCAGTATCCCTGCATCTGCACCCTCTTCCATTTCCTCCAAGAATTCTGTATAGTCTTCTTCTGACCTGAAATCCTCCTTGTCCTCTCCAATCACTTCCATCCCTTCTATGTCACTGTCCGTGTCCACAGCTCCAAAGCCTTCCTCTTCCTGCCCTCCGGTAAAGCCAGGTTGGTCTTGGATGTCCTGTATAGCGTTTCCCTCTTCATGTTCTTCTTTTGAGATGGGCACTCCCTCCTTGGTTTGAGCTTGAATGCATGATGACTGCTGGCTACTCTCCTGTTCTAGAATCTCTTCAACCGCTTTGTCACGTTTGACCTCTGCCTTCTGGGGATCTGTCACTTTGTCTTTGGATTGGCATCCTGAGGCACTGTCACGCTCCCTGGTGTGGGACCTAGATGTTCTTGAGGACTGACTACTGTGCCTGCTAGAGGACCGCACCCTCTCTTCAGAGGATTTGTCCTCTCTCCGGTGGAGACGATCGCCTTTCTCCCTGGACCGCCTCCTTGGGCTTGGGGACCGCCTCCTTGGACTGGGGGACCGCCTCCTTGGACTGGGGGACCGCCTCCTTGGGGTGGGGGACCGCCTCCTTGGGCTGGGGGACCGCCTCCTTGGGCTGGGGGACCGCCTCCTTGGGCTGGGGGACCGCCTCCTTGGGCTAGAGGATCTCCTCCTGGCTTGTAACCTGTAGGACTGGCTGCTATATCTACTGGACCCTGCCCTGTCTCCTGAGTCTCTGTCAGTGCTTGGCACTCTGCAAGCCCAAAAGAAAAGAATGCCATTACCCACAGAAAGGTTACCCTTAGTTATACTTTTTATGGTCATGTTGATGTGCTTTTGTTCACAATCATATTACCATTGATAATCAAATATTTGATGTAACCCTAGCTAGAGATAAAGACTTGCATCTCCCTTCCTTACCTTAGTGTACTGTGCTCCGTAGAGTGGGACACTTGGATATTTTTGCCTTTCATCTTAAGAGGATGGGAAGCATAATACTGAACCATCTTTTCTGCGTCTTTTAGGTTTGTCATTTCCACGAGCACCTACAGATGGGGAAAATTATCACAGTAATATTATCAAAAAGAAATTTAGATCTGTAATTAACTTGACAGGCGTTAGTAAAGATTGTTGCTTTACCCTATTTGGTAAGAATAACGAGTGTTTAACAGGTCCAAATCGCTTTGCAATGGCCATCAGCTCAGAATTCCTCTCCTTTCCAGGGGGCAGTAAGGAAAAGCTCACCACGCGGGAATTCTGCAATGGATGTTAACGTATGTGGATGAACAGGAGGAACACTTTCTGACTCAGGCATGGCCAATAAAACATTCAGACTCAGACAGTGCTAAACAGTTGCATTTGAAGCTTTCAGATAGCTCTATTGTAAGGTAGTTACAAACAAATCATTCTTTTCCAGAATTTCCTGGCCACACAAGCAGTCATGCTAAAAATTCATGTCACACCCATTTGACCTTAATGCTGTGACAGAGAAAGTTAGAAGGGATGCGTCGGTTCTAAACAGATGGCATTTTTGTCTATGCTGAAACAGAATAAAACAAAGATGCACACATTCTTACCTTAAGGCAAGTAAATGCGGTAGACACAGAAAACCGGACTGGGCTCCCTTTAACACTGACTGGGTTCCTGCTGTAGTATTTCACAATATCTTCTGCTTGGTCAGATGTACTCATCTCAGCAAAAGCCTGTGAATACAAAATCACTAAATGTACATTCATATTCAGTTACTGTTAGGACTGAAATATTTTTTTTTTATCTGTTTCAGGTCCTGAAGACACAAGGACTACAATCCAACATTTACTACAATTGTCTCCTTTCATTTAAAGCCAAAACTCATTGTTTTTTTTTTTCCTAAAAACCCATTTTCCTTATAGACAAATCTATTTAACTCCTAAGATGTTACTTACACTTTAATTATAACATGTACCATATTTCCTTGATTCATTTAAAACTTAGTGGTAGGAGGAAAGGCAGTAAGAGCAACAGAAGTATCTGTAAGCCATGTATTATGACTTTTGAACTGCATGTGCATGGCAAAAATTTTAGTGACTTAAGAAAAATATATTTGATATACGTTACTACTGCTCAAAAATGTAACATTTACATTTGTCCTTATTTTAGTTTTTTGAAAGTTGGTGATAAAAAATTAAAAATTCACTGATTAGATAGGTCTTAAAGTTTGACTACTTGCTGTCAAAGCCAACCTGCAATTTCTGTATGCTCACCTGTACAGGGAACATCAGAACATTCAGTATGTTTCCAAATGGCTTCACCAACTTCCTCAAGCAACTTTCATCCACAGATTCAGCAGCAAATTTAGCACAAACCACTCTGCTATACTCCTGAGTACAAGAAGAAAAAAACAACAAAATGAAATATGACAGTGTGAGGTTCTTGCCATTGCAAATATCACACAGTCACATGTCACGAATAAAGCTAGAAGTACCTTCTCTTTAGCAGGTCCGTGCCTCTCACTACTGCTTGATGCTGCTCCTTCATAGTAACAACATAAAAAGAATTCCATGGCAAATCACTTTGTTAATACACTCAGTACTGTATATTCATATATTTACATATATAGGGAAAAGAAAAAGAAGCAGTTTTACCAAGGCGTTGAGGAGCTCTGTATGGAGCTGTTTCAGCGCTTTTCTCTTCCCTATGTTCCTCTGAATGGTAGTCATTCCTGTAGGAAGAGACAATTAAAGACATTTACAATTACTCTGACGCTAAAAATACATCCTTTATCTTACTAGATACAAAATTTGTTTATAATAACTGCTTTTGTAAGCACAGCATTTATTCCAGCCTGCCTCTCAAAAATATATATTGCCCAAAATAGCTAATTCACAATTAAATATTGCATTCCTACAGTTGAAAAGAAAACACTGCCATTGAATGCACTGTAGACGTCCACTCCAAATGCTGAAAACAAATAACAGAATGACTATGGACATGGTAGACTTAGTCAAAAATATGTGAAAATAACCTTAAGATATTGTCCACCACCATGATTGGTTCATTAGATGCAATAAGTTGTTAGTTAATACCAATACTCACTTTCTGATCGATTCATGTCGACAGTCCCAATCGGGATACCTAAAAATTAAATGGTTGTGAAAAGCCTCAGTTTGCAATATACAGTACAGCATCACTCAATCCAATGTCACCCAACACTAACACAGTTCCAGTCTATATCTAATTTAATGTAATACATATTACATGCTTAATTTATGACTCAAAAATGGACGATTAGATTATTGCTACAACTAGATTTCACTCAGATATCAGTGACCTCTGTGCCCTGAAAAATTAACAACTTCATATCATATCATATGGAATTGTCTGAGCTGAGAGATTGCAAATCAGAAAAACAGAGCATTCCTTTAACATTCTGGCATATGCCACTTTGCCCCAATTGGGTAGAGTCTGTACTCAACACCACCATGCCAGCAGGGTTTGCCAGACCTTTAGCACATTTTCATTCACCCATCTTGCTGTCTGTAAACAACTACGACAGTAGGCATAATCCACAAACCATCTGAATTATGGGAGAATTCAGATTTTGTATCTTACAATGCCTTAGACTCACCGCTCAGTCATAGATTTTATGTCTTATCCATACCAGAACATATGAAATTAGATATGAACAAAGTTTCCCCAGGCCAAGCACTACTGGTCTTTGAAGGGTAAATCAACAAACATTTACAATGACTGAACTATATATATAAATAACATATTCAAAGCTAGTAATACAATGAAAATATGCAACTCCTTTAAGAGGAAAGATGCCTGCCCCCTTGCACTATATAATTATGCACTAAATGATGAATCTAAATGACCATATATTATAACCGCTTACATCTGGAGCACTGTGAGCTGGCTGTCTGCATGTTCAGATCCATTTATGTGTAGAGTCCAGTCCTACAAGGAAAGAAAACAACACAGTATGTTTGTAAAACAGGGTAACCATCTTAAAATTCAAGGTCTCCTGTGTCAGAAATTACCAACAAATGCTGTGAAGATTTGGGGGTAAGTTTACTTACCTGTTGTTGGGACTTAAAATCTCTGTTTTAAGAAACCCGATGAATTATATAATGAAACCTGAAAAAGGTTTAATTGCACCTCAAAATCAAATGGGAGAGGAAAATGCAATCACCACTACGAATGGTTAAGTCTCATGAAGCACAGGTCGTTGTGTGTCATCTGCATTGTTAAAAGGCAGTGAAAGGAATGTACTTACACTTTGGGAAAGCACAGCAATATCACAGAGTGAGCACGCGTAAGGGAATGTTTGGGGCATAACACCATGAAAATCATCTGCTTCCCTTTTGGAGGGAGCCAAGAGAAGGGGCTTCTTCCTCTGGGGCGGTGCTGCCGGTTCTCGACTCTGGCTGAAACCTCTGTAATCAGACGAAGACTGTGAAGCAAGAGGCTCCCTGATGCCTCCTGCTCTTACAGTGTAAGCTTGTTTCTCGTAGCGTCTTGTGTCTTCCTCTCGTGGCTGACCGAAATTGTAGTCCACGACGTAAGATGCACTGCGAGGGCGCTCCTGTCTGACCGCGCCACTCTGCCCGGGGTCCCCCCAGCGATCTTCCCAGCTCTCTGCCTGCTCTCTGGGGCCCGAGTATGAAGAACGAGGGGAAGGGTCTGACGGGTACTCTGCTGTGCAAACACGTGCCGAGTCCTGCCATGTACTGGCCAGAGATGGAGCGGGTGGACGAGATGCGGTCTGATGAAGGCTAGATGTGTGCTCTCGGTGGGCCTTCTTCTGCCTGATCTCCATGAGAAGATGAGGAAGCGTCTCCTCAGTCATGAGATTTTCAGGCATACCTGCTAACACGGAAAGGTCTTCGGGCTCAAGCCCGCAGCTGGCCAGAAGACTCAAAGCATTTTCAGCAGTTACAGATCTGGAGGAGTAAGACTCCAGGGCACTCTTTGAGGACGTGAAAGTGGGTACTGAGTGAGGAGACGGCTTGAGAGATGGTCTGTAGATGTCACTCTCCTCACGCAGGTTATTTGATGTAGCAAAGGAACACTGACGTGAGCTAAAACCTTCTGGAGACCTCCTATATGGGTAATTGTGAGACATGTTGGACAGTGGAAAGTACCACAGAGAAAGGCAATGTGTCCAGTGAAAATATGAGCAGCCTGAGAAGAAGCAGTCCTTCTTCGTTTTAGCACTCAAGAAATGAAAAATATAATTATTCTGATTGCCGACTCCTCTTCAGACACAACGTAATTATTCTGTAGAAACAAAGTAAGAATATATAATATTTTATAAAAAAAAAACCCTAATCCTTCAACTAGAAAGACTATAGACTGGTGGATAAATATTTAAAGGTTTGTTCCATCTTATTAAAATGTATTTGTATAGTTCTGCATTTCAGCTACTAACGCATCTGTTCAGTCGTCATTATTTGTGAAGTGTATTGTCTAGACGCGAACAGCATTAACACGAACCATTCAAACACACATATGAAGAAGATAAAATGCACTTTAACATACATCCAGAAATAAACAATAATTGACTCATATTCTCTCACTTACAGTGAGTGGGCATACAAACTAACATCCATATTAATTTAGCTAAAGACTGGCAGTATACTCAAAAAAGTGGCAAGTTGAAATTTTGAACTATATATCATAAATCTTGCCCTTTAGTGTATTATTTGATTTTTGAATGTTACTAGAATGACTGAAAGGTATAAAATGGATCTTGGACTTTAATCCTTCCTATAAATTCATTCGTGGTATTCGACAATCAATGCATCCATCTATGCAACGCCATCTGATGCCTAAGGCAGGCTTCACAAAACCTTGGATGCCTGCATATA
This sequence comes from Megalops cyprinoides, assembly GCF_013368585.1. Lineage (NCBI taxonomy): Eukaryota > Metazoa > Chordata > Actinopteri > Elopiformes > Megalopidae > Megalops > Megalops cyprinoides. The sequence continues at coordinate 19,655,935 of NC_050598.1, read as the reverse complement.
TGATATGGCTCTAACTATACTGCAATGTAAACGTGTGTGCCTAACATCTGCACGTGAGACCACTATCTGTCTGATGAGACTTCATGTAAATATTTAAGTACTAGACTATATTAGGTAGATTTCTTATCCATGGGTGTTAGTCATCTAGACAATCTTACCCTTTCAAGACAAGCATTAGATTAACCCACAACTACTATACCATACTAGTCTTATTGCTCGTGTCAGTGTTTCTTTAGCAATCCGATTCATTTCACTGATTCCATAACATGTTTGCTGATGTTATACTTTAAAATACAGAATAAAAAAACCTGTACACAATCAAAATGATTTACTTGCTGTTTTTCTTGCTATTATAACAAAATTACAACAGCTAGCTTGATGTCTTAAGAAGGAAAGTACTCTAGCACTCTCTGTATGAACTTGTGTGATCTGCATTGTGGATTGTGTTAAAACTTTTGACAACTACAGAAGGGCATACGTGAAAGCACTCCTGAAGTCATCATCAAGGAGAGACAGCACCCCTGCTTTCTAACCCATCTGAGGTTTTGCCGAGACAATCACATTATTTTGCAGTGACCATTATTGAGCACCGAGCAGCTATGACCACAAACGCATCTGTAGTCGTCCAGATTGCAGACAATAATTATACAGCTATCACTGCAAAGCAGGAGTGTAAAGAGTACTTGAGGTTAGAAAAGTGTTGAGACTCATGATGCCCAATTTTACACCTTAGACATGAACAACCAAAACAGCGAGCAAAATTCGACTAACATAATCCAGCCTACAGGATTTTCACTATACTGGCCATTAAGCAGGACAAGACACTCCAATCGCCTTTCTAACTAATGAGTTTATGCAGCGACTCTACAGATCACTCAAGAGTCAGCCATTAGTGATCACGGAATTAACGGTTCACTCTAAGGTTTAGCATTAGCCAAGATTCTGCTTTGTCTAACAGCTAAAGTTATACCTAGCCTAGCTACTCTTTCTCTTGTATTGATCTCAGATGGTTGCCGGTCTGTTGATATCTGAAGCTAGTTGGCTACAACTACCTTAGGCAGTTAAAATATGTGCTGCTCTGCGACCATCACACTGAAAACGATATAACAAAATATTTGTGTGGCTACGGACAGTAATATGCTAGGCATCCTCCTCCTGGACGTTTTGGAATACTGGCCCCGTATTAATACCGCGCTCAATCACGGGCTGTTTACTTAGGAATGCAACGCAGTGGTTTGAAATGACCATGTAGCACGTTCGGCGCATATACTACTCTGGTTTGCAGAGGTTTGTTTTATAGTGAGCTAAGTGACACTTGATCAAGCCAGGAATAACAAATGCTCTCTTCCAAGATCCCACAACAAGGGTGCTACGCTAGGTAGCTAGATAGCTAATAACCTGGGTATTTCCTGCCCACACAGCAATCTAGCGAGCAAGCAAATAACTGCGTAGTGCCGAAAATAACAACAGCAATAAAATTAACTACCCAGCTGGCTAATTTACTTGACTAGATAGTTGACTATCCTGCCTAATGCAACAAGGACCACGATTTCGGTAACGATATCTTACCGTAACACGCAGCTAGTTAGACATAGGGGGCTCCCTTCCAGCTTCACCATAGAAGGCGGGCCTGGTGTCATTACCCGATCCGTGCCGGCTGCCCGATCCGTACTGTACTGCAAAAGTCGGCGCATGCGCAGAATTTAACCTCTTTTACGACGATCCGTCCCACGCATACGGGATTTTTTACGTCGCTTTAATTCTCAGCAGGAGTTCGTATAACCTCCATGGTACATTCACCACAGGTAAAGGCAGGTAGCCTAAAACACTCCTACCTGTGCCTCAGTTACTAAAAATGTTTTTCTTTTTTTGTGAGAGCATCGAGTCCATCCAATATTCACCCTAAAAACTGATTAATATTCTAAAATAAGCATATTAAGATTTTTTTTTTTGTTTTCATATAATGCACACCGAGCATCTATGTAACATTTTCAGTTCTTCTAACTCCATTACTAGTAACAGTTACAAATGTTCTTGAAATAATTATGTGGACAGTTTAAATTTATATGTAAATATTGATTTGAAATGCATGACATCTGATGATAAAACAACTAAACCTGATCAATATTTGGACCTGGGAAACATGGACCACAGCAAGGTAGTGTCATGTACAGAGGCTCAGGAGGCAAGGGTGCAGCCAATAAAGGCATTTAGTCAGCCATTGTCAACTGAGAACTATTTCTTACAAAATGAAAGTACTGTTTTAGAATCAAAAGCTTTCTGCTGCAATCTCTGAACATGTTTGCACAGCTCCATTTGTGGTCAGACAAGCACTCCAAGGTTCAACAACTGGGCTGATGCAATCATGCATCCTTTGCAAAGGGCTGTACAGCATCACAGAACCATCCTTGACTGCACAGCGCAAAGGATGATAAATGGTCTTTGCACTTTGCCCTGTGGTCCAAACATTGTTTCTTCACGAAGCTCCCATATCCCAAGAGAATAGCGTCCTCTTAGACACTGGAATTCAAAAGTAGTTTCATGAACACCAGAATGAAGACAAACACCTTCCAAGGGCCCCCCAATCACCATATGTAAACATCACTGAACTTTATGGGAAGTGTCTAGAGTGTAAAGGGCAGAGTACACAGTATTTCCACCTCCAAAGAACCATCAATGCCTTCAAAGAAAAGTAGGCTTTCCTTCTTGAAGAATGGTCCAATATCCCACTAAAAACAGTATAAAACTTGTATAACAGCATTCCAAAAAGGACTAAAGCTGTTATGCAGACAAAGAGCTGCCTCACTCCTTATTAGTAAATACTCATGTTGTTTGACATTTCCATCATTTACTCTACCCCCTGCATTTATTACGTGCACATCAATGGTATAGAATGTACAATTTAAAACAAATCTGATGGTTTCCATTAAATTCCATTAAATTCCATATACACAAAAAATTCCATATACAATAAATTCTTAGAAAACTGAGAAAGGTTCTAACAAATCTGATAAAATTAGTGCACAGACTTTTCTAACTATTTTAATAGGAACAAACTATAGCTGTTACATCTAAATTACAAATGCAGTGAAAAATATAATTTCTGATCTTATCTCAGCAAGAGCATAGGTATACAATCTTTTTCTCTAAATTTATTAAAATATAATTTTTAATGATTAAACAGAATATATCACAAACCCTGCCAGATATTACAAAGAAGGTAGACAAATACAGTCTGGGGCCTAGTGGGCAGAGACATCACCAAGTGAATTATTGGTCTGATCTTTGCTCTCATGGAGTAGGGACAGAAAAGCCTGCAAAAAGCCTTTTCAAAACAGAAGTCAGACTCTTGTATGGTATGAAAGTTAACCATCCACAAGTCAGTGTTTAATGGCATTTTCAGAAACACATACAGACCTGCATCCGGGACAAATATACTAATACATCACTAAGCACTTAAAAATGATAAAACTAGTAAAAGGGAGATATGAGTTACAAAAATTATACTCTACATTCTCAGCTTTGCCTGACTAAAAAAAAAAACATTGTACAAGACCCTTCTTATGTTTACCTGTGGTCATATCTGAGCCTGAATTGCAGAAACATCAAGAAGCCTACACTGAGTGATTGATTATGTCTGTAAAATAAAGATGGCTGCAGTTTTTACACAAATACTAACATTTGAATCAAAGATTTTTGACATGTTTAATGACTGAGTTTAGTCCACCCCCCGGTCCAAAAAAAATCATTCACTAAGCTTTGGCATTATCCTTTTCTTTCTCTTTCTCCTTCTCCTTATCCAAATGTATCTGCAAAATAAAAGAACAGATAAAGGAGATTCAAGAAAAATCCTGAGCGCTCATATAAAATACTTTTCAAGTCAGTATCACCCTTGCTTCACACAGCTGTACAAAAGAATTTCTGATCCCAATTTGATTGATTTTCAATGAAACAGCTAAGACCAAATTTCTGCAAGACAGATTTTCCAAATGTTCAATATATAACAGATATAACCATGAATTAACAAATGATGTGCAGTTCAACAGCCCTCTTAGTATTTAATGTCTTCACACTTCACTGAGTAAAATACACATTCTGAATTAATTACTGAGGCAGGGTATGCATTACACTTTCAGGTCAGTAACATGAAAAAGCATACCTTCAGTTTCTGGTAGTGCGACAGGCTGCTGCAGTGAACCTTTTTTGCTGTCTCTTCATTGGAATAGAACAGGAAGCAGACTCTGCAATAGTATCCCATCTTCACATACTCCACACCTGCAATTTCATAACACACAACTGGTCCAAACTATCAAAACGACAATCACCTCGTATCATGACATCTTGAGACAAGTCATGCTGACATCCTTAACTCCACAAAAGCAACTGTATATGTGCGTTTAATGCAATAAAATGGGGAATCATCCTTTGTTTACTAGAAAAGTAATTACTGTATTTATGTAATTTGACTCCTTTAGTATGTATCATTTTGTATTCTAATAACTTAAAACATGCCTTACTAACATTCACACAAATGTTCACATACTGATTGGTTTTATTACACTAGAAAGTAAACTGAAAATATTGACAAAAATTTCATGTCTATCAATATGCAAAACTGTTGACAAGCAAAATATGCACCACGAAAAAGTGTACAAATCTGAAATGCACAATCATAAAAACAATACCATCTCTACAGCAAACAAAGACGATATTACATATTACAATTTTACTTACATATGCTGAAATTAAATGTAAGCTAACTAGCTAGCTGACAAACTAGCTTTATCAAGCCTAGCTGGCAATAACTGATCAACTGAAATAAACTTGAGTCAACTTAATTTTAGCCATATATCTAGCTACACAAATATAGTTAAAAGGTGGAAGTATCATTAACATGAAGCAGTTTAACACATTAGCAGTACATCACCCCTAATATTAGAAAAGTTTGATACTAGCATGTTTTTTGTTATAATTTCTTAAGCAATTTTTCCCTTGGGCATTTTTATCAGTCCATAATTCAAATGGTCATAAGAACTGTCAATGAAACTGTGGGGTTTGAAAATGATTCTTAGTATACAGTTTATTTGAATTTGCACAAGTTTATTGCAGCTACCTAGTTTTTTTCTCAGACACACCATCTACATAGCCAGTTAGCACTGAAGTATATCATCATGTCTAACTGGCTAGTTAGCCTAGTAGCTTGTTTTGTACTGCTCTAACAACATTTCTTTGAACAAGCAACATTTTAAACAGTTTTAATACTGTCCAATAAACACAGTAAAGTGAAAGAGATGCAAAAAGTCCTACTGTGTTAAAGTACAGAGTGAGTGAGCACTAAAGGCCTAAGTATAACAAATGGAATTAGTTGGTTTTGTTGAGGCATGAATAATGAGTCTAAATTTGCATTTTTCAAATTGGAATTTGAGGTCCCAAAATTAAAATGTAATTTTCTTACTATATAAGAAAATTAAATAGTAAGTAACAAAACAATATAAAACACACTGTCAAAGTCATCCTCACCCCAGATCCATGACATAAAATGTAATATGTACTGCTGCTGAGGCCGTGTCTGAATCGGGAGCATGGAGGCAGCCTTACCCACAGGGTTGTTGGGTTGGTATGGCCCCAGAGGGACAGGAGTGGGTGGTGGCTTCTTGTCAGCCTGTGGTTTGATGCTGGGAGTCTCTTCCCTTTCGCAGCTCTTCTCACTCACTCCATTAGAGGGAGTAGCTCCTGCTCCTTCACCTCCAGATTCCTAGAAGAGAGACAAAAGCGAATTTTATGATGTCATGGGCATTGCCACCAACTAATACATTCAAAGACTAAATTACTACATGATGAGTTCGTCAGTTAGTAGATCCATCTCACCCCTTCAGTGTCCTTCTGGGTGTCCACACAGTCAGAGGCCTGACTGATCTTCTGATCTGTATTTTCTATCTTTACCTTCACCTGTTCCTGAGGCATTTCAGAGGCCCCCTCCTCTTCTTGCTGATGCAGCTTGCTGCTGCTGCTGACGGGTTCCTCTGTTTTATTCTTCTCCTCCTTGACGGTGCTGGTTAAATCCTCCGGAGTGGTCCTCTCCCAGCAAGCCTTCTTAGCCGGAGGCTCTTCCTCCTCCCTGACCTTGTTTTTGGCTGGAGAGCTGCTGTGGGAGTCTTCCTGTGCACCACTGATTTGCCTCTTGGATGGTCTCTCCTCCTCAGGATCTGGAGGAGGTGGTCTGAGGCTGGGAGGAGTACAGCTCATTATGCCTCAACTCGCAAGCAAGCTACCAAGCTAATACTGTACACTTCTGTAAAGATTTATTTGCTGTGGACTAAATCTAGCATGTTCCACCCTACAACAATATGTACTGAAAAAATTGTGACAAAAAATTTTCAGAACTCACCCATTCTTCAGCTGTTTATATTTTCGGCTCACATACACAGTCAGCCGTTTGCCTTGAAACTTTGGTGGGTTCTCCTTGTATGCAGTTGCCATTCTCTCAGCATCTTGTCCTCTTTCCATTTCAATGAAACACTAGAGAAAATCAATATCTTAATATAAACTGCGCACTGCTGGATGGCTATAACCTACGTCTATTGTAAAAATGGCCATGTGTGAATCGAACTAAAATTTAAAGATTTTTAAAGACTGGTTTATGCTTAGGCATGAAAAACATTAAAGCAATCCCTCTACTGTACATGTAATATAATGGCAATTACCTCACAGCGGGGGCGATTTAGAAAATAGCGCCTCACTTTCCCAAAAGGCTCAGCAAGCTTTAGGATGGAGGCATCTGAAGTTTTGGCTAATGGGATTTGTCCAACATAGACGACTCGTCCGTTCTGAAATATAGAAGCAGTTCCATCCAGTGACATCAATTCATGTTACTTCACAGACAT